>NW_026606189.1:0-600000 GCF_029834395.1 Sorex fumeus | reverse complement strand
TAAAAAGCAGGGCTTAGAGTGTGAACAGACCGCTGAAAACCAGCATTGTGTTACTTGGACATTCATAAGTGGTGTAATGAAAGCCTACCTGGAGTGCAGATTCAGATGAATTCCAGATTGGCAGTGAATGAATGGAACATTCTGTACTGGCGATTCCAATGATTTCTGAAGTCTGATATTGTGGAAAAGAAAATGAAAGGCTGACCAGGTTTGAGTGGATAGACAATTGAACAGCACACTGCGAGTGTGAAAAGGCGGCTGAAAACCAGCATTGGATTACTTGGTCATTCACCAGTGCTGTAATGAAAACCTGCCTGGAGCGGAGAGTCAGATGAATTGCAGAATCGCAGTGAATGAATGGAACAGTCTGTAGTGGAGAGCCCAATGATTTCTGAAGACTGGTTTGTGTGGAGAGGAAAATGAAGAGCTGACCAATATTGAGTGGATAGCCCATTGAACAGCACTTCTGCGAGTTGAACATGCCTCTGAAAACCAGTATTGAGTTACTTGGACATTCACCAGTGGCGTAACGAAAACCTGCCAGGAGTGGAGGTTCAGAGGAATTCCAGATTCGCAGTGAATGAATGGAACATTCTCTAGTGGTGATTCCAATGATTTCTGAAGGCTGGGTTTTGTGGACACGAAAATGTAGAGCTGAACAGGGTGGAGTGGATAGCCAAATGAACAGCACGTCTCTTAGTATGAACAGGCCACTGAAAACCAGCATTGGCTTACTTGGACATTCACAAGTGGTGTAACGATAACCCGCCGGGAGTTGAGAGTCAGATGAATTTAAGATTCGCAGTGAATGAACGGAACATTCTGTGGAGGAGATACCAATTATTTCTGAAGGTTGGGTTATGAGGACAGGAAAATGTAGAGCTGAATAGGGTTGGGTGGATAGCAAATTGAACAGCACGGCTGAGTGTGTTAGCAGGCGGCTTAAAACCAGCATTGTCTTCCTTGGAAATTTACCAGTGGTGTCACGAAAACCTTCCAGGAGTGGAGACTCTGATGAATTCCAGATTCGCGTGATTGAATGGAACATTCTGTAGTGGTGATTGCCAACATTTAGGAATCTGGATAGTCTGGACAGGATATTGAAGAGCTGACCGATATTGAGTGGATAGCCAATGAACAGCACGGTTTCGAGTGTGAACAGACCACTAAGAAGCAGCATTGCATTACTTGGACATTCATCAGTGGTGTAACGAAAGCCTTCCTGGAATGCAGATTCAGAGTATTTCCAGATTCACAGTGAATGAATGGAAATTTCTGTAGTAGAGATTCCAATGATTTCTGAACGCTGGGTTGTGTGGACAGGAAAATGAAGAGCTGACTAGGTTTGACTGGATTGCCAATTGAACAGCAAGGCTGTGAGTGTGAACAGCCGCTGAAAACCAGCATTGGATTACCTGGTCATTCACCAGTGTTGTTAGGAAAATCTGCCTGGTGTGGAGAGTCAGAGGAATTCCAGATTCGCAGGGAACGAATGGAACATTCTGAAGTGGAGATAAGAATGATTTCTGAAGGCTCGGTGTGTGGAAGGAAAATCAAGAGCTAACCAGCGTTCACTGGATAGCCAATTGAACAGCACGGCTGCGAGTGTTAACACGCAGCTGAAACCAGCCTTGGGTTGCTTGGACATTCACCAGTGGTGAAACGAAAACCTGCTGGGAGTGGAGAACAAGATGAATTCAAGATTCGCCTGAATGAATGAAACATTCTGTAGTGTAGATTGCAATGGTTTCTGAGGTTTGTATTGTCTGAACTGGAAAAAGAAGAACTCACCAGTGTTGAGTCGCTAGACCGTGAACAGCACGGGTTCGAGTGTGAATAGACCGCTGAAAACCATCATTGCGTTACTTGAACATTCAGCAGTGGTGCAATGAAAACCTGCCGGGAGTGGAGATTCAGATGAATTCCAGATTCGCAGTGAATGAATGGAACATTCTCTAGTGGTGATTCCAATGATTTCTGAAGGCTGGGTTTTGTGGACACGAAAATGTAGAGCTGAACAGGGTGGAATGGATAGCCAAATGAACAGCACGTCTCGTAGTAAGAACAGGCCACTGAAAACCAGCTTTGGCTTAATTGGACATTCACAAGTGGTGTAACGAAAACCTGACGGGAGTTGAGAATTAGATGAATTTCAGATTTGCCGTCAATGAATGGAACATTCTGTGGAGGAGATACCAATTGTTTCTGAAGTTTGGGTTATGTGGACAGGAAAATGGAGCTGAAGAGGGTTGAGTGGATAGCAAATTGAGCAGCACGGCTGAGAGTATGAGCAGGCCACTTAAAACCAGCATTGGCTTACTTGGATATTTACCAGTGGTGTCACGAAAACCTGCCGGGAGTGGAGATTCAGATGAATTCCAGATTCGCTGTGAATGAATGGAACATTCTGTAGTGGAGATAACAATGATTTCTCCAGTCTCTCTGGTGTGGACAGGAAAATGTAGAGCTGGCCAGGGTTGAGTGGATAGCCAATTGAACAGCACCACTGCGCTTGTGAAGAAAACACTTAAAACATTGGGTTACTTGGACATTCAACAGTGGTGTAACGAAAACCTGCCGGGAGTGGAGGTTCAGAGGAATTCCAGATTCGCAGTGAATGAATGGAACATTCTCTAGTGGAGATTCCAACGATTTCTGAAGGCTGGGTCGTGTGGAAGGAAAATCAAGAACTAATCAGGATTTAGTGGAAAGCCAATTGTATAGCATGGCTGCGAGTGTGAACATGCAGCTGAAAACCAGCATTGGGTTACTTGGACATTCATCAGTGGTGTAAGGAAAACCTGCATGGAGTGGAGAGTCAGTTGAATTCCACATTCGCAGTGAATGAATGGAACATTCTGTAGAGGAGATTCCAATGATTTCTGAAGCCTGTGTTGTGTGGACAGGAAAATGAAGAGCTGACCAGGCTTGAATCGATAGCCAAGTAAACAGCAGGGCTGCGAATATGAACAGGCCGCTGAAAACCAGCATTGGGTTACTTGGACATTCAACAGTGGTGTAATGAAAACCTGCGTGGAGTTGAGAGTCAGATGAATTCCAGATTCGCAGTGAATGAATGGAACATTCTGTAGTGGAGATAACAAAGATTTCTGAAGGCTGGTAGTGTGGTGGGACAATGAAGAGCTGAACAGGGTGGAGTGAATTGTCAATTAAACAGCACGGCTGCGAGTATGAACAGGCCTCTGAAAACCAGCATTGGCTTACTTGGACATTCACAAGTGGTGTAATGTTAACCAGGCGGGAGTGGAGAATCAGATAAACTCCAGACTCGCAGTGAATGAATGGAACATTCTGTAGTGGAGATTGCAATGATTTCTGAAATCTGGATTGTGGGGACACGAAAATGAAGAGCTGACCAGTGTTGAGTGGATAGCCTGTAAAAAGCCTCGGCTTCGAATGTGAACAGACCACTGAAAACCAGTATTGCATTACTTCGACTTTCAGCAGTGGTGTAACGAAAGCCTGCGTGGAGTGCAGATTCAGATGAATTCCAGATTCCCAGTGAATGAATGGAACATCCTGTAGTGGAGATTACAATGATTTCTGAAGGCTGGGTTGTGTGCACAGGAAAATGAGGAGCAAAACAGGTTGAGTGGATAGCCAATTGAACAGCACGACTGCGAACATGAACAGGCCTCTGAAAACCAGCATTGTTTTACTTGGACATTCACAAGTGGTGTAAGATAAATCTGCAGGTAGTGGAGATTCAGTTGAATTCCAGATTCGCAGTGAATGAATGGAACATTCTGTACTGGAGATTGCAATGATTTCTCAAGTCTGGATTGTTTGGACATGAAAATGAAGAGCTGACCACAGTTGTGTGGATACCCAGTAAAAAGCAGGGCTTAGAGTGTGAACAGACCGCTGAAAACCAGCATTGTGTTACTTGGACATTCATAAGTGGTGTAATGAAAGCCTACCTGGAGTGCAGATTCAGATGAATTCCAGATTGGCAGTGAATGAATGGAACATTCTGTACTGGCGATTCCAATGATTTCTGAAGTCTGATATTGTGGAAAAGAAAATGAAAGGCTGACCAGGTTTGAGTGGATAGACAATTGAACAGCACACTGCGAGTGTGAAAAGGCGGCTGAAAACCAGCATTGGATTACTTGGTCATTCACCAGTGCTGTAATGAAAACCTGCCTGGAGCGGAGAGTCAGATGAATTGCAGAATCGCAGTGAATGAATGGAACAGTCTGTAGTGGAGAGCCCAATGATTTCTGAAGGCTGGTTTGTGTGGAGAGGAAAATGAAGAGCTGACCAATATTGAGTGGATAGCCCATTGAACAGCACTTCTGCGAGTTGAACATGCCTCTGAAAACCAGTATTGAGTTACTTGGACATTCACCAGTGGCGTAACGAAAACCTGCCAGGAGTGGAGGTTCAGAGGAATTCCAGATTCGCAGTGAATGAATGGAACATTCTCTAGTGGTGATTCCAATGATTTCTGAAGGCTGGGTTTTGTGGACACGAGAATGTAGAGCTGAACAGGGTGGAGTGGATAGCCAAATGAACAGCACGTCTCTTAGTATGAACAGGCCACTGAAAACCAGCATTGGCTTACTTGGACATTCACAAGTGGTGTAACGATAACCCGCCGGGAGTTGAGAGTCAGATGAATTTAAGATTCGCAGTGAATGAACGGAACATTCTGTGGAGGAGATACCAATTATTTCTGAAGGTTGGGTTATGAGGACAGGAAAATGTAGAGCTGAATAGGGTTGGGTGGATAGCAAATTGAACAGCACGGCTGAGTGTGTTAGCAGGCGGCTTAAAACCAGCATTGTCTTCCTTGGACATTTACCAGTGGTGTCACGAAAACCTTCCAGGAGTGGAGACTCTGATGAATTCCAGATTCGCGTGATTGAATGGAACATTCTGTAGTGGTGATTGCCAACATTTAGGAATCTGGATAGTCTGGACAGGATATTGAAGAGCTGACCGATATTGAGTGGATAGCCAATGAACAGCACGGTTTCGAGTGTGAACAGACCACTAAGAAGCAGCATTGCATTACTTGGACACTCATCAGTGGTGTAACGAAAGCCTCCCTGGAATGCAGATTCAGAGTATTTCCAGATTCACAGTGAATGAATGGAAATTTCTGTAGTAGAGATTCCAATGATTTCTGAACGCTGGGTTGTGTGGACAGGAAAATGAAGAGCTGACTAGGTTTGACTGGATTGCCAATTGAACAGCAAGGCTGTGAGTGTGAACAGCCGCTGAAAACCAGCATTGGATTACCTGGTCATTCACCAGTGTTGTTAGGAAAATCTGCCTGGTGTGGAGAGTCAGAGGAATTCCAGATTCGCAGGGAACGAATGGAACATTCTGAAGTGGAGATAAGAATGATTTCTGAAGGCTCGGTGTGTGGAAGGAAAATCAAGAGCTAACCAGCGTTCACTGGATAGCCAATTGAACAGCACGGCTGCGAGTGTTAACACGCAGCTGAAACCAGCCTTGGGTTGCTTGGACATTCACCAGTGGTGAAACGAAAACCTGCTGGGAGTGGAGAACAAGATGAATTCAAGATTCGCCTGAATGAATGAAACATTCTGTAGTGTAGATTGCAATGGTTTCTGAGGTTTGTATTGTCTGAACTGGAAAAAGAAGAACTCACCAGTGTTGAGTCGCTAGACCGTGAACAGCACGGGTTCGAGTGTGAATAGACCGCTGAAAACCATCATTGCGTTACTTGAACATTCAGCAGTGGTGCAATGAAAACCTGCCGGGAGTGGAGATTCAGATGAATTCCAGATTCGCAGTGAATGAATGGAACATTCTCTAGTGGTGATTCCAATGATTTCTGAAGGCTGGGTTTTGTGGACACGAAAATGTAGAGCTGAACAGGGTGGAATGGATAGCCAAATGAACAGCACGTCTCGTAGTAAGAACAGGCCACTGAAAACCAGCTTTGGCTTAATTGGACATTCACAAGTGGTGTAACGAAAACCTGACGGGAGTTGAGAATTAGATGAATTTCAGATTTGCCGTCAATGAATGGAACATTCTGTGGAGGAGATACCAATTGTTTCTGAAGTTTGGGTTATGTGGACAGGAAAATGGAGCTGAAGAGGGTTGAGTGGATAGCAAATTGAACAGCACGGCTGAGAGTATGAGCAGGCCACTTAAAACCAGCATTGGCTTACTTGGATATTTACCAGTGGTGTCACGAAAACCTGCCGGGAGTGGAGATTCAGATGAATTCCAGATTCGCTGTGAATGAATGGAACATTCTGTAGTGGAGATAACAATGATTTCTCCAGTCTCTGTGGTGTGGACAGGAAAATGTAGAGCTGGCCAGGGTTGAGTGGATAGCCAATTGAACAGCACCACTGCGCTTGTGAAGAAAACACTTAAAACATTGGGTTACTTGGACATTCAACAGTGGTGTAACGAAAACCTGCCGGGAGTGGAGGTTCAGAGGAATTCCAGATTCGCAGTGAATGAATGGAACATTCTCTAGTGGAGATTCCAACGATTTCTGAAGGCTGGGTCGTGTGGAAGGAAAATCAAGAACTAATCAGGATTTAGTGGAAAGCCAATTGTATAGCATGGCTGCGAGTGTGAACATGCAGCTGAAAACCAGCATTGGGTTACTTGGACATTCATCAGTGGTGTAAGGAAAACCTGCATGGAGTGGAGAGTCAGTTGAATTCCACATTCGCAGTGAATGAATGGAACATTCTGTAGAGGAGATTCCAATGATTTCTGAAGCCTGTGTTGTGTGGACAGGAAAATGAAGAGCTGACCAGGCTTGAATCGATAGCCAAGTAAACAGCAGGGCTGCGAATATGAACAGGCCGCTGAAAACCAGCATTGGGTTACTTGGACATTCAACAGTGGTGTAATGAAAACCTGCGTGGAGTTGAGAGTCAGATGAATTCCAGATTCGCAGTGAATGAATGGAACATTCTGTAGTGGAGATAACAAAGATTTCTGAAGGCTGGTAGTGTGGTGGGACAATGAAGAGCTGAACAGGGTGGAGTGAATTGTCAATTAAACAGCACGGCTGCGAGTATGAACAGGCCTCTGAAAACCAGCATTGGCTTACTTGGACATTCACAAGTGGTGTAATGTTAACCAGGCGGGAGTGGAGAATCAGATAAACTCCAGACTCGCAGTGAATGAATGGAACATTCTGTAGTGGAGATTGCAATGATTTCTGAAATCTGAATTGTGGGGACACGAAAATGAAGAGCTGACCAGTGTTGAGTGGATAGCCTGTAAAAAGCCTCGGCTTCGAATGTGAACAGACCACTGAAAACCAGTATTGCATTACTTCGACTTTCAGCAGTGGTGTAACGAAAGCCTGCGTGGAGTGCAGATTCAGATGAATTCCAGATTCCCAGTGAATGAATGGAACATCCTGTAGTGGAGATTACAATGATTTCTGAAGGCTGGGTTGTGTGCACAGGAAAATGAGGAGCAAAACAGGTTGAGTGGATAGCCAATTGAACAGCACGACTGCGAACATGAACAGGCCTCTGAAAACCAGCATTGTTTTACTTGGACATTCACAAGTGGTGTAAGATAAATCTGCAGGTAGTGGAGATTCAGTTGAATTCCAGATTCGCAGTGAATGAATGGAACATTCTGTACTGGAGATTGCAATGATTTCTCAAGTCTGGATTGTTTGGACATGAAAATGAAGAGCTGACCACAGTTGTGTGGATACCCAGTAAAAAGCAGGGCTTAGAGTGTGAACAGACCGCTGAAAACCAGCATTGTGTTACTTGGACATTCATAAGTGGTGTAATGAAAGCCTACCTGGAGTGCAGATTCAGATGAATTCCAGATTGGCAGTGAATGAATGGAACATTCTGTACTGGCGATTCCAATGATTTCTGAAGTCTGATATTGTGGAAAAGAAAATGAAAGGCTGACCAGGTTTGAGTGGATAGACAATTGAACAGCACACTGCGAGTGTGAAAAGGCGGCTGAAAACCAGCATTGGATTACTTGGTCATTCACCAGTGCTGTAATGAAAACCTGCCTGGAGCGGAGAGTCAGATGAATTGCAGAATCGCAGTGAATGAATGGAACAGTCTGTAGTGGAGAGCCCAATGATTTCTGAAGGCTGGTTTGTGTGGAGAGGAAAATGAAGAGCTGACCAATATTGAGTGGATAGCCCATTGAACAGCACTTCTGCGAGTTGAACATGCCTCTGAAAACCAGTATTGAGTTACTTGGACATTCACCAGTGGCGTAACGAAAACCTGCCAGGAGTGGAGGTTCAGAGGAATTCCAGATTCGCAGTGAATGAATGGAACATTCTCTAGTGGTGATTCCAATGATTTCTGAAGGCTGGGTTTTGTGGACACGAAAATGTAGAGCTGAACAGGGTGGAGTGGATAGCCAAATGAACAGCACGTCTCTTAGTATGAACAGGCCACTGAAAACCAGCATTGGCTTACTTGGACATTCACAAGTGGTGTAACGATAACCCGCCGGGAGTTGAGAGTCAGATGAATTTAAGATTCGCAGTGAATGAACGGAACATTCTGTGGAGGAGATACCAATTATTTCTGAAGGTTGGGTTATGAGGACAGGAAAATGTAGAGCTGAATAGGGTTGGGTGGATAGCAAATTGAACAGCACGGCTGAGTGTGTTAGCAGGCGGCTTAAAACCAGCATTGTCTTCCTTGGACATTTACCAGTGGTGTCACGAAAACCTTCCAGGAGTGGAGACTCTGATGAATTCCAGATTCGCGTGATTGAATGGAACATTCTGTAGTGGTGATTGCCAACATTTAGGAATCTGGATAGTCTGGACAGGATATTGAAGAGCTGACCGATATTGAGTGGATAGCCAATGAACAGCACGGTTTCGAGTGTGAACAGACCACTAAGAAGCAGCATTGCATTACTTGGACATTCATCAGTGGTGTAACGAAAGCCTTCCTGGAATGCAGATTCAGAGTATTTCCAGATTCACAGTGAATGAATGGAAATTTCTGTAGTAGAGATTCCAATGATTTCTGAACGCTGGGTTGTGTGGACAGGAAAATGAAGAGCTGACTAGGTTTGACTGGATTGCCAATTGAACAGCAAGGCTGTGAGTGTGAACAGCCGCTGAAAACCAGCATTGGATTACCTGGTCATTCACCAGTGTTGTTAGGAAAATCTGCCTGGTGTGGAGAGTCAGAGGAATTCCAGATTCGCAGGGAACGAATGGAACATTCTGAAGTGGAGATAAGAATGATTTCTGAAGGCTCGGTGTGTGGAAGGAAAATCAAGAGCTAACCAGCGTTCACTGGATAGCCAATTGAACAGCACGGCTGCGAGTGTTAACACGCAGCTGAAACCAGCCTTGGGTTGCTTGGACATTCACCAGTGGTGAAACGAAAACCTGCTGGGAGTGGAGAACAAGATGAATTCAAGATTCGCCTGAATGAATGAAACATTCTGTAGTGTAGATTGCAATGGTTTCTGAGGTTTGTATTGTCTGAACTGGAAAAAGAAGAACTCACCAGTGTTGAGTCGCTAGACCGTGAACAGCACGGGTTCGGGTGTGAATAGACCGCTGAAAACCATCATTGCGTTACTTGAACATTCAGCAGTGGTGCAATGAAAACCTGCCGGGAGTGGAGATTCAGATGAATTCCAGATTCGCAGTGAATGAATGGAACATTCTCTAGTGGTGATTCCAATGATTTCTGAAGGCTGGGTTTTGTGGACACGAAAATGTAGAGCTGAACAGGGTGGAATGGATAGCCAAATGAACAGCACGTCTCGTAGTAAGAACAGGCCACTGAAAACCAGCTTTGGCTTAATTGGACATTCACAAGTGGTGTAACGAAAACCTGACGGGAGTTGAGAATTAGATGAATTTCAGATTTGCCGTCAATGAATGGAACATTCTGTGGAGGAGATACCAATTGTTTCTGAAGTTTGGGTTATGTGGACAGGAAAATGGAGCTGAAGAGGGTTGAGTGGATAGCAAATTGAACAGCACGGCTGAGAGTAGGAGCAGGCCACTTAAAACCAGCATTGGCTTACTTGGATATTTACCAGTGGTGTCACGAAAACCTGCCGGGAGTGGAGATTCAGATGAATTCCAGATTCGCTGTGAATGAATGGAACATTCTGTAGTGGAGATAACAATGATTTCTCCAGTCTCTGTGGTGTGGACAGGAAAATGTAGAGCTGGCCAGGGTTGAGTGGATAGCCAATTGAACAGCACCACTGCGCTTGTGAAGAAAACACTTAAAACATTGGGTTACTTGGACATTCAACAGTGGTGTAACGAAAACCTGCCGGGAGTGGAGGTTCAGAGGAATTCCAGATTCGCAGTGAATGAATGGAACATTCTCTAGTGGAGATTCCAACGATTTCTGAAGGCTGGGTCGTGTGGAAGGAAAATCAAGAACTAATCAGGATTTAGTGGAAAGCCAATTGTATAGCATGGCTGCGAGTGTGAACATGCAGCTGAAAACCAGCATTGGGTTACTTGGACATTCATCAGTGGTGTAAGGAAAACCTGCATGGAGTGGAGAGTCAGTTGAATTCCACATTCGCAGTGAATGAATGGAACATTCTGTAGAGGAGATTCCAATGATTTCTGAAGCCTGTGTTGTGTGGACAGGAAAATGAAGAGCTGACCAGGCTTGAATCGATAGCCAAGTAAACAGCAGGGCTGCGAATATGAACAGGCCGCTGAAAACCAGCATTGGGTTACTTGGACATTCAACAGTGGTGTAATGAAAACCTGCGTGGAGTTGAGAGTCAGATGAATTCCAGATTCGCAGTGAATGAATGGAACATTCTGTAGTGGAGATAACAAAGATTTCTGAAGGCTGGTAGTGTGGTGGGACAATGAAGAGCTGAACAGGGTGGAGTGAATTGTCAATTAAACAGCACGGCTGCGAGTATGAACAGGCCTCTGAAAACCAGCATTGGCTTACTTGGACATTCACAAGTGGTGTAATGTTAACCAGGCGGGAGTGGAGAATCAGATAAACTCCAGACTCGCAGTGAATGAATGGAACATTCTGTAGTGGAGATTGCAATGATTTCTGAAATCTGGATTGTGGGGACACGAAAATGAAGAGCTGACCAGTGTTGAGTGGATAGCCTGTAAAAAGCCTCGGCTTCGAATGTGAACAGACCACTGAAAACCAGTATTGCATTACTTCGACTTTCAGCAGTGGTGTAACGAAAGCCTGCGTGGAGTGCAGATTCAGATGAATTCCAGATTCCCAGTGAATGAATGGAACATCCTGTAGTGGAGATTACAATGATTTCTGAAGGCTGGGTTGTGTGCACAGGAAAATGAGGAGCAAAACAGGTTGAGTGGATAGCCAATTGAACAGCACGACTGCGAACATGAACAGGCCTCTGAAAACCAGCATTGTTTTACTTGGACATTCACAAGTGGTGTAAGATAAATCTGCAGGTAGTGGAGATTCAGTTGAATTCCAGATTCGCAGTGAATGAATGGAACATTCTGTACTGGAGATTGCAATGATTTCTCAAGTCTGGATTGTTTGGACATGAAAATGAAGAGCTGACCACAGTTGTGTGGATACCCAGTAAAAAGCAGGGCTTAGAGTGTGAACAGACCGCTGAAAACCAGCATTGTGTTACTTGGACATTCATAAGTGGTGTAATGAAAGCCTACCTGGAGTGCAGATTCAGATGAATTCCAGATTGGCAGTGAATGAATGGAACATTCTGTACTGGCGATTCCAATGATTTCTGAAGTCTGATATTGTGGAAAAGAAAATGAAAGGCTGACCAGGTTTGAGTGGATAGACAATTGAACAGCACACTGCGAGTGTGAAAAGGCGGCTGAAAACCAGCATTGGATTACTTGGTCATTCACCAGTGCTGTAATGAAAACCTGCCTGGAGCGGAGAGTCAGATGAATTGCAGAATCGCAGTGAATGAATGGAACAGTCTGTAGTGGAGAGCCCAATGATTTCTGAAGACTGGTTTGTGTGGAGAGGAAAATGAAGAGCTGACCAATATTGAGTGGATAGCCCATTGAACAGCACTTCTGCGAGTTGAACATGCCTCTGAAAACCAGTATTGAGTTACTTGGACATTCACCAGTGGCGTAACGAAAACCTGCCAGGAGTGGAGGTTCAGAGGAATTCCAGATTCGCAGTGAATGAATGGAACATTCTCTAGTGGTGATTCCAATGATTTCTGAAGGCTGGGTTTTGTGGACACGAAAATGTAGAGCTGAACAGGGTGGAGTGGATAGCCAAATGAACAGCACGTCTCTTAGTATGAACAGGCCACTGAAAACCAGCATTGGCTTACTTGGACATTCACAAGTGGTGTAACGATAACCCGCCGGGAGTTGAGAGTCAGATGAATTTAAGATTCGCAGTGAATGAACGGAACATTCTGTGGAGGAGATACCAATTATTTCTGAAGGTTGGGTTATGAGGACAGGAAAATGTAGAGCTGAATAGGGTTGGGTGGATAGCAAATTGAACAGCACGGCTGAGTGTGTTAGCAGGCGGCTTAAAACCAGCATTGTCTTCCTTGGAAATTTACCAGTGGTGTCACGAAAACCTTCCAGGAGTGGAGACTCTGATGAATTCCAGATTCGCGTGATTGAATGGAACATTCTGTAGTGGTGATTGCCAACATTTAGGAATCTGGATAGTCTGGACAGGATATTGAAGAGCTGACCGATATTGAGTGGATAGCCAATGAACAGCACGGTTTCGAGTGTGAACAGACCACTAAGAAGCAGCATTGCATTACTTGGACATTCATCAGTGGTGTAACGAAAGCCTTCCTGGAATGCAGATTCAGAGTATTTCCAGATTCACAGTGAATGAATGGAAATTTCTGTAGTAGAGATTCCAATGATTTCTGAACGCTGGGTTGTGTGGACAGGAAAATGAAGAGCTGACTAGGTTTGACTGGATTGCCAATTGAACAGCAAGGCTGTGAGTGTGAACAGCCGCTGAAAACCAGCATTGGATTACCTGGTCATTCACCAGTGTTGTTAGGAAAATCTGCCTGGTGTGGAGAGTCAGAGGAATTCCAGATTCGCAGGGAACGAATGGAACATTCTGAAGTGGAGATAAGAATGATTTCTGAAGGCTCGGTGTGTGGAAGGAAAATCAAGAGCTAACCAGCGTTCACTGGATAGCCAATTGAACAGCACGGCTGCGAGTGTTAACACGCAGCTGAAACCAGCCTTGGGTTGCTTGGACATTCACCAGTGGTGAAACGAAAACCTGCTGGGAGTGGAGAACAAGATGAATTCAAGATTCGCCTGAATGAATGAAACATTCTGTAGTGTAGATTGCAATGGTTTCTGAGGTTTGTATTGTCTGAACTGGAAAAAGAAGAACTCACCAGTGTTGAGTCGCTAGACCGTGAACAGCACGGGTTCGAGTGTGAATAGACCGCTGAAAACCATCATTGCGTTACTTGAACATTCAGCAGTGGTGCAATGAAAACCTGCCGGGAGTGGAGATTCAGATGAATTCCAGATTCGCAGTGAATGAATGGAACATTCTCTAGTGGTGATTCCAATGATTTCTGAAGGCTGGGTTTTGTGGACACGAAAATGTAGAGCTGAACAGGGTGGAATGGATAGCCAAATGAACAGCACGTCTCGTAGTAAGAACAGGCCACTGAAAACCAGCTTTGGCTTAATTGGACATTCACAAGTGGTGTAACGAAAACCTGACGGGAGTTGAGAATTAGATGAATTTCAGATTTGCCGTCAATGAATGGAACATTCTGTGGAGGAGATACCAATTGTTTCTGAAGTTTGGGTTATGTGGACAGGAAAATGGAGCTGAAGAGGGTTGAGTGGATAGCAAATTGAGCAGCACGGCTGAGAGTATGAGCAGGCCACTTAAAACCAGCATTGGCTTACTTGGATATTTACCAGTGGTGTCACGAAAACCTGCCGGGAGTGGAGATTCAGATGAATTCCAGATTCGCTGTGAATGAATGGAACATTCTGTAGTGGAGATAACAATGATTTCTCCAGTCTCTCTGGTGTGGACAGGAAAATGTAGAGCTGGCCAGGGTTGAGTGGATAGCCAATTGAACAGCACCACTGCGCTTGTGAAGAAAACACTTAAAACATTGGGTTACTTGGACATTCAACAGTGGTGTAACGAAAACCTGCCGGGAGTGGAGGTTCAGAGGAATTCCAGATTCGCAGTGAATGAATGGAACATTCTCTAGTGGAGATTCCAACGATTTCTGAAGGCTGGGTCGTGTGGAAGGAAAATCAAGAACTAATCAGGATTTAGTGGAAAGCCAATTGTATAGCATGGCTGCGAGTGTGAACATGCAGCTGAAAACCAGCATTGGGTTACTTGGACATTCATCAGTGGTGTAAGGAAAACCTGCATGGAGTGGAGAGTCAGTTGAATTCCACATTCGCAGTGAATGAATGGAACATTCTGTAGAGGAGATTCCAATGATTTCTGAAGCCTGTGTTGTGTGGACAGGAAAATGAAGAGCTGACCAGGCTTGAATCGATAGCCAAGTAAACAGCAGGGCTGCGAATATGAACAGGCCGCTGAAAACCAGCATTGGGTTACTTGGACATTCAACAGTGGTGTAATGAAAACCTGCGTGGAGTTGAGAGTCAGATGAATTCCAGATTCGCAGTGAATGAATGGAACATTCTGTAGTGGAGATAACAAAGATTTCTGAAGGCTGGTAGTGTGGTGGGACAATGAAGAGCTGAACAGGGTGGAGTGAATTGTCAATTAAACAGCACGGCTGCGAGTATGAACAGGCCTCTGAAAACCAGCATTGGCTTACTTGGACATTCACAAGTGGTGTAATGTTAACCAGGCGGGAGTGGAGAATCAGATAAACTCCAGACTCGCAGTGAATGAATGGAACATTCTGTAGTGGAGATTGCAATGATTTCTGAAATCTGGATTGTGGGGACACGAAAATGAAGAGCTGACCAGTGTTGAGTGGATAGCCTGTAAAAAGCCTCGGCTTCGAATGTGAACAGACCACTGAAAACCAGTATTGCATTACTTCGACTTTCAGCAGTGGTGTAACGAAAGCCTGCGTGGAGTGCAGATTCAGATGAATTCCAGATTCCCAGTGAATGAATGGAACATCCTGTAGTGGAGATTACAATGATTTCTGAAGGCTGGGTTGTGTGCACAGGAAAATGAGGAGCAAAACAGGTTGAGTGGATAGCCAATTGAACAGCACGACTGCGAACATGAACAGGCCTCTGAAAACCAGCATTGTTTTACTTGGACATTCACAAGTGGTGTAAGATAAATCTGCAGGTAGTGGAGATTCAGTTGAATTCCAGATTCGCAGTGAATGAATGGAACATTCTGTACTGGAGATTGCAATGATTTCTCAAGTCTGGATTGTTTGGACATGAAAATGAAGAGCTGACCACAGTTGTGTGGATACCCAGTAAAAAGCAGGGCTTAGAGTGTGAACAGACCGCTGAAAACCAGCATTGTGTTACTTGGACATTCATAAGTGGTGTAATGAAAGCCTACCTGGAGTGCAGATTCAGATGAATTCCAGATTGGCAGTGAATGAATGGAACATTCTGTACTGGCGATTCCAATGATTTCTGAAGTCTGATATTGTGGAAAAGAAAATGAAAGGCTGACCAGGTTTGAGTGGATAGACAATTGAACAGCACACTGCGAGTGTGAAAAGGCGGCTGAAAACCAGCATTGGATTACTTGGTCATTCACCAGTGCTGTAATGAAAACCTGCCTGGAGCGGAGAGTCAGATGAATTGCAGAATCGCAGTGAATGAATGGAACAGTCTGTAGTGGAGAGCCCAATGATTTCTGAAGGCTGGTTTGTGTGGAGAGGAAAATGAAGAGCTGACCAATATTGAGTGGATAGCCCATTGAACAGCACTTCTGCGAGTTGAACATGCCTCTGAAAACCAGTATTGAGTTACTTGGACATTCACCAGTGGCGTAACGAAAACCTGCCAGGAGTGGAGGTTCAGAGGAATTCCAGATTCGCAGTGAATGAATGGAACATTCTCTAGTGGTGATTCCAATGATTTCTGAAGGCTGGGTTTTGTGGACACGAGAATGTAGAGCTGAACAGGGTGGAGTGGATAGCCAAATGAACAGCACGTCTCTTAGTATGAACAGGCCACTGAAAACCAGCATTGGCTTACTTGGACATTCACAAGTGGTGTAACGATAACCCGCCGGGAGTTGAGAGTCAGATGAATTTAAGATTCGCAGTGAATGAACGGAACATTCTGTGGAGGAGATACCAATTATTTCTGAAGGTTGGGTTATGAGGACAGGAAAATGTAGAGCTGAATAGGGTTGGGTGGATAGCAAATTGAACAGCACGGCTGAGTGTGTTAGCAGGCGGCTTAAAACCAGCATTGTCTTCCTTGGACATTTACCAGTGGTGTCACGAAAACCTTCCAGGAGTGGAGACTCTGATGAATTCCAGATTCGCGTGATTGAATGGAACATTCTGTAGTGGTGATTGCCAACATTTAGGAATCTGGATAGTCTGGACAGGATATTGAAGAGCTGACCGATATTGAGTGGATAGCCAATGAACAGCACGGTTTCGAGTGTGAACAGACCACTAAGAAGCAGCATTGCATTACTTGGACACTCATCAGTGGTGTAACGAAAGCCTCCCTGGAATGCAGATTCAGAGTATTTCCAGATTCACAGTGAATGAATGGAAATTTCTGTAGTAGAGATTCCAATGATTTCTGAACGCTGGGTTGTGTGGACAGGAAAATGAAGAGCTGACTAGGTTTGACTGGATTGCCAATTGAACAGCAAGGCTGTGAGTGTGAACAGCCGCTGAAAACCAGCATTGGATTACCTGGTCATTCACCAGTGTTGTTAGGAAAATCTGCCTGGTGTGGAGAGTCAGAGGAATTCCAGATTCGCAGGGAACGAATGGAACATTCTGAAGTGGAGATAAGAATGATTTCTGAAGGCTCGGTGTGTGGAAGGAAAATCAAGAGCTAACCAGCGTTCACTGGATAGCCAATTGAACAGCACGGCTGCGAGTGTTAACACGCAGCTGAAACCAGCCTTGGGTTGCTTGGACATTCACCAGTGGTGAAACGAAAACCTGCTGGGAGTGGAGAACAAGATGAATTCAAGATTCGCCTGAATGAATGAAACATTCTGTAGTGTAGATTGCAATGGTTTCTGAGGTTTGTATTGTCTGAACTGGAAAAAGAAGAACTCACCAGTGTTGAGTCGCTAGACCGTGAACAGCACGGGTTCGAGTGTGAATAGACCGCTGAAAACCATCATTGCGTTACTTGAACATTCAGCAGTGGTGCAATGAAAACCTGCCGGGAGTGGAGATTCAGATGAATTCCAGATTCGCAGTGAATGAATGGAACATTCTCTAGTGGTGATTCCAATGATTTCTGAAGGCTGGGTTTTGTGGACACGAAAATGTAGAGCTGAACAGGGTGGAATGGATAGCCAAATGAACAGCACGTCTCGTAGTAAGAACAGGCCACTGAAAACCAGCTTTGGCTTAATTGGACATTCACAAGTGGTGTAACGAAAACCTGACGGGAGTTGAGAATTAGATGAATTTCAGATTTGCCGTCAATGAATGGAACATTCTGTGGAGGAGATACCAATTGTTTCTGAAGTTTGGGTTATGTGGACAGGAAAATGGAGCTGAAGAGGGTTGAGTGGATAGCAAATTGAACAGCACGGCTGAGAGTATGAGCAGGCCACTTAAAACCAGCATTGGCTTACTTGGATATTTACCAGTGGTGTCACGAAAACCTGCCGGGAGTGGAGATTCAGATGAATTCCAGATTCGCTGTGAATGAATGGAACATTCTGTAGTGGAGATAACAATGATTTCTCCAGTCTCTGTGGTGTGGACAGGAAAATGTAGAGCTGGCCAGGGTTGAGTGGATAGCCAATTGAACAGCACCACTGCGCTTGTGAAGAAAACACTTAAAACATTGGGTTACTTGGACATTCAACAGTGGTGTAACGAAAACCTGCCGGGAGTGGAGGTTCAGAGGAATTCCAGATTCGCAGTGAATGAATGGAACATTCTCTAGTGGAGATTCCAACGATTTCTGAAGGCTGGGTCGTGTGGAAGGAAAATCAAGAACTAATCAGGATTTAGTGGAAAGCCAATTGTATAGCATGGCTGCGAGTGTGAACATGCAGCTGAAAACCAGCATTGGGTTACTTGGACATTCATCAGTGGTGTAAGGAAAACCTGCATGGAGTGGAGAGTCAGTTGAATTCCACATTCGCAGTGAATGAATGGAACATTCTGTAGAGGAGATTCCAATGATTTCTGAAGCCTGTGTTGTGTGGACAGGAAAATGAAGAGCTGACCAGGCTTGAATCGATAGCCAAGTAAACAGCAGGGCTGCGAATATGAACAGGCCGCTGAAAACCAGCATTGGGTTACTTGGACATTCAACAGTGGTGTAATGAAAACCTGCGTGGAGTTGAGAGTCAGATGAATTCCAGATTCGCAGTGAATGAATGGAACATTCTGTAGTGGAGATAACAAAGATTTCTGAAGGCTGGTAGTGTGGTGGGACAATGAAGAGCTGAACAGGGTGGAGTGAATTGTCAATTAAACAGCACGGCTGCGAGTATGAACAGGCCTCTGAAAACCAGCATTGGCTTACTTGGACATTCACAAGTGGTGTAATGTTAACCAGGCGGGAGTGGAGAATCAGATAAACTCCAGACTCGCAGTGAATGAATGGAACATTCTGTAGTGGAGATTGCAATGATTTCTGAAATCTGGATTGTGGGGACACGAAAATGAAGAGCTGACCAGTGTTGAGTGGATAGCCTGTAAAAAGCCTCGGCTTCGAATGTGAACAGACCACTGAAAACCAGTATTGCATTACTTCGACTTTCAGCAGTGGTGTAACGAAAGCCTGCGTGGAGTGCAGATTCAGATGAATTCCAGATTCCCAGTGAATGAATGGAACATCCTGTAGTGGAGATTACAATGATTTCTGAAGGCTGGGATGTGTGCACAGGAAAATGAGGAGCAAAACAGGTTGAGTGGATAGCCAATTGAACAGCACGACTGCGAACATGAACAGGCCTCTGAAAACCAGCATTGTTTTACTTGGACATTCACAAGTGGTGTAAGATAAATCTGCAGGTAGTGGAGATTCAGTTGAATTCCAGATTCGCAGTGAATGAATGGAACATTCTGTACTGGAGATTGCAATGATTTCTCAAGTCTGGATTGTTTGGACATGAAAATGAAGAGCTGACCACAGTTGTGTGGATACCCAGTAAAAAGCAGGGCTTAGAGTGTGAACAGACCGCTGAAAACCAGCATTGTGTTACTTGGACATTCATAAGTGGTGTAATGAAAGCCTACCTGGAGTGCAGATTCAGATGAATTCCAGATTGGCAGTGAATGAATGGAACATTCTGTACTGGCGATTCCAATGATTTCTGAAGTCTGATATTGTGGAAAAGAAAATGAAAGGCTGACCAGGTTTGAGTGGATAGACAATTGAACAGCACACTGCGAGTGTGAAAAGGCGGCTGAAAACCAGCATTGGATTACTTGGTCATTCACCAGTGCTGTAATGAAAACCTGCCTGGAGCGGAGAGTCAGATGAATTGCAGAATCGCAGTGAATGAATGGAACAGTCTGTAGTGGAGAGCCCAATGATTTCTGAAGGCTGGTTTGTGTGGAGAGGAAAATGAAGAGCTGACCAATATTGAGTGGATAGCCCATTGAACAGCACTTCTGCGAGTTGAACATGCCTCTGAAAACCAGTATTGAGTTACTTGGACATTCACCAGTGGCGTAACGAAAACCTGCCAGGAGTGGAGGTTCAGATGAATTCCAGATTCGCAGTGAATGAATGGAACATTCTCTAGTGGTGATTCCAATGATTTCTGAAGGCTGGGTTTTGTGGACACGAAAATGTAGAGCTGAACAGGGTGGAGTGGATAGCCAAATGAACAGCACGTCTCTTAGTATGAACAGGCCACTGAAAACCAGCATTGGCTTACTTGGACATTCACAAGTGGTGTAACGATAACCCGCCGGGAGTTGAGAGTCAGATGAATTTAAGATTCGCAGTGAATGAACGGAACATTCTGTGGAGGAGATACCAATTATTTCTGAAGGTTGGGTTATGAGGACAGGAAAATGTAGAGCTGAATAGGGTTGGGTGGATAGCAAATTGAACAGCACGGCTGAGTGTGTTAGCAGGCGGCTTAAAACCAGCATTGTCTTCCTTGGACATTTACCAGTGGTGTCACGAAAACCTTCCAGGAGTGGAGACTCTGATGAATTCCAGATTCGCGTGATTGAATGGAACATTCTGTAGTGGTGATTGCCAACATTTAGGAATCTGGATAGTCTGGACAGGATATTGAAGAGCTGACCGATATTGAGTGGATAGCCAATGAACAGCACGGTTTCGAGTGTGAACAGACCACTAAGAAGCAGCATTGCATTACTTGGACATTCATCAGTGGTGTAACGAAAGCCTTCCTGGAATGCAGATTCAGAGTATTTCCAGATTCACAGTGAATGAATGGAAATTTCTGTAGTAGAGATTCCAATGATTTCTGAACGCTGGGTTGTGTGGACAGGAAAATGAAGAGCTGACTAGGTTTGACTGGATTGCCAATTGAACAGCAAGGCTGTGAGTGTGAACAGCCGCTGAAAACCAGCATTGGATTACCTGGTCATTCACCAGTGTTGTTAGGAAAATCTGCCTGGTGTGGAGAGTCAGAGGAAATCCAGATTCGCAGGGAACGAATGGAACATTCTGAAGTGGAGATAAGAATGATTTCTGAAGGCTCGGTGTGTGGAAGGAAAATCAAGAGCTAACCAGCGTTCACTGGATAGCCAATTGAACAGCACGGCTGCGAGTGTTAACACGCAGCTGAAACCAGCCTTGGGTTGCTTGGACATTCACCAGTGGTGAAACGAAAACCTGCTGGGAGTGGAGAACAAGATGAATTCAAGATTCGCCTGAATGAATGAAACATTCTGTAGTGTAGATTGCAATGGTTTCTGAGGTTTGTATTGTCTGAACTGGAAAAAGAAGAACTCACCAGTGTTGAGTCGCTAGACCGTGAACAGCACGGGTTCGAGTGTGAATAGACCGCTGAAAACCATCATTGCGTTACTTGAACATTCAGCAGTGGTGCAATGAAAACCTGCCGGGAGTGGAGATTCAGATGAATTCCAGATTCGCAGTGAATGAATGGAACATTCTCTAGTGGTGATTCCAATGATTTCTGAAGGCTGGGTTTTGTGGACACGAAAATGTAGAGCTGAACAGGGTGGAATGGATAGCCAAATGAACAGCACGTCTCGTAGTAAGAACAGGCCACTGAAAACCAGCTTTGGCTTAATTGGACATTCACAAGTGGTGTAACGAAAACCTGACGGGAGTTGAGAATTAGATGAATTTCAGATTTGCCGTCAATGAATGGAACATTCTGTGGAGGAGATACCAATTGTTTCTGAAGTTTGGGTTATGTGGACAGGAAAATGGAGCTGAAGAGGGTTGAGTGGATAGCAAATTGAACAGCACGGCTGAGAGTAGGAGCAGGCCACTTAAAACCAGCATTGGCTTACTTGGATATTTACCAGTGGTGTCACGAAAACCTGCCGGGAGTGGAGATTCAGATGAATTCCAGATTCGCTGTGAATGAATGGAACATTCTGTAGTGGAGATAACAATGATTTCTCCAGTCTCTGTGGTGTGGACAGGAAAATGTAGAGCTGGCCAGGGTTGAGTGGATAGCCAATTGAACAGCACCACTGCGCTTGTGAAGAAAACACTTAAAACATTGGGTTACTTGGACATTCAACAGTGGTGTAACGAAAACCTGCCGGGAGTGGAGGTTCAGAGGAATTCCAGATTCGCAGTGAATGAATGGAACATTCTCTAGTGGAGATTCCAACGATTTCTGAAGGCTGGGTCGTGTGGAAGGAAAATCAAGAACTAATCAGGATTTAGTGGAAAGCCAATTGTATAGCATGGCTGCGAGTGTGAACATGCAGCTGAAAACCAGCATTGGGTTACTTGGACATTCATCAGTGGTGTAAGGAAAACCTGCATGGAGTGGAGAGTCAGTTGAATTCCACATTCGCAGTGAATGAATGGAACATTCTGTAGAGGAGATTCCAATGATTTCTGAAGCCTGTGTTGTGTGGACAGGAAAATGAAGAGCTGACCAGGCTTGAATCGATAGCCAAGTAAACAGCAGGGCTGCGAATATGAACAGGCCGCTGAAAACCAGCATTGGGTTACTTGGACATTCAACAGTGGTGTAATGAAAACCTGCGTGGAGGCGTGGAGTTGAGAGTCAGATGAATTCCAGATTCGCAGTGAATGAATGGAACATTCTGTAGTGGAGATAACAAAGATTTCTGAAGGCTGGTAGTGTGGTGGGACAATGAAGAGCTGAACAGGGTGGAGTGAATTGTCAATTAAACAGCACGGCTGCGAGTATGAACAGGCCTCTGAAAACCAGCATTGGCTTACTTGGACATTCACAAGTGGTGTAATGTTAACCAGGCGGGAGTGGAGAATCAGATAAACTCCAGACTCGCAGTGAATGAATGGAACATTCTGTAGTGGAGATTGCAATGATTTCTGAAATCTGGATTGTGGGGACACGAAAATGAAGAGCTGACCAGTGTTGAGTGGATAGCCTGTAAAAAGCCTCGGCTTCGAATGTGAACAGACCACTGAAAACCAGTATTGCATTACTTCGACTTTCAGCAGTGGTGTAACGAAAGCCTGCGTGGAGTGCAGATTCAGATGAATTCCAGATTCCCAGTGAATGAATGGAACATCCTGTAGTGGAGATTACAATGATTTCTGAAGGCTGGGTTGTGTGCACAGGAAAATGAGGAGCAAAACAGGTTGAGTGGATAGCCAATTGAACAGCACGACTGCGAACATGAACAGGCCTCTGAAAACCAGCATTGTTTTACTTGGACATTCACAAGTGGTGTAAGATAAATCTGCAGGTAGTGGAGATTCAGTTGAATTCCAGATTCGCAGTGAATGAATGGAACATTCTGTACTGGAGATTGCAATGATTTCTCAAGTCTGGATTGTTTGGACATGAAAATGAAGAGCTGACCACAGTTGTGTGGATACCCAGTAAAAAGCAGGGCTTAGAGTGTGAACAGACCGCTGAAAACCAGCATTGTGTTACTTGGACATTCATAAGTGGTGTAATGAAAGCCTACCTGGAGTGCAGATTCAGATGAATTCCAGATTGGCAGTGAATGAATGGAACATTCTGTACTGGCGATTCCAATGATTTCTGAAGTCTGATATTGTGGAAAAGAAAATGAAAGGCTGACCAGGTTTGAGTGGATAGACAATTGAACAGCACACTGCGAGTGTGAAAAGGCGGCTGAAAACCAGCATTGGATTACTTGGTCATTCACCAGTGCTGTAATGAAAACCTGCCTGGAGCGGAGAGTCAGATGAATTGCAGAATCGCAGTGAATGAATGGAACAGTCTGTAGTGGAGAGCCCAATGATTTCTGAAGGCTGGTTTGTGTGGAGAGGAAAATGAAGAGCTGACCAATATTGAGTGGATAGCCCATTGAACAGCACTTCTGCGAGTTGAACATGCCTCTGAAAACCAGTATTGAGTTACTTGGACATTCACCAGTGGCGTAACGAAAACCTGCCAGGAGTGGAGGTTCAGAGGAATTCCAGATTCGCAGTGAATGAATGGAACATTCTCTAGTGGTGATTCCAATGATTTCTGAAGGCTGGGTTTTGTGGACACGAAAATGTAGAGCTGAACAGGGTGGAGTGGATAGCCAAATGAACAGCACGTCTCTTAGTATGAACAGGCCACTGAAAACCAGCATTGGCTTACTTGGACATTCACAAGTGGTGTAACGATAACCCGCCGGGAGTTGAGAGTCAGATGAATTTAAGATTCGCAGTGAATGAACGGAACATTCTGTGGAGGAGATACCAATTATTTCTGAAGGTTGGGTTATGAGGACAGGAAAATGTAGAGCTGAATAGGGTTGGGTGGATAGCAAATTGAACAGCACGGCTGAGTGTGTTAGCAGGCGGCTTAAAACCAGCATTGTCTTCCTTGGACATTTACCAGTGGTGTCACGAAAACCTTCCAGGAGTGGAGACTCTGATGAATTCCAGATTCGCGTGATTGAATGGAACATTCTGTAGTGGTGATTGCCAACATTTAGGAATCTGGATAGTCTGGACAGGATATTGAAGAGCTGACCGATATTGAGTGGATAGCCAATGAACAGCACGGTTTCGAGTGTGAACAGACCACTAAGAAGCAGCATTGCATTACTTGGACATTCATCAGTGGTGTAACGAAAGCCTTCCTGGAATGCAGATTCAGAGTATTTCCAGATTCACAGTGAATGAATGGAAATTTCTGTAGTAGAGATTCCAATGATTTCTGAACGCTGGGTTGTGTGGACAGGAAAATGAAGAGCTGACTAGGTTTGACTGGATTGCCAATTGAACAGCAAGGCTGTGAGTGTGAACAGCCGCTGAAAACCAGCATTGGATTACCTGGTCATTCACCAGTGTTGTTAGGAAAATCTGCCTGGTGTGGAGAGTCAGAGGAAATCCAGATTCGCAGGGAACGAATGGAACATTCTGAAGTGGAGATAAGAATGATTTCTGAAGGCTCGGTGTGTGGAAGGAAAATCAAGAGCTAACCAGCGTTCACTGGATAGCCAATTGAACAGCACGGCTGCGAGTGTTAACACGCAGCTGAAACCAGCCTTGGGTTGATCTTGGACATTCACCAGTGGTGAAACGAAAACCTGCTGGGAGTGGAGAACAAGATGAATTCAAGATTCGCCTGAATGAATGAAACATTCTGTAGTGTAGATTGCAATGGTTTCTGAGGTTTGTATTGTCTGAACTGGAAAAAGAAGAACTCACCAGTGTTGAGTCGCTAGACCGTGAACAGCACGGGTTCGAGTGTGAATAGACCGCTGAAAACCATCATTGCGTTACTTGAACATTCAGCAGTGGTGCAATGAAAACCTGCCGGGAGTGGAGATTCAGATGAATTCCAGATTCGCAGTGAATGAATGGAACATTCTCTAGTGGTGATTCCAATGATTTCTGAAGGCTGGGTTTTGTGGACACGAAAATGTAGAGCTGAACAGGGTGGAATGGATAGCCAAATGAACAGCACGTCTCGTAGTAAGAACAGGCCACTGAAAACCAGCTTTGGCTTAATTGGACATTCACAAGTGGTGTAACGAAAACCTGACGGGAGTTGAGAATTAGATGAATTTCAGATTTGCCGTCAATGAATGGAACATTCTGTGGAGGAGATACCAATTGTTTCTGAAGTTTGGGTTATGTGGACAGGAAAATGGAGCTGAAGAGGGTTGAGTGGATAGCAAATTGAACAGCACGGCTGAGAGTATGAGCAGGCCACTTAAAACCAGCATTGGCTTACTTGGATATTTACCAGTGGTGTCACGAAAACCTGCCGGGAGTGGAGATTCAGATGAATTCCAGATTCGCTGTGAATGAATGGAACATTCTGTAGTGGAGATAACAATGATTTCTCCAGTCTCTGTGGTGTGGACAGGAAAATGTAGAGCTGGCCAGGGTTGAGTGGATAGCCAATTGAACAGCACCACTGCGCTTGTGAAGAAAACACTTAAAACATTGGGTTACTTGGACATTCAACAGTGGTGTAACGAAAACCTGCCGGGAGTGGAGGTTCAGAGGAATTCCAGATTCGCAGTGAATGAATGGAACATTCTCTAGTGGAGATTCCAACGATTTCTGAAGGCTGGGTCGTGTGGAAGGAAAATCAAGAACTAATCAGGATTTAGTGGAAAGCCAATTGTATAGCATGGCTGCGAGTGTGAACATGCAGCTGAAAACCAGCATTGGGTTACTTGGACATTCATCAGTGGTGTAAGGAAAACCTGCATGGAGTGGAGAGTCAGTTGAATTCCACATTCGCAGTGAATGAATGGAACATTCTGTAGAGGAGATTCCAATGATTTCTGAAGCCTGTGTTGTGTGGACAGGAAAATGAAGAGCTGACCAGGCTTGAATCGATAGCCAAGTAAACAGCAGGGCTGCGAATATGAACAGGCCGCTGAAAACCAGCATTGGGTTACTTGGACATTCAACAGTGGTGTAATGAAAACCTGCGTGGAGTTGAGAGTCAGATGAATTCCAGATTCGCAGTGAATGAATGGAACATTCTGTAGTGGAGATAACAAAGATTTCTGAAGGCTGGTAGTGTGGTGGGACAATGAAGAGCTGAACAGGGTGGAGTGAATTGTCAATTAAACAGCACGGCTGCGAGTATGAACAGGCCTCTGAAAACCAGCATTGGCTTACTTGGACATTCACAAGTGGTGTAATGTTAACCAGGCGGGAGTGGAGAATCAGATAAACTCCAGACTCGCAGTGAATGAATGGAACATTCTGTAGTGGAGATTGCAATGATTTCTGAAATCTGGATTGTGGGGACACGAAAATGAAGAGCTGACCAGTGTTGAGTGGATAGCCTGTAAAAAGCCTCGGCTTCGAATGTGAACAGACCACTGAAAACCAGTATTGCATTACTTCGACTTTCAGCAGTGGTGTAACGAAAGCCTGCGTGGAGTGCAGATTCAGATGAATTCCAGATTCCCAGTGAATGAATGGAACATCCTGTAGTGGAGATTACAATGATTTCTGAAGGCTGGGTTGTGTGCACAGGAAAATGAGGAGCAAAACAGGTTGAGTGGATAGCCAATTGAACAGCACGACTGCGAACATGAACAGGCCTCTGAAAACCAGCATTGTTTTACTTGGACATTCACAAGTGGTGTAAGATAAATCTGCAGGTAGTGGAGATTCAGTTGAATTCCAGATTCGCAGTGAATGAATGGAACATTCTGTACTGGAGATTGCAATGATTTCTCAAGTCTGGATTGTTTGGACATGAAAATGAAGAGCTGACCACAGTTGTGTGGATACCCAGTAAAAAGCAGGGCTTAGAGTGTGAACAGACCGCTGAAAACCAGCATTGTGTTACTTGGACATTCATAAGTGGTGTAATGAAAGCCTACCTGGAGTGCAGATTCAGATGAATTCCAGATTGGCAGTGAATGAATGGAACATTCTGTACTGGCGATTCCAATGATTTCTGAAGTCTGATATTGTGGAAAAGAAAATGAAAGGCTGACCAGGTTTGAGTGGATAGACAATTGAACAGCACACTGCGAGTGTGAAAAGGCGGCTGAAAACCAGCATTGGATTACTTGGTCATTCACCAGTGCTGTAATGAAAACCTGCCTGGAGCGGAGAGTCAGATGAATTGCAGAATCGCAGTGAATGAATGGAACAGTCTGTAGTGGAGAGCCCAATGATTTCTGAAGGCTGGTTTGTGTGGAGAGGAAAATGAAGAGCTGACCAATATTGAGTGGATAGCCCATTGAACAGCACTTCTGCGAGTTGAACATGCCTCTGAAAACCAGTATTGAGTTACTTGGACATTCACCAGTGGCGTAACGAAAACCTGCCAGGAGTGGAGGTTCAGATGAATTCCAGATTCGCAGTGAATGAATGGAACATTCTCTAGTGGTGATTCCAATGATTTCTGAAGGCTGGGTTTTGTGGACACGAAAATGTAGAGCTGAACAGGGTGGAGTGGATAGCCAAATGAACAGCACGTCTCTTAGTATGAACAGGCCACTGAAAACCAGCATTGGCTTACTTGGACATTCACAAGTGGTGTAACGATAACCCGCCGGGAGTTGAGAGTCAGATGAATTTAAGATTCGCAGTGAATGAACGGAACATTCTGTGGAGGAGATACCAATTATTTCTGAAGGTTGGGTTATGAGGACAGGAAAATGTAGAGCTGAATAGGGTTGGGTGGATAGCAAATTGAACAGCACGGCTGAGTGTGTTAGCAGGCGGCTTAAAACCAGCATTGTCTTCCTTGGACATTTACCAGTGGTGTCACGAAAACCTTCCAGGAGTGGAGACTCTGATGAATTCCAGATTCGCGTGATTGAATGGAACATTCTGTAGTGGTGATTGCCAACATTTAGGAATCTGGATAGTCTGGACAGGATATTGAAGAGCTGACCGATATTGAGTGGATAGCCAATGAACAGCACGGTTTCGAGTGTGAACAGACCACTAAGAAGCAGCATTGCATTACTTGGACATTCATCAGTGGTGTAACGAAAGCCTTCCTGGAATGCAGATTCAGAGTATTTCCAGATTCACAGTGAATGAATGGAAATTTCTGTAGTAGAGATTCCAATGATTTCTGAACGCTGGGTTGTGTGGACAGGAAAATGAAGAGCTGACTAGGTTTGACTGGATTGCCAATTGAACAGCAAGGCTGTGAGTGTGAACAGCCGCTGAAAACCAGCATTGGATTACCTGGTCATTCACCAGTGTTGTTAGGAAAATCTGCCTGGTGTGGAGAGTCAGAGGAAATCCAGATTCGCAGGGAACGAATGGAACATTCTGAAGTGGAGATAAGAATGATTTCTGAAGGCTCGGTGTGTGGAAGGAAAATCAAGAGCTAACCAGCGTTCACTGGATAGCCAATTGAACAGCACGGCTGCGAGTGTTAACACGCAGCTGAAACCAGCCTTGGGTTGCTTGGACATTCACCAGTGGTGAAACGAAAACCTGCTGGGAGTGGAGAACAAGATGAATTCAAGATTCGCCTGAATGAATGAAACATTCTGTAGTGTAGATTGCAATGGTTTCTGAGGTTTGTATTGTCTGAACTGGAAAAAGAAGAACTCACCAGTGTTGAGTCGCTAGACCGTGAACAGCACGGGTTCGAGTGTGAATAGACCGCTGAAAACCATCATTGCGTTACTTGAACATTCAGCAGTGGTGCAATGAAAACCTGCCGGGAGTGGAGATTCAGATGAATTCCAGATTCGCAGTGAATGAATGGAACATTCTCTAGTGGTGATTCCAATGATTTCTGAAGGCTGGGTTTTGTGGACACGAAAATGTAGAGCTGAACAGGGTGGAATGGATAGCCAAATGAACAGCACGTCTCGTAGTAAGAACAGGCCACTGAAAACCAGCTTTGGCTTAATTGGACATTCACAAGTGGTGTAACGAAAACCTGACGGGAGTTGAGAATTAGATGAATTTCAGATTTGCCGTCAATGAATGGAACATTCTGTGGAGGAGATACCAATTGTTTCTGAAGTTTGGGTTATGTGGACAGGAAAATGGAGCTGAAGAGGGTTGAGTGGATAGCAAATTGAACAGCACGGCTGAGAGTAGGAGCAGGCCACTTAAAACCAGCATTGGCTTACTTGGATATTTACCAGTGGTGTCACGAAAACCTGCCGGGAGTGGAGATTCAGATGAATTCCAGATTCGCTGTGAATGAATGGAACATTCTGTAGTGGAGATAACAATGATTTCTCCAGTCTCTGTGGTGTGGACAGGAAAATGTAGAGCTGGCCAGGGTTGAGTGGATAGCCAATTGAACAGCACCACTGCGCTTGTGAAGAAAACACTTAAAACATTGGGTTACTTGGACATTCAACAGTGGTGTAACGAAAACCTGCCGGGAGTGGAGGTTCAGAGGAATTCCAGATTCGCAGTGAATGAATGGAACATTCTCTAGTGGAGATTCCAACGATTTCTGAAGGCTGGGTCGTGTGGAAGGAAAATCAAGAACTAATCAGGATTTAGTGGAAAGCCAATTGTATAGCATGGCTGCGAGTGTGAACATGCAGCTGAAAACCAGCATTGGGTTACTTGGACATTCATCAGTGGTGTAAGGAAAACCTGCATGGAGTGGAGAGTCAGTTGAATTCCACATTCGCAGTGAATGAATGGAACATTCTGTAGAGGAGATTCCAATGATTTCTGAAGCCTGTGTTGTGTGGACAGGAAAATGAAGAGCTGACCAGGCTTGAATCGATAGCCAAGTAAACAGCAGGGCTGCGAATATGAACAGGCCGCTGAAAACCAGCATTGGGTTACTTGGACATTCAACAGTGGTGTAATGAAAACCTGCGTGGAGGCGTGGAGTTGAGAGTCAGATGAATTCCAGATTCGCAGTGAATGAATGGAACATTCTGTAGTGGAGATAACAAAGATTTCTGAAGGCTGGTAGTGTGGTGGGACAATGAAGAGCTGAACAGGGTGGAGTGAATTGTCAATTAAACAGCACGGCTGCGAGTATGAACAGGCCTCTGAAAACCAGCATTGGCTTACTTGGACATTCACAAGTGGTGTAATGTTAACCAGGCGGGAGTGGAGAATCAGATAAACTCCAGACTCGCAGTGAATGAATGGAACATTCTGTAGTGGAGATTGCAATGATTTCTGAAATCTGGATTGTGGGGACACGAAAATGAAGAGCTGACCAGTGTTGAGTGGATAGCCTGTAAAAAGCCTCGGCTTCGAATGTGAACAGACCACTGAAAACCAGTATTGCATTACTTCGACTTTCAGCAGTGGTGTAACGAAAGCCTGCGTGGAGTGCAGATTCAGATGAATTCCAGATTCCCAGTGAATGAATGGAACATCCTGTAGTGGAGATTACAATGATTTCTGAAGGCTGGGTTGTGTGCACAGGAAAATGAGGAGCAAAACAGGTTGAGTGGATAGCCAATTGAACAGCACGACTGCGAACATGAACAGGCCTCTGAAAACCAGCATTGTTTTACTTGGACATTCACAAGTGGTGTAAGATAAATCTGCAGGTAGTGGAGATTCAGTTGAATTCCAGATTCGCAGTGAATGAATGGAACATTCTGTACTGGAGATTGCAATGATTTCTCAAGTCTGGATTGTTTGGACATGAAAATGAAGAGCTGACCACAGTTGTGTGGATACCCAGTAAAAAGCAGGGCTTAGAGTGTGAACAGACCGCTGAAAACCAGCATTGTGTTACTTGGACATTCATAAGTGGTGTAATGAAAGCCTACCTGGAGTGCAGATTCAGATGAATTCCAGATTGGCAGTGAATGAATGGAACATTCTGTACTGGCGATTCCAATGATTTCTGAAGTCTGATATTGTGGAAAAGAAAATGAAAGGCTGACCAGGTTTGAGTGGATAGACAATTGAACAGCACACTGCGAGTGTGAAAAGGCGGCTGAAAACCAGCATTGGATTACTTGGTCATTCACCAGTGCTGTAATGAAAACCTGCCTGGAGCGGAGAGTCAGATGAATTGCAGAATCGCAGTGAATGAATGGAACAGTCTGTAGTGGAGAGCCCAATGATTTCTGAAGGCTGGTTTGTGTGGAGAGGAAAATGAAGAGCTGACCAATATTGAGTGGATAGCCCATTGAACAGCACTTCTGCGAGTTGAACATGCCTCTGAAAACCAGTATTGAGTTACTTGGACATTCACCAGTGGCGTAACGAAAACCTGCCAGGAGTGGAGGTTCAGAGGAATTCCAGATTCGCAGTGAATGAATGGAACATTCTCTAGTGGTGATTCCAATGATTTCTGAAGGCTGGGTTTTGTGGACACGAAAATGTAGAGCTGAACAGGGTGGAGTGGATAGCCAAATGAACAGCACGTCTCTTAGTATGAACAGGCCACTGAAAACCAGCATTGGCTTACTTGGACATTCACAAGTGGTGTAACGATAACCCGCCGGGAGTTGAGAGTCAGATGAATTTAAGATTCGCAGTGAATGAACGGAACATTCTGTGGAGGAGATACCAATTATTTCTGAAGGTTGGGTTATGAGGACAGGAAAATGTAGAGCTGAATAGGGTTGGGTGGATAGCAAATTGAACAGCACGGCTGAGTGTGTTAGCAGGCGGCTTAAAACCAGCATTGTCTTCCTTGGACATTTACCAGTGGTGTCACGAAAACCTTCCAGGAGTGGAGACTCTGATGAATTCCAGATTCGCGTGATTGAATGGAACATTCTGTAGTGGTGATTGCCAACATTTAGGAATCTGGATAGTCTGGACAGGATATTGAAGAGCTGACCGATATTGAGTGGATAGCCAATGAACAGCACGGTTTCGAGTGTGAACAGACCACTAAGAAGCAGCATTGCATTACTTGGACATTCATCAGTGGTGTAACGAAAGCCTTCCTGGAATGCAGATTCAGAGTATTTCCAGATTCACAGTGAATGAATGGAAATTTCTGTAGTAGAGATTCCAATGATTTCTGAACGCTGGGTTGTGTGGACAGGAAAATGAAGAGCTGACTAGGTTTGACTGGATTGCCAATTGAACAGCAAGGCTGTGAGTGTGAACAGCCGCTGAAAACCAGCATTGGATTACCTGGTCATTCACCAGTGTTGTTAGGAAAATCTGCCTGGTGTGGAGAGTCAGAGGAAATCCAGATTCGCAGGGAACGAATGGAACATTCTGAAGTGGAGATAAGAATGATTTCTGAAGGCTCGGTGTGTGGAAGGAAAATCAAGAGCTAACCAGCGTTCACTGGATAGCCAATTGAACAGCACGGCTGCGAGTGTTAACACGCAGCTGAAACCAGCCTTGGGTTGCTCTTGGACATTCACCAGTGGTGAAACGAAAACCTGCTGGGAGTGGAGAACAAGATGAATTCAAGATTCGCCTGAATGAATGAAACATTCTGTAGTGTAGATTGCAATGGTTTCTGAGGTTTGTATTGTCTGAACTGGAAAAAGAAGAACTCACCAGTGTTGAGTCGCTAGACCGTGAACAGCACGGGTTCGAGTGTGAATAGACCGCTGAAAACCATCATTGCGTTACTTGAACATTCAGCAGTGGTGCAATGAAAACCTGCCGGGAGTGGAGATTCAGATGAATTCCAGATTCGCAGTGAATGAATGGAACATTCTCTAGTGGTGATTCCAATGATTTCTGAAGGCTGGGTTTTGTGGACACGAAAATGTAGAGCTGAACAGGGTGGAATGGATAGCCAAATGAACAGCACGTCTCGTAGTAAGAACAGGCCACTGAAAACCAGCTTTGGCTTAATTGGACATTCACAAGTGGTGTAACGAAAACCTGACGGGAGTTGAGAATTAGATGAATTTCAGATTTGCCGTCAATGAATGGAACATTCTGTGGAGGAGATACCAATTGTTTCTGAAGTTTGGGTTATGTGGACAGGAAAATGGAGCTGAAGAGGGTTGAGTGGATAGCAAATTGAACAGCACGGCTGAGAGTATGAGCAGGCCACTTAAAACCAGCATTGGCTTACTTGGATATTTACCAGTGGTGTCACGAAAACCTGCCGGGAGTGGAGATTCAGATGAATTCCAGATTCGCTGTGAATGAATGGAACATTCTGTAGTGGAGATAACAATGATTTCTCCAGTCTCTGTGGTGTGGACAGGAAAATGTAGAGCTGGCCAGGGTTGAGTGGATAGCCAATTGAACAGCACCACTGCGCTTGTGAAGAAAACACTTAAAACATTGGGTTACTTGGACATTCAACAGTGGTGTAACGAAAACCTGCCGGGAGTGGAGGTTCAGAGGAATTCCAGATTCGCAGTGAATGAATGGAACATTCTCTAGTGGAGATTCCAACGATTTCTGAAGGCTGGGTCGTGTGGAAGGAAAATCAAGAACTAATCAGGATTTAGTGGAAAGCCAATTGTATAGCATGGCTGCGAGTGTGAACATGCAGCTGAAAACCAGCATTGGGTTACTTGGACATTCATCAGTGGTGTAAGGAAAACCTGCATGGAGTGGAGAGTCAGTTGAATTCCACATTCGCAGTGAATGAATGGAACATTCTGTAGAGGAGATTCCAATGATTTCTGAAGCCTGTGTTGTGTGGACAGGAAAATGAAGAGCTGACCAGGCTTGAATCGATAGCCAAGTAAACAGCAGGGCTGCGAATATGAACAGGCCGCTGAAAACCAGCATTGGGTTACTTGGACATTCAACAGTGGTGTAATGAAAACCTGCGTGGAGTTGAGAGTCAGATGAATTCCAGATTCGCAGTGAATGAATGGAACATTCTGTAGTGGAGATAACAAAGATTTCTGAAGGCTGGTAGTGTGGTGGGACAATGAAGAGCTGAACAGGGTGGAGTGAATTGTCAATTAAACAGCACGGCTGCGAGTATGAACAGGCCTCTGAAAACCAGCATTGGCTTACTTGGACATTCACAAGTGGTGTAATGTTAACCAGGCGGGAGTGGAGAATCAGATAAACTCCAGACTCGCAGTGAATGAATGGAACATTCTGTAGTGGAGATTGCAATGATTTCTGAAATCTGGATTGTGGGGACACGAAAATGAAGAGCTGACCAGTGTTGAGTGGATAGCCTGTAAAAAGCCTCGGCTTCGAATGTGAACAGACCACTGAAAACCAGTATTGCATTACTTCGACTTTCAGCAGTGGTGTAACGAAAGCCTGCGTGGAGTGCAGATTCAGATGAATTCCAGATTCCCAGTGAATGAATGGAACATCCTGTAGTGGAGATTACAATGATTTCTGAAGGCTGGGTTGTGTGCACAGGAAAATGAGGAGCAAAACAGGTTGAGTGGATAGCCAATTGAACAGCACGACTGCGAACATGAACAGGCCTCTGAAAACCAGCATTGTTTTACTTGGACATTCACAAGTGGTGTAAGATAAATCTGCAGGTAGTGGAGATTCAGTTGAATTCCAGATTCGCAGTGAATGAATGGAACATTCTGTACTGGAGATTGCAATGATTTCTCAAGTCTGGATTGTTTGGACATGAAAATGAAGAGCTGACCACAGTTGTGTGGATACCCAGTAAAAAGCAGGGCTTAGAGTGTGAACAGACCGCTGAAAACCAGCATTGTGTTACTTGGACATTCATAAGTGGTGTAATGAAAGCCTACCTGGAGTGCAGATTCAGATGAATTCCAGATTGGCAGTGAATGAATGGAACATTCTGTACTGGCGATTCCAATGATTTCTGAAGTCTGATATTGTGGAAAAGAAAATGAAAGGCTGACCAGGTTTGAGTGGATAGACAATTGAACAGCACACTGCGAGTGTGAAAAGGCGGCTGAAAACCAGCATTGGATTACTTGGTCATTCACCAGTGCTGTAATGAAAACCTGCCTGGAGCGGAGAGTCAGATGAATTGCAGAATCGCAGTGAATGAATGGAACAGTCTGTAGTGGAGAGCCCAATGATTTCTGAAGGCTGGTTTGTGTGGAGAGGAAAATGAAGAGCTGACCAATATTGAGTGGATAGCCCATTGAACAGCACTTCTGCGAGTTGAACATGCCTCTGAAAACCAGTATTGAGTTACTTGGACATTCACCAGTGGCGTAACGAAAACCTGCCAGGAGTGGAGGTTCAGATGAATTCCAGATTCGCAGTGAATGAATGGAACATTCTCTAGTGGTGATTCCAATGATTTCTGAAGGCTGGGTTTTGTGGACACGAAAATGTAGAGCTGAACAGGGTGGAGTGGATAGCCAAATGAACAGCACGTCTCTTAGTATGAACAGGCCACTGAAAACCAGCATTGGCTTACTTGGACATTCACAAGTGGTGTAACGATAACCCGCCGGGAGTTGAGAGTCAGATGAATTTAAGATTCGCAGTGAATGAACGGAACATTCTGTGGAGGAGATACCAATTATTTCTGAAGGTTGGGTTATGAGGACAGGAAAATGTAGAGCTGAATAGGGTTGGGTGGATAGCAAATTGAACAGCACGGCTGAGTGTGTTAGCAGGCGGCTTAAAACCAGCATTGTCTTCCTTGGACATTTACCAGTGGTGTCACGAAAACCTTCCAGGAGTGGAGACTCTGATGAATTCCAGATTCGCGTGATTGAATGGAACATTCTGTAGTGGTGATTGCCAACATTTAGGAATCTGGATAGTCTGGACAGGATATTGAAGAGCTGACCGATATTGAGTGGATAGCCAATGAACAGCACGGTTTCGAGTGTGAACAGACCACTAAGAAGCAGCATTGCATTACTTGGACATTCATCAGTGGTGTAACGAAAGCCTTCCTGGAATGCAGATTCAGAGTATTTCCAGATTCACAGTGAATGAATGGAAATTTCTGTAGTAGAGATTCCAATGATTTCTGAACGCTGGGTTGTGTGGACAGGAAAATGAAGAGCTGACTAGGTTTGACTGGATTGCCAATTGAACAGCAAGGCTGTGAGTGTGAACAGCCGCTGAAAACCAGCATTGGATTACCTGGTCATTCACCAGTGTTGTTAGGAAAATCTGCCTGGTGTGGAGAGTCAGAGGAATTCCAGATTCGCAGGGAACGAATGGAACATTATGAAGTGGAGATAAGAATGATTTCTGAAGGCTCGGTGTGTGGAAGGAAAATCAAGAGCTAACCAGCGTTCACTGGATAGCCAATTGAACAGCACGGCTGCGAGTGTTAACACGCAGCTGAAACCAGCCTTGGGTTGCTTGGACATTCACCAGTGGTGAAACGAAAACCTGCTGGGAGTGGAGAACAAGATGAATTCAAGATTCGCCTGAATGAATGAAACATTCTGTAGTGTAGATTGCAATGGTTTCTGAGGTTTGTATTGTCTGAACTGGAAAAAGAAGAACTCACCAGTGTTGAGTCGCTAGACCGTGAACAGCACGGGTTCGAGTGTGAATAGACCGCTGAAAACCATCATTGCGTTACTTGAACATTCAGCAGTGGTGCAATGAAAACCTGCCGGGAGTGGAGATTCAGATGAATTCCAGATTCGCAGTGAATGAATGGAACATTCTCTAGTGGTGATTCCAATGATTTCTGAAGGCTGGGTTTTGTGGACACGAAAATGTAGAGCTGAACAGGGTGGAATGGATAGCCAAATGAACAGCACGTCTCGTAGTAAGAACAGGCCACTGAAAACCAGCTTTGGCTTAATTGGACATTCACAAGTGGTGTAACGAAAACCTGACGGGAGTTGAGAATTAGATGAATTTCAGATTTGCCGTCAATGAATGGAACATTCTGTGGAGGAGATACCAATTGTTTCTGAAGTTTGGGTTATGTGGACAGGAAAATGGAGCTGAAGAGGGTTGAGTGGATAGCAAATTGAACAGCACGGCTGAGAGTAGGAGCAGGCCACTTAAAACCAGCATTGGCTTACTTGGATATTTACCAGTGGTGTCACGAAAACCTGCCGGGAGTGGAGATTCAGATGAATTCCAGATTCGCTGTGAATGAATGGAACATTCTGTAGTGGAGATAACAATGATTTCTCCAGTCTCTGTGGTGTGGACAGGAAAATGTAGAGCTGGCCAGGGTTGAGTGGATAGCCAATTGAACAGCACCACTGCGCTTGTGAAGAAAACACTTAAAACATTGGGTTACTTGGACATTCAACAGTGGTGTAACGAAAACCTGCCGGGAGTGGAGGTTCAGAGGAATTCCAGATTCGCAGTGAATGAATGGAACATTCTCTAGTGGAGATTCCAACGATTTCTGAAGGCTGGGTCGTGTGGAAGGAAAATCAAGAACTAATCAGGATTTAGTGGAAAGCCAATTGTATAGCATGGCTGCGAGTGTGAACATGCAGCTGAAAACCAGCATTGGGTTACTTGGACATTCATCAGTGGTGTAAGGAAAGCCTGCATGGAGTGGAGAGTCAGTTGAATTCCACATTCGCAGTGAATGAATGGAACATTCTGTAGAGGAGATTCCAATGATTTCTGAAGCCTGTGTTGTGTGGACAGGAAAATGAAGAGCTGACCAGGCTTGAATCGATAGCCAAGTAAACAGCAGGGCTGCGAATATGAACAGGCCGCTGAAAACCAGCATTGGGTTACTTGGACATTCAACAGTGGTGTAATGAAAACCTGCGTGGAGGCGTGGAGTTGAGAGTCAGATGAATTCCAGATTCGCAGTGAATGAATGGAACATTCTGTAGTGGAGATAACAAAGATTTCTGAAGGCTGGTAGTGTGGTGGGACAATGAAGAGCTGAACAGGGTGGAGTGAATTGTCAATTAAACAGCACGGCTGCGAGTATGAACAGGCCTCTGAAAACCAGCATTGGCTTACTTGGACATTCACAAGTGGTGTAATGTTAACCAGGCGGGAGTGGAGAATCAGATAAACTCCAGACTCGCAGTGAATGAATGGAACATTCTGTAGTGGAGATTGCAATGATTTCTGAAATCTGGATTGTGGGGACACGAAAATGAAGAGCTGACCAGTGTTGAGTGGATAGCCTGTAAAAAGCCTCGGCTTCGAATGTGAACAGACCACTGAAAACCAGTATTGCATTACGTCGACTTTCAGCAGTGGTGTAACGAAAGCCTGCGTGGAGTGCAGATTCAGATGAATTCCAGATTCCCAGTGAATGAATGGAACATCCTGTAGTGGAGATTACAATGATTTCTGAAGGCTGGGTTGTGTGCACAGGAAAATGAGGAGCAAAACAGGTTGAGTGGATAGCCAATTGAACAGCACGACTGCGAACATGAACAGGCCTCTGAAAACCAGCATTGTTTTACTTGGACATTCACAAGTGGTGTAAGATAAATCTGCAGGTAGTGGAGATTCAGTTGAATTCCAGATTCGCAGTGAATGAATGGAACATTCTGTACTGGAGATTGCAATGATTTCTCAAGTCTGGATTGTTTGGACATGAAAATGAAGAGCTGACCACAGTTGTGTGGATACCCAGTAAAAAGCAGGGCTTAGAGTGTGAACAGACCGCTGAAAACCAGCATTGTGTTACTTGGACATTCATAAGTGGTGTAATGAAAGCCTACCTGGAGTGCAGATTCAGATGAATTCCAGATTGGCAGTGAATGAATGGAACATTCTGTACTGGCGATTCCAATGATTTCTGAAGTCTGATATTGTGGAAAAGAAAATGAAAGGCTGACCAGGTTTGAGTGGATAGACAATTGAACAGCACACTGCGAGTGTGAAAAGGCGGCTGAAAACCAGCATTGGATTACTTGGTCATTCACCAGTGCTGTAATGAAAACCTGCCTGGAGCGGAGAGTCAGATGAATTGCAGAATCGCAGTGAATGAATGGAACAGTCTGTAGTGGAGAGCCCAATGATTTCTGAAGGCTGGTTTGTGTGGAGAGGAAAATGAAGAGCTGACCAATATTGAGTGGATAGCCCATTGAACAGCACTTCTGCGAGTTGAACATGCCTCTGAAAACCAGTATTGAGTTACTTGGACATTCACCAGTGGCGTAACGAAAACCTGCCAGGAGTGGAGGTTCAGAGGAATTCCAGATTCGCAGTGAATGAATGGAACATTCTCTAGTGGTGATTCCAATGATTTCTGAAGGCTGGGTTTTGTGGACACGAGAATGTAGAGCTGAACAGGGTGGAGTGGATAGCCAAATGAACAGCACGTCTCTTAGTATGAACAGGCCACTGAAAACCAGCATTGGCTTACTTGGACATTCACAAGTGGTGTAACGATAACCCGCCGGGAGTTGAGAGTCAGATGAATTTAAGATTCGCAGTGAATGAACGGAACATTCTGTGGAGGAGATACCAATTATTTCTGAAGGTTGGGTTATGAGGACAGGAAAAGGTAGAGCTGAATAGGGTTGGGTGGATAGCAAATTGAACAGCACGGCTGAGTGTGTTAGCAGGCGGCTTAAAACCAGCATTGTCTTCCTTGGACATTTACCAGTGGTGTCACGAAAACCTTCCAGGAGTGGAGACTCTGATGAATTCCAGATTCGCGTGATTGAATGGAACATTCTGTAGTGGTGATTGCCAACATTTAGGAATCTGGATAGTCTGGACAGGATATTGAAGAGCTGACCGATATTGAGTGGATAGCCAATGAACAGCACGGTTTCGAGTGTGAACAGACCACTAAGAAGCAGCATTGCATTACTTGGACATTCATCAGTGGTGTAACGAAAGCCTTCCTGGAATGCAGATTCAGAGTATTTCCAGATTCACAGTGAATGAATGGAAATTTCTGTAGTAGAGATTCCAATGATTTCTGAACGCTGGGTTGTGTGGACAGGAAAATGAAGAGCTGACTAGGTTTGACTGGATTGCCAATTGAACAGCAAGGCTGTGAGTGTGAACAGCCGCTGAAAACCAGCATTGGATTACCTGGTCATTCACCAGTGTTGTTAGGAAAATCTGCCTGGTGTGGAGAGTCAGAGGAATTCCAGATTCGCAGGGAACGAATGGAACATTCTGAAGTGGAGATAAGAATGATTTCTGAAGGCTCGGTGTGTGGAAGGAAAATCAAGAGCTAACCAGCGTTCACTGGATAGCCAATTGAACAGCACGGCTGCGAGTGTTAACACGCAGCTGAAACCAGCCTTGGGTTGCTTGGACATTCACCAGTGGTGAAACGAAAACCTGCTGGGAGTGGAGAACAAGATGAATTCAAGATTCGCCTGAATGAATGAAACATTCTGTAGTGTAGATTGCAATGGTTTCTGAGGTTTGTATTGTCTGAACTGGAAAAAGAAGAACTCACCAGTGTTGAGTCGCTAGACCGTGAACAGCACGGGTTCGAGTGTGAATAGACCGCTGAAAACCATCATTGCGTTACTTGAACATTCAGCAGTGGTGCAATGAAAACCTGCCGGGAGTGGAGATTCAGATGAATTCCAGATTCGCAGTGAATGAATGGAACATTCTCTAGTGGTGATTCCAATGATTTCTGAAGGCTGGGTTTTGTGGACACGAAAATGTAGAGCTGAACAGGGTGGAGTGGATAGCCAAATGAACAGCACGTCTCGTAGTAAGAACAGGCCACTGAAAACCAGCTTTGGCTTAATTGGACATTCACAAGTGGTGTAACGAAAACCTGACGGGAGTTGAGAATTAGATGAATTTCAGATTTGCCGTCAATGAATGGAACATTCTGTGGAGGAGATACCAATTGTTTCTGAAGTTTGGGTTATGTGGACAGGAAAATGGAGCTGAAGAGGGTTGAGTGGATAGCAAATTGAACAGCACGGCTGAGAGTATGAGCAGGCCACTTAAAACCAGCATTGGCTTACTTGGATATTTACCAGTGGTGTCACGAAAACCTGCCGGGAGTGGAGATTCAGATGAATTCCAAATTCGCTGTGAATGAATGGAACATTCTGTAGTGGAGATAACAATGATTTCTCCAGTCTCTGTGGTGTGGACAGGAAAATGTAGAGCTGGCCAGGGTTGAGTGGATAGCCAATTGAACAGCACCACTGCGCTTGTGAAGAAAACACTTAAAACATTGGGTTACTTGGACATTCAACAGTGGTGTAACGAAAACCTGCCGGGAGTGGAGGTTCAGAGGAATTCCAGATTCGCAGTGAATGAATGGAACATTCTCTAGTGGAGATTCCAATGATTACTGAAGGCTGGGTCGTGTGGAAGGAAAATCAAGAACTAATCAGGATTTAGTGGAAAGCCAATTGTATAGCATGGCTGCGAGTGTGAACATGCAGCTGAAAACCAGCATTGGGTTACTTGGACATTCATCAGTGGTGTAAGGAAAACCTGCATGGAGTGGAGAGTCAGTTGAATTCCACATTCGCAGTGAATGAATGGAACATTCTGTAGAGGAGATTCCAATGATTTCTGAAGCCTGTGTTGTGTGGACAGGAAAATGAAGAGCTGACCAGGCTTGAATCGATAGCCAAGTAAACAGCAGGGCTGCGAATATGAACAGGCCGCTGAAAACCAGCATTGGGTTACTTGGACATTCAACAGTGGTGTAATGAAAACCTGCGTGGAGTTGAGAGTCAGATGAATTCCAGATTCGCAGTGAATGTATGGAACATTCTGTAGTGGAGATAACAAAGATTTCTGAAGGCTGGTAGTGTGGTGGGACAATGAAGAGCTGAACAGGGTGGAGTGAATTGTCAATTAAACAGCACGGCTGCGAGTATGAACAGGCCTCTGAAAACCAGCATTGGCTTACTTGGACATTCACAAGTGGTGTAATGTTAACCAGGCGGGAGTGGAGAATCAGATAAACTCCAGACTCGCAGTGAATGAATGGAACATTCTGTAGTGGAGATTGCAATGATTTCTGAAATCTGGATTGTGGGGACACGAAAATGAAGAGCTGACCAGTGTTGAGTGGATAGCCTGTAAAAAGCCTCGGCTTCGAATGTGAACAGACCACTGAAAACCAGTATTGCATTACTTCGACTTTCAGCAGTGGTGTAACGAAAGCCTGCGTGGAGTGCAGATTCAGATGAATTCCAGATTCCCAGTGAATGAATGGAACATCCTGTAGTGGAGATTACAATGATTTCTGAAGGCTGGGTTGTGTGCACAGGAAAATGAGGAGCAAAACAGGTTGAGTGGATAGCCAATTGAACAGCACGACTGCGAACATGAACAGGCCTCTGAAAACCAGCATTGTTTTACTTGGACATTCACAAGTGGTGTAAGATAAATCTGCAGGTAGTGGAGATTCAGTTGAATTCCAGATTCGCAGTGAATGAATGGAACATTCTGTACTGGAGATTGCAATGATTTCTCAAGTCTGGATTGTTTGGACATGAAAATGAAGAGCTGACCACAGTTGTGTGGATACCCAGTAAAAAGCAGGGCTTAGAGTGTGAACAGACCGCTGAAAACCAGCATTGTGTTACTTGGACATTCATAAGTGGTGTAATGAAAGCCTACCTGGAGTGCAGATTCAGATGAATTCCAGATTGGCAGTGAATGAATGGAACATTCTGTACTGGCGATTCCAATGATTTCTGAAGTCTGATATTGTGGAAAAGAAAATGAAAGGCTGACCAGGTTTGAGTGGATAGACAATTGAACAGCACACTGCGAGTGTGAAAAGGCGGCTGAAAACCAGCATTGGATTACTTGGTCATTCACCAGTGCTGTAATGAAAACCTGCCTGGAGCGGAGAGTCAGATGAATTGCAGAATCGCAGTGAATGAATGGAACAGTCTGTAGTGGAGAGCCCAATGATTTCTGAAGGCTGGTTTGTGTGGAGAGGAAAATGAAGAGCTGACCAATATTGAGTGGATAGCCCATTGAACAGCACTTCTGCGAGTTGAACATGCCTCTGAAAACCAGTATTGAGTTACTTGGACATTCACCAGTGGCGTAACGAAAACCTGCCAGGAGTGGAGGTACAGATGAATTCCAGATTCGCAGTGAATGAATGGAACATTCTCTAGTGGTGATTCCAATGATTTCTGAAGGCTGGGTTTTGTGGACACGAAAATGTAGAGCTGAACAGGGTGGAGTGGATAGCCAAATGAACAGCACGTCTCTTAGTATGAACAGGCCACTGAAAACCAGCATTGGCTTACTTGGACATTCACAAGTGGTGTAACGATAACCCGCCGGGAGTTGAGAGTCAGATGAATTTAAGATTCGCAGTGAATGAACGGAACATTCTGTGGAGGAGATACCAATTATTTCTGAAGGTTGGGTTATGAGGACAGGAAAATGTAGAGCTGAATAGGGTTGGGTGGATAGCAAATTGAACAGCACGGCTGAGTGTGTTAGCAGGCGGCTTAAAACCAGCATTGTCTTCCTTGGACATTTACCAGTGGTGTCACGAAAACCTTCCAGGAGTGGAGACTCTGATGAATTCCAGATTCGCGTGATTGAATGGAACATTCTGTAGTGGTGATTGCCAACATTTAGGAATCTGGATAGTCTGGACAGGATATTGAAGAGCTGACCGATATTGAGTGGATAGCCAATGAACAGCACGGTTTCGAGTGTGAACAGACCACTAAGAAGCAGCATTGCATTACTTGGACATTCATCAGTGGTGTAACGAAAGCCTTCCTGGAATGCAGATTCAGAGTATTTCCAGATTCACAGTGAATGAATGGAAATTTCTGTAGTAGAGTTTCCAATGATTTCTGAACGCTGGGTTGTGTGGACAGGAAAATGAAGAGCTGACTAGGTTTGACTGGATTGCCAATTGAACAGCAAGGCTGTGAGTGTGAACAGCCGCTGAAAACCAGCATTGGATTACCTGGTCATTCACCAGTGTTGTTAGGAAAATCTGCCTGGTGTGGAGAGTCAGAGGAATTCCAGATTCGCAGGGAACGAATGGAACATTCTGAAGTGGAGATAAGAATGATTTCTGAAGGCTCGGTGTGTGGAAGGAAAATCAAGAGCTAACCAGCGTTCACTGGATAGCCAATTGAACAGCACGGCTGCGAGTGTTAACACGCAGCTGAAACCAGCCTTGGGTTGCTTGGACATTCACCAGTGGTGAAACGAAAACCTGCTGGGAGTGGAGAACAAGATGAATTCAAGATTCGCCTGAATGAATGAAACATTCTGTAGTGTAGATTGCAATGGTTTCTGAGGTTTGTATTGTCTGAACTGGAAAAAGAAGAACTCACCAGTGTTGAGTCGCTAGACCGTGAACAGCACGGGTTCGAGTGTGAATAGACCGCTGAAAACCATCATTGCGTTACTTGAACATTCAGCAGTGGTGCAATGAAAACCTGCCGGGAGTGGAGATTCAGATGAATTCCAGATTCGCAGTGAATGAATGGAACATTCTCTAGTGGTGATTCCAATGATTTCTGAAGGCTGGGTTTTGTGGACACGAAAATGTAGAGCTGAACAGGGTGGAATGGATAGCCAAATGAACAGCACGTCTCGTAGTAAGAACAGGCCACTGAAAACCAGCTTTGGCTTAATTGGACATTCACAAGTGGTGTAACGAAAACCTGACGGGAGTTGAGAATTAGATGAATTTCAGATTTGCCGTCAATGAATGGAACATTCTGTGGAGGAGATACCAATTGTTTCTGAAGTTTGGGTTATGTGGACAGGAAAATGGAGCTGAAGAGGGTTGAGTGGATAGCAAATTGAACAGCACGGCTGAGAGTATGAGCAGGCCACTTAAAACCAGCATTGGCTTACTTGGATATTTACCAGTGGTGTCACGAAAACCTGCCGGGAGTGGAGATTCAGATGAATTCCAGATTCGCTGTGAATGAATGGAACATTCTGTAGTGGAGATAACAATGATTTCTCCAGTCTCTGTGGTGTGGACAGGAAAATGTAGAGCTGGCCAGGGTTGAGTGGATAGCCAATTGAACAGCACCACTGCGCTTGTGAAGAAAACACTTAAAACATTGGGTTACTTGGACATTCAACAGTGGTGTAACGAAAACCTGCCGGGAGTGGAGGTTCAGAGGAATTCCAGATTCGCAGTGAATGAATGGAACATTCTCTAGTGGAGATTCCAACGATTTCTGAAGGCTGGGTCGTGTGGAAGGAAAATCAAGAACTAATCAGGATTTAGTGGAAAGCCAATTGTATAGCATGGCTGCGAGTGTGAACATGCAGCTGAAAACCAGCATTGGGTTACTTGGACATTCATCAGTGGTGTAAGGAAAACCTGCATGGAGTGGAGAGTCAGTTGAATTCCACATTCGCAGTGAATGAATGGAACATTCTGTAGAGGAGATTCCAATGATTTCTGAAGCCTGTGTTGTGTGGACAGGAAAATGAAGAGCTGACCAGGCTTGAATCGATAGCCAAGTAAACAGCAGGGCTGCGAATATGAACAGGCCGCTGAAAACCAGCATTGGGTTACTTGGACATTCAACAGTGGTGTAATGAAAACCTGCGTGGAGTTGAGAGTCAGATGAATTCCAGATTCGCAGTGAATGAATGGAACATTCTGTAGTGGAGATAACAAAGATTTCTGAAGGCTGGTAGTGTGGTGGGACAATGAAGAGCTGAACAGGGTGGAGTGAATTGTCAATTAAACAGCACGGCTGCGAGTATGAACAGGCCTCTGAAAACCAGCATTGGCTTACTTGGACATTCACAAGTGGTGTAATGTTAACCAGGCGGGAGTGGAGAATCAGATAAACTCCAGACTCGCAGTGAATGAATGGAACATTCTGTAGTGGAGATTGCAATGATTTCTGAAATCTGGATTGTGGGGACACGAAAATGAAGAGCTGACCAGTGTTGAGTGGATAGCCTGTAAAAAGCCTCGGCTTCGAATGTGAACAGACCACTGAAAACCAGTATTGCATTACTTCGACTTTCAGCAGTGGTGTAACGAAAGCCTGCGTGGAGTGCAGATTCAGATGAATTCCAGATTCCCAGTGAATGAATGGAACATCCTGTAGTGGAGATTACAATGATTTCTGAAGGCTGGGTTGTGTGCACAGGAAAATGAGGAGCAAAACAGGTTGAGTGGATAGCCAATTGAACAGCACGACTGCGAACATGAACAGGCCTCTGAAAACCAGCATTGTTTTACTTGGACATTCACAAGTGGTGTAAGATAAATCTGCAGGTAGTGGAGATTCAGTTGAATTCCAGATTCGCAGTGAATGAATGGAACATTCTGTACTGGAGATTGCAATGATTTCTCAAGTCTGGATTGTTTGGACATGAAAATGAAGAGCTGACCACAGTTGTGTGGATACCCAGTAAAAAGCAGGGCTTAGAGTGTGAACAGACCGCTGAAAACCAGCATTGTGTTACTTGGACATTCATAAGTGGTGTAATGAAAGCCTACCTGGAGTGCAGATTCAGATGAATTCCAGATTGGCAGTGAATGAATGGAACATTCTGTACTGGCGATTCCAATGATTTCTGAAGTCTGATATTGTGGAAAAGAAAATGAAAGGCTGACCAGGTTTGAGTGGATAGACAATTGAACAGCACACTGCGAGTGTGAAAAGGCGGCTGAAAACCAGCATTGGATTACTTGGTCATTCACCAGTGCTGTAATGAAAACCTGCCTGGAGCGGAGAGTCAGATGAATTGCAGAATCGCAGTGAATGAATGGAACAGTCTGTAGTGGAGAGCCCAATGATTTCTGAAGGCTGGTTTGTGTGGAGAGGAAAATGAAGAGCTGACCAATATTGAGTGGATAGCCCATTGAACAGCACTTCTGCGAGTTGAACATGCCTCTGAAAACCAGTATTGAGTTACTTGGACATTCACCAGTGGCGTAACGAAAACCTGCCAGGAGTGGAGGTTCAGAGGAATTCCAGATTCGCAGTGAATGAATGGAACATTCTCTAGTGGTGATTCCAATGATTTCTGAAGGCTGGGTTTTGTGGACACGAAAATGTAGAGCTGAACAGGGTGGAGTGGATAGCCAAATGAACAGCACGTCTCTTAGTATGAACAGGCCACTGAAAACCAGCATTGGCTTACTTGGACATTCACAAGTGGTGTAACGATAACCCGCCGGGAGTTGAGAGTCAGATGAATTTAAGATTCGCAGTGAATGAACGGAACATTCTGTGGAGGAGATACCAATTATTTCTGAAGGTTGGGTTATGAGGACAGGAAAATGTAGAGCTGAATAGGGTTGGGTGGATAGCAAATTGAACAGCACGGCTGAGTGTGTTAGCAGGCGGCTTAAAACCAGCATTGTCTTCCTTGGACATTTACCAGTGGTGTCACGAAAACCTTCCAGGAGTGGAGACTCTGATGAATTCCAGATTCGCGTGATTGAATGGAACATTCTGTAGTGGTGATTGCCAACATTTAGGAATCTGGATAGTCTGGACAGGATATTGAAGAGCTGACCGATATTGAGTGGATAGCCAATGAACAGCACGGTTTCGAGTGTGAACAGACCACTAAGAAGCAGCATTGCATTACTTGGACATTCATCAGTGGTGTAACGAAAGCCTTCCTGGAATGCAGATTCAGAGTATTTCCAGATTCACAGTGAATGAATGGAAATTTCTGTAGTAGAGATTCCAATGATTTCTGAACGCTGGGTTGTGTGGACAGGAAAATGAAGAGCTGACTAGGTTTGACTGGATTGCCAATTGAACAGCAAGGCTGTGAGTGTGAACAGCCGCTGAAAACCAGCATTGGATTACCTGGTCATTCACCAGTGTTGTTAGGAAAATCTGCCTGGTGTGGAGAGTCAGAGGAATTCCAGATTCGCAGGGAACGAATGGAACATTCTGAAGTGGAGATAAGAATGATTTCTGAAGGCTCGGTGTGTGGAAGGAAAATCAAGAGCTAACCAGCGTTCACTGGATAGCCAATTGAACAGCACGGCTGCGAGTGTTAACACGCAGATGAAACCAGCCTTGGGTTGCTCTTGGACATTCACCAGTGGTGAAACGAAAACCTGCTGGGAGTGGAGAACAAGATGAATTCAAGATTCGCCTGAATGAATGAAACATTCTGTAGTGTAGATTGCAATGGTTTCTGAGGTTTGTATTGTCTGAACTGGAAAAAGAAGAACTCACCAGTGTTGAGTCGCTAGACCGTGAACAGCACGGGTTCGAGTGTGAATAGACCGCTGAAAACCATCATTGCGTTACTTGAACATTCAGCAGTGGTGCAATGAAAACCTGCCGGGAGTGGAGATTCAGATGAATTCCAGATTCGCAGTGAATGAATGGAACATTCTCTAGTGGTGATTCCAATGATTTCTGAAGGCTGGGTTTTGTGGACACGAAAATGTAGAGCTGAACAGGGTGGAATGGATAGCCAAATGAACAGCACGTCTCGTAGTAAGAACAGGCCACTGAAAACCAGCTTTGGCTTAATTGGACATTCACAAGTGGTGTAACGAAAACCTGACGGGAGTTGAGAATTAGATGAATTTCAGATTTGCCGTCAATGAATGGAACATTCTGTGGAGGAGATACCAATTGTTTCTGAAGTTTGGGTTATGTGGACAGGAAAATGGAGCTGAAGAGGGTTGAGTGTATAGCAAATTGAACAGCACGGCTGAGAGTATGAGCAGGCCACTTAAAACCAGCATTGGCTTACTTGGATATTTACCAGTGGTGTCACAAAAACCTGCCGGGAGTGGAGATTCAGATGAATTCCAGATTCGCTGTGAATGAATGGAACATTCTGTAGTGGAGATAACAATGATTTCTCCAGTCTCTGTGGTGTGGACAGGAAAATGTAGAGCTGGCCAGGGTTGAGTGGATAGCCAATTGAACAGCACCACTGCGCTTGTGAAGAAAACACTTAAAACATTGGGTTACTTGGACATTCAACAGTGGTGTAACGAAAACCTGCCGGGAGTGGAGGTTCAGAGGAATTCCAGATTCGCAGTGAATGAATGGAACATTCTCTAGTGGAGATTCCAACGATTTCTGAAGGCTGGGTCGTGTGGAAGGAAAATCAAGAACTAATCAGGATTTAGTGGAAAGCCAATTGTATAGCATGGCTGCGAGTGTGAACATGCAGCTGAAAACCAGCATTGGGTTACTTGGACATTCATCAGTGGTGTAAGGAAAACCTGCATGGAGTGGAGAGTCAGTTGAATTCCACATTCGCAGTGAATGAATGGAACATTCTGTAGAGGAGATTCCAATGATTTCTGAAGCCTGTGTTGTGTGGACAGGAAAATGAAGAGCTGACCAGGCTTGAATCGATAGCCAAGTAAACAGCAGGGCTGCAAATATGAACAGGCCGCTGAAAACCAGCATTGGGTTACTTGGACATTCAACAGTGGTGTAATGAAAACCTGCGTGGAGTTGAGAGTCAGATGAATTCCAGATTCGCAGTGAATGAATGGAACATTCTGTAGTGGAGATAACAAAGATTTCTGAAGGCTGGTAGTGTGGTGGGACAATGAAGAGCTGAACAGGGTGGAGTGAATTGTCAATTAAACAGCACGGCTGCGAGTATGAACAGGCCTCTGAAAACCAGCATTGGCTTACTTGGACATTCACAAGTGGTGTAATGTTAACCAGGCGGGAGTGGAGAATCAGATAAACTCCAGACTCGCAGTGAATGAATGGAACATTCTGTAGTGGAGATTGCAATGATTTCTGAAATCTGGATTGTGGGGACACGAAAATGAAGAGCTGACCAGTGTTGAGTGGATAGCCTGTAAAAAGCCTCGGCTTCGAATGTGAACAGACCACTGAAAACCAGTATTGCATTACTTCGACTTTCAGCAGTGGTGTAACGAAAGCCTGCGTGGAGTGCAGATTCAGATGAATTCCAGATTCCCAGTGAATGAATGGAACATCCTGTAGTGGAGATTACAATGATTTCTGAAGGCTGGGTTGTGTGCACAGGAAAATGAGGAGCAAAACAGGTTGAGTGGATAGCCAATTGAACAGCACGACTGCGAACATGAACAGGCCTCTGAAAACCAGCATTGTTTTACTTGGACATTCACAAGTGGTGTAAGATAAATCTGCAGGTAGTGGAGATTCAGTTGAATTCCAGATTCGCAGTGAATGAATGGAACATTCTGTACTGGAGATTGCAATGATTTCTCAAGTCTGGATTGTTTGGACATGAAAATGAAGAGCTGACCACAGTTGTGTGGATACCCAGTAAAAAGCAGGGCTTAGAGTGTGAACAGACCGCTGAAAACCAGCATTGTGTTACTTGGACATTCATAAGTGGTGTAATGAAAGCCTACCTGGAGTGCAGATTCAGATGAATTCCAGATTGGCAGTGAATGAATGGAACATTCTGTACTGGCGATTCCAATGATTTCTGAAGTCTGATATTGTGGAAAAGAAAATGAAAGGCTGACCAGGTTTGAGTGGATAGACAATTGAACAGCACACTGCGAGTGTGAAAAGGCGGCTGAAAACCAGCATTGGATTACTTGGTCATTCACCAGTGCTGTAATGAAAACCTGCCTGGAGCGGAGAGTCAGATGAATTGCAGAATCGCAGTGAATGAATGGAACAGTCTGTAGTGGAGAGCCCAATGATTTCTGAAGGCTGGTTTGTGTGGAGAGGAAAATGAAGAGCTGACCAATATTGAGTGGATAGCCCATTGAACAGCACTTCTGCGAGTTGAACATGCCTCTGAAAACCAGTATTGAGTTACTTGGACATTCACCAGTGGCGTAACGAAAACCTGCCAGGAGTGGAGGTTCAGAGGAATTCCAGATTCGCAGTGAATGAATGGAACATTCTCTAGTGGTGATTCCAATGATTTCTGAAGGCTGGGTTTTGTGGACACGAAAATGTAGAGCTGAACAGGGTGGAGTGGATAGCCAAATGAACAGCACGTCTCTTAGTATGAACAGGCCACTGAAAACCAGCATTGGCTTACTTGGACATTCACAAGTGGTGTAACGATAACCCGCCGGGAGTTGAGAGTCAGATGAATTTAAGATTCGCAGTGAATGAACGGAACATTCTGTGGAGGAGATACCAATTATTTCTGAAGGTTGGGTTATGAGGACAGGAAAATGTAGAGCTGAATAGGGTTGGGTGGATAGCAAATTGAACAGCACGGCTGAGTGTGTTAGCAGGCGGCTTAAAACCAGCATTGTCTTCCTTGGACATTTACCAGTGGTGTCACGAAAACCTTCCAGGAGTGGAGACTCTGATGAATTCCAGATTCGCGTGATTGAATGGAACATTCTGTAGTGGTGATTGCCAACATTTAGGAATCTGGATAGTCTGGACAGGATATTGAAGAGCTGACCGATATTGAGTGGATAGCCAATGAACAGCACGGTTTCGAGTGTGAACAGACCACTAAGAAGCAGCATTGCATTACTTGGACATTCATCAGTGGTGTAACGAAAGCCTTCCTGGAATGCAGATTCAGAGTATTTCCAGATTCACAGTGAATGAATGGAAATTTCTGTAGTAGAGATTCCAATGATTTCTGAACGCTGGGTTGTGTGGACAGGAAAATGAAGAGCTGACTAGGTTTGACTGGATTGCCAATTGAACAGCAAGGCTGTGAGTGTGAACAGCCGCTGAAAACCAGCATTGGATTACCTGGTCATTCACCAGTGTTGTTAGGAAAATCTGCCTGGTGTGGAGAGTCAGAGGAATTCCAGATTCGCAGGGAACGAATGGAACATTCTGAAGTGGAGATAAGAATGATTTCTGAAGGCTCGGTGTGTGGAAGGAAAATCAAGAGCTAACCAGCGTTCACTGGATAGCCAATTGAACAGCACGGCTGCGAGTGTTAACACGCAGCTGAAACCAGCCTTGGGTTGCTTGGACATTCACCAGTGGTGAAACGAAAACCTGCTGGGAGTGGAGAACAAGATGAATTCAAGATTCGCCTGAATGAATGAAACATTCTGTAGTGTAGATTGCAATGGTTTCTGAGGTTTGTATTGTCTGAACTGGAAAAAGAAGAACTCACCAGTGTTGAGTCGCTAGACCGTGAACAGCACGGGTTCGAGTGTGAATAGACCGCTGAAAACCATCATTGCGTTACTTGAACATTCAGCAGTGGTGCAATGAAAACCTGCCGGGAGTGGAGATTCAGATGAATTCCAGATTCGCAGTGAATGAATGGAACATTCTCTAGTGGTGATTCCAATGATTTCTGAAGGCTGGGTTTTGTGGACACGAAAATGTAGAGCTGAACAGGGTGGAATGGATAGCCAAATGAACAGCACGTCTCGTAGTAAGAACAGGCCACTGAAAACCAGCTTTGGCTTAATTGGACATTCACAAGTGGTGTAACGAAAACCTGACGGGAGTTGAGAATTAGATGAATTTCAGATTTGCCGTCAATGAATGGAACATTCTGTGGAGGAGATACCAATTGTTTCTGAAGTTTGGGTTATGTGGACAGGAAAATGGAGCTGAAGAGGGTTGAGTGGATAGCAAATTGAACAGCACGGCTGAGAGTAGGAGCAGGCCACTTAAAACCAGCATTGGCTTACTTGGATATTTACCAGTGGTGTCACGAAAACCTGCCGGGAGTGGAGATTCAGATGAATTCCAGATTCGCTGTGAATGAATGGAACATTCTGTAGTGGAGATAACAATGATTTCTCCAGTCTCTGTGGTGTGGACAGGAAAATGTAGAGCTGGCCAGGGTTGAGTGGATAGCCAATTGAACAGCACCACTGCGCTTGTGAAGAAAACACTTAAAACATTGGGTTACTTGGACATTCAACAGTGGTGTAACGAAAACCTGCCGGGAGTGGAGGTTCAGAGGAATTCCAGATTCGCAGTGAATGAATGGAACATTCTCTAGTGGAGATTCCAACGATTTCTGAAGGCTGGGTCGTGTGGAAGGAAAATCAAGAACTAATCAGGATTTAGTGGAAAGCCAATTGTATAGCATGGCTGCGAGTGTGAACATGCAGCTGAAAACCAGCATTGGGTTACTTGGACATTCATCAGTGGTGTAAGGAAAACCTGCATGGAGTGGAGAGTCAGTTGAATTCCACATTCGCAGTGAATGAATGGAACATTCTGTAGAGGAGATTCCAATGATTTCTGAAGCCTGTGTTGTGTGGACAGGAAAATGAAGAGCTGACCAGGCTTGAATCGATAGCCAAGTAAACAGCAGGGCTGCGAATATGAACAGGCCGCTGAAAACCAGCATTGGGTTACTTGGACATTCAACAGTGGTGTAATGAAAACCTGCGTGGAGTTGAGAGTCAGATGAATTCCAGATTCGCAGTGAATGAATGGAACATTCTGTAGTGGAGATAACAAAGATTTCTGAAGGCTGGTAGTGTGGTGGGACAATGAAGAGCTGAACAGGGTGGAGTGAATTGTCAATTAAACAGCACGGCTGCGAGTATGAACAGGCCTCTGAAAACCAGCATTGGCTTACTTGGACATTCACAAGTGGTGTAATGTTAACCAGGCGGGAGTGGAGAATCAGATAAACTCCAGACTCGCAGTGAATGAATGGAACATTCTGTAGTGGAGATTGCAATGATTTCTGAAATCTGGATTGTGGGGACACGAAAATGAAGAGCTGACCAGTGTTGAGTGGATAGCCTGTAAAAAGCCTCGGCTTCGAATGTGAACAGACCACTGAAAACCAGTATTGCATTACTTCGACTTTCAGCAGTGGTGTAACGAAAGCCTGCGTGGAGTGCAGATTCAGATGAATTCCAGATTCCCAGTGAATGAATGGAACATCCTGTAGTGGAGATTACAATGATTTCTGAAGGCTGGGTTGTGTGCACAGGAAAATGAGGAGCAAAACAGGTTGAGTGGATAGCCAATTGAACAGCACGACTGCGAACATGAACAGGCCTCTGAAAACCAGCATTGTTTTACTTGGACATTCACAAGTGGTGTAAGATAAATCTGCAGGTAGTGGAGATTCAGTTGAATTCCAGATTCGCAGTGAATGAATGGAACATTCTGTACTGGAGATTGCAATGATTTCTCAAGTCTGGATTGTTTGGACATGAAAATGAAGAGCTGACCACAGTTGTGTGGATACCCAGTAAAAAGCAGGGCTTAGAGTGTGAACAGACCGCTGAAAACCAGCATTGTGTTACTTGGACATTCATAAGTGGTGTAATGAAAGCCTACCTGGAGTGCAGATTCAGATGAATTCCAGATTGGCAGTGAATGAATGGAACATTCTGTACTGGCGATTCCAATGATTTCTGAAGTCTGATATTGTGGAAAAGAAAATGAAAGGCTGACCAGGTTTGAGTGGATAGACAATTGAACAGCACACTGCGAGTGTGAAAAGGCGGCTGAAAACCAGCATTGGATTACTTGGTCATTCACCAGTGCTGTAATGAAAACCTGCCTGGAGCGGAGAGTCAGATGAATTGCAGAATCGCAGTGAATGAATGGAACAGTCTGTAGTGGAGAGCCCAATGATTTCTGAAGGCTGGTTTGTGTGGAGAGGAAAATGAAGAGCTGACCAATATTGAGTGGATAGCCCATTGAACAGCACTTCTGCGAGTTGAACATGCCTCTGAAAACCAGTATTGAGTTACTTGGACATTCACCAGTGGCGTAACGAAAACCTGCCAGGAGTGGAGGTTCAGAGGAATTCCAGATTCGCAGTGAATGAATGGAACATTCTCTAGTGGTGATTCCAATGATTTCTGAAGGCTGGGTTTTGTGGACACGAAAATGTAGAGCTGAACAGGGTGGAGTGGATAGCCAAATGAACAGCACGTCTCTTAGTATGAACAGGCCACTGAAAACCAGCATTGGCTTACTTGGACATTCACAAGTGGTGTAACGATAACCCGCCGGGAGTTGAGAGTCAGATGAATTTAAGATTCGCAGTGAATGAACGGAACATTCTGTGGAGGAGATACCAATTATTTCTGAAGGTTGGGTTATGAGGACAGGAAAATGTAGAGCTGAATAGGGTTGGGTGGATAGCAAATTGAACAGCACGGCTGAGTGTGTTAGCAGGCGGCTTAAAACCAGCATTGTCTTCCTTGGACATTTACCAGTGGTGTCACGAAAACCTTCCAGGAGTGGAGACTCTGATGAATTCCAGATTCGCGTGATTGAATGGAACATTCTGTAGTGGTGATTGCCAACATTTAGGAATCTGGATAGTCTGGACAGGATATTGAAGAGCTGACCGATATTGAGTGGATAGCCAATGAACAGCACGGTTTCGAGTGTGAACAGACCACTAAGAAGCAGCATTGCATTACTTGGACATTCATCAGTGGTGTAACGAAAGCCTTCCTGGAATGCAGATTCAGAGTATTTCCAGATTCACAGTGAATGAATGGAAATTTCTGTAGTAGAGATTCCAATGATTTCTGAACGCTGGGTTGTGTGGACAGGAAAATGAAGAGCTGACTAGGTTTGACTGGATTGCCAATTGAACAGCAAGGCTGTGAGTGTGAACAGCCGCTGAAAACCAGCATTGGATTACCTGGTCATTCACCAGTGTTGTTAGGAAAATCTGCCTGGTGTGGAGAGTCAGAGGAATTCCAGATTCGCAGGGAACGAATGGAACATTCTGAAGTGGAGATAAGAATGATTTCTGAAGGCTCGGTGTGTGGAAGGAAAATCAAGAGCTAACCAGCGTTCACTGGATAGCCAATTGAACAGCACGGCTGCGAGTGTTAACACGCAGATGAAACCAGCCTTGGGTTGCTCTTGGACATTCACCAGTGGTGAAACGAAAACCTGCTGGGAGTGGAGAACAAGATGAATTCAAGATTCGCCTGAATGAATGAAACATTCTGTAGTGTAGATTGCAATGGTTTCTGAGGTTTGTATTGTCTGAACTGGAAAAAGAAGAACTCACCAGTGTTGAGTCGCTAGACCGTGAACAGCACGGGTTCGAGTGTGAATAGACCGCTGAAAACCATCATTGCGTTACTTGAACATTCAGCAGTGGTGCAATGAAAACCTGCCGGGAGTGGAGATTCAGATGAATTCCAGATTCGCAGTGAATGAATGGAACATTCTCTAGTGGTGATTCCAATGATTTCTGAAGGCTGGGTTTTGTGGACACGAAAATGTAGAGCTGAACAGGGTGGAATGGATAGCCAAATGAACAGCACGTCTCGTAGTAAGAACAGGCCACTGAAAACCAGCTTTGGCTTAATTGGACATTCACAAGTGGTGTAACGAAAACCTGACGGGAGTTGAGAATTAGATGAATTTCAGATTTGCCGTCAATGAATGGAACATTCTGTGGAGGAGATACCAATTGTTTCTGAAGTTTGGGTTATGTGGACAGGAAAATGGAGCTGAAGAGGGTTGAGTGGATAGCAAATTGAACAGCACGGCTGAGAGTAGGAGCAGGCCACTTAAAACCAGCATTGGCTTACTTGGATATTTACCAGTGGTGTCACGAAAACCTGCCGGGAGTGGAGATTCAGATGAATTCCAGATTCGCTGTGAATGAATGGAACATTCTGTAGTGGAGATAACAATGATTTCTCCAGTCTCTGTGGTGTGGACAGGAAAATGTAGAGCTGGCCAGGGTTGAGTGGATAGCCAATTGAACAGCACCACTGCGCTTGTGAAGAAAACACTTAAAACATTGGGTTACTTGGACATTCAACAGTGGTGTAACGAAAACCTGCCGGGAGTGGAGGTTCAGAGGAATTCCAGATTCGCAGTGAATGAATGGAACATTCTCTAGTGGAGATTCCAACGATTTCTGAAGGCTGGGTCGTGTGGAAGGAAAATCAAGAACTAATCAGGATTTAGTGGAAAGCCAATTGTATAGCATGGCTGCGAGTGTGAACATGCAGCTGAAAACCAGCATTGGGTTACTTGGACATTCATCAGTGGTGTAAGGAAAACCTGCATGGAGTGGAGAGTCAGTTGAATTCCACATTCGCAGTGAATGAATGGAACATTCTGTAGAGGAGATTCCAATGATTTCTGAAGCCTGTGTTGTGTGGACAGGAAAATGAAGAGCTGACCAGGCTTGAATCGATAGCCAAGTAAACAGCAGGGCTGCGAATATGAACAGGCCGCTGAAAACCAGCATTGGGTTACTTGGACATTCAACAGTGGTGTAATGAAAACCTGCGTGGAGGCGTGGAGTTGAGAGTCAGATGAATTCCAGATTCGCAGTGAATGAATGGAACATTCTGTAGTGGAGATAACAAAGATTTCTGAAGGCTGGTAGTGTGGTGGGACAATGAAGAGCTGAACAGGGTGGAGTGAATTGTCAATTAAACAGCACGGCTGCGAGTATGAACAGGCCTCTGAAAACCAGCATTGGCTTACTTGGACATTCACAAGTGGTGTAATGTTAACCAGGCGGGAGTGGAGAATCAGATAAACTCCAGACTCGCAGTGAATGAATGGAACATTCTGTAGTGGAGATTGCAATGATTTCTGAAATCTGGATTGTGGGGACACGAAAATGAAGAGCTGACCAGTGTTGAGTGGATAGCCTGTAAAAAGCCTCGGCTTCGAATGTGAACAGACCACTGAAAACCAGTATTGCATTACTTCGACTTTCAGCAGTGGTGTAACGAAAGCCTGCGTGGAGTGCAGATTCAGATGAATTCCAGATTCCCAGTGAATGAATGGAACATCCTGTAGTGGAGATTACAATGATTTCTGAAGGCTGGGTTGTGTGCACAGGAAAATGAGGAGCAAAACAGGTTGAGTGGATAGCCAATTGAACAGCACGACTGCGAACATGAACAGGCCTCTGAAAACCAGCATTGTTTTACTTGGACATTCACAAGTGGTGTAAGATAAATCTGCAGGTAGTGGAGATTCAGTTGAATTCCAGATTCGCAGTGAATGAATGGAACATTCTGTACTGGAGATTGCAATGATTTCTCAAGTCTGGATTGTTTGGACATGAAAATGAAGAGCTGACCACAGTTGTGTGGATACCCAGTAAAAAGCAGGGCTTAGAGTGTGAACAGACCGCTGAAAACCAGCATTGTGTTACTTGGACATTCATAAGTGGTGTAATGAAAGCCTACCTGGAGTGCAGATTCAGATGAATTCCAGATTGGCAGTGAATGAATGGAACATTCTGTACTGGCGATTCCAATGATTTCTGAAGTCTGATATTGTGGAAAAGAAAATGAAAGGCTGACCAGGTTTGAGTGGATAGACAATTGAACAGCACACTGCGAGTGTGAAAAGGCGGCTGAAAACCAGCATTGGATTACTTGGTCATTCACCAGTGCTGTAATGAAAACCTGCCTGGAGCGGAGAGTCAGATGAATTGCAGAATCGCAGTGAATGAATGGAACAGTCTGTAGTGGAGAGCCCAATGATTTCTGAAGGCTGGTTTGTGTGGAGAGGAAAATGAAGAGCTGACCAATATTGAGTGGATAGCCCATTGAACAGCACTTCTGCGAGTTGAACATGCCTCTGAAAACCAGTATTGAGTTACTTGGACATTCACCAGTGGCGTAACGAAAACCTGCCAGGAGTGGAGGTTCAGATGAATTCCAGATTCGCAGTGAATGAATGGAACATTCTCTAGTGGTGATTCCAATGATTTCTGAAGGCTGGGTTTTGTGGACACGAAAATGTAGAGCTGAACAGGGTGGAGTGGATAGCCAAATGAACAGCACGTCTCTTAGTATGAACAGGCCACTGAAAACCAGCATTGGCTTACTTGGACATTCACAAGTGGTGTAACGATAACCCGCCGGGAGTTGAGAGTCAGATGAATTTAAGATTCGCAGTGAATGAACGGAACATTCTGTGGAGGAGATACCAATTATTTCTGAAGGTTGGGTTATGAGGACAGGAAAATGTAGAGCTGAATAGGGTTGGGTGGATAGCAAATTGAACAGCACGGCTGAGTGTGTTAGCAGGCGGCTTAAAACCAGCATTGTCTTCCTTGGACATTTACCAGTGGTGTCACGAAAACCTTCCAGGAGTGGAGACTCTGATGAATTCCAGATTCGCGTGATTGAATGGAACATTCTGTAGTGGTGATTGCCAACATTTAGGAATCTGGATAGTCTGGACAGGATATTGAAGAGCTGACCGATATTGAGTGGATAGCCAATGAACAGCACGGTTTCGAGTGTGAACAGACCACTAAGAAGCAGCATTGCATTACTTGGACATTCATCAGTGGTGTAACGAAAGCCTTCCTGGAATGCAGATTCAGAGTATTTCCAGATTCACAGTGAATGAATGGAAATTTCTGTAGTAGAGATTCCAATGATTTCTGAACGCTGGGTTGTGTGGACAGGAAAATGAAGAGCTGACTAGGTTTGACTGGATTGCCAATTGAACAGCAAGGCTGTGAGTGTGAACAGCCGCTGAAAACCAGCATTGGATTACCTGGTCATTCACCAGTGTTGTTAGGAAAATCTGCCTGGTGTGGAGAGTCAGAGGAATTCCAGATTCGCAGGGAACGAATGGAACACTCTGAAGTGGAGATAAGAATGATTTCTGAAGGCTCGGTGTGTGGAAGGAAAATCAAGAGCTAACCAGCGTTCACTGGATAGCCAATTGAACAGCACGGCTGCGAGTGTTAACACGCAGATGAAACCAGCCTTGGGTTGCTCTTGGACATTCACCAGTGGTGAAACGAAAACCTGCTGGGAGTGGAGAACAAGATGAATTCAAGATTCGCCTGAATGAATGAAACATTCTGTAGTGTAGATTGCAATGGTTTCTGAGGTTTGTATTGTCTGAACTGGAAAAAGAAGAACTCACCAGTGTTGAGTCGCTAGACCGTGAACAGCACGGGTTCGAGTGTGAATAGACCGCTGAAAACCATCATTGCGTTACTTGAACATTCAGCAGTGGTGCAATGAAAACCTGCCGGGAGTGGAGATTCAGATGAATTCCAGATTCGCAGTGAATGAATGGAACATTCTCTAGTGGTGATTCCAATGATTTCTGAAGGCTGGGTTTTGTGGACACGAAAATGTAGAGCTGAACAGGGTGGAATGGATAGCCAAATGAACAGCACGTCTCGTAGTAAGAACAGGCCACTGAAAACCAGCTTTGGCTTAATTGGACATTCACAAGTGGTGTAACGAAAACCTGACGGGAGTTGAGAATTAGATGAATTTCAGATTTGCCGTCAATGAATGGAACATTCTGTGGAGGAGATACCAATTGTTTCTGAAGTTTGGGTTATGTGGACAGGAAAATGGAGCTGAAGAGGGTTGAGTGGATAGCAAATTGAACAGCACGGCTGAGAGTAGGAGCAGGCCACTTAAAACCAGCATTGGCTTACTTGGATATTTACCAGTGGTGTCACGAAAACCTGCCGGGAGTGGAGATTCAGATGAATTCCAGATTCGCTGTGAATGAATGGAACATTCTGTAGTGGAGATAACAATGATTTCTCCAGTCTCTGTGGTGTGGACAGGAAAATGTAGAGCTGGCCAGGGTTGAGTGGATAGCCAATTGAACAGCACCACTGCGCTTGTGAAGAAAACACTTAAAACATTGGGTTACTTGGACATTCAACAGTGGTGTAACGAAAACCTGCCGGGAGTGGAGGTTCAGAGGAATTCCAGATTCGCAGTGAATGAATGGAACATTCTCTAGTGGAGATTCCAACGATTTCTGAAGGCTGGGTCGTGTGGAAGGAAAATCAAGAACTAATCAGGATTTAGTGGAAAGCCAATTGTATAGCATGGCTGCGAGTGTGAACATGCAGCTGAAAACCAGCATTGGGTTACTTGGACATTCATCAGTGGTGTAAGGAAAACCTGCATGGAGTGGAGAGTCAGTTGAATTCCACATTCGCAGTGAATGAATGGAACATTCTGTAGAGGAGATTCCAATGATTTCTGAAGCCTGTGTTGTGTGGACAGGAAAATGAAGAGCTGACCAGGCTTGAATCGATAGCCAAGTAAACAGCAGGGCTGCGAATATGAACAGGCCGCTGAAAACCAGCATTGGGTTACTTGGACATTCAACAGTGGTGTAATGAAAACCTGCGTGGAGTTGAGAGTCAGATGAATTCCAGATTCGCAGTGAATGAATGGAACATTCTGTAGTGGAGATAACAAAGATTTCTGAAGGCTGGTAGTGTGGTGGGACAATGAAGAGCTGAACAGGGTGGAGTGAATTGTCAATTAAACAGCACGGCTGCGAGTATGAACAGGCCTCTGAAAACCAGCATTGGCTTACTTGGACATTCACAAGTGGTGTAATGTTAACCAGGCGGGAGTGGAGAATCAGATAAACCCCAGACTCGCAGTGAATGAATGGAACATTCTGTAGTGGAGATTGCAATGATTTCTGAAATCTGGATTGTGGGGACACGAAAATGAAGAGCTGACCAGTGTTGAGTGGATAGCCTGTAAAAAGCCTCGGCTTCGAATGTGAACAGACCACTGAAAACCAGTATTGCATTACGTCGACTTTCAGCAGTGGTGTAACGAAAGCCTGCGTGGAGTGCAGATTCAGATGAATTCCAGATTCCCAGTGAATGAATGGAACATCCTGTAGTGGAGATTACAATGATTTCTGAAGGCTGGGTTGTGTGCACAGGAAAATGAGGAGCAAAACAGGTTGAGTGGATAGCCAATTGAACAGCACGACTGCGAACATGAACAGGCCTCTGAAAACCAGCATTGTTTTACTTGGACATTCACAAGTGGTGTAAGATAAATCTGCAGGTAGTGGAGATTCAGTTGAATTCCAGATTCGCAGTGAATGAATGGAACATTCTGTACTGGAGATTGCAATGATTTCTCAAGTCTGGATTGTTTGGACATGAAAATGAAGAGCTAACCACAGTTGTGTGGATACCCAGTAAAAAGCAGGGCTTAGAGTGTGAACAGACCGCTGAAAACCAGCATTGTGTTACTTGGACATTCATAAGTGGTGTAATGAAAGCCTACCTGGAGTGCAGATTCAGATGAATTCCAGATTGGCAGTGAATGAATGGAACATTCTGTACTGGCGATTCCAATGATTTCTGAAGTCTGATATTGTGGAAAAGAAAATGAAAGGCTGACCAGGTTTGAGTGGATAGACAATTGAACAGCACACTGCGAGTGTGAAAAGGCGGCTGAAAACCAGCATTGGATTACTTGGTCATTCACCAGTGCTGTAATGAAAACCTGCCTGGAGCGGAGAGTCAGATGAATTGCAGAATCGCAGTGAATGAATGGAACAGTCTGTAGTGGAGAGCCCAATGATTTCTGAAGGCTGGTTTGTGTGGAGAGGAAAATGAAGAGCTGACCAATATTGAGTGGATAGCCCATTGAACAGCACTTCTGCGAGTTGAACATGCCTCTGAAAACCAGTATTGAGTTACTTGGACATTCACCAGTGGCGTAACGAAAACCTGCCAGGAGTGGAGGTTCAGAGGAATTCCAGATTCGCAGTGAATGAATGGAACATTCTCTAGTGGTGATTCCAATGATTTCTGAAGGCTGGGTTTTGTGGACACGAGAATGTAGAGCTGAACAGGGTGGAGTGGATAGCCAAATGAACAGCACGTCTCTTAGTATGAACAGGCCACTGAAAACCAGCATTGGCTTACTTGGACATTCACAAGTGGTGTAACGATAACCCGCCGGGAGTTGAGAGTCAGATGAATTTAAGATTCGCAGTGAATGAACGGAACATTCTGTGGAGGAGATACCAATTATTTCTGAAGGTTGGGTTATGAGGACAGGAAAAGGTAGAGCTGAATAGGGTTGGGTGGATAGCAAATTGAACAGCACGGCTGAGTGTGTTAGCAGGCGGCTTAAAACCAGCATTGTCTTCCTTGGACATTTACCAGTGGTGTCACGAAAACCTTCCAGGAGTGGAGACTCTGATGAATTCCAGATTCGCGTGATTGAATGGAACATTCTGTAGTGGTGATTGCCAACATTTAGGAATCTGGATAGTCTGGACAGGATATTGAAGAGCTGACCGATATTGAGTGGATAGCCAATGAACAGCACGGTTTCGAGTGTGAACAGACCACTAAGAAGCAGCATTGCATTACTTGGACATTCATCAGTGGTGTAACGAAAGCCTTCCTGGAATGCAGATTCAGAGTATTTCCAGATTCACAGTGAATGAATGGAAATTTCTGTAGTAGAGATTCCAATGATTTCTGAACGCTGGGTTGTGTGGACAGGAAAATGAAGAGCTGACTAGGTTTGACTGGATTGCCAATTGAACAGCAAGGCTGTGAGTGTGAACAGCCGCTGAAAACCAGCATTGGATTACCTGGTCATTCACCAGTGTTGTTAGGAAAATCTGCCTGGTGTGGAGAGTCAGAGGAATTCCAGATTCGCAGGGAACGAATGGAACACTCTGAAGTGGAGATAAGAATGATTTCTGAAGGCTCGGTGTGTGGAAGGAAAATCAAGAGCTAACCAGCGTTCACTGGATAGCCAATTGAACAGCACGGCTGCGAGTGTTAACACGCAGCTGAAACCAGCCTTGGGTTTTTCTTGGACATTCACCAGTGGTGAAACGAAAACCTGCTGGGAGTGGAGAACAAGATGAATTCAAGATTCGCCTGAATGAATGAAACATTCTGTAGTGTAGATTGCAATGGTTTCTGAGGTTTGTATTGTCTGAACTGGAAAAAGAAGAACTCACCAGTGTTGAGTCGCTAGACCGTGAACAGCACGGGTTCGAGTGTGAATAGACCGCTGAAAACCATCATTGCGTTACTTGAACATTCAGCAGTGGTGCAATGAAAACCTGCCGGGAGTGGAGATTCAGATGAATTCCAGATTCGCAGTGAATGAATGGAACATTCTCTAGTGGTGATTCCAATGATTTCTGAAGGCTGGGTTTTGTGGACACGAAAATGTAGAGCTGAACAGGGTGGAATGGATAGCCAAATGAACAGCACGTCTCGTAGTAAGAACAGGCCACTGAAAACCAGCTTTGGCTTAATTGGACATTCACAAGTGGTGTAACGAAAACCTGACGGGAGTTGAGAATTAGATGAATTTCAGATTTGCCGTCAATGAATGGAACATTCTGTGGAGGAGATACCAATTGTTTCTGAAGTTTGGGTTATGTGGACAGGAAAATGGAGCTGAAGAGGGTTGAGTGGATAGCAAATTGAACAGCACGGCTGAGAGTAGGAGCAGGCCACTTAAAACCAGCATTGGCTTACTTGGATATTTACCAGTGGTGTCACGAAAACCTGCCGGGAGTGGAGATTCAGATGAATTCCAGATTCGCTGTGAATGAATGGAACATTCTGTAGTGGAGATAACAATGATTTCTCCAGTCTCTGTGGTGTGGACAGGAAAATGTAGAGCTGGCCAGGGTTGAGTGGATAGCCAATTGAACAGCACCACTGCGCTTGTGAAGAAAACACTTAAAACATTGGGTTACTTGGACATTCAACAGTGGTGTAACGAAAACCTGCCGGGAGTGGAGGTTCAGAGGAATTCCAGATTCGCAGTGAATGAATGGAACATTCTCTAGTGGAGATTCCAACGATTTCTGAAGGCTGGGTCGTGTGGAAGGAAAATCAAGAACTAATCAGGATTTAGTGGAAAGCCAATTGTATAGCATGGCTGCGAGTGTGAACATGCAGCTGAAAACCAGCATTGGGTTACTTGGACATTCATCAGTGGTGTAAGGAAAACCTGCATGGAGTGGAGAGTCAGTTGAATTCCACATTCGCAGTGAATGAATGGAACATTCTGTAGAGGAGATTCCAATGATTTCTGAAGCCTGTGTTGTGTGGACAGGAAAATGAAGAGCTGACCAGGCTTGAATCGATAGCCAAGTAAACAGCAGGGCTGCGAATATGAACAGGCCGCTGAAAACCAGCATTGGGTTACTTGGACATTCAACAGTGGTGTAATGAAAACCTGCGTGGAGTTGAGAGTCAGATGAATTCCAGATTCGCAGTGAATGTATGGAACATTCTGTAGTGGAGATAACAAAGATTTCTGAAGGCTGGTAGTGTGGTGGGACAATGAAGAGCTGAACAGGGTGGAGTGAATTGTCAATTAAACAGCACGGCTGCGAGTATGAACAGGCCTCTGAAAACCAGCATTGGCTTACTTGGACATTCACAAGTGGTGTAATGTTAACCAGGCGGGAGTGGAGAATCAGATAAACTCCAGACTCGCAGTGAATGAATGGAACATTCTGTAGTGGAGATTGCAATGATTTCTGAAATCTGGATTGTGGGGACACGAAAATGAAGAGCTGACCAGTGTTGAGTGGATAGCCTGTAAAAAGCCTCGGCTTCGAATGTGAACAGACCACTGAAAACCAGTATTGCATTACTTCGACTTTCAGCAGTGGTGTAACGAAAGCCTGCGTGGAGTGCAGATTCAGATGAATTCCAGATTCCCAGTGAATGAATGGAACATCCTGTAGTGGAGATTACAATGATTTCTGAAGGCTGGTTGTGTGCACAGGAAAATGAGGAGCAAAACAGGTTGAGTGGATAGCCAATTGAACAGCACGACTGCGAATATGAACAGGCCTCTGAAAACCAGCATTGTTTTACTTGGACATTCACAAGTGGTGTAAGATAAATCTGCAGGTAGTGGAGATTCAGTTGAATTCCAGATTCGCAGTGAATGAATGGAACATTCTGTACTGGAGATTGCAATGATTTCTCAAGTCTGGATTGTTTGGACATGAAAATGAAGAGCTGACCACAGTTGTGTGGATACCCAGTAAAAAGCAGGGCTTAGAGTGTGAACAGACCGCTGAAAACCAGCATTGTGTTACTTGGACATTCATAAGTGGTGTAATGAAAGCCTACCTGGAGTGCAGATTCAGATGAATTCCAGATTGGCAGTGAATGAATGGAACATTCTGTACTGGCGATTCCAATGATTTCTGAAGTCTGATATTGTGGAAAAGAAAATGAAAGGCTGACCAGGTTTGAGTGGATAGACAATTGAACAGCACACTGCGAGTGTGAAAAGGCGGCTGAAAACCAGCATTGGATTACTTGGTCATTCACCAGTGCTGTAATGAAAACCTGCCTGGAGCGGAGAGTCAGATGAATTGCAGAATCGCAGTGAATGAATGGAACAGTCTGTAGTGGAGAGCCCAATGATTTCTGAAGGCTGGTTTGTGTGGAGAGGAAAATGAAGAGCTGACCAATATTGAGTGGATAGCCCATTGAACAGCACTTCTGCGAGTTGAACATGCCTCTGAAAACCAGTATTGAGTTACTTGGACATTCACCAGTGGCGTAACGAAAACCTGCCAGGAGTGGAGGTACAGATGAATTCCAGATTCGCAGTGAATGAATGGAACATTCTCTAGTGGTGATTCCAATGATTTCTGAAGGCTGGGTTTTGTGGACACGAAAATGTAGAGCTGAACAGGGTGGAGTGGATAGCCAAATGAACAGCACGTCTCTTAGTATGAACAGGCCACTGAAAACCAGCATTGGCTTACTTGGACATTCACAAGTGGTGTAACGATAACCCGCCGGGAGTTGAGAGTCAGATGAATTTAAGATTCGCAGTGAATGAACGGAACATTCCGTGGAGGAGATACCAATTATTTCTGAAGGTTGGGTTATGAGGACAGGAAAATGTAGAGCTGAATAGGGTTGGGTGGATAGCAAATTGAACAGCACGGCTGAGTGTGTTAGCAGGCGGCTTAAAACCAGCATTGTCTTCCTTGGACATTTACCAGTGGTGTCACGAAAACCTTCCAGGAGTGGAGACTCTGATGAATTCCAGATTCGCGTGATTGAATGGAACATTCTGTAGTGGTGATTGCCAACATTTAGGAATCTGGATAGTCTGGACAGGATATTGAAGAGCTGACCGATATTGAGTGGATAGCCAATGAACAGCACGGTTTCGAGTGTGAACAGACCACTAAGAAGCAGCATTGCATTACTTGGACATTCATCAGTGGTGTAACGAAAGCCTTCCTGGAATGCAGATTCAGAGTATTTCCAGATTCACAGTGAATGAATGGAAATTTCTGTAGTAGAGTTTCCAATGATTTCTGAACGCTGGGTTGTGTGGACAGGAAAATGAAGAGCTGACTAGGTTTGACTGGATTGCCAATTGAACAGCAAGGCTGTGAGTGTGAACAGCCGCTGAAAACCAGCATTGGATTACCTGGTCATTCACCAGTGTTGTTAGGAAAATCTGCCTGGTGTGGAGAGTCAGAGGAATTCCAGATTCGCAGGGAACGAATGGAACATTCTGAAGTGGAGATAAGAATGATTTCTGAAGGCTCGGTGTGTGGAAGGAAAATCAAGAGCTAACCAGCGTTCACTGGATAGCCAATTGAACAGCACGGCTGCGAGTGTTAACACGCAGCTGAAACCAGCCTTGGGTTGCTTGGACATTCACCAGTGGTGAAACGAAAACCTGCTGGGAGTGGAGAACAAGATGAATTCAAGATTCGCCTGAATGAATGAAACATTCTGTAGTGTAGATTGCAATGGTTTCTGAGGTTTGTATTGTCTGAACTGGAAAAAGAAGAACTCACCAGTGTTGAGTCGCTAGACCGTGAACAGCACGGGTTCGAGTGTGAATAGACCGCTGAAAACCATCATTGCGTTACTTGAACATTCAGCAGTGGTGCAATGAAAACCTGCCGGGAGTGGAGATTCAGATGAATTCCAGATTCGCAGTGAATGAATGGAACATTCTCTAGTGGTGATTCCAATGATTTCTGAAGGCTGGGTTTTGTGGACACGAAAATGTAGAGCTGAACAGGGTGGAGTGGATAGCCAAATGAACAGCACGTCTCGTAGTAAGAACAGGCCACTGAAAACCAGCTTTGGCTTAATTGGACATTCACAAGTGGTGTAACGAAAACCTGACGGGAGTTGAGAATTAGATGAATTTCAGATTTGCCGTCAATGAATGGAACATTCTGTGGAGGAGATACCAATTGTTTCTGAAGTTTGGGTTATGTGGACAGGAAAATGGAGCTGAAGAGGGTTGAGTGGATAGCAAATTGAACAGCACGGCTGAGAGTATGAGCAGGCCACTTAAAACCAGCATTGGCTTACTTGGATATTTACCAGTGGTGTCACGAAAACCTGCCGGGAGTGGAGATTCAGATGAATTCCAAATTCGCTGTGAATGAATGGAACATTCTGTAGTGGAGATAACAATGATTTCTCCAGTCTCTGTGGTGTGGACAGGAAAATGTAGAGCTGGCCAGGGTTGAGTGGATAGCCAATTGAACAGCACCACTGCGCTTGTGAAGAAAACACTTAAAACATTGGGTTACTTGGACATTCAACAGTGGTGTAACGAAAACCTGCCGGGAGTGGAGGTTCAGAGGAATTCCAGATTCGCAGTGAATGAATGGAACATTCTCTAGTGGAGATTCCAATGATTACTGAAGGCTGGGTCGTGTGGAAGGAAAATCAAGAACTAATCAGGATTTAGTGGAAAGCCAATTGTATAGCATGGCTGCGAGTGTGAACATGCAGCTGAAAACCAGCATTGGGTTACTTGGACATTCATCAGTGGTGTAAGGAAAACCTGCATGGAGTGGAGAGTCAGTTGAATTCCACATTCGCAGTGAATGAATGGAACATTCTGTAGAGGAGATTCCAATGATTTCTGAAGCCTGTGTTGTGTGGACAGGAAAATGAAGAGCTGACCAGGCTTGAATCGATAGCCAAGTAAACAGCAGGGCTGCGAATATGAACAGGCCGCTGAAAACCAGCATTGGGTTACTTGGACATTCAACAGTGGTGTAATGAAAACCTGCGTGGAGTTGAGAGTCAGATGAATTCCAGATTCGCAGTGAATGAATGGAACATTCTGTAGTGGAGATAACAAAGATTTCTGAAGGCTGGTAGTGTGGTGGGACAATGAAGAGCTGAACAGGGTGGAGTGAATTGTCAATTAAACAGCACGGCTGCGAGTATGAACAGGCCTCTGAAAACCAGCATTGGCTTACTTGGACATTCACAAGTGGTGTAATGTTAACCAGGCGGGAGTGGAGAATCAGATAAACTCCAGACTCGCAGTGAATGAATGGAACATTCTGTAGTGGAGATTGCAATGATTTCTGAAATCTGGATTGTGGGGACACGAAAATGAAGAGCTGACCAGTGTTGAGTGGATAGCCTGTAAAAAGCCTCGGCTTCGAATGTGAACAGACCACTGAAAACCAGTATTGCATTACTTCGACTTTCAGCAGTGGTGTAACGAAAGCCTGCGTGGAGTGCAGATTCAGATGAATTCCAGATTCCCAGTGAATGAATGGAACATCCTGTAGTGGAGATTACAATGATTTCTGAAGGCTGGGTTGTGTGCACAGGAAAATGAGGAGCAAAACAGGTTGAGTGGATAGCCAATTGAACAGCACGACTGCGAATATGAACAGGCCTCTGAAAACCAGCATTGTTTTACTTGGACATTCACAAGTGGTGTAAGATAAATCTGCAGGTAGTGGAGATTCAGTTGAATTCCAGATTCGCAGTGAATGAATGGAACATTCTGTACTGGAGATTGCAATGATTTCTCATGTCTGGATTGTTTGGACATGAAAATGAAGAGCTGACCACAGTTGTGTGGATACCCAGTAAAAAGCAGGGCTTAGAGTGTGAACAGACCGCTGAAAACCAGCATTGTGTTACTTGGACATTCATAAGTGGTGTAATGAAAGCCTACCTGGAGTGCAGATTCAGATGAATTCCAGATTGGCAGTGAATGAATGGAACATTCTGTACTGGCGATTCCAATGATTTCTGAAGTCTGATATTGTGGAAAAGAAAATGAAAGGCTGACCAGGTTTGAGTGGATAGACAATTGAACAGCACACTGCGAGTGTGAAAAGGCGGCTGAAAACCAGCATTGGATTACTTGGTCATTCACCAGTGCTGTAATGAAAACCTGCCTGGAGCGGAGAGTCAGATGAATTGCAGAATCGCAGTGAATGAATGGAACAGTCTGTAGTGGAGAGCCCAATGATTTCTGAAGGCTGGTTTGTGTGGAGAGGAAAATGAAGAGCTGACCAATATTGAGTGGATAGCCCATTGAACAGCACTTCTGCGAGTTGAACATGCCTCTGAAAACCAGTATTGAGTTACTTGGACATTCACCAGTGGCGTAACGAAAACCTGCCAGGAGTGGAGGTTCAGATGAATTCCAGATTCGCAGTGAATGAATGGAACATTCTCTAGTGGTGATTCCAATGATTTCTGAAGGCTGGGTTTTGTGGACACGAAAATGTAGAGCTGAACAGGGTGGAGTGGATAGCCAAATGAACAGCACGTCTCTTAGTATGAACAGGCCACTGAAAACCAGCATTGGCTTACTTGGACATTCACAAGTGGTGTAACGATAACCCGCCGGGAGTTGAGAGTCAGATGAATTTAAGATTCGCAGTGAATGAACGGAACATTCCGTGGAGGAGATACCAATTATTTCTGAAGGTTGGGTTATGAGGACAGGAAAATGTAGAGCTGAATAGGGTTGGGTGGATAGCAAATTGAACAGCACGGCTGAGTGTGTTAGCAGGCGGCTTAAAACCAGCATTGTCTTCCTTGGACATTTACCAGTGGTGTCACGAAAACCTTCCAGGAGTGGAGACTCTGATGAATTCCAGATTCGCGTGATTGAATGGAACATTCTGTAGTGGTGATTGCCAACATTTAGGAATCTGGATAGTCTGGACAGGATATTGAAGAGCTGACCGATATTGAGTGGATAGCCAATGAACAGCACGGTTTCGAGTGTGAACAGACCACTAAGAAGCAGCATTGCATTACTTGGACATTCATCAGTGGTGTAACGAAAGCCTTCCTGGAATGCAGATTCAGAGTATTTCCAGATTCACAGTGAATGAATGGAAATTTCTGTAGTAGAGTTTCCAATGATTTCTGAACGCTGGGTTGTGTGGACAGGAAAATGAAGAGCTGACTAGGTTTGACTGGATTGCCAATTGAACAGCAAGGCTGTGAGTGTGAACAGCCGCTGAAAACCAGCATTGGATTACCTGGTCATTCACCAGTGTTGTTAGGAAAATCTGCCTGGTGTGGAGAGTCAGAGGAATTCCAGATTCGCAGGGAACGAATGGAACATTCTGAAGTGGAGATAAGAATGATTTCTGAAGGCTCGGTGTGTGGAAGGAAAATCAAGAGCTAACCAGCGTTCACTGGATAGCCAATTGAACAGCACGGCTGCGAGTGTTAACACGCAGCTGAAACCAGCCTTGGGTTGCTTGGACATTCACCAGTGGTGAAACGAAAACCTGCTGGGAGTGGAGAACAAGATGAATTCAAGATTCGCCTGAATGAATGAAACATTCTGTAGTGTAGATTGCAATGGTTTCTGAGGTTTGTATTGTCTGAACTGGAAAAAGAAGAACTCACCAGTGTTGAGTCGCTAGACCGTGAACAGCACGGGTTCGAGTGTGAATAGACCGCTGAAAACCATCATTGCGTTACTTGAACATTCAGCAGTGGTGCAATGAAAACCTGCCGGGAGTGGAGATTCAGATGAATTCCAGATTCGCAGTGAATGAATGGAACATTCTCTAGTGGTGATTCCAATGATTTCTGAAGGCTGGGTTTTGTGGACACGAAAATGTAGAGCTGAACAGGGTGGAATGGATAGCCAAATGAACAGCACGTCTCGTAGTAAGAACAGGCCACTGAAAACCAGCTTTGGCTTAATTGGACATTCACAAGTGGTGTAACGAAAACCTGACGGGAGTTGAGAATTAGATGAATTTCAGATTTGCCGTCAATGAATGGAACATTCTGTGGAGGAGATACCAATTGTTTCTGAAGTTTGGGTTATGTGGACAGGAAAATGGAGCTGAAGAGGGTTGAGTGGATAGCAAATTGAACAGCACGGCTGAGAGTATGAGCAGGCCACTTAAAACCAGCATTGGCTTACTTGGATATTTACCAGTGGTGTCACGAAAACCTGCCGGGAGTGGAGATTCAGATGAATTCCAGATTCGCTGTGAATGAATGGAACATTCTGTAGTGGAGATAACAATGATTTCTCCAGTCTCTGTGGTGTGGACAGGAAAATGTAGAGCTGGCCAGGGTTGAGTGGATAGCCAATTGAACAGCACCACTGCGCTTGTGAAGAAAACACTTAAAACATTGGGTTACTTGGACATTCAACAGTGGTGTAACGAAAACCTGCCGGGAGTGGAGGTTCAGAGGAATTCCAGATTCGCAGTGAATGAATGGAACATTCTCTAGTGGAGATTCCAACGATTTCTGAAGGCTGGGTCGTGTGGAAGGAAAATCAAGAACTAATCAGGATTTAGTGGAAAGCCAATTGTATAGCATGGCTGCGAGTGTGAACATGCAGCTGAAAACCAGCATTGGGTTACTTGGACATTCATCAGTGGTGTAAGGAAAACCTGCATGGAGTGGAGAGTCAGTTGAATTCCACATTCGCAGTGAATGAATGGAACATTCTGTAGAGGAGATTCCAATGATTTCTGAAGCCTGTGTTGTGTGGACAGGAAAATGAAGAGCTGACCAGGCTTGAATCGATAGCCAAGTAAACAGCAGGGCTGCGAATATGAACAGGCCGCTGAAAACCAGCATTGGGTTACTTGGACATTCAACAGTGGTGTAATGAAAACCTGCGTGGAGTTGAGAGTCAGATGAATTCCAGATTCGCAGTGAATGAATGGAACATTCTGTAGTGGAGATAACAAAGATTTCTGAAGGCTGGTAGTGTGGTGGGACAATGAAGAGCTGAACAGGGTGGAGTGAATTGTCAATTAAACAGCACGGCTGCGAGTATGAACAGGCCTCTGAAAACCAGCATTGGCTTACTTGGACATTCACAAGTGGTGTAATGTTAACCAGGCGGGAGTGGAGAATCAGATAAACTCCAGACTCGCAGTGAATGAATGGAACATTCTGTAGTGGAGATTGCAATGATTTCTGAAATCTGGATTGTGGGGACACGAAAATGAAGAGCTGACCAGTGTTGAGTGGATAGCCTGTAAAAAGCCTCGGCTTCGAATGTGAACAGACCACTGAAAACCAGTATTGCATTACTTCGACTTTCAGCAGTGGTGTAACGAAAGCCTGCGTGGAGTGCAGATTCAGATGAATTCCAGATTCCCAGTGAATGAATGGAACATCCTGTAGTGGAGATTACAATGATTTCTGAAGGCTGGGTTGTGTGCACAGGAAAATGAGGAGCAAAACAGGTTGAGTGGATAGCCAATTGAACAGCACGACTGCGAACATGAACAGGCCTCTGAAAACCAGCATTGTTTTACTTGGACATTCACAAGTGGTGTAAGATAAATCTGCAGGTAGTGGAGATTCAGTTGAATTCCAGATTCGCAGTGAATGAATGGAACATTCTGTACTGGAGATTGCAATGATTTCTCAAGTCTGGATTGTTTGGACATGAAAATGAAGAGCTGACCACAGTTGTGTGGATACCCAGTAAAAAGCAGGGCTTAGAGTGTGAACAGACCGCTGAAAACCAGCATTGTGTTACTTGGACATTCATAAGTGGTGTAATGAAAGCCTACCTGGAGTGCAGATTCAGATGAATTCCAGATTGGCAGTGAATGAATGGAACATTCTGTACTGGCGATTCCAATGATTTCTGAAGTCTGATATTGTGGAAAAGAAAATGAAAGGCTGACCAGGTTTGAGTGGATAGACAATTGAACAGCACACTGCGAGTGTGAAAAGGCGGCTGAAAACCAGCATTGGATTACTTGGTCATTCACCAGTGCTGTAATGAAAACCTGCCTGGAGCGGAGAGTCAGATGAATTGCAGAATCGCAGTGAATGAATGGAACAGTCTGTAGTGGAGAGCCCAATGATTTCTGAAGGCTGGTTTGTGTGGAGAGGAAAATGAAGAGCTGACCAATATTGAGTGGATAGCCCATTGAACAGCACTTCTGCGAGTTGAACATGCCTCTGAAAACCAGTATTGAGTTACTTGGACATTCACCAGTGGCGTAACGAAAACCTGCCAGGAGTGGAGGTTCAGATGAATTCCAGATTCGCAGTGAATGAATGGAACATTCTCTAGTGGTGATTCCAATGATTTCTGAAGGCTGGGTTTTGTGGACACGAAAATGTAGAGCTGAACAGGGTGGAGTGGATAGCCAAATGAACAGCACGTCTCTTAGTATGAACAGGCCACTGAAAACCAGCATTGGCTTACTTGGACATTCACAAGTGGTGTAACGATAACCCGCCGGGAGTTGAGAGTCAGATGAATTTAAGATTCGCAGTGAATGAACGGAACATTCTGTGGAGGAGATACCAATTATTTCTGAAGGTTGGGTTATGAGGACAGGAAAATGTAGAGCTGAATAGGGTTGGGTGGATAGCAAATTGAACAGCACGGCTGAGTGTGTTAGCAGGCGGCTTAAAACCAGCATTGTCTTCCTTGGACATTTACCAGTGGTGTCACGAAAACCTTCCAGGAGTGGAGACTCTGATGAATTCCAGATTCGCGTGATTGAATGGAACATTCTGTAGTGGTGATTGCCAACATTTAGGAATCTGGATAGTCTGGACAGGATATTGAAGAGCTGACCGATATTGAGTGGATAGCCAATGAACAGCACGGTTTCGAGTGTGAACAGACCACTAAGAAGCAGCATTGCATTACTTGGACATTCATCAGTGGTGTAACGAAAGCCTTCCTGGAATGCAGATTCAGAGTATTTCCAGATTCACAGTGAATGAATGGAAATTTCTGTAGTAGAGATTCCAATGATTTCTGAACGCTGGGTTGTGTGGACAGGAAAATGAAGAGCTGACTAGGTTTGACTGGATTGCCAATTGAACAGCAAGGCTGTGAGTGTGAACAGCCGCTGAAAACCAGCATTGGATTACCTGGTCATTCACCAGTGTTGTTAGGAAAATCTGCCTGGTGTGGAGAGTCAGAGGAATTCCAGATTCGCAGGGAACGAATGGAACATTCTGAAGTGGAGATAAGAATGATTTCTGAAGGCTCGGTGTGTGGAAGGAAAATCAAGAGCTAACCAGCGTTCACTGGATAGCCAATTGAACAGCACGGCTGCGAGTGTTAACACGCAGCTGAAACCAGCCTTGGGTTGCTTGGACATTCACCAGTGGTGAAACGAAAACCTGCTGGGAGTGGAGAACAAGATGAATTCAAGATTCGCCTGAATGAATGAAACATTCTGTAGTGTAGATTGCAATGGTTTCTGAGGTTTGTATTGTCTGAACTGGAAAAAGAAGAACTCACCAGTGTTGAGTCGCTAGACCGTGAACAGCACGGGTTCGAGTGTGAATAGACCGCTGAAAACCATCATTGCGTTACTTGAACATTCAGCAGTGGTGCAATGAAAACCTGCCGGGAGTGGAGATTCAGATGAATTCCAGATTCGCAGTGAATGAATGGAACATTCTCTAGTGGTGATTCCAATGATTTCTGAAGGCTGGGTTTTGTGGACACGAAAATGTAGAGCTGAACAGGGTGGAATGGATAGCCAAATGAACAGCACGTCTCGTAGTAAGAACAGGCCACTGAAAACCAGCTTTGGCTTAATTGGACATTCACAAGTGGTGTAACGAAAACCTGACGGGAGTTGAGAATTAGATGAATTTCAGATTTGCCGTCAATGAATGGAACATTCTGTGGAGGAGATACCAATTGTTTCTGAAGTTTGGGTTATGTGGACAGGAAAATGGAGCTGAAGAGGGTTGAGTGGATAGCAAATTGAACAGCACGGCTGAGAGTAGGAGCAGGCCACTTAAAACCAGCATTGGCTTACTTGGATATTTACCAGTGGTGTCACGAAAACCTGCCGGGAGTGGAGATTCAGATGAATTCCAGATTCGCTGTGAATGAATGGAACATTCTGTAGTGGAGATAACAATGATTTCTCCAGTCTCTGTGGTGTGGACAGGAAAATGTAGAGCTGGCCAGGGTTGAGTGGATAGCCAATTGAACAGCACCACTGCGCTTGTGAAGAAAACACTTAAAACATTGGGTTACTTGGACATTCAACAGTGGTGTAACGAAAACCTGCCGGGAGTGGAGGTTCAGAGGAATTCCAGATTCGCAGTGAATGAATGGAACATTCTCTAGTGGAGATTCCAACGATTTCTGAAGGCTGGGTCGTGTGGAAGGAAAATCAAGAACTAATCAGGATTTAGTGGAAAGCCAATTGTATAGCATGGCTGCGAGTGTGAACATGCAGCTGAAAACCAGCATTGGGTTACTTGGACATTCATCAGTGGTGTAAGGAAAACCTGCATGGAGTGGAGAGTCAGTTGAATTCCACATTCGCAGTGAATGAATGGAACATTCTGTAGAGGAGATTCCAATGATTTCTGAAGCCTGTGTTGTGTGGACAGGAAAATGAAGAGCTGACCAGGCTTGAATCGATAGCCAAGTAAACAGCAGGGCTGCGAATATGAACAGGCCGCTGAAAACCAGCATTGGGTTACTTGGACATTCAACAGTGGTGTAATGAAAACCTGCGTGGAGTTGAGAGTCAGATGAATTCCAGATTCGCAGTGAATGAATGGAACATTCTGTAGTGGAGATAACAAAGATTTCTGAAGGCTGGTAGTGTGGTGGGACAATGAAGAGCTGAACAGGGTGGAGTGAATTGTCAATTAAACAGCACGGCTGCGAGTATGAACAGGCCTCTGAAAACCAGCATTGGCTTACTTGGACATTCACAAGTGGTGTAATGTTAACCAGGCGGGAGTGGAGAATCAGATAAACTCCAGACTCGCAGTGAATGAATGGAACATTCTGTAGTGGAGATTGCAATGATTTCTGAAATCTGGATTGTGGGGACACGAAAATGAAGAGCTGACCAGTGTTGAGTGGATAGCCTGTAAAAAGCCTCGGCTTCGAATGTGAACAGACCACTGAAAACCAGTATTGCATTACTTCGACTTTCAGCAGTGGTGTAACGAAAGCCTGCGTGGAGTGCAGATTCAGATGAATTCCAGATTCCCAGTGAATGAATGGAACATCCTGTAGTGGAGATTACAATGATTTCTGAAGGCTGGGTTGTGTGCACAGGAAAATGAGGAGCAAAACAGGTTGAGTGGATAGCCAATTGAACAGCACGACTGCGAACATGAACAGGCCTCTGAAAACCAGCATTGTTTTACTTGGACATTCACAAGTGGTGTAAGATAAATCTGCAGGTAGTGGAGATTCAGTTGAATTCCAGATTCGCAGTGAATGAATGGAACATTCTGTACTGGAGATTGCAATGATTTCTCATGTCTGGATTGTTTGGACATGAAAATGAAGAGCTGACCACAGTTGTGTGGATACCCAGTAAAAAGCAGGGCTTAGAGTGTGAACAGACCGCTGAAAACCAGCATTGTGTTACTTGGACATTCATAAGTGGTGTAATGAAAGCCTACCTGGAGTGCAGATTCAGATGAATTCCAGATTGGCAGTGAATGAATGGAACATTCTGTACTGGCGATTCCAATGATTTCTGAAGTCTGATATTGTGGAAAAGAAAATGAAAGGCTGACCAGGTTTGAGTGGATAGACAATTGAACAGCACACTGCGAGTGTGAAAAGGCGGCTGAAAACCAGCATTGGATTACTTGGTCATTCACCAGTGCTGTAATGAAAACCTGCCTGGAGCGGAGAGTCAGATGAATTGCAGAATCGCAGTGAATGAATGGAACAGTCTGTAGTGGAGAGCCCAATGATTTCTGAAGGCTGGTTTGTGTGGAGAGGAAAATGAAGAGCTGACCAATATTGAGTGGATAGCCCATTGAACAGCACTTCTGCGAGTTGAACATGCCTCTGAAAACCAGTATTGAGTTACTTGGACATTCACCAGTGGCGTAACGAAAACCTGCCAGGAGTGGAGGTTCAGAGGAATTCCAGATTCGCAGTGAATGAATGGAACATTCTCTAGTGGTGATTCCAATGATTTCTGAAGGCTGGGTTTTGTGGACACGAAAATGTAGAGCTGAACAGGGTGGAGTGGATAGCCAAATGAACAGCACGTCTCTTAGTATGAACAGGCCACTGAAAACCAGCATTGGCTTACTTGGACATTCACAAGTGGTGTAACGATAACCCGCCGGGAGTTGAGAGTCAGATGAATTTAAGATTCGCAGTGAATGAACGGAACATTCTGTGGAGGAGATACCAATTATTTCTGAAGGTTGGGTTATGAGGACAGGAAAATGTAGAGCTGAATAGGGTTGGGTGGATAGCAAACTGAACAGCACGGCTGAGTGTGTTAGCAGGCGGCTTAAAACCAGCATTGTCTTCCTTGGACATTTACCAGTGGTGTCACGAAAACCTTCCAGGAGTGGAGACTCTGATGAATTCCAGATTCGCGTGATTGAATGGAACATTCTGTAGTGGTGATTGCCAACATTTAGGAATCTGGATAGTCTGGACAGGATATTGAAGAGCTGACCGATATTGAGTGGATAGCCAATGAACAGCACGGTTTCGAGTGTGAACAGACCACTAAGAAGCAGCATTGCATTACTTGGACATTCATCAGTGGTGTAACGAAAGCCTTCCTGGAATGCAGATTCAGAGTATTTCCAGATTCACAGTGAATGAATGGAAATTTCTGTAGTAGAGATTCCAATGATTTCTGAACGCTGGGTTGTGTGGACAGGAAAATGAAGAGCTGACTAGGTTTGACTGGATTGCCAATTGAACAGCAAGGCTGTGAGTGTGAACAGCCGCTGAAAACCAGCATTGGATTACCTGGTCATTCACCAGTGTTGTTAGGAAAATCTGCCTGGTGTGGAGAGTCAGAGGAATTCCAGATTCGCAGGGAACGAATGGAACATTCTGAAGTGGAGATAAGAATGATTTCTGAAGGCTCGGTGTGTGGAAGGAAAATCAAGAGCTAACCAGCGTTCACTGGATAGCCAATTGAACAGCACGGCTGCGAGTGTTAACACGCAGCTGAAACCAGCCTTGGGTTTTTCTTGGACATTCACCAGTGGTGAAACGAAAACCTGCTGGGAGTGGAGAACAAGATGAATTCAAGATTCGCCTGAATGAATGAAACATTCTGTAGTGTAGATTGCAATGGTTTCTGAGGTTTGTATTGTCTGAACTGGAAAAAGAAGAACTCACCAGTGTTGAGTCGCTAGACCGTGAACAGCACGGGTTCGAGTGTGAATAGACCGCTGAAAACCATCATTGCGTTACTTGAACATTCAGCAGTGGTGCAATGAAAACCTGCCGGGAGTGGAGATTCAGATGAATTCCAGATTCGCAGTGAATGAATGGAACATTCTCTAGTGGTGATTCCAATGATTTCTGAAGGCTGGGTTTTGTGGACACGAAAATGTAGAGCTGAACAGGGTGGAATGGATAGCCAAATGAACAGCACGTCTCGTAGTAAGAACAGGCCACTGAAAACCAGCTTTGGCTTAATTGGACATTCACAAGTGGTGTAACGAAAACCTGACGGGAGTTGAGAATTAGATGAATTTCAGATTTGCCGTCAATGAATGGAACATTCTGTGGAGGAGATACCAATTGTTTCTGAAGTTTGGGTTATGTGGACAGGAAAATGGAGCTGAAGAGGGTTGAGTGGATAGCAAATTGAACAGCACGGCTGAGAGTAGGAGCAGGCCACTTAAAACCAGCATTGGCTTACTTGGATATTTACCAGTGGTGTCACGAAAACCTGCCGGGAGTGGAGATTCAGATGAATTCCAGATTCGCTGTGAATGAATGGAACATTCTGTAGTGGAGATAACAATGATTTCTCCAGTCTCTGTGGTGTGGACAGGAAAATGTAGAGCTGGCCAGGGTTGAGTGGATAGCCAATTGAACAGCACCACTGCGCTTGTGAAGAAAACACTTAAAACATTGGGTTACTTGGACATTCAACAGTGGTGTAACGAAAACCTGCCGGGAGTGGAGGTTCAGAGGAATTCCAGATTCGCAGTGAATGAATGGAACATTCTCTAGTGGAGATTCCAATGATTACTGAAGGCTGGGTCGTGTGGAAGGAAAATCAAGAACTAATCAGGATTTAGTGGAAAGCCAATTGTATAGCATGGCTGCGAGTGTGAACATGCAGCTGAAAACCAGCATTGGGTTACTTGGACATTCATCAGTGGTGTAAGGAAAACCTGCATGGAGTGGAGAGTCAGTTGAATTCCACATTCGCAGTGAATGAATGGAACATTCTGTAGAGGAGATTCCAATGATTTCTGAAGCCTGTGTTGTGTGGACAGGAAAATGAAGAGCTGACCAGGCTTGAATCGATAGCCAAGTAAACAGCAGGGCTGCGAATATGAACAGGCCGCTGAAAACCAGCATTGGGTTACTTGGACATTCAACAGTGGTGTAATGAAAACCTGCGTGGAGTTGAGAGTCAGATGAATTCCAGATTCGCAGTGAATGTATGGAACATTCTGTAGTGGAGATAACAAAGATTTCTGAAGGCTGGTAGTGTGGTGGGACAATGAAGAGCTGAACAGGGTGGAGTGAATTGTCAATTAAACAGCACGGCTGCGAGTATGAACAGGCCTCTGAAAACCAGCATTGGCTTACTTGGACATTCACAAGTGGTGTAATGTTAACCAGGCGGGAGTGGAGAATCAGATAAACTCCAGACTCGCAGTGAATGAATGGAACATTCTGTAGTGGAGATTGCAATGATTTCTGAAATCTGGATTGTGGGGACACGAAAATGAAGAGCTGACCAGTGTTGAGTGGATAGCCTGTAAAAAGCCTCGGCTTCGAATGTGAACAGACCACTGAAAACCAGTATTGCATTACTTCGACTTTCAGCAGTGGTGTAACGAAAGCCTGCGTGGAGTGCAGATTCAGATGAATTCCAGATTCCCAGTGAATGAATGGAACATCCTGTAGTGGAGATTACAATGATTTCTGAAGGCTGGGTTGTGTGCACAGGAAAATGAGGAGCAAAACAGGTTGAGTGGATAGCCAATTGAACAGCACGACTGCGAATATGAACAGGCCTCTGAAAACCAGCATTGTTTTACTTGGACATTCACAAGTGGTGTAAGATAAATCTGCAGGTAGTGGAGATTCAGTTGAATTCCAGATTCGCAGTGAATGAATGGAACATTCTGTACTGGAGATTGCAATGATTTCTCAAGTCTGGATTGTTTGGACATGAAAATGAAGAGCTGACCACAGTTGTGTGGATACCCAGTAAAAAGCAGGGCTTAGAGTGTGAACAGACCGCTGAAAACCAGCATTGTGTTACTTGGACATTCATAAGTGGTGTAATGAAAGCCTACCTGGAGTGCAGATTCAGATGAATTCCAGATTGGCAGTGAATGAATGGAACATTCTGTACTGGCGATTCCAATGATTTCTGAAGTCTGATATTGTGGAAAAGAAAATGAAAGGCTGACCAGGTTTGAGTGGATAGACAATTGAACAGCACACTGCGAGTGTGAAAAGGCGGCTGAAAACCAGCATTGGATTACTTGGTCATTCACCAGTGCTGTAATGAAAACCTGCCTGGAGCGGAGAGTCAGATGAATTGCAGAATCGCAGTGAATGAATGGAACAGTCTGTAGTGGAGAGCCCAATGATTTCTGAAGGCTGGTTTGTGTGGAGAGGAAAATGAAGAGCTGACCAATATTGAGTGGATAGCCCATTGAACAGCACTTCTGCGAGTTGAACATGCCTCTGAAAACCAGTATTGAGTTACTTGGACATTCACCAGTGGCGTAACGAAAACCTGCCAGGAGTGGAGGTTCAGAGGAATTCCAGATTCGCAGTGAATGAATGGAACATTCTCTAGTGGTGATTCCAATGATTTCTGAAGGCTGGGTTTTGTGGACACGAAAATGTAGAGCTGAACAGGGTGGAGTGGATAGCCAAATGAACAGCACGTCTCTTAGTATGAACAGGCCACTGAAAACCAGCATTGGCTTACTTGGACATTCACAAGTGGTGTAACGATAACCCGCCGGGAGTTGAGAGTCAGATGAATTTAAGATTCGCAGTGAATGAACGGAACATTCTGTGGAGGAGATACCAATTATTTCTGAAGGTTGGGTTATGAGGACAGGAAAATGTAGAGCTGAATAGGGTTGGGTGGATAGCAAATTGAACAGCACGGCTGAGTGTGTTAGCAGGCGGCTTAAAACCAGCATTGTCTTCCTTGGACATTTACCAGTGGTGTCACGAAAACCTTCCAGGAGTGGAGACTCTGATGAATTCCAGATTCGCGTGATTGAATGGAACATTCTGTAGTGGTGATTGCCAACATTTAGGAATCTGGATAGTCTGGACAGGATATTGAAGAGCTGACCGATATTGAGTGGATAGCCAATGAACAGCACGGTTTCGAGTGTGAACAGACCACTAAGAAGCAGCATTGCATTACTTGGACATTCATCAGTGGTGTAACGAAAGCCTTCCTGGAATGCAGATTCAGAGTATTTCCAGATTCACAGTGAATGAATGGAAATTTCTGTAGTAGAGATTCCAATGATTTCTGAACGCTGGGTTGTGTGGACAGGAAAATGAAGAGCTGACTAGGTTTGACTGGATTGCCAATTGAACAGCAAGGCTGTGAGTGTGAACAGCCGCTGAAAACCAGCATTGGATTACCTGGTCATTCACCAGTGTTGTTAGGAAAATCTGCCTGGTGTGGAGAGTCAGAGGAATTCCAGATTCGCAGGGAACGAATGGAACATTCTGAAGTGGAGATAAGAATGATTTCTGAAGGCTCGGTGTGTGGAAGGAAAATCAAGAGCTAACCAGCGTTCACTGGATAGCCAATTGAACAGCACGGCTGCGAGTGTTAACACGCAGCTGAAACCAGCCTTGGGTTGCTTGGACATTCACCAGTGGTGAAACGAAAACCTGCTGGGAGTGGAGAACAAGATGAATTCAAGATTCGCCTGAATGAATGAAACATTCTGTAGTGTAGATTGCAATGGTTTCTGAGGTTTGTATTGTCTGAACTGGAAAAAGAAGAACTCACCAGTGTTGAGTCGCTAGACCGTGAACAGCACGGGTTCGAGTGTGAATAGACCGCTGAAAACCATCATTGCGTTACTTGAACATTCAGCAGTGGTGCAATGAAAACCTGCCGGGAGTGGAGATTCAGATGAATTCCAGATTCGCAGTGAATGAATGGAACATTCTCTAGTGGTGATTCCAATGATTTCTGAAGGCTGGGTTTTGTGGACACGAAAATGTAGAGCTGAACAGGGTGGAATGGATAGCCAAATGAACAGCATGTCTCGTAGTAAGAACAGGCCACTGAAAACCAGCTTTGGCTTAATTGGACATTCACAAGTGGTGTAACGAAAACCTGACGGGAGTTGAGAATTAGATGAATTTCAGATTTGCCGTCAATGAATGGAACATTCTGTGGAGGAGATACCAATTGTTTCTGAAGTTTGGGTTATGTGGACAGGAAAATGGAGCTGAAGAGGGTTGAGTGGATAGCAAATTGAACAGCACGGCTGAGAGTAGGAGCAGGCCACTTAAAACCAGCATTGGCTTACTTGGATATTTACCAGTGGTGTCACGAAAACCTGCCGGGAGTGGAGATTCAGATGAATTCCAGATTCGCTGTGAATGAATGGAACATTCTGTAGTGGAGATAACAATGATTTCTCCAGTCTCTGTGGTGTGGACAGGAAAATGTAGAGCTGGCCAGGGTTGAGTGGATAGCCAATTGAACAGCACCACTGCGCTTGTGAAGAAAACACTTAAAACATTGGGTTACTTGGACATTCAACAGTGGCGTAACGAAAACCTGCCGGGAGTGGAGGTTCAGAGGAATTCCAGATTCGCAGTGAATGAATGGAACATTCTCTAGTGGAGATTCCAACGATTTCTGAAGGCTGGGTCGTGTGGAAGGAAAATCAAGAACTAATCAGGATTTAGTGGAAAGCCAATTGTATAGCATGGCTGCGAGTGTGAACATGCAGCTGAAAACCAGCATTGGGTTACTTGGACATTCATCAGTGGTGTAAGGAAAACCTGCATGGAGTGGAGAGTCAGTTGAATTCCACATTCGCAGTGAATGAATGGAACATTCTGTAGAGGAGATTCCAATGATTTCTGAAGCCTGTGTTGTGTGGACAGGAAAATGAAGAGCTGACCAGGCTTGAATCGATAGCCAAGTAAACAGCAGGGCTGCGAATATGAACAGGCCGCTGAAAACCAGCATTGGGTTACTTGGACATTCAACAGTGGTGTAATGAAAACCTGCGTGGAGTTGAGAGTCAGATGAATTCCAGATTCGCAGTGAATGAATGGAACATTCTGTAGTGGAGATAACAAAGATTTCTGAAGGCTGGTAGTGTGGTGGGACAATGAAGAGCTGAACAGGGTGGAGTGAATTGTCAATTAAACAGCACGGCTGCGAGTATGAACAGGCCTCTGAAAACCAGCATTGGCTTACTTGGACATTCACAAGTGGTGTAATGTTAACCAGGCGGGAGTGGAGAATCAGATAAACTCCAGACTCGCAGTGAATGAATGGAACATTCTGTAGTGGAGATTGCAATGATTTCTGAAATCTGGATTGTGGGGACACGAAAATGAAGAGCTGACCAGTGTTGAGTGGATAGCCTGTAAAAAGCCTCGGCTTCGAATGTGAACAGACCACTGAAAACCAGTATTGCATTACGTCGACTTTCAGCAGTGGTGTAACGAAAGCCTGCGTGGAGTGCAGATTCAGATGAATTCCAGATTCCCAGTGAATGAATGGAACATCCTGTAGTGGAGATTACAATGATTTCTGAAGGCTGGGATGTGTGCACAGGAAAATGAGGAGCAAAACAGGTTGAGTGGATAGCCAATTGAACAGCACGACTGCGAACATGAACAGGCCTCTGAAAACCAGCATTGTTTTACTTGGACATTCACAAGTGGTGTAAGATAAATCTGCAGGTAGTGGAGATTCAGTTGAATTCCAGATTCGCAGTGAATGAATGGAACATTCTGTACTGGAGATTGCAATGATTTCTCAAGTCTGGATTGTTTGGACATGAAAATGAAGAGCTGACCACAGTTGTGTGGATACCCAGTAAAAAGCAGGGCTTAGAGTGTGAACAGACCGCTGAAAACCAGCATTGTGTTACTTGGACATTCATAAGTGGTGTAATGAAAGCCTACCTGGAGTGCAGATTCAGATGAATTCCAGATTGGCAGTGAATGAATGGAACATTCTGTACTGGCGATTCCAATGATTTCTGAAGTCTGATATTGTGGAAAAGAAAATGAAAGGCTGACCAGGTTTGAGTGGATAGACAATTGAACAGCACACTGCGAGTGTGAAAAGGCGGCTGAAAACCAGCATTGGATTACTTGGTCATTCACCAGTGCTGTAATGAAAACCTGCCTGGAGCGGAGAGTCAGATGAATTGCAGAATCGCAGTGAATGAATGGAACAGTCTGTAGTGGAGAGCCCAATGATTTCTGAAGGCTGGTTTGTGTGGAGAGGAAAATGAAGAGCTGACCAATATTGAGTGGATAGCCCATTGAACAGCACTTCTGCGAGTTGAACATGCCTCTGAAAACCAGTATTGAGTTACTTGGACATTCACCAGTGGCGTAACGAAAACCTGCCAGGAGTGGAGGTTCAGATGAATTCCAGATTCGCAGTGAATGAATGGAACATTCTCTAGTGGTGATTCCAATGATTTCTGAAGGCTGGGTTTTGTGGACACGAGAATGTAGAGCTGAACAGGGTGGAGTGGATAGCCAAATGAACAGCACGTCTCTTAGTATGAACAGGCCACTGAAAACCAGCATTGGCTTACTTGGACATTCACAAGTGGTGTAACGATAACCCGCCGGGAGTTGAGAGTCAGATGAATTTAAGATTCGCAGTGAATGAACGGAACATTCTGTGGAGGAGATACCAATTATTTCTGAAGGTTGGGTTATGAGGACAGGAAAATGTAGAGCTGAATAGGGTTGGGTGGATAGCAAATTGAACAGCACGGCTGAGTGTGTTAGCAGGCGGCTTAAAACCAGCATTGTCTTCCTTGGACATTTACCAGTGGTGTCACGAAAACCTTCCAGGAGTGGAGACTCTGATGAATTCCAGATTCGCGTGATTGAATGGAACATTCTGTAGTGGTGATTGCCAACATTTAGGAATCTGGATAGTCTGGACAGGATATTGAAGAGCTGACCGATATTGAGTGGATAGCCAATGAACAGCACGGTTTCGAGTGTGAACAGACCACTAAGAAGCAGCATTGCATTACTTGGACATTCATCAGTGGTGTAACGAAAGCCTTCCTGGAATGCAGATTCAGAGTATTTCCAGATTCACAGTGAATGAATGGAAATTTCTGTAGTAGAGATTCCAATGATTTCTGAACGCTGGGTTGTGTGGACAGGAAAATGAAGAGCTGACTAGGTTTGACTGGATTGCCAATTGAACAGCAAGGCTGTGAGTGTGAACAGCCGCTGAAAACCAGCATTGGATTACCTGGTCATTCACCAGTGTTGTTAGGAAAATCTGCCTGGTGTGGAGAGTCAGAGGAATTCCAGATTCGCAGCGAACGAATGGAACATTCTGAAGTGGAGATAAGAATGATTTCTGAAGGCTCGGTGTGTGGAAGGAAAATCAAGAGCTAACCAGCGTTCACTGGATAGCCAATTGAACAGCACGGCTGCGAGTGTTAACACGCAGCTGAAACCAGCCTTGGGTTGCTTGGACATTCACCAGTGGTGAAACGAAAACCTGCTGGGAGTGGAGAACAAGATGAATTCAAGATTCGCCTGAATGAATGAAACATTCTGTAGTGTAGATTGCAATGGTTTCTGAGGTTTGTATTGTCTGAACTGGAAAAAGAAGAACTCACCAGTGTTGAGTCGCTAGACCGTGAACAGCACGGGTTCGAGTGTGAATAGACCGCTGAAAACCATCATTGCGTTACTTGAACATTCAGCAGTGGTGCAATGAAAACCTGCCGGGAGTGGAGATTCAGATGAATTCCAGATTCGCAGTGAATGAATGGAACATTCTCTAGTGGTGATTCCAATGATTTCTGAAGGCTGGGTTTTGTGGACACGAAAATGTAGAGCTGAACAGGGTGGAATGGATAGCCAAATGAACAGCACGTCTCGTAGTAAGAACAGGCCACTGAAAACCAGCTTTGGCTTAATTGGACATTCACAAGTGGTGTAACGAAAACCTGACGGGAGTTGAGAATTAGATGAATTTCAGATTTGCCGTCAATGAATGGAACATTCTGTGGAGGAGATACCAATTGTTTCTGAAGTTTGGGTTATGTGGACAGGAAAATGGAGCTGAAGAGGGTTGAGTGGATAGCAAATTGAACAGCACGGCTGAGAGTAGGAGCAGGCCACTTAAAACCAGCATTGGCTTACTTGGATATTTACCAGTGGTGTCACGAAAACCTGCCGGGAGTGGAGATTCAGATGAATTCCAGATTCGCTGTGAATGAATGGAACATTCTGTAGTGGAGATAACAATGATTTCTCCAGTCTCTGTGGTGTGGACAGGAAAATGTAGAGCTGGCCAGGGTTGAGTGGATAGCCAATTGAACAGCACCACTGCGCTTGTGAAGAAAACACTTAAAACATTGGGTTACTTGGACATTCAACAGTGGTGTAACGAAAACCTGCCGGGAGTGGAGGTTCAGAGGAATTCCAGATTCGCAGTGAATGAATGGAACATTCTCTAGTGGAGATTCCAACGATTTCTGAAGGCTGGGTCGTGTGGAAGGAAAATCAAGAACTAATCAGGATTTAGTGGAAAGCCAATTGTATAGCATGGCTGCGAGTGTGAACATGCAGCTGAAAACCAGCATTGGGTTACTTGGACATTCATCAGTGGTGTAAGGAAAACCTGCATGGAGTGGAGAGTCAGTTGAATTCCACATTCGCAGTGAATGAATGGAACATTCTGTAGAGGAGATTCCAATGATTTCTGAAGCCTGTGTTGTGTGGACAGGAAAATGAAGAGCTGACCAGGCTTGAATCGATAGCCAAGTAAACAGCAGGGCTGCGAATATGAACAGGCCGCTGAAAACCAGCATTGGGTTACTTGGACATTCAACAGTGGTGTAATGAAAACCTGCGTGGAGTTGAGAGTCAGATGAATTCCAGATTCGCAGTGAATGAATGGAACATTCTGTAGTGGAGATAACAAAGATTTCTGAAGGCTGGTAGTGTGGTGGGACAATGAAGAGCTGAACAGGGTGGAGTGAATTGTCAATTAAACAGCACGGCTGCGAGTATGAACAGGCCTCTGAAAACCAGCATTGGCTTACTTGGACATTCACAAGTGGTGTAATGTTAACCAGGCAGGAGTGGAGAATCAGATAAACTCCAGACTCGCAGTGAATGAATGGAACATTCTGTAGTGGAGATTGCAATGATTTCTGAAATCTGGATTGTGGGGACACGAAAATGAAGAGCTGACCAGTGTTGAGTGGATAGCCTGTAAAAAGCCTCGGCTTCGAATGTGAACAGACCACTGAAAACCAGTATTGCATTACGTCGACTTTCAGCAGTGGTGTAACGAAAGCCTGCGTGGAGTGCAGATTCAGATGAATTCCAGATTCCCAGTGAATGAATGGAACATCCTGTAGTGGAGATTACAATGATTTCTGAAGGCTGGGATGTGTGCACAGGAAAATGAGGAGCAAAACAGGTTGAGTGGATAGCCAATTGAACAGCACGACTGCGAACATGAACAGGCCTCTGAAAACCAGCATTGTTTTACTTGGACATTCACAAGTGGTGTAAGATAAATCTGCAGGTAGTGGAGATTCAGTTGAATTCCAGATTCGCAGTGAATGAATGGAACATTCTGTACTGGAGATTGCAATGATTTCTCAAGTCTGGATTGTTTGGACATGAAAATGAAGAGCTGACCACAGTTGTGTGGATACCCAGTAAAAAGCAGGGCTTAGAGTGTGAACAGACCGCTGAAAACCAGCATTGTGTTACTTGGACATTCATAAGTGGTGTAATGAAAGCCTACCTGGAGTGCAGATTCAGATGAATTCCAGATTGGCAGTGAATGAATGGAACATTCTGTACTGGCGATTCCAATGATTTCTGAAGTCTGATATTGTGGAAAAGAAAATGAAAGGCTGACCAGGTTTGAGTGGATAGACAATTGAACAGCACACTGCGAGTGTGAAAAGGCGGCTGAAAACCAGCATTGGATTACTTGGTCATTCACCAGTGCTGTAATGAAAACCTGCCTGGAGCGGAGAGTCAGATGAATTGCAGAATCGCAGTGAATGAATGGAACAGTCTGTAGTGGAGATCCCAATGATTTCTGAAGGCTGGTTTGTGTGGAGAGGAAAATGAAGAGCTGACCAATATTGAGTGGATAGCCCATTGAACAGCACTTCTGCGAGTTGAACATGCCTCTGAAAACCAGTATTGAGTTACTTGGACATTCACCAGTGGCGTAACGAAAACCTGCCAGGAGTGGAGGTTCAGATGAATTCCAGATTCGCAGTGAATGAATGGAACATTCTCTAGTGGTGATTCCAATGATTTCTGAAGGCTGGGTTTTGTGGACACGAAAATGTAGAGCTGAACAGGGTGGAGTGGATAGCCAAATGAACAGCACGTCTCTTAGTATGAACAGGCCACTGAAAACCAGCATTGGCTTACTTGGACATTCACAAGTGGTGTAACGATAACCCGCCGGGAGTTGAGAGTCAGATGAATTTAAGATTCGCAGTGAATGAACGGAACATTCTGTGGAGGAGATACCAATTATTTCTGAAGGTTGGGTTATGAGGACAGGAAAATGTAGAGCTGAATAGGGTTGGGTGGATAGCAAATTGAACAGCACGGCTGAGTGTGTTAGCAGGCTGCTTAAAACCAGCATTGTCTTCCTTGGACATTTACCAGTGGTGTCACGAAAACCTTCCAGGAGTGGAGACTCTGATGAATTCCAGATTCGCGTGATTGAATGGAACATTCTGTAGTGGTGATTGCCAACATTTAGGAATCTGGATAGTCTGGACAGGATATTGAAGAGCTGACCGATATTGAGTGGATAGCCAATGAACAGCACGGTTTCGAGTGTGAACAGACCACTAAGAAGCAGCATTGCATTACTTGGACATTCATCAGTGGTGTAACGAAAGCCTTCCTGGAATGCAGATTCAGAGTATTTCCAGATTCACAGTGAATGAATGGAAATTTCTGTAGTAGAGATTCCAATGATTTCTGAACGCTGGGTTGTGTGGACAGGAAAATGAAGAGCTGACTAGGTTTGACTGGATTGCCAATTGAACAGCAAGGCTGTGAGTGTGAACAGCCGCTGAAAACCAGCATTGGATTACCTGGTCATTCACCAGTGTTGTTAGGAAAATCTGCCTGGTGTGGAGAGTCAGAGGAATTCCAGATTCGCAGGGAACGAATGGAACATTCTGAAGTGGAGATAAGAATGATTTCTGAAGGCTCGGTGTGTGGAAGGAAAATCAAGAGCTAACCAGCGTTCACTGGATAGCCAATTGAACAGCACGGCTGCGAGTGTTAACACGCAGCTGAAACCAGCCTTGGGTTGCTTGGACATTCACCAGTGGTGAAACGAAAACCTGCTGGGAGTGGAGAACAAGATGAATTCAAGATTCGCCTGAATGAATGAAACATTCTGTAGTGTAGATTGCAATGGTTTCTGAGGTTTGTATTGTCTGAACTGGAAAAAGAAGAACTCACCAGTGTTGAGTCGCTAGACCGTGAACAGCACGGGTTCGAGTGTGAATAGACCGCTGAAAACCATCATTGCGTTACTTGAACATTCAGCAGTGGTGCAATGAAAACCTGCCGGGAGTGGAGATTCAGATGAATTCCAGATTCGCAGTGAATGAATGGAACATTCTCTAGTGGTGATTCCAATGATTTCTGAAGGCTGGGTTTTGTGGACACGAAAATGTAGAGCTGAACAGGGTGGAATGGATAGCCAAATGAACAGCACGTCTCGTAGTAAGAACAGGCCACTGAAAACCAGCTTGGGCTTAATTGGACATTCACAAGTGGTGTAACGAAAACCTGACGGGAGTTGAGAATTAGATGAATTTCAGATTTGCCGTCAATGAATGGAACAATCTGTGGAGGAGATACCAATTGTTTCTGAAGTTTGGGTTATGTGGACAGGAAAATGGAGCTGAAGAGGGTTGAGTGGATAGCAAATTGAACAGCACGGCTGAGAGTAGGAGCAGGCCACTTAAAACCAGCATTGGCTTACTTGGATATTTACCAGTGGTGTCACGAAAACCTGCCGGGAGTGGAGATTCAGATGAATTCCAGATTCGCTGTGAATGAATGGAACATTCTGTAGTGGAGATAACAATGATTTCTCCAGTCTCTGTGGTGTGGACAGGAAAATGTAGAGCTGGCCAGGGTTGAGTGGATAGCCAATTGAACAGCACCACTGCGCTTGTGAAGAAAACACTTAAAACATTGGGTTACTTGGACATTCAACAGTGGTGTAACGAAAACCTGCCGGGAGTGGAGGTTCAGAGGAATTCCAGATTCGCAGTGAATGAATGGAACATTCTCTGGTGGAGATTCCAACGATTTCTGAAGGCTGGGTCGTGTGGAAGGAAAATCAAGAACTAATCAGGATTTAGTGGAAAGCCAATTGTATAGCATGGCTGCGAGTGTGAACATGCAGCTGAAAACCAGCATTGGGTTACTTGGACATTCATCAGTGGTGTAAGGAAAACCTGCATGGGGTGGAGAGTCAGTTGAATTCCACATTCGCAGTGAATGAATGGAACATTCTGTAGAGGAGATTCCAATGATTTCTGAAGCCTGTGTTGTGTGGACAGGAAAATGAAGAGCTGACCAGGCTTGAATCGATAGCCAAGTAAACAGCAGGGCTGCGAATATGAACAGGCCGCTGAAAACCAGCATTGGGTTACTTGGACATTCAACAGTGGTGTAATGAAAACCTGCGTGGAGTTGAGAGTCAGATGAATTCCAGATTCGCAGTGAATGAATGGAACATTCTGTAGTGGAGATAACAAAGATTTCTGAAGGCTGGTAGTGTGGTGGGACAATGAAGAGCTGAACAGGGTGGAGTGAATTGTCAATTAAACAGCACGGCTGCGAGTATGAACAGGCCTCTGAAAACCAGCATTGGCTTACTTGGACATTCACAAGTGGTGTAATGTTAACCAGGCGGGATTGGAGAATCAGATAAACTCCAGACTCGCAGTGAATGAATGGAACATTCTGTAGTGGAGATTGCAATGATTTCTGAAATCTGGATTGTGGGGACACGAAAATGAAGAGCTGACCAGTGTTGAGTGGATAGCCTGTAAAAAGCCTCGGCTTCGAATGTGAACAGACCACTGAAAACCAGTATTGCATTACTTCGACTTTCAGCAGTGGTGTAACGAAAGCCTGCGTGGAGTGCAGATTCAGATGAATTCCAGATTCCCAGTGAATGAATGGAACATCCTGTAGTGGAGATTACAATGATTTCTGAAGGCTGGGTTGTGTGCACAGGAAAATGAGGAGCAAAACAGGTTGAGTGGATAGCCAATTGAACAGCACGACTGCGAACATGAACAGGCCTCTGAAAACCAGCATTGTTTTACTTGGACATTCACAAGTGGTGTAAGATAAATCTGCAGGTAGTGGAGATTCAGTTGAATTCCAGATTCGCAGTGAATGAATGGAACATTCTGTACTGGAGATTGCAATGATTTCTCAAGTCTGGATTGTTTGGACATGAAAATGAAGAGCTGACCACAGTTGTGTGGATACCCAGCAAAAAGCAGGGCTTAGAGTGTGAACAGACCGCTGAAAACCAGCATTGTGTTACTTGGACATTCATAAGTGGTGTAATGAAAGCCTACCTGGAGTGCAGATTCAGATGAATTCCAGATTGGCAGTGAATGAATGGAACATTCTGTACTGGCGATTCCAATGATTTCTGAAGTCTGATATTGTGGAAAAGAAAATGAAAGGCTGACCAGGTTTGAGTGGATAGACAATTGAACAGCACACTGCGAGTGTGAAAAGGCGGCTGAAAACCAGCATTGGATTACTTGGTCATTCACCAGTGCTGTAATGAAAACCTGCCTGGAGCGGAGAGTCAGATGAATTGCAGAATCGCAGTGAATGAATGGAACAGTCTGTAGTGGAGAGCCCAATGATTTCTGAAGGCTGGTTTGTGTGGAGAGGAAAATGAAGAGCTGACCAATATTGAGTGGATAGCCCATTGAACAGCACTTCTGCGAGTTGAACATGCCTCTGAAAACCAGTATTGAGTTACTTGGACATTCACCAGTGGCGTAACGAAAACCTGCCAGGAGTGGAGGTTCAGAGGAATTCCAGATTCGCAGTGAATGAATGGAACATTCTCTAGTGGTGATTCCAATGATTTCTGAAGGCTGGGTTTTGTGGACACGAAAATGTAGAGCTGAACAGGGTGGAGTGGATAGCCAAATGAACAGCACGTCTCTTAGTATGAACAGGCCACTGAAAACCAGCATTGGCTTACTTGGACATTCACAAGTGGTGTAACGATAACCCGCCGGGAGTTGAGAGTCAGATGAATTTAAGATTCGCAGTGAATGAACGGAACATTCTGTGGAGGAGATACCAATTATTTCTGAAGGTTGGGTTATGAGGACAGGAAAATGTAGAGCTGAATAGGGTTGGGTGGATAGCAAATTGAACAGCACGGCTGAGTGTGTTAGCAGGCGGCTTAAAACCAGCATTGTCTTCCTTGGACATTTACCAGTGGTGTCACGAAAACCTTCCAGGAGTGGAGACTCTGATGAATTCCAGATTCGCGTGATTGAATGGAACATTCTGTAGTGGTGATTGCCAACATTTAGGAATCTGGATAGTCTGGACAGGATATTGAAGAGCTGACCGATATTGAGTGGATAGCCAATGAACAGCACGGTTTCGAGTGTGAACAGACCACTAAGAAGCAGCATTGCATTACTTGGACATTCATCAGTGGTGTAACGAAAGCCTTCCTGGAATGCAGATTCAGAGTATTTCCAGATTCACAGTGAATGAATGGAAATTTCTGTAGTAGAGATTCCAATGATTTCTGAACGCTGGGTTGTGTGGACAGGAAAATGAAGAGCTGACTAGGTTTGACTGGATTGCCAATTGAACAGCAAGGCTGTGAGTGTGAACAGCCGCTGAAAACCAGCATTGGATTACCTGGTCATTCACCAGTGTTGTTAGGAAAATCTGCCTGGTGTGGAGAGTCAGAGGAATTCCAGATTCGCAGCGAACGAATGGAACATTCTGAAGTGGAGATAAGAATGATTTCTGAAGGCTCGGTGTGTGGAAGGAAAATCAAGAGCTAACCAGCGTTCACTGGATAGCCAATTGAACAGCACGGCTGCGAGTGTTAACACGCAGCTGAAACCAGCCTTGGGTTGCTTGGACATTCACCAGTGGTGAAACGAAAACCTGCTGGGAGTGGAGAACAAGATGAATTCAAGATTCGCCTGAATGAATGAAACATTCTGTAGTGTAGATTGCAATGGTTTCTGAGGTTTGTATTGTCTGAACTGGAAAAAGAAGAACTCACCAGTGTTGAGTCGCTAGACCGTGAACAGCACGGGTTCGAGTGTGAATAGACCGCTGAAAACCATCATTGCGTTACTTGAACATTCAGCAGTGGTGCAATGAAAACCTGCCGGGAGTGGAGATTCAGATGAATTCCAGATTCGCAGTGAATGAATGGAACATTCTCTAGTGGTGATTCCAATGATTTCTGAAGGCTGGGTTTTGTGGACACGAAAATGTAGAGCTGAACAGGGTGGAATGGATAGCCAAATGAACAGCACGTCTCGTAGTAAGAACAGGCCACTGAAAACCAGCTTTGGCTTAATTGGACATTCACAAGTGGTGTAACGAAAACCTGACGGGAGTTGAGAATTAGATGAATTTCAGATTTGCCGTCAATGAATGGAACATTCTGTGGAGGAGATACCAATTGTTTCTGAAGTTTGGGTTATGTGGACAGGAAAATGGAGCTGAAGAGGGTTGAGTGGATAGCAAATTGAACAGCACGGCTGAGAGTATGAGCAGGCCACTTAAAACCAGCATTGGCTTACTTGGATATTTACCAGTGGTGTCACGAAAACCTGCCGGGAGTGGAGATTCAGATGAATTCCAGATTCGCTGTGAATGAATGGAACATTCTGTAGTGGAGATAACAATGATTTCTCCAGTCTCTGTGGTGTGGACAGGAAAATGTAGAGCTGGCCAGGGTTGAGTGGATAGCCAATTGAACAGCACCACTGCGCTTGTGAAGAAAACACTTAAAACATTGGGTTACTTGGACATTCAACAGTGGTGTAACGAAAACCTGCCGGGAGTGGAGGTTCAGAGGAATTCCAGATTCGCAGTGAATGAATGGAACATTCTCTAGTGGAGATTCCAACGATTTCTGAAGGCTGGGTCGTGTGGAAGGAAAATCAAGAACTAATCAGGATTTAGTGGAAAGCCAATTGTATAGCATGGCTGCGAGTGTGAACATGCAGCTGAAAACCAGCATTGGGTTACTTGGACATTCATCAGTGGTGTAAGGAAAACCTGCATGGAGTGGAGAGTCAGTTGAATTCCACATTCGCAGTGAATGAATGGAACATTCTGTAGAGGAGATTCCAATGATTTCTGAAGCCTGTGTTGTGTGGACAGGAAAATGAAGAGCTGACCAGGCTTGAATCGATAGCCAAGTAAACAGCAGGGCTGCGAATATGAACAGGCCGCTGAAAACCAGCATTGGGTTACTTGGACATTCAACAGTGGTGTAATGAAAACCTGCGTGGAGTTGAGAGTCAGATGAATTCCAGATTCGCAGTGAATGAATGGAACATTCTGTAGTGGAGATAACAAAGATTTCTGAAGGCTGGTAGTGTGGTGGGACAATGAAGAGCTGAACAGGGTGGAGTGAATTGTCAATTAAACAGCACGGCTGCGAGTATGAACAGGCCTCTGAAAACCAGCATTGGCTTACTTGGACATTCACAAGTGGTGTAATGTTAACCAGGCGGGAGTGGAGAATCAGATAAACTCCAGACTCGCAGTGAATGAATGGAACATTCTGTAGTGGAGATTGCAATGATTTCTGAAATCTGGATTGTGGGGACACGAAAATGAAGAGCTGACCAGTGTTGAGTGGATAGCCTGTAAAAAGCCTCGGCTTCGAATGTGAACAGACCACTGAAAACCAGTATTGCATTACTTCGACTTTCAGCAGTGGTGTAACGAAAGCCTGCGTGGAGTGCAGATTTAGATGAATTCCAGATTCCCAGTGAATGAATGGAACATCCTGTAGTGGAGGTTACAATGATTTCTGAAGGCTGGGTTGTGTGCACAGGAAAATGAGGAGCAAAACAGGTTGAGTGGATAGCCAATTGAACAGCACGACTGCGAACATGAACAGGCCTCTGAAAACCAGCATTGTTTTACTTGGACATTCACAAGTGGTGTAAGATAAATCTGCAGGTAGTGGAGATTCAGTTGAATTCCAGATTCGCAGTGAATGAATGGAACATTCTGTACTGGAGATTGCAATGATTTCTCAAGTCTGGATTGTTTGGACATGAAAATGAAGAGCTGACCACAGTTGTGTGGATACCCAGTAAAAAGCAGGGCTTAGAGTGTGAACAGACCGCTGAAAACCAGCATTGTGTTACTTGGACATTCATAAGTGGTGTAATGAAAGCCTACCTGGAGTGCAGATTCAGATGAATTCCAGATTGGCAGTGAATGAATGGAACATTCTGTACTGGCGATTCCAATGATTTCTGAAGTCTGATATTGTGGAAAAGAAAATGAAAGGCTGACCAGGTTTGAGTGGATAGACAATTGAACAGCACACTGCGAGTGTGAAAAGGCGGCTGAAAACCAGCATTGGATTACTTGGTCATTCACCAGTGCTGTAATGAAAACCTGCCTGGAGCGGAGAGTCAGATGAATTGCAGAATCGCAGTGAATGAATGGAACAGTCTGTAGTGGAGAGCCCAATGATTTCTGAAGGCTGGTTTGTGTGGAGAGGAAAATGAAGAGCTGACCAATATTGAGTGGATAGCCCATTGAACAGCATGCCTCTGAAAACCAGTATTGAGTTACTTGGACATTCACCAGTGGCGTAACGAAAACCTGCCAGGAGTGGAGGTTCAGATGAATTCCAGATTCGCAGTGAATGAATGGAACATTCTCTAGTGGTGATTCCAATGATTTCTGAAGGCTGGGTTTTGTGGACACGAAAATGTAGAGCTGAACAGGGTGGAGTGGATAGCCAAATGAACAGCACGTCTCTTAGTATGAACAGGCCACTGAAAACCAGCATTGGCTTACTTGGACATTCACAAGTGGTGTAACGATAACCCGCCGGGAGTTGAGAGTCAGATGAATTTAAGATTCGCAGTGAATGAACGGAACATTCTGTGGAGGAGATACCAATTATTTCTGAAGGTTGGGTTATGAGGACAGGAAAATGTAGAGCTGAATAGGGTTGGGTGGATAGCAAATTGAACAGCACGGCTGAGTGTGTTAGCAGGCGGCTTAAAACCAGCATTGTCTTCCTTGGACATTTACCAGTGGTGTCACGAAAACCTTCCAGGAGTGGAGACTCTGATGAATTCCAGATTCGCGTGATTGAATGGAACATTCTGTAGTGGTGATTGCCAACATTTAGGAATCTGGATAGTCTGGACAGGATATTGAAGAGCTGACCGATATTGAGTGGATAGCCAATGAACAGCATGGTTTCGAGTGTGAACAGACCACTAAGAAGCAGCATTGCATTACTTGGACATTCATCAGTGGTATAACGAAAGCCTTCCTGGAATGCAGATTCAGAGTATTTCCAGATTCACAGTGAATGAATGGAAATTTCTGTAGTAGAGATTCCAATGATTTCTGAACGCTGGTTTGTGTGGACAGGAAAATGAAGAGCTGACTAGGTTTGACTGGATTGCCAATTGAACAGCAAGGCTGTGAGTGTGAACAGCCGCTGAAAACCAGCATTGGATTACCTGGTCATTCACCAGTGTTGTTAGGAAAATCTGCCTGGTGTGGAGAGTCAGAGGAATTCCAGATTCGCAGGGAACGAATGGAACATTCTGAAGTGGAGATAAGAATGATTTCTGAAGGCTCGGTGTGTGGAAGGAAAATCAAGAGCTAACCAGCGTTCACTGGATAGCCAATTGAACAGCACGGCTGCGAGTGTTAACACGCAGCTGAAACCAGCCTTGGGTTGCTTGGACATTCACCAGTGGTGAAACGAAAACCTGCTGGGAGTGGAGAACAAGATGAATTCAAGATTCGCCTGAATGAATGAAACATTCTGTAGTGTAGATTGCAATGGTTTCTGAGGTTTGTATTGTCTGAACTGGAAAAAGAAGAACTCACCAGTGTTGAGCGCTAGACCGTGAACAGCACGGGTTCGAGTGTGAATAGACCGCTGAAAACCATCATTGCGTTACTTGAACATTCAGCAGTGGTGCAATGAAAACCTGCCGGGAGTGGAGATTCAGATGAATTCCAGATTCGCAGTGAATGAATGGAACATTCTCTAGTGGTGATTCCAATGATTTCTGAAGGCTGGGTTTTGTGGACACGAAAATGTAGAGCTGAACAGGGTGGAATGGATAGCCAAATGAACAGCACGTCTCGTAGTAAGAACAGGCCACTGAAAACCAGCTTTGGCTTAATTGGACATTCACAAGTGGTGTAACGAAAACCTGACGGGAGTTGAGAATTAGATGAATTTCAGATTTGCCGTCAATGAATGGAACATTCTGTGGAGGAGATACCAATTGTTTCTGAAGTTTGGGTTATGTGGACAGGAAAATGGAGCTGAAGAGGGTTGAGTGGATAGCAAATTGAACAGCACGGCTGAGAGTATGAGCAGGCCACTTAAAACCAGCATTGGCTTACTTGGATATTTACCAGTGGTGTCACGAAAACCTGCCGGGAGTGGAGATTCAGATGAATTCCAGATTCGCTGTGAATGAATGGAACATTCTGTAGTGGTGATTGCCAACATTTAGGAATCTGGATAGTCTGGACAGGATATTGAAGAGCTGACCGATATTGAGTGGATAGCCAATGAACAGCATGGTTTCGAGTGTGAACAGACCACTAAGAAGCAGCATTGCATTACTTGGACATTCATCAGTGGTATAACGAAAGCCTTCCTGGAATGCAGATTCAGAGTATTTCCAGATTCACAGTGAATGAATGGAAATTTCTGTAGTAGAGATTCCAATGATTTCTGAACGCTGGTTTGTGTGGACAGGAAAATGAAGAGCTGACTAGGTTTGACTGGATTGCCAATTGAACAGCAAGGCTGTGAGTGTGAACAGCCGCTGAAAACCAGCATTGGATTACCTGGTCATTCACCAGTGTTGTTAGGAAAATCTGCCTGGTGTGGAGAGTCAGAGGAATTCCAGATTCGCAGGGAACGAATGGAACATTCTGAAGTGGAGATAAGAATGATTTCTGAAGGCTCGGTGTGTGGAAGGAAAATCAAGAGCTAACCAGCGTTCACTGGATAGCCAATTGAACAGCACGGCTGCGAGTGTTAACACGCAGCTGAAACCAGCCTTGGGTTGCTTGGACATTCACCAGTGGTGAAACGAAAACCTGCTGGGAGTGGAGAACAAGATGAATTCAAGATTCGCCTGAATGAATGAAACATTCTGTAGTGTAGATTGCAATGGTTTCTGAGGTTTGTATTGTCTGAACTGGAAAAAGAAGAACTCACCAGTGTTGAGCGCTAGACCGTGAACAGCACGGGTTCGAGTGTGAATAGACCGCTGAAAACCATCATTGCGTTACTTGAACATTCAGCAGTGGTGCAATGAAAACCTGCCGGGAGTGGAGATTCAGATGAATTCCAGATTCGCAGTGAATGAATGGAACATTCTCTAGTGGTGATTCCAATGATTTCTGAAGGCTGGGTTTTGTGGACACGAAAATGTAGAGCTGAACAGGGTGGAATGGATAGCCAAATGAACAGCACGTCTCGTAGTAAGAACAGGCCACTGAAAACCAGCTTTGGCTTAATTGGACATTCACAAGTGGTGTAACGAAAACCTGACGGGAGTTGAGAATTAGATGAATTTCAGATTTGCCGTCAATGAATGGAACATTCTGTGGAGGAGATACCAATTGTTTCTGAAGTTTGGGTTATGTGGACAGGAAAATGGAGCTGAAGAGGGTTGAGTGGATAGCAAATTGAACAGCACGGCTGAGAGTATGAGCAGGCCACTTAAAACCAGCATTGGCTTACTTGGATATTTACCAGTGGTGTCACGAAAACCTGCCGGGAGTGGAGATTCAGATGAATTCCAGATTCGCTGTGAATGAATGGAACATTCTGTAGTGGAGATAACAATGATTTCTCCAGTCTCTGTGGTGTGGACAGGAAAATGTAGAGCTGGCCAGGGTTGAGTGGATAGCCAATTGAACAGCACCACTGCGCTTGTGAAGAAAACACTTAAAACATTGTGTTACTTGGACATTCAACAGTGGTGTAACGAAAACCTGCCGGGAGTGGAGGTTCAGAGGAATTCCAGATTCGCAGTGAATGATTGGAACATTCTCTAGTGGAGATTCCAACGATTTCTGAAGGCTGGGTCGTGTGGAAGGAAAATCAAGAACTAATCAGGATTTAGTGGAAAGCCAATTGTATAGCATGGCTGCGAGTGTGAACATGCAGCTGAAAACCAGCATTGGGTTACTTGGACATTCATCAGTGGTGTAAGGAAAACCTGCATGGAGTGGAGAGTCAGTTGAATTCCACATTCGCAGTGAATGAATGGAACATTCTGTAGAGGAGATTCCAATGATTTCTGAAGCCTGTGTTGTGTGGACAGGAAAATGAAGAGCTGACCAGGCTTGAATCGATAGCCAAGTAAACAGCAGGGCTGCGAATATGAACAGGCCGCTGAAAACCAGCATTGGGTTACTTGGACATTCAACAGTGGTGTAATGAAAACCTGCGTGGAGTTGAGAGTCAGATGAATTCCAGATTCGCAGTGAATGAATGGAACATTCTGTAGTGGAGATAACAAAGATTTCTGAAGGCTGGTAGTGTGGTGGGACAATGAAGAGCTGAACAGGGTGGAGTGAATTGTCAATTAAACAGCACGGCTGCGAGTATGAACAGGCCTCTGAAAACCAGCATTGGCTTACTTGGACATTCACAAGTGGTGTAATGTTAACCAGGCGGGAGTGGAGAATCAGATAAACTCCAGACTCGCAGTGAATGAATGGAACATTCTGTAGTGGAGATTGCAATGATTTCTGAAATCTGGATTGTGGGGACACGAAAATGAAGAGCTGACCAGTGTTGAGTGGATAGCCTGTAAAAAGCCTCGGCTTCGAATGTGAACAGACCACTGAAAACCAGTATTGCATTACTTCGACTTTCAGCAGTGGTGTAACGAAAGCCTGCGTGGAGTGCAGATTCAGATGAATTCCAGATTCCCAGTGAATGAATGGAACATCCTGTAGTGGAGATTACAATGATTTCTGAAGGCTGGGTTGTGTGCACAGGAAAATGAGGAGCAAAACAGGTTGAGTGGATAGCCAATTGAACAGCACGACTGCGAACATGAACAGGCCTCTGAATACCAGCATTGTTTTACTTGGACATTCACAAGTGGTGTAAGATAAATCTGCAGGTAGTGGAGATTCAGTTGAATTCCAGATTCGCAGTGAATGAATGGAACATTCTGTACTGGAGATTGCAATGATTTCTCAAGTCTGGATTGTTTGGACATGAAAATGAAGAGCTGACCACAGTTGTGTGCATACCCAGTAAAAAGCAGGGCTTAGAGTGTGAACAGACCGCTGAAAACCAGCATTGTGTTACTTGGACATTCATAAGTGGTGTAATGAAAGCCTACCTGGAGTGCAGATTCAGATGAATTCCAGATTGGCAGTGAATGAATGGAACATTCTGTACTGGCGATTCCAATGATTTCTGAAGTCTGATATTGTGGAAAAGAAAATGAAAGGCTGACCAGGTTTGAGTGGATAGACAATTGAACAGCACACTGCGAGTGTGAAAAGGCGGCTGAAAACCAGCATTGGATTACTTGGTCATTCACCAGTGCTGTAATGAAAACCTGCCTGGAGCGGAGAGTCAGATGAATTGCAGAATCGCAGTGAATGAATGGAACAGTCTGTAGTGGAGAGCCCAATGATTTCTGAAGGCTGGTTTGTGTGGAGAGGAAAATGAAGAGCTGACCAATATTGAGTGGATAGCCCATTGAACAGCACTTCTGCGAGTTGAACATGCCTCTGAAAACCAGTATTGAGTTACTTGGACATTCACCAGTGGCGTAACGAAAACCTGCCAGGAGTGGAGGTTCAGATGAATTCCAGATTCGCAGTGAATGAATGGAACATTCTCTAGTGGTGATTCCAATGATTTCTGAAGGCTGGGTTTTGTGGACACGAGAATGTAGAGCTGAACAGGGTGGAGTGGATAGCCAAATGAACAGCACGTCTCTTAGTATGAACAGGCCACTGAAAACCAGCATTGGCTTACTTGGACATTCACAAGTGGTGTAACGATAACCCGCCGGGAGTTGAGAGTCAGATGAATTTAAGATTCGCAGTGAATGAACGGAACATTCTGTGGAGGAGATACCAATTATTTCTGAAGGTTGGGTTATGAGGACAGGAAAATGTAGAGCTGAATAGGGTTGGGTGGATAGCAAATTGAACAGCACGGCTGAGTGTGTTAGCAGGCGGCTTAAAACCAGCATTGTCTTCCTTGGACATTTACCAGTGGTGTCACGAAAACCTTCCAGGAGTGGAGACTCTGATGAATTCCAGATTCGCGTGATTGAATGGAACATTCTGTAGTGGTGATTGCCAACATTTAGGAATCTGGATAGTCTGGACAGGATATTGAAGAGCTGACCGATATTGAGTGGATAGCCAATGAACAGCACGGTTTCGAGTGTGAACAGACCACTAAGAAGCAGCATTGCATTACTTGGACATTCATCAGTGGTGTAACGAAAGCCTTCCTGGAATGCAGATTCAGAGTATTTCCAGATTCACAGTGAATGAATGGAAATTTCTGTAGTAGAGATTCCAATGATTTCTGAACGCTGGGTTGTGTGGACAGGAAAATGAAGAGCTGACTAGGTTTGACTGGATTGCCAATTGAACAGCAAGGCTGTGAGTGTGAACAGCCGCTGAAAACCAGCATTGGATTACCTGGTCATTCACCAGTGTTGTTAGGAAAATCTGCCTGGTGTGGAGAGTCAGAGGAATTCCAGATTCGCAGGGAACGAATGGAACATTCTGAAGTGGAGATAAGAATGATTTCTGAAGGCTCGGTGTGTGGAAGGAAAATCAAGAGCTAACCAGCGTTCACTGGATAGCCAATTGAACAGCACGGCTGCGAGTGTTAACACGCAGCTGAAACCAGCCTTGGGTTGCTTGGACATTCACCAGTGGTGAAACGAAAACCTGCTGGGAGTGGAGAACAAGATGAATTCAAGATTCGCCTGAATGAATGAAACATTCTGTAGTGTAGATTGCAATGGTTTCTGAGGTTTGTATTGTCTGAACTGGAAAAAGAAGAACTCACCAGTGTTGAGTCGCTAGACCGTGAACAGCACGGGTTCGAGTGTGAATAGACCGCTGAAAACCATCATTGCGTTACTTGAACATTCAGCAGTGGTGCAATGAAAACCTGCCGGGAGTGGAGATTCAGATGAATTCCAGATTCGCAGTGAATGAATGGAACATTCTCTAGTGGTGATTCCAATGATTTCTGAAGGCTGGGTTTTGTGGACACGAAAATGTAGAGCTGAACAGGGTGGAATGGATAGCCAAATGAACAGCACGTCTCGTAGTAAGAACAGGCCACTGAAAACCAGCTTTGGCTTAATTGGACATTCACAAGTGGTGTAACGAAAACCTGACGGGAGTTGAGAATTAGATGAATTTCAGATTTGCCGTCAATGAATGGAACATTCTGTGGAGGAGATACCAATTGTTTCTGAAGTTTGGGTTATGTGGACAGGAAAATGGAGCTGAAGAGGGTTGAGTGGATAGCAAATTGAACAGCACGGCTGAGAGTAGGAGCAGGCCACTTAAAACCAGCATTGGCTTACTTGGATATTTACCAGTGGTGTCACGAAAACCTGCCGGGAGTGGAGATTCAGATGAATTCCAGATTCGCTGTGAATGAATGGAACATTCTGTAGTGGAGATAACAATGATTTCTCCAGTCTCTGTGGTGTGGACAGGAAAATGTAGAGCTGGCCAGGGTTGAGTGGATAGCCAATTGAACAGCACCACTGCGCTTGTGAAGAAAACACTTAAAACATTGGGTTACTTGGACATTCAACAGTGGTGTAACGAAAACCTGCCGGGAGTGGAGGTTCAGAGGAATTCCAGATTCGCAGTGAATGAATGGAACATTCTCTGGTGGAGATTCCAACGATTTCTGAAGGCTGGGTCGTGTGGAAGGAAAATCAAGAACTAATCAGGATTTAGTGGAAAGCCAATTGTATAGCATGGCTGCGAGTGTGAACATGCAGCTGAAAACCAGCATTGGGTTACTTGGACATTCATCAGTGGTGTAAGGAAAACCTGCATGGGGTGGAGAGTCAGTTGAATTCCACATTCGCAGTGAATGAATGGAACATTCTGTAGAGGAGATTCCAATGATTTCTGAAGCCTGTGTTGTGTGGACAGGAAAATGAAGAGCTGACCAGGCTTGAATCGATAGCCAAGTAAACAGCAGGGCTGCGAATATGAACAGGCCGCTGAAAACCAGCATTGGGTTACTTGGACATTCAACAGTGGTGTAATGAAAACCTGCGTGGAGTTGAGAGTCAGATGAATTCCAGATTCGCAGTGAATGAATGGAACATTCTGTAGTGGAGATAACAAAGATTTCTGAAGGCTGGTAGTGTGGTGGGACAATGAAGAGCTGAACAGGGTGGAGTGAATTGTCAATTAAACAGCACGGCTGCGAGTATGAACAGGCCTCTGAAAACCAGCATTGGCTTACTTGGACATTCACAAGTGGTGTAATGTTAACCAGGCGGGAGTGGAGAATCAGATAAACTCCAGACTCGCAGTGAATGAATGGAACATTCTGTAGTGGAGATTGCAATGATTTCTGAAATCTGGATTGTGGGGACACGAAAATGAAGAGCTGACCAGTGTTGAGTGGATAGCCTGTAAAAAGCCTCGGCTTCGAATGTGAACAGACCACTGAAAACCAGTATTGCATTACTTCGACTTTCAGCAGTGGTGTAACGAAAGCCTGCGTGGAGTGCAGATTCAGATGAATTCCAGATTCCCAGTGAATGAATGGAACATCCTGTAGTGGAGATTACAATGATTTCTGAAGGCTGGGTTGTGTGCACAGGAAAATGAGGAGCAAAACAGGTTGAGTGGATAGCCAATTGAACAGCACGACTGCGAACATGAACAGGCCTCTGAAAACCAGCATTGTTTTACTTGGACATTCACAAGTGGTGTAAGATAAATCTGCAGGTAGTGGAGATTCAGTTGAATTCCAGATTCGCAGTGAATGAATGGAACATTCTGTACTGGAGATTGCAATGATTTCTCAAGTCTGGATTGTTTGGACATGAAAATGAAGAGCTGACCACAGTTGTGTGGATACCCAGTAAAAAGCAGGGCTTAGAGTGTGAACAGACCGCTGAAAACCAGCATTGTGTTACTTGGACATTCATAAGTGGTGTAATGAAAGCCTACCTGGAGTGCAGATTCAGATGAATTCCAGATTGGCAGTGAATGAATGGAACATTCTGTACTGGCGATTCCAATGATTTCTGAAGTCTGATATTGTGGAAAAGAAAATGAAAGGCTGACCAGGTTTGAGTGGATAGACAATTGAACAGCACACTGCGAGTGTGAAAAGGCGGCTGAAAACCAGCATTGGATTACTTGGTCATTCACCAGTGCTGTAATGAAAACCTGCCTGGAGCGGAGAGTCAGATGAATTGCAGAATCGCAGTGAATGAATGGAACAGTCTGTAGTGGAGAGCCCAATGATTTCTGAAGGCTGGTTTGTGTGGAGAGGAAAATGAAGAGCTGACCAATATTGAGTGGATAGCCCATTGAACAGCACTTCTGCGAGTTGAACATGCCTCTGAAAACCAGTATTGAGTTACTTGGACATTCACCAGTGGCGTAACGAAAACCTGCCAGGAGTGGAGGTTCAGATGAATTCCAGATTCGCAGTGAATGAATGGAACATTCTCTAGTGGTGATTCCAATGATTTCTGAAGGCTGGGTTTTGTGGACACGAGAATGTAGAGCTGAACAGGGTGGAGTGGATAGCCAAATGAACAGCACGTCTCTTAGTATGAACAGGCCACTGAAAACCAGCATTGGCTTACTTGGACATTCACAAGTGGTGTAACGATAACCCGCCGGGAGTTGAGAGTCAGATGAATTTAAGATTCGCAGTGAATGAACGGAACATTCTGTGGAGGAGATACCAATTATTTCTGAAGGTTGGGTTATGAGGACAGGAAAATGTAGAGCTGAATAGGGTTGGGTGGATAGCAAATTGAACAGCACGGCTGAGTGTGTTAGCAGGCGGCTTAAAACCAGCATTGTCTTCCTTGGACATTTACCAGTGGTGTCACGAAAACCTTCCAGGAGTGGAGACTCTGATGAATTCCAGATTCGCGTGATTGAATGGAACATTCTGTAGTGGTGATTGCCAACATTTAGGAATCTGGATAGTCTGGACAGGATATTGAAGAGCTGACCGATATTGAGTGGATAGCCAATGAACAGCACGGTTTCGAGTGTGAACAGACCACTAAGAAGCAGCATTGCATTACTTGGACATTCATCAGTGGTGTCACGAAAGCCTTCCTGGAATGCAGATTCAGAGTATTTCCAGATTCACAGTGAATGAATGGAAATTTCTGTAGTAGAGATTCCAATGATTTCTGAACGCTGGGTTGTGTGGACAGGAAAATGAAGAGCTGACTAGGTTTGACTGGATTGCCAATTGAACAGCAAGGCTGTGAGTGTGAACAGCCGCTGAAAACCAGCATTGGATTACCTGGTCATTCACCAGTGTTGTTAGGAAAATCTGCCTGGTGTGGAGAGTCAGAGGAATTCCAGATTCGCAGGGAACGAATGGAACATTCTGAAGTGGAGATAAGAATGATTTCTGAAGGCTCGGTGTGTGGAAGGAAAATCAAGAGCTAACCAGCGTTCACTGGATAGCCAATTGAACAGCACGGCTGCGAGTGTTAACACGCAGCTGAAACCAGCCTTGGGTTGCTTGGACATTCACCAGTGGTGAAACGAAAACCTGCTGGGAGTGGAGAACAAGATGAATTCAAGATTCGCCTGAATGAATGAAACATTCTGTAGTGTAGATTGCAATGGTTTCTGAGGTTTGTATTGTCTGAACTGGAAAAAGAAGAACTCACCAGTGTTGAGTCGCTAGACCGTGAACAGCACGGGTTCGAGTGTGAATAGACCGCTGAAAACCATCATTGCGTTACTTGAACATTCAGCAGTGGTGCAATGAAAACCTGCCGGGAGTGGAGATTCAGATGAATTCCAGATTCGCAGTGAATGAATGGAACATTCTCTAGTGGTGATTCCAATGATTTCTGAAGGCTGGGTTTTGTGGACACGAAAATGTAGAGCTGAACAGGGTGGAATGGATAGCCAAATGAACAGCACGTCTCGTAGTAAGAACAGGCCACTGAAAACCAGCTTTGGCTTAACTGGACATTCACAAGTGGTGTAACGAAAACCTGACGGGAGTTGAGAATTAGATGAATTTCAGATTTGCCGTCAATGAATGGAACATTCTGTGGAGGAGGTACCAATTGTTTCTGAAGTTTGGGTTATGTGGACAGGAAAATGGAGCTGAAGAGGGTTGAGTGGATAGCAAATTGAACAGCACGGCTGAGAGTAGGAGCAGGCCACTTAAAACCAGCATTGGCTTACTTGGATATTTACCAGTGGTGTCACGAAAACCTGCCGGGAGTGGAGATTCAGATGAATTCCAGATTCGCTGTGAATGAATGGAACATTCTGTAGTGGAGATAACAATGATTTCTCCAGTCTCTGTGGTGTGGACAGGAAAATGTAGAGCTGGCCAGGGTTGAGTGGATAGCCAATTGAACAGCACCACTGCGCATGTGAAGAAAACACTTAAAACATTGGGTTACTTGGACATTCAACAGTGGTGTAACGAAAACCTGCCGGGAGTGGAGGTTCAGAGGAATTCCAGATTCGCAGTGAATGAATGGAACATTCTCTAGTGGAGATTCCAACGATTTCTGAAGGCTGGGTCGTGTGGAAGGAAAATCAAGAACTAATCAGGATTTAGTGGAAAGCCAATTGTATAGCATGGCTGCGAGTGTGAACATGCAGCTGAAAACCAGCATTGGGTTACTTGGACATTCATCAGTGGTGTAAGGAAAACCTGCATGGAGTGGAGAGTCAGTTGAATTCCACATTCGCAGTGAATGAATGGAACATTCTGTAGAGGAGATTCCAATGATTTCTGAAGCCTGTGTTGTGTGGACAGGAAAATGAAGAGCTGACCAGGCTTGAATCGATAGCCAAGTAAACAGCAGGGCTGCGAATATGAACAGGCCGCTGAAAACCAGCATTGGGTTACTTGGACATTCAACAGTGGTGTAATGAAAACCTGCGTGGAGTTGAGAGTCAGATGAATTCCAGATTCGCAGTGAATGAATGGAACATTCTGTAGTGGAGATAACAAAGATTTCTGAAGGCTGGTAGTGTGGTGGGACAATGAAGAGCTGAACAGGGTGGAGTGAATTGTCAATTAAACAGCACGGCTGCGAGTATGAACAGGCCTCTGAAAACCAGCATTGGCTTACTTGGACATTCACAAGTGGTGTAATGTTAACCAGGCGGGAGTGGAGAATCAGATAAACTCCAGACTCGCAGTGAATGAATGGAACATTCTGTAGTGGAGATTGCAATGATTTCTGAAATCTGGATTGTGGGGACACGAAAATGAAGAGCTGACCAGTGTTGAGTGGATAGCCTGTAAAAAGCCTCGGCTTCGAATGTGAACAGACCACTGAAAACCAGTATTGCATTACTTCGACTTTCAGCAGTGGTGTAACGAAAGCCTGCGTGGAGTGCAGATTCAGATGAATTCCAGATTCCCAGTGAATGAATGGAACATCCTGTAGTGGAGATTACAATGATTTCTGAAGGCTGGGTTGTGTGCACAGGAAAATGAGGAGCAAAACAGGTTGAGTGGATAGCCAATTGAACAGCACGACTGCGAACATGAACAGGCCTCTGAAAACCAGCATTGTTTTACTTGGACATTCACAAGTGGTGTAAGATAAATCTGCAGGTAGTGGAGATTCAGTTGAATTCCAGATTCGCAGTGAATGAATGGAACATTCTGTACTGGAGATTGCAATGATTTCTCAAGTCTGGATTGTTTGGACATGAAAATGAAGAGCTGACCACAGTTGTGTGGATACCCAGTAAAAAGCAGGGCTTAGAGTGTGAACAGACCGCTGAAAACCAGCATTGTGTTACTTGGACATTCATAAGTGGTGTAATGAAAGCCTACCTGGAGTGCAGATTCAGATGAATTCCAGATTGGCAGTGAATGAATGGAACATTCTGTACTGGCGATTCCAATGATTTCTGAAGTCTGATATTGTGGAAAAGAAAATGAAAGGCTGACCAGGTTTGAGTGGATAGACAATTGAACAGCACACTGCGAGTGTGAAAAGGCGGCTGAAAACCAGCATTGGATTACTTGGTCATTCACCAGTGCTGTAATGAAAACCTGCCTGGAGCGGAGAGTCAGATGAATTGCAGAATCGCAGTGAATGAATGGAACAGTCTGTAGTGGAGAGCCCAATGATTTCTGAAGGCTGGTTTGTGTGGAGAGGAAAATGAAGAGCTGACCAATATTGAGTGGATAGCCCATTGAACAGCACTTCTGCGAGTTGAACATGCCTCTGAAAACCAGTATTGAGTTACTTGGACATTCACCAGTGGCGTAACGAAAACCTGCCAGGAGTGGAGGTTCAGAGGAATTCCAGATTCGCAGTGAATGAATGGAACATTCTCTAGTGGTGATTCCAATGATTTCTGAAGGCTGGGTTTTGTGGACACGAAAATGTAGAGCTGAACAGGGTGGAGTGGATAGCCAAATGAACAGCACGTCTCTTAGTATGAACAGGCCACTGAAAACCAGCATTGGCTTACTTGGACATTCACAAGTGGTGTAACGATAACCCGCCGGGAGTTGAGAGTCAGATGAATTTAAGATTCGCAGTGAATGAACGGAACATTCTGTGGAGGAGATACCAATTATTTCTGAAGGTTGGGTTATGAGGACAGGAAAATGTAGAGCTGAATAGGGTTGGGTGGATAGCAAATTGAACAGCACGGCTGAGTGTGTTAGCAGGCGGCTTAAAACCAGCATTGTCTTCCTTGGACATTTACCAGTGGTGTCACGAAAACCTTCCAGGAGTGGAGACTCTGATGAATTCCAGATTCGCGTGATTGAATGGAACATTCTGTAGTGGTGATTGCCAACATTTAGGAATCTGGATAGTCTGGACAGGATATTGAAGAGCTGACCGATATTGAGTGGATAGCCAATGAACAGCACGGTTTCGAGTGTGAACAGACCACTAAGAAGCAGCATTGCATTACTTGGACATTCATCAGTGGTGTCACGAAAGCCTTCCTGGAATGCAGATTCAGAGTATTTCCAGATTCACAGTGAATGAATGGAAATTTCTGTAGTAGAGATTCCAATGATTTCTGAACGCTGGGTTGTGTGGACAGGAAAATGAAGAGCTGACTAGGTTTGACTGGATTGCCAATTGAACAGCAAGGCTGTGAGTGTGAACAGCCGCTGAAAACCAGCATTGGATTACCTGGTCATTCACCAGTGTTGTTAGGAAAATCTACCTGGTGTGGAGAGTCAGAGGAATTCCAGATTCGCAGGGAACGAATGGAACATTCTGAAGTGGAGATAAGAATGATTTCTGAAGGCTCGGTGTGTGGAAGGAAAATCAAGAGCTAACCAGCGTTCACTGGATAGCCAATTGAACAGCACGGCTGCGAGTGTTAACACGCAGCTGAAACCAGCCTTGGGTTGCTTGGACATTCACCAGTGGTGAAACGAAAACCTGCTGGGAGTGGAGAACAAGATGAATTCAAGATTCGCCTGAATGAATGAAACATTCTGTAGTGTAGATTGCAATGGTTTCTGAGGTTTGTATTGTCTGAACTGGAAAAAGAAGAACTCACCAGTGTTGAGTCGCTAGACCGTGAACAGCACGGGTTCGAGTGTGAATAGACCGCTGAAAACCATCATTGCGTTACTTGAACATTCAGCAGTGGTGCAATGAAAACCTGCCGGGAGTGGAGATTCAGATGAATTCCAGATTCGCAGTGAATGAATGGAACATTCTCTAGTGGTGATTCCAATGATTTCTGAAGGCTGGGTTTTGTGGACACGAAAATGTAGAGCTGAACAGGGTGGAATGGATAGCCAAATGAACAGCACGTCTCGTAGTAAGAACAGGCCACTGAAAACCAGCTTGGGCTTAATTGGACATTCACAAGTGGTGTAACGAAAACCTGACGGGAGTTGAGAATTAGATGAATTTCAGATTTGCCGTCAATGAATGGAACATTCTGTGGAGGAGATACCAATTGTTTCTGAAGTTTGGGTTATGTGGACAGGAAAATGGAGCTGAAGAGGGTTGAGTGGATAGCAAATTGAACAGCACGGCTGAGAGTATGAGCAGGCCACTTAAAACCAGCATTGGCTTACTTGGATATTTACCAGTGGTGTCACGAAAACCTGCCGGGAGTGGAGATTCAGATGAATTCCAGATTCGCTGTGAATGAATGGAACATTCTGTAGTGGAGATAACAATGATTTCTCCAGTCTCTGTGGTGTGGACAGGAAAATGTAGAGCTGGCCAGGGTTGAGTGGATAGCCAATTGAACAGCACCACTGCGCTTGTGAAGAAAACACTTAAAACATTGGGTTACTTGGACATTCAACAGTGGTGTAACGAAAACCTGCCGGGAGTGGAGGTTCAGAGGAATTCCAGATTCGCAGTGAATGAATGGAACATTCTCTAGTGGAGATTCCAACGATTTCTGAAGGCTGGGTCGTGTGGAAGGAAAATCAAGAACTAATCAGGATTTAGTGGAAAGCCAATTGTATAGCATGGCTGCGAGTGTGAACATGCAGCTGAAAACCAGCATTGGGTTACTTGGACATTCATCAGTGGTGTAAGGAAAACCTGCATGGAGTGGAGAGTCAGTTGAATTCCACATTCGCAGTGAATGAATGGAACATTCTGTAGAGGAGATTCCAATGATTTCTGAAGCCTGTGTTGTGTGGACAGGAAAATGAAGAGCTGACCAGGCTTGAATCGATAGCCAAGTAAACAGCAGGGCTGCGAATATGAACAGGCCGCTGAAAACCAGCATTGGGTTACTTGGACATTCAACAGTGGTGTAATGAAAACCTGCGTGGAGTTGAGAGTCAGATGAATTCCAGATTCGCAGTGAATGAATGGAACATTCTGTAGTGGAGATAACAAAGATTTCTGAAGGCTGGTAGTGTGGTGGGACAATGAAGAGCTGAACAGGGTGGAGTGAATTGTCAATTAAACAGCACGGCTGCGAGTATGAACAGGCCTCTGAAAACCAGCATTGGCTTACTTGGACATTCACAAGTGGTGTAATGTTAACCAGGCGGGAGTGGAGAATCAGATAAACTCCAGACTCGCAGTGAATGAATGGAACATTCTGTAGTGGAGATTGCAATGATTTCTGAAATCTGGATTGTGGGGACACGAAAATGAAGAGCTGACCAGTGTTGAGTGGATAGCCTGTAAAAAGCCTCGGCTTCGAATGTGAACAGACCACTGAAAACCAGTATTGCATTACGTCGACATTCAGCAGTGGTGTAACGAAAGCCTGCGTGGAGTGCAGATTCAGATGAATTCCAGATTCCCAGTGAATGAATGGAACATCCTGTAGTGGAGATTACAATGATTTCTGAAGGCTGGGATGTGTGCACAGGAAAATGAGGAGCAAAACAGGTTGAGTGGATAGCCAATTGAACAGCACGACTGCGAACATGAACAGGCCTCTGAAAACCAGCATTGTTTTACTTGGACATTCACAAGTGGTGTAAGATAAATCTGCAGGTAGTGGAGATTCAGTTGAATTCCAGATTCGCAGTGAATGAATGGAACATTCTGTACTGGAGATTGCAATGATTTCTCAAGTCTGGATTGTTTGGACATGAAAATGAAGAGCTGACCACAGTTGTGTGGATACCCAGTAAAAAGCAGGGCTTAGAGTGTGAACAGACCGCTGAAAACCAGCATTGTGTTACTTGGACATTCATAAGTGGTGTAATGAAAGCCTACCTGGAGTGCAGATTCAGATGAATTCCAGATTGGCAGTGAATGAATGGAACATTCTGTACTGGCGATTCCAATGATTTCTGAAGTCTGATATTGTGGAAAAGAAAATGAAAGGCTGACCAGGTTTGAGTGGATAGACAATTGAACAGCACACTGCGAGTGTGAAAAGGCGGCTGAAAACCAGCATTGGATTACTTGGTCATTCACCAGTGCTGTAATGAAAACCTGCCTGGAGCGGAGAGTCAGATGAATTGCAGAATCGCAGTGAATGAATGGAACAGTCTGTAGTGGAGAGCCCAATGATTTCTGAAGGCTGGTTTGTGTGGAGAGGAAAATGAAGAGCTGACCAATATTGAGTGGATAGCCCATTGAACAGCACTTCTGCGAGTTGAACATGCCTCTGAAAACCAGTATTGAGTTACTTGGACATTCACCAGTGGCGTAACGAAAACCTGCCAGGAGTGGAGGTTCAGAGGAATTCCAGATTCGCAGTGAATGAATGGAACATTCTCTAGTGGTGATTCCAATGATTTCTGAAGGCTGGGTTTTGTGGACACGAAAATGTAGAGCTGAACAGGGTGGAGTGGATAGCCAAATGAACAGCACGTCTCTTAGTATGAACAGGCCACTGAAAACCAGCATTGGCTTACTTGGACATTCACAAGTGGTGTAACGATAACCCGCCGGGAGTTGAGAGTCAGATGAATTTAAGATTCGCAGTGAATGAACGGAACATTCTGTGGAGGAGATACCAATTATTTCTGAAGGTTGGGTTATGAGGACAGGAAAATGTAGAGCTGAATAGGGTTGGGTGGATAGCAAATTGAACAGCACGGCTGAGTGTGTTAGCAGGCGGCTTAAAACCAGCATTGTCTTCCTTGGACATTTACCAGTGGTGTCACGAAAACCTTCCAGGAGTGGAGACTCTGATGAATTCCAGATTCGCGTGATTGAATGGAACATTCTGTAGTGGTGATTGCCAACATTTAGGAATCTGGATAGTCTGGACAGGATATTGAAGAGCTGACCGATATTGAGTGGATAGCCAATGAACAGCACGGTTTCGAGTGTGAACAGACCACTAAGAAGCAGCATTGCATTACTTGGACATTCATCAGTGGTGTAACGAAAGCCTTCCTGGAATGCAGATTCAGAGTATTTCCAGATTCACAGTGAATGAATGGAAATTTCTGTAGTAGAGATTCCAATGATTTCTGAACGCTGGGTTGTGTGGACAGGAAAATGAAGAGCTGACTAGGTTTGACTGGATTGCCAATTGAACAGCAAGGCTGTGAGTGTGAACAGCCGCTGAAAACCAGCATTGGATTACCTGGTCATTCACCAGTGTTGTTAGGAAAATCTGCCTGGTGTGGAGAGTCAGAGGAATTCCAGATTCGCAGGGAACGAATGGAACACTCTGAAGTGGAGATAAGAATGATTTCTGAAGGCTCGGTGTGTGGAAGGAAAATCAAGAGCTAACCAGCGTTCACTGGATAGCCAATTGAACAGCACGGCTGCGAGTGTTAACACGCAGCTGAAACCAGCCTTGGGTTGCTTGGACATTCACCAGTGGTGAAACGAAAACCTGCTGGGAGTGGAGAACAAGATGAATTCAAGATTCGCCTGAATGAATGAAACATTCTGTAGTGTAGATTGCAATGGTTTCTGAGGTTTGTATTGTCTGAACTGGAAAAAGAAGAACTCACCAGTGTTGAGTCGCTAGACCGTGAACAGCACGGGTTCGAGTGTGAATAGACCGCTGAAAACCATCATTGCGTTACTTGAACATTCAGCAGTGGTGCAATGAAAACCTGCCGGGAGTGGAGATTCAGATGAATTCCAGATTCGCAGTGAATGAATGGAACATTCTCTAGTGGTGATTCCAATGATTTCTGAAGGCTGGGTTTTGTGGACACGAAAATGTAGAGCTGAACAGGGTGGAATGGATAGCCAAATGAACAACACGTCTCGTAGTAAGAACAGGCCACTGAAAACCAGCTTTGGCTTAATTGGACATTCACAAGTGGTGTAACGAAAACCTGACGGGAGTTGAGAATTAGATGAATTTCAGATTTGCCGTCAATGAATGGAACATTCTGTGGAGGAGATACCAATTGTTTCTGAAGTTTGGGTTATGTGGACAGGAAAATGGAGCTGAAGAGGGTTGAGTGGATAGCAAATTGAACAGCACGGCTGAGAGTAGGAGCAGGCCACTTAAAACCAGCATTGGCTTACTTGGATATTTACCAGTGGTGTCACGAAAACCTGCCGGGAGTGGAGATTCAGATGAATTCCAGATTCGCTGTGAATGAATGGAACATTCTGTAGTGGAGATAACAATGATTTCTCCAGTCTCTGTGGTGTGGACAGGAAAATGTAGAGCTGGCCAGGGTTGAGTGGATAGCCAATTGAACAGCACCACTGCGCTTGTGAAGAAAACACTTAAAACATTGGGTTACTTGGACATTCAACAGTGGTGTAACGAAAACCTGCCGGGAGTGGAGGTTCAGAGGAATTCCAGATTCGCAGTGAATGAATGGAACATTCTCTAGTGGAGATTCCAACGATTTCTGAAGGCTGGGTCGTGTGGAAGGAAAATCAAGAACTAATCAGGATTTAGTGGAAAGCCAATTGTATAGCATGGCTGCGAGTGTGAACATGCAGCTGAAAACCAGCATTGGGTTACTTGGACATTCATCAGTGGTGTAAGGAAAACCTGCATGGGGTGGAGAGTCAGTTGAATTCCACATTCGCAGTGAATGAATGGAACATTCTGTAGAGGAGATTCCAATGATTTCTGAAGCCTGTGTTGTGTGGACAGGAAAATGAAGAGCTGACCAGGCTTGAATCGATAGCCAAGTAAACAGCAGGGCTGCGAATATGAACAGGCCGCTGAAAACCAGCATTGGGTTACTTGGACATTCAACAGTGGTGTAATGAAAACCTGCGTGGAGTTGAGAGTCAGATGAATTCCAGATTCGCAGTGAATGAATGGAACATTCTGTAGTGGAGATAACAAAGATTTCTGAAGGCTGGTAGTGTGGTGGGACAATGAAGAGCTGAACAGGGTGGAGTGAATTGTCAATTAAACAGCACGGCTGCGAGTATGAACAGGCCTCTGAAAACCAGCATTGGCTTACTTGGACATTCACAAGTGGTGTAATGTTAACCAGGCGGGAGTGGAGAATCAGATAAACTCCAGACTCGCAGTGAATGAATGGAACATTCTGTAGTGGAGATTGCAATGATTTCTGAAATCTGGATTGTGGGGACACGAAAATGAAGAGCTGACCAGTGTTGAGTGGATAGCCTGTAAAAAGCCTCGGCTTCGAATGTGAACAGACCACTGAAAACCAGTATTGCATTACGTCGACATTCAGCAGTGGTGTAACGAAAGCCTGCGTGGAGTGCAGATTCAGATGAATTCCAGATTCCCAGTGAATGAATGGAACATCCTGTAGTGGAGATTACAATGATTTCTGAAGGCTGGGATGTGTGCACAGGAAAATGAGGAGCAAAACAGGTTGAGTGGATAGCCAATTGAACAGCACGACTGCGAACATGAACAGGCCTCTGAAAACCAGCATTGTTTTACTTGGACATTCACAAGTGGTGTAAGATAAATCTGCAGGTAGTGGAGATTCAGTTGAATTCCAGATTCGCAGTGAATGAATGGAACATTCTGTACTGGAGATTGCAATGATTTCTCAAGTCTGGATTGTTTGGACATGAAAATGAAGAGCTGACCACAGTTGTGTGGATACCCAGTAAAAAGCAGGGCTTAGAGTGTGAACAGACCGCTGAAAACCAGCATTGTGTTACTTGGACATTCATAAGTGGTGTAATGAAAGCCTACCTGGAGTGCAGATTCAGATGAATTCCAGATTGGCAGTGAATGAATGGAACATTCTGTACTGGCGATTCCAATGATTTCTGAAGTCTGATATTGTGGAAAAGAAAATGAAAGGCTGACCAGGTTTGAGTGGATAGACAATTGAACAGCACACTGCGAGTGTGAAAAGGCGGCTGAAAACCAGCATTGGATTACTTGGTCATTCACCAGTGCTGTAATGAAAACCTGCCTGGAGCGGAGAGTCAGATGAATTGCAGAATCGCAGTGAATGAATGGAACAGTCTGTAGTGGAGAGCCCAATGATTTCTGAAGGCTGGTTTGTGTGGAGAGGAAAATGAAGAGCTGACCAATATTGAGTGGATAGCCCATTGAACAGCACTTCTGCGAGTTGAACATGCCTCTGAAAACCAGTATTGAGTTACTTGGACATTCACCAGTGGCGTAACGAAAACCTGCCAGGAGTGGAGGTTCAGAGGAATTCCAGATTCGCAGTGAATGAATGGAACATTCTCTAGTGGTGATTCCAATGATTTCTGAAGGCTGGGTTTTGTGGACACGAAAATGTAGAGCTGAACAGGGTGGAGTGGATAGCCAAATGAACAGCACGTCTCTTAGTATGAACAGGCCACTGAAAACCAGCATTGGCTTACTTGGACATTCACAAGTGGTGTAACGATAACCCGCCGGGAGTTGAGAGTCAGATGAATTTAAGATTCGCAGTGAATGAACGGAACATTCTGTGGAGGAGATACCAATTATTTCTGAAGGTTGGGTTATGAGGACAGGAAAATGTAGAGCTGAATAGGGTTGGGTGGATAGCAAATTGAACAGCACGGCTGAGTGTGTTAGCAGGCGGCTTAAAACCAGCATTGTCTTCCTTGGACATTTACCAGTGGTGTCACGAAAACCTTCCAGGAGTGGAGACTCTGATGAATTCCAGATTCGCGTGATTGAATGGAACATTCTGTAGTGGTGATTGCCAACATTTAGGAATCTGGATAGTCTGGACAGGATATTGAAGAGCTGACCGATATTGAGTGGATAGCCAATGAACAGCACGGTTTCGAGTGTGAACAGACCACTAAGAAGCAGCATTGCATTACTTGGACATTCATCAGTGGTGTAACGAAAGCCTTCCTGGAATGCAGATTCAGAGTATTTCCAGATTCACAGTGAATGAATGGAAATTTCTGTAGTAGAGATTCCAATGATTTCTGAACGCTGGGTTGTGTGGACAGGAAAATGAAGAGCTGACTAGGTTTGACTGGATTGCCAATTGAACAGCAAGGCTGTGAGTGTGAACAGCCGCTGAAAACCAGCATTGGATTACCTGGTCATTCACCAGTGTTGTTAGGAAAATCTGCCTGGTGTGGAGAGTCAGAGGAATTCCAGATTCGCAGGGAACGAATGGAACACTCTGAAGTGGAGATAAGAATGATTTCTGAAGGCTCGGTGTGTGGAAGGAAAATCAAGAGCTAACCAGCGTTCACTGGATAGCCAATTGAACAGCACGGCTGCGAGTGTTAACACGCAGCTGAAACCAGCCTTGGGTTGCTTGGACATTCACCAGTGGTGAAACGAAAACCTGCTGGGAGTGGAGAACAAGATGAATTCAAGATTCGCCTGAATGAATGAAACATTCTGTAGTGTAGATTGCAATGGTTTCTGAGGTTTGTATTGTCTGAACTGGAAAAAGAAGAACTCACCAGTGTTGAGTCGCTAGACCGTGAACAGCACGGGTTCGAGTGTGAATAGACCGCTGAAAACCATCATTGCGTTACTTGAACATTCAGCAGTGGTGCAATGAAAACCTGCCGGGAGTGGAGATTCAGATGAATTCCAGATTCGCAGTGAATGAATGGAACATTCTCTAGTGGTGATTCCAATGATTTCTGAAGGCTGGGTTTTGTGGACACGAAAATGTAGAGCTGAACAGGGTGGAATGGATAGCCAAATGAACAACACGTCTCGTAGTAAGAACAGGCCACTGAAAACCAGCTTTGGCTTAATTGGACATTCACAAGTGGTGTAACGAAAACCTGACGGGAGTTGAGAATTAGATGAATTTCAGATTTGCCGTCAATGAATGGAACATTCTGTGGAGGAGATACCAATTGTTTCTGAAGTTTGGGTTATGTGGACAGGAAAATGGAGCTGAAGAGGGTTGAGTGGATAGCAAATTGAACAGCACGGCTGAGAGTAGGAGCAGGCCACTTAAAACCAGCATTGGCTTACTTGGATATTTACCAGTGGTGTCACGAAAACCTGCCGGGAGTGGAGATTCAGATGAATTCCAGATTCGCTGTGAATGAATGGAACATTCTGTAGTGGAGATAACAATGATTTCTCCAGTCTCTGTGGTGTGGACAGGAAAATGTAGAGCTGGCCAGGGTTGAGTGGATAGCCAATTGAACAGCACCACTGCGCTTGTGAAGAAAACACTTAAAACATTGGGTTACTTGGACATTCAACAGTGGTGTAACGAAAACCTGCCGGGAGTGGAGGTTCAGAGGAATTCCAGATTCGCAGTGAATGAATGGAACATTCTCTGGTGGAGATTCCAACGATTTCTGAAGGCTGGGTCGTGTGGAAGGAAAATCAAGAACTAATCAGGATTTAGTGGAAAGCCAATTGTATAGCATGGCTGCGAGTGTGAACATGCAGCTGAAAACCAGCATTGGGTTACTTGGACATTCATCAGTGGTGTAAGGAAAACCTGCATGGGGTGGAGAGTCAGTTGAATTCCACATTCGCAGTGAATGAATGGAACATTCTGTAGAGGAGATTCCAATGATTTCTGAAGCCTGTGTTGTGTGGACAGGAAAATGAAGAGCTGACCAGGCTTGAATCGATAGCCAAGTAAACAGCAGGGCTGCGAATATGAACAGGCCGCTGAAAACCAGCATTGGGTTACTTGGACATTCAACAGTGGTGTAATGAAAACCTGCGTGGAGTTGAGAGTCAGATGAATTCCAGATTCGCAGTGAATGAATGGAACATTCTGTAGTGGAGATAACAAAGATTTCTGAAGGCTGGTAGTGTGGTGGGACAATGAAGAGCTGAACAGGGTGGAGTGAATTGTCAATTAAACAGCACGGCTGCGAGTATGAACAGGCCTCTGAAAACCAGCATTGGCTTACTTGGACATTCACAAGTGGTGTAATGTTAACCAGGCGGGAGTGGAGAATCAGATAAACTCCAGACTCGCAGTGAATGAATGGAACATTCTGTAGTGGAGATTGCAATGATTTCTGAAATCTGGATTGTGGGGACACGAAAATGAAGAGCTGACCAGTGTTGAGTGGATAGCCTGTAAAAAGCCTCGGCTTCGAATGTGAACAGACCACTGAAAACCAGTATTGCATTACGTCGACTTTCAGCAGTGGTGTAACGAAAGCCTGCGTGGAGTGCAGATTCAGATGAATTCCAGATTCCCAGTGAATGAATGGAACATCCTGTAGTGGAGATTACAATGATTTCTGAAGGCTGGGATGTGTGCACAGGAAAATGAGGAGCAAAACAGGTTGAGTGGATAGCCAATTGAACAGCACGACTGCGAACATGAACAGGCCTCTGAAAACCAGCATTGTTTTACTTGGACATTCACAAGTGGTGTAAGATAAATCTGCAGGTAGTGGAGATTCAGTTGAATTCCAGATTCGCAGTGAATGAATGGAACATTCTGTACTGGAGATTGCAATGATTTCTCAAGTCTGGATTGTTTGGACATGAAAATGAAGAGCTGACCACAGTTGTGTGGATACCCAGTAAAAAGCAGGGCTTAGAGTGTGAACAGACCGCTGAAAACCAGCATTGTGTTACTTGGACATTCATAAGTGGTGTAATGAAAGCCTACCTGGAGTGCAGATTCAGATGAATTCCAGATTGGCAGTGAATGAATGGAACATTCTGTACTGGCGATTCCAATGATTTCTGAAGTCTGATATTGTGGAAAAGAAAATGAAAGGCTGACCAGGTTTGAGTGGATAGACAATTGAACAGCACACTGCGAGTGTGAAAAGGCGGCTGAAAACCAGCATTGGATTACTTGGTCATTCACCAGTGCTGTAATGAAAACCTGCCTGGAGCGGAGAGTCAGATGAATTGCAGAATCGCAGTGAATGAATGGAACAGTCTGTAGTGGAGAGCCCAATGATTTCTGAAGGCTGGTTTGTGTGGAGAGGAAAATGAAGAGCTGACCAATATTGAGTGGATAGCCCATTGAACAGCACTTCTGCGAGTTGAACATGCCTCTGAAAACCAGTATTGAGTTACTTGGACATTCACCAGTGGCGTAACGAAAACCTGCCAGGAGTGGAGGTTCAGAGGAATTCCAGATTCGCAGTGAATGAATGGAACATTCTCTAGTGGTGATTCCAATGATTTCTGAAGGCTGGGTTTTGTGGACACGAAAATGTAGAGCTGAACAGGGTGGAGTGGATAGCCAAATGAACAGCACGTCTCTTAGTATGAACAGGCCACTGAAAACCAGCATTGGCTTACTTGGACATTCACAAGTGGTGTAACGATAACCCGCCGGGAGTTGAGAGTCAGATGAATTTAAGATTCGCAGTGAATGAACGGAACATTCTGTGGAGGAGATACCAATTATTTCTGAAGGTTGGGTTATGAGGACAGGAAAATGTAGAGCTGAATAGGGTTGGGTGGATAGCAAATTGAACAGCACGGCTGAGTGTGTTAGCAGGCGGCTTAAAACCAGCATTGTCTTCCTTGGACATTTACCAGTGGTGTCACGAAAACCTTCCAGGAGTGGAGACTCTGATGAATTCCAGATTCGCGTGATTGAATGGAACATTCTGTAGTGGTGATTGCCAACATTTAGGAATCTGGATAGTCTGGACAGGATATTGAAGAGCTGACCGATATTGAGTGGATAGCCAATGAACAGCACGGTTTCGAGTGTGAACAGACCACTAAGAAGCAGCATTGCATTACTTGGACATTCATCAGTGGTGTAACGAAAGCCTTCCTGGAATGCAGATTCAGAGTATTTCCAGATTCACAGTGAATGAATGGAAATTTCTGTAGTAGAGATTCCAATGATTTCTGAACGCTGGGTTGTGTGGACAGGAAAATGAAGAGCTGACTAGGTTTGACTGGATTGCCAATTGAACAGCAAGGCTGTGAGTGTGAACAGCCGCTGAAAACCAGCATTGGATTACCTGGTCATTCACCAGTGTTGTTAGGAAAATCTGCCTGGTGTGGAGAGTCAGAGGAATTCCAGATTCGCAGGGAACGAATGGAACACTCTGAAGTGGAGATAAGAATGATTTCTGAAGGCTCGGTGTGTGGAAGGAAAATCAAGAGCTAACCAGCGTTCACTGGATAGCCAATTGAACAGCACGGCTGCGAGTGTTAACACGCAGCTGAAACCAGCCTTGGGTTGCTTGGACATTCACCAGTGGTGAAACGAAAACCTGCTGGGAGTGGAGAACAAGATGAATTCAAGATTCGCCTGAATGAATGAAACATTCTGTAGTGTAGATTGCAACGGTTTCTGAGGTTTGTATTGTCTGAACTGGAAAAAGAAGAACTCACCAGTGTTGAGTCGCTAGACCGTGAACAGCACGGGTTCGAGTGTGAATAGACCGCTGAAAACCATCATTGCGTTACTTGAACATTCAGCAGTGGTGCAATGAAAACCTGCCGGGAGTGGAGATTCAGATGAATTCCAGATTCGCAGTGAATGAATGGAACATTCTCTAGTGGTGATTCCAATGATTTCTGAAGGCTGGGTTTTGTGGACACGAAAATGTAGAGCTGAACAGGGTGGAATGGATAGCCAAATGAACAGCACGTCTCGTAGTAAGAACAGGCCACTGAAAACCAGCTTTGGCTTAATTGGACATTCACAAGTGGTGTAACGAAAACCTGACGGGAGTTGAGAATTAGATGAATTTCAGATTTGCCGTCAATGAATGGAACATTCTGTGGAGGAGATACCAATTGTTTCTGAAGTTTGGGTTATGTGGACAGGAAAATGGAGCTGAAGAGGGTTGAGTGGATAGCAAATTGAACAGCACGGCTGAGAGTAGGAGCAGGCCACTTAAAACCAGCATTGGCTTACTTGGATATTTACCAGTGGTGTCACGAAAACCTGCCGGGAGTGGAGATTCAGATGAATTCCAGATTCGCTGTGAATGAATGGAACATTCTGTAGTGGAGATAACAATGATTTCTCCAGTCTCTGTGGTGTGGACAGGAAAATGTAGAGCTGGCCAGGGTTGAGTGGATAGCCAATTGAACAGCACCACTGCGCTTGTGAAGAAAACACTTAAAACATTGGGTTACTTGGACATTCAACAGTGGTGTAACGAAAACCTGCCGGGAGTGGAGGTTCAGAGGAATTCCAGATTCGCAGTGAATGAATGGAACATTCTCTGGTGGAGATTCCAACGATTTCTGAAGGCTGGGTCGTGTGGAAGGAAAATCAAGAACTAATCAGGATTTAGTGGAAAGCCAATTGTATAGCATGGCTGCGAGTGTGAACATGCAGCTGAAAACCAGCATTGGGTTACTTGGACATTCATCAGTGGTGTAAGGAAAACCTGCATGGGGTGGAGAGTCAGTTGAATTCCACATTCGCAGTGAATGAATGGAACATTCTGTAGAGGAGATTCCAATGATTTCTGAAGCCTGTGTTGTGTGGACAGGAAAATGAAGAGCTGACCAGGCTTGAATCGATAGCCAAGTAAACAGCAGGGCTGCGAATATGAACAGGCCGCTGAAAACCAGCATTGGGTTACTTGGACATTCAACAGTGGTGTAATGAAAACCTGCGTGGAGTTGAGAGTCAGATGAATTCCAGATTCGCAGTGAATGAATGGAACATTCTGTAGTGGAGATAACAAAGATTTCTGAAGGCTGGTAGTGTGGTGGGACAATGAAGAGCTGAACAGGGTGGAGTGAATTGTCAATTAAACAGCACGGCTGCGAGTATGAACAGGCCTCTGAAAACCAGCATTGGCTTACTTGGACATTCACAAGTGGTGTAATGTTAACCAGGCGGGAGTGGAGAATCAGATAAACTCCAGACTCGCAGTGAATGAATGGAACATTCTGTAGTGGAGATTGCAATGATTTCTGAAATCTGGATTGTGGGGACACGAAAATGAAGAGCTGACCAGTGTTGAGTGGATAGCCTGTAAAAAGCCTCGGCTTCGAATGTGAACAGACCACTGAAAACCAGTATTGCATTACGTCGACTTTCAGCAGTGGTGTAACGAAAGCCTGCGTGGAGTGCAGATTCAGATGAATTCCAGATTCCCAGTGAATGAATGGAACATCCTGTAGTGGAGATTACAATGATTTCTGAAGGCTGGGATGTGTGCACAGGAAAATGAGGAGCAAAACAGGTTGAGTGGATAGCCAATTGAACAGCACGACTGCGAACATGAACAGGCCTCTGAAAACCAGCATTGTTTTACTTGGACATTCACAAGTGGTGTAAGATAAATCTGCAGGTAGTGGAGATTCAGTTGAATTCCAGATTCGCAGTGAATGAATGGAACATTCTGTACTGGAGATTGCAATGATTTCTCAAGTCTGGATTGTTTGGACATGAAAATGAAGAGCTGACCACAGTTGTGTGGATACCCAGTAAAAAGCAGGGCTTAGAGTGTGAACAGACCGCTGAAAACCAGCATTGTGTTACTTGGACATTCATAAGTGGTGTAATGAAAGCCTACCTGGAGTGCAGATTCAGATGAATTCCAGATTGGCAGTGAATGAATGGAACATTCTGTACTGGCGATTCCAATGATTTCTGAAGTCTGATATTGTGGAAAAGAAAATGAAAGGCTGACCAGGTTTGAGTGGATAGACAATTGAACAGCACACTGCGAGTGTGAAAAGGCGGCTGAAAACCAGCATTGGATTACTTGGTCATTCACCAGTGCTGTAATGAAAACCTGCCTGGAGCGGAGAGTCAGATGAATTGCAGAATCGCAGTGAATGAATGGAACAGTCTGTAGTGGAGAGCCCAATGATTTCTGAAGGCTGGTTTGTGTGGAGAGGAAAATGAAGAGCTGACCAATATTGAGTGGATAGCCCATTGAACAGCACTTCTGCGAGTTGAACATGCCTCTGAAAACCAGTATTGAGTTACTTGGACATTCACCAGTGGCGTAACGAAAACCTGCCAGGAGTGGAGGTTCAGAGGAATTCCAGATTCGCAGTGAATGAATGGAACATTCTCTAGTGGTGATTCCAATGATTTCTGAAGGCTGGGTTTTGTGGACACGAAAATGTAGAGCTGAACAGGGTGGAGTGGATAGCCAAATGAACAGCACGTCTCTTAGTATGAACAGGCCACTGAAAACCAGCATTGGCTTACTTGGACATTCACAAGTGGTGTAACGATAACCCGCCGGGAGTTGAGAGTCAGATGAATTTAAGATTCGCAGTGAATGAACGGAACATTCTGTGGAGGAGATACCAATTATTTCTGAAGGTTGGGTTATGAGGACAGGAAAATGTAGAGCTGAATAGGGTTGGGTGGATAGCAAATTGAACAGCACGGCTGAGTGTGTTAGCAGGCGGCTTAAAACCAGCATTGTCTTCCTTGGACATTTACCAGTGGTGTCACGAAAACCTTCCAGGAGTGGAGACTCTGATGAATTCCAGATTCGCGTGATTGAATGGAACATTCTGTAGTGGTGATTGCCAACATTTAGGAATCTGGATAGTCTGGACAGGATATTGAAGAGCTGACCGATATTGAGTGGATAGCCTATGAACAGCACGGTTTCGAGTGTGAACAGACCACTAAGAAGCAGCATTGCATTACTTGGACATTCATCAGTGGTGTAACGAAAGCCTTCCTGGAATGCAGATTCAGAGTATTTCCAGATTCACAGTGAATGAATGGAAATTTCTGTAGTAGAGATTCCAATGATTTCTGAACGCTGGGTTGTGTGGACAGGAAAATGAAGAGCTGACTAGGTTTGACTGGATTGCCAATTGAACAGCAAGGCTGTGAGTGTGAACAGCCGCTGAAAACCAGCATTGGATTACCTGGTCATTCACCAGTGTTGTTAGGAAAATCTGCCTGGTGTGGAGAGTCAGAGGAATTCCAGATTCGCAGGGAACGAATGGAACATTCTGAAGTGGAGATAAGAATGATTTCTGAAGGCTCGGTGTGTGGAAGGAAAATCAAGAGCTAACCAGCGTTCACTGGATAGCCAATTGAACAGCACGGCTGCGAGTGTTAACACGCAGCTGAAACCAGCCTTGGGTTGCTTGGACATTCACCAGTGGTGAAACGAAAACCTGCTGGGAGTGGAGAACAAGATGAATTCAAGATTCGCCTGAATGAATGAAACATTCTGTAGTGTAGATTGCAATGGTTTCTGAGGTTTGTATTGTCTGAACTGGAAAAAGAAGAACTCACCAGTGTTGAGTCGCTAGACCGTGAACAGCACGGGTTCGAGTGTGAATAGACCGCTGAAAACCATCATTGCGTTACTTGAACATTCAGCAGTGGTGCAATGAAAACCTGCCGGGAGTGGAGATTCAGATGAATTCCAGATTCGCAGTGAATGAATGGAACATTCTCTAGTGGTGATTCCAATGATTTCTGAAGGCTGGGTTTTGTGGACACGAAAATGTAGAGCTGAACAGGGTGGAATGGATAGCCAAATGAACAGCACGTCTCGTAGTAAGAACAGGCCACTGAAAACCAGCTTTGGCTTAATTGGACATTCACAAGTGGTGTAACGAAAACCTGACGGGAGTTGAGAATTAGATGAATTTCAGATTTGCCGTCAATGAATGGAACATTCTGTGGAGGAGATACCAATTGTTTCTGAAGTTTGGGTTATGTGGACAGGAAAATGGAGCTGAAGAGGGTTGAGTGGATAGCAAATTGAACAGCACGGCTGAGAGTAGGAGCAGGCCACTTAAAACCAGCATTGGCTTACTTGGATATTTACCAGTGGTGTCACGAAAACCTGCCGGGAGTGGAGATTCAGATGAATTCCAGATTCGCTGTGAATGAATGGAACATTCTGTAGTGGAGATAACAATGATTTCTCCAGTCTCTGTGGTGTGGACAGGAAAATGTAGAGCTGGCCAGGGTTGAGTGGATAGCCAATTGAACAGCACCACTGCGCTTGTGAAGAAAACACTTAAAACATTGGGTTACTTGGACATTCAACAGTGGTGTAACGAAAACCTGCCGGGAGTGGAGGTTCAGAGGAATTCCAGATTCGCAGTGAATGAATGGAACATTCTCTAGTGGAGATTCCAACGATTTCTGAAGGCTGGGTCGTGTGGAAGGAAAATCAAGAACTAATCAGGATTTAGTGGAAAGCCAATTGGATAGCATGGCTGCGAGTGTGAACATGCAGCTGAAAACCAGCATTGGGTTACTTGGACATTCATCAGTGGTGTAAGGAAAACCTGCATGGAGTGGAGAGTCAGTTGAATTCCACATTCGCAGTGAATGAATGGAACATTCTGTAGAGGAGATTCCAATGATTTCTGAAGCCTGTGTTGTGTGGACAGGAAAATGAAGAGCTGACCAGGCTTGAATCGATAGCCAAGTAAACAGCAGGGCTGCGAATATGAACAGGCCGCTGAAAACCAGCATTGGGTTACTTGGACATTCAACAGTGGTGTAATGAAAACCTGCGTGGAGTTGAGAGTCAGATGAATTCCAGATTCGCAGTGAATGAATGGAACATTCTGTAGTGGAGATAACAAAGATTTCTGAAGGCTGGTAGTGTGGTGGGACAATGAAGAGCTGAACAGGGTGGAGTGAATTGTCAATTAAACAGCACGGCTGCGAGTATGAACAGGCCTCTGAAAACCAGCATTGGCTTACTTGGACATTCACAAGTGGTGTAATGTTAACCAGGCGGGAGTGGAGAATCAGATAAACTCCAGACTCGCAGTGAATGAATGGAACATTCTGTAGTGGAGATTGCAATGATTTCTGAAATCTGGATTGTGGGGACACGAAAATGAAGAGCTGACCAGTGTTGAGTGGATAGCCTGTAAAAAGCCTCGGCTTCGAATGTGAACAGACCACTGAAAACCAGTATTGCATTACTTCGACTTTCAGCAGTGGTGTAAGGAAAGCCTGCGTGGAGTGCAGATTCAGATGAATTCCAGATTCCCAGTGAATGAATGGAACATCCTGTAGTGGAGATTACAATGATTTCTGAAGGCTGGGTTGTGTGCACAGGAAAATGAGGAGCAAAACAGGTTGAGTGGATAGCCAATTGAACAGCACGACTGCGAACATGAACAGGCCTCTGAAAACCAGCATTGTTTTACTTGGACATTCACAAGTGGTGTAAGATAAATCTGCAGGTAGTGGAGATTCAGTTGAATTCCAGATTCGCAGTGAATGAATGGAACATTCTGTACTGGAGATTGCAATGATTTCTCAAGTCTGGATTGTTTGGACATGAAAATGAAGAGCTGACCACAGTTGTGTGGATACCCAGTAAAAAGCAGGGCTTAGAGTGTGAACAGACCGCTGAAAACCAGCATTGTGTTACTTGGACATTCATAAGTGGTGTAATGAAAGCCTACCTGGAGTGCAGATTCAGATGAATTCCAGATTGGCAGTGAATGAATGGAACATTCTGTACTGGCGATTCCAATGATTTCTGAAGTCTGATATTGTGGAAAAGAAAATGAAAGGCTGACCAGGTTTGAGTGGATAGACAATTGAACAGCACACTGCGAGTGTGAAAAGGCGGCTGAAAACCAGCATTGGATTACTTGGTCATTCACCAGTGCTGTAATGAAAACCTGCCTGGAGCGGAGAGTCAGATGAATTGCAGAATCGCAGTGAATGAATGGAACAGTCTGTAGTGGAGAGCCCAATGATTTCTGAAGGCTGGTTTGTGTGGAGAGGAAAATGAAGAGCTGACCAATATTGAGTGGATAGCCCATTGAACAGCACTTCTGCGAGTTGAACATGCCTCTGAAAACCAGTATTGAGTTACTTGGACATTCACCAGTGGCGTAACGAAAACCTGCCAGGAGTGGAGGTTCAGAGGAATTCCAGATTCGCAGTGAATGAATGGAACATTCTCTAGTGGTGATTCCAATGATTTCTGAAGGCTGGGTTTTGTGGACACGAAAATGTAGAGCTGAACAGGGTGGAGTGGATAGCCAAATGAACAGCACGTCTCTTAGTATGAACAGGCCACTGAAAACCAGCATTGGCTTACTTGGACATTCACAAGTGGTGTAACGATAACCCGCCGGGAGTTGAGAGTCAGATGAATTTAAGATTCGCAGTGAATGAACGGAACATTCTGTGGAGGAGATACCAATTATTTCTGAAGGTTGGGTTATGAGGACAGGAAAATGTAGAGCTGAATAGGGTTGGGTGGATAGCAAATTGAACAGCACGGCTGAGTGTGTTAGCAGGCGGCTTAAAACCAGCATTGTCTTCCTTGGACATTTACCAGTGGTGTCACGAAAACCTTCCAGGAGTGGAGACTCTGATGAATTCCAGATTCGCGTGATTGAATGGAACATTCTGTAGTGGTGATTGCCAACATTTAGGAATCTGGATAGTCTGGACAGGATATTGAAGAGCTGACCGATATTGAGTGGATAGCCTATGAACAGCACGGTTTCGAGTGTGAACAGACCACTAAGAAGCAGCATTGCATTACTTGGACATTCATCAGTGGTGTAACGAAAGCCTTCCTGGAATGCAGATTCAGAGTATTTCCAGATTCACAGTGAATGAATGGAAATTTCTGTAGTAGAGATTCCAATGATTTCTGAACGCTGGGTTGTGTGGACAGGAAAATGAAGAGCTGACTAGGTTTGACTGGATTGCCAATTGAACAGCAAGGCTGTGAGTGTGAACAGCCGCTGAAAACCAGCATTGGATTACCTGGTCATTCACCAGTGTTGTTAGGAAAATCTGCCTGGTGTGGAGAGTCAGAGGAATTCCAGATTCGCAGGGAACGAATGGAACATTCTGAAGTGGAGATAAGAATGATTTCTGAAGGCTCGGTGTGTGGAAGGAAAATCAAGAGCTAACCAGCGTTCACTGGATAGCCAATTGAACAGCACGGCTGCGAGTGTTAACACGCAGCTGAAACCAGCCTTGGGTTGCTTGGACATTCACCAGTGGTGAAACGAAAACCTGCTGGGAGTGGAGAACAAGATGAATTCAAGATTCGCCTGAATGAATGAAACATTCTGTAGTGTAGATTGCAATGGTTTCTGAGGTTTGTATTGTCTGAACTGGAAAAAGAAGAACTCACCAGTGTTGAGTCGCTAGACCGTGAACAGCACGGGTTCGAGTGTGAATAGACCGCTGAAAACCATCATTGCGTTACTTGAACATTCAGCAGTGGTGCAATGAAAACCTGCCGGGAGTGGAGATTCAGATGAATTCCAGATTCGCAGTGAATGAATGGAACATTCTCTAGTGGTGATTCCAATGATTTCTGAAGGCTGGGTTTTGTGGACACGAAAATGTAGAGCTGAACAGGGTGGAATGGATAGCCAAATGAACAGCACGTCTCGTAGTAAGAACAGGCCACTGAAAACCAGCTTTGGCTTAATTGGACATTCACAAGTGGTGTAACGAAAACCTGACGGGAGTTGAGAATTAGATGAATTTCAGATTTGCCGTCAATGAATGGAACATTCTGTGGAGGAGATACCAATTGTTTCTGAAGTTTGGGTTATGTGGACAGGAAAATGGAGCTGAAGAGGGTTGAGTGGATAGCAAATTGAACAGCACGGCTGAGAGTAGGAGCAGGCCACTTAAAACCAGCATTGGCTTACTTGGATATTTACCAGTGGTGTCACGAAAACCTGCCGGGAGTGGAGATTCAGATGAATTCCAGATTCGCTGTGAATGAATGGAACATTCTGTAGTGGAGATAACAATGATTTCTCCAGTCTCTGTGGTGTGGACAGGAAAATGTAGAGCTGGCCAGGGTTGAGTGGATAGCCAATTGAACAGCACCACTGCGCTTGTGAAGAAAACACTTAAAACATTGGGTTACTTGGACATTCAACAGTGGTGTAACGAAAACCTGCCGGGAGTGGAGGTTCAGAGGAATTCCAGATTCGCAGTGAATGAATGGAACATTCTCTAGTGGAGATTCCAACGATTTCTGAAGGCTGGGTCGTGTGGAAGGAAAATCAAGAACTAATCAGGATTTAGTGGAAAGCCAATTGTATAGCATGGCTGCGAGTGTGAACATGCAGCTGAAAACCAGCATTGGGTTACTTGGACATTCACAAGTGGTGTAATATTAACCAGGCGGGAGTGGAGAATCAGATAAACTCCAGACTCGCAGTGAATGAATGGAACATTCTGTAGTGGAGATTGCAATGATTTCTGAAATCTGGATTGTGGGGACACGAAAATGAAGAGCTGACCAGTGTTGAGTGGATAGCCTGTAAAAAGCCTCGGCTTCGAATGTGAACAGACCACTGAAAACCAGTATTGCATTACTTCGACTTTCAGCAGTGGTGTAAGGAAAGCCTGCGTGGAGTGCAGATTCAGATGAATTCCAGATTCCCAGTGAATGAATGGAACATCCTGTAGTGGAGATTACAATGATTTCTGAAGGCTGGGTTGTGTGCACAGGAAAATGAGGAGCAAAACAGGTTGAGTGGATAGCCAATTGAACAGCACGACTGCGAACATGAACAGGCCTCTGAAAACCAGCATTGTTTTACTTGGACATTCACAAGTGGTGTAAGATAAATCTGCAGGTAGTGGAGATTCAGTTGAATTCCAGATTCGCAGTGAATGAATGGAACATTCTGTACTGGAGATTGCAATGATTTCTCAAGTCTGGATTGTTTGGACATGAAAATGAAGAGCTGACCACAGTTGTGTGGATACCCAGTAAAAAGCAGGGCTTAGAGTGTGAACAGACCGCTGAAAACCAGCATTGTGTTACTTGGACATTCATAAGTGGTGTAATGAAAGCCTACCTGGAGTGCAGATTCAGATGAATTCCAGATTGGCAGTGAATGAATGGAACATTCTGTACTGGCGATTCCAATGATTTCTGAAGTCTGATATTGTGGAAAAGAAAATGAAAGGCTGACCAGGTTTGAGTGGATAGACAATTGAACAGCACACTGCGAGTGTGAAAAGGCGGCTGAAAACCAGCATTGGATTACTTGGTCATTCACCAGTGCTGTAATGAAAACCTGCCTGGAGCGGAGAGTCAGATGAATTGCAGAATCGCAGTGAATGAATGGAACAGTCTGTAGTGGAGAGCCCAATGATTTCTGAAGGCTGGTTTGTGTGGAGAGGAAAATGAAGAGCTGACCAATATTGAGTGGATAGCCCATTGAACAGCACTTCTGCGAGTTGAACATGCCTCTGAAAACCAGTATTGAGTTACTTGGACATTCACCAGTGGCGTAACGAAAACCTGCCAGGAGTGGAGGTTCAGAGGAATTCCAGATTCGCAGTGAATGAATGGAACATTCTCTAGTGGTGATTCCAATGATTTCTGAAGGCTGGGTTTTGTGGACACGAAAATGTAGAGCTGAACAGGGTGGAGTGGATAGCCAAATGAACAGCACGTCTCTTAGTATGAACAGGCCACTGAAAACCAGCATTGGCTTACTTGGACATTCACAAGTGGTGTAACGATAACCCGCCGGGAGTTGAGAGTCAGATGAATTTAAGATTCGCAGTGAATGAACGGAACATTCTGTGGAGGAGATACCAATTATTTCTGAAGGTTGGGTTATGAGGACAGGAAAATGTAGAGCTGAATAGGGTTGGGTGGATAGCAAATTGAACAGCACGGCTGAGTGTGTTAGCAGGCGGCTTAAAACCAGCATTGTCTTCCTTGGACATTTACCAGTGGTGTCACGAAAACCTTCCAGGAGTGGAGACTCTGATGAATTCCAGATTCGCGTGATTGAATGGAACATTCTGTAGTGGTGATTGCCAACATTTAGGAATCTGGATAGTCTGGACAGGATATTGAAGAGCTGACCGATATTGAGTGGATAGCCTATGAACAGCACGGTTTCGAGTGTGAACAGACCACTAAGAAGCAGCATTGCATTACTTGGACATTCATCAGTGGTGTAACGAAAGCCTTCCTGGAATGCAGATTCAGAGTATTTCCAGATTCACAGTGAATGAATGGAAATTTCTGTAGTAGAGATTCCAATGATTTCTGAACGCTGGGTTGTGTGGACAGGAAAATGAAGAGCTGACTAGGTTTGACTGGATTGCCAATTGAACAGCAAGGCTGTGAGTGTGAACAGCCGCTGAAAACCAGCATTGGATTACCTGGTCATTCACCAGTGTTGTTAGGAAAATCTGCCTGGTGTGGAGAGTCAGAGGAATTCCAGATTCGCAGGGAACGAATGGAACATTCTGAAGTGGAGATAAGAATGATTTCTGAAGGCTCGGTGTGTGGAAGGAAAATCAAGAGCTAACCAGCGTTCACTGGATAGCCAATTGAACAGCACGGCTGCGAGTGTTAACACGCAGCTGAAACCAGCCTTGGGTTGCTTGGACATTCACCAGTGGTGAAACGAAAACCTGCTGGGAGTGGAGAACAAGATGAATTCAAGATTCGCCTGAATGAATGAAACATTCTGTAGTGTAGATTGCAATGGTTTCTGAGGTTTGTATTGTCTGAACTGGAAAAAGAAGAACTCACCAGTGTTGAGTCGCTAGACCGTGAACAGCACGGGTTCGAGTGTGAATAGACCGCTGAAAACCATCATTGCGTTACTTGAACATTCAGCAGTGGTGCAATGAAAACCTGCCGGGAGTGGAGATTCAGATGAATTCCAGATTCGCAGTGAATGAATGGAACATTCTCTAGTGGTGATTCCAATGATTTCTGAAGGCTGGGTTTTGTGGACACGAAAATGTAGAGCTGAACAGGGTGGAATGGATAGCCAAATGAACAGCACGTCTCGTAGTAAGAACAGGCCACTGAAAACCAGCTTTGGCTTAATTGGACATTCACAAGTGGTGTAACGAAAACCTGACGGGAGTTGAGAATTAGATGAATTTCAGATTTGCCGTCAATGAATGGAACATTCTGTGGAGGAGATACCAATTGTTTCTGAAGTTTGGGTTATGTGGACAGGAAAATGGAGCTGAAGAGGGTTGAGTGGATAGCAAATTGAACAGCACGGCTGAGAGTAGGAGCAGGCCACTTAAAACCAGCATTGGCTTACTTGGATATTTACCAGTGGTGTCACGAAAACCTGCCGGGAGTGGAGATTCAGATGAATTCCAGATTCGCTGTGAATGAATGGAACATTCTGTAGTGGAGATAACAATGATTTCTCCAGTCTCTGTGGTGTGGACAGGAAAATGTAGAGCTGGCCAGGGTTGAGTGGATAGCCAATTGAACAGCACCACTGCGCTTGTGAAGAAAACACTTAAAACATTGGGTTACTTGGACATTCAACAGTGGTGTAACGAAAACCTGCCGGGAGTGGAGGTTCAGAGGAATTCCAGATTCGCAGTGAATGAATGGAACATTCTCTAGTGGAGATTCCAACGATTTCTGAAGGCTGGGTCGTGTGGAAGGAAAATCAAGAACTAATCAGGATTTAGTGGAAAGCCAATTGTATAGCATGGCTGCGAGTGTGAACATGCAGCTGAAAACCAGCATTGGGTTACTTGGACATTCATCAGTGGTGTAAGGAAAACCTGCATGGAGTGGAGAGTCAGTTGAATTCCACATTCGCAGTGAATGAATGGAACATTCTGTAGAGGAGATTCCAATGATTTCTGAAGCCTGTGTTGTGTGGACAGGAAAATGAAGAGCTGACCAGGCTTGAATCGATAGCCAAGTAAACAGCAGGGCTGCGAATATGAACAGGCCGCTGAAAACCAGCATTGGGTTACTTGGACATTCAACAGTGGTGTAATGAAAACCTGCGTGGAGTTGAGAGTCAGATGAATTCCAGATTCGCAGTGAATGAATGGAACATTCTGTAGTGGAGATAACAAAGATTTCTGAAGGCTGGTAGTGTGGTGGGACAATGAAGAGCTGAACAGGGTGGAGTGAATTGTCAATTAAACAGCACGGCTGCGAGAATGAACAGGCCTCTGAAAACCAGCATTGGCTTACTTGGACATTCACAAGTGGTGTAATATTAACCAGGCGGGAGTGGAGAATCAGATAAACTCCAGACTCGCAGTGAATGAATGGAACATTCTGTAGTGGAGATTGCAATGATTTCTGAAATCTGGATTGTGGGGACACGAAAATGAAGAGCTGACCAGTGTTGAGTGGATAGCCTGTAAAAAGCCTCGGCTTCGAATGTGAACAGACCACTGAAAACCAGTATTGCATTACTTCGACTTTCAGCAGTGGTGTAAGGAAAGCCTGCGTGGAGTGCAGATTCAGATGAATTCCAGATTCCCAGTGAATGAATGGAACATCCTGTAGTGGAGATTACAATGATTTCTGAAGGCTGGGTTGTGTGCACAGGAAAATGAGGAGCAAAACAGGTTGAGTGGATAGCCAATTGAACAGCACGACTGCGAACATGAACAGGCCTCTGAAAACCAGCATTGTTTTACTTGGACATTCACAAGTGGTGTAAGATAAATCTGCAGGTAGTGGAGATTCAGTTGAATTCCAGATTCGCAGTGAATGAATGGAACATTCTGTACTGGAGATTGCAATGATTTCTCAAGTCTGGATTGTTTGGACATGAAAATGAAGAGCTGACCACAGTTGTGTGGATACCCAGTAAAAAGCAGGGCTTAGAGTGTGAACAGACCGCTGAAAACCAGCATTGTGTTACTTGGACATTCATAAGTGGTGTAATGAAAGCCTACCTGGAGTGCAGATTCAGATGAATTCCAGATTGGCAGTGAATGAATGGAACATTCTGTACTGGCGATTCCAATGATTTCTGAAGTCTGATATTGTGGAAAAGAAAATGAAAGGCTGACCAGGTTTGAGTGGATAGACAATTGAACAGCACACTGCGAGTGTGAAAAGGCGGCTGAAAACCAGCATTGGATTACTTGGTCATTCACCAGTGCTGTAATGAAAACCTGCCTGGAGCGGAGAGTCAGATGAATTGCAGAATCGCAGTGAATGAATGGAACAGTCTGTAGTGGAGAGCCCAATGATTTCTGAAGGCTGGTTTGTGTGGAGAGGAAAATGAAGAGCTGACCAATATTGAGTGGATAGCCCATTGAACAGCACTTCTGCGAGTTGAACATGCCTCTGAAAACCAGTATTGAGTTACTTGGACATTCACCAGTGGCGTAACGAAAACCTGCCAGGAGTGGAGGTTCAGAGGAATTCCAGATTCGCAGTGAATGAATGGAACATTCTCTAGTGGTGATTCCAATGATTTCTGAAGGCTGGGTTTTGTGGACACGAGAATGTAGAGCTGAACAGGGTGGAGTGGATAGCCAAATGAACAGCACGTCTCTTAGTATGAACAGGCCACTGAAAACCAGCATTGGCTTACTTGGACATTCACAAGTGGTGTAACGATAACCCGCCGGGATTTGAGAGTCAGATGAATTTAAGATTCGCAGTGAATGAACGGAACATTCTGTGGAGGAGATACCAATTATTTCTGAAGGTTGGGTTATGAGGACAGGAAAATGTAGAGCTGAATAGGGTTGGGTGGATAGCAAATTGAACAGCACGGCTGAGTGTGTTAGCAGGCGGCTTAAAACCAGCATTGTCTTCCTTGGACATTTACCAGTGGTGTCACGAAAACCTTCCAGGAGTGGAGACTCTGATGAATTCCAGATTCGCGTGATTGAATGGAACATTCTGTAGTGGTGATTGCCAACATTTAGGAATCTGGATAGTCTGGACAGGATATTGAAGAGCTGACCGATATTGAGTGGATAGCCTATGAACAGCACGGTTTCGAGTGTGAACAGACCACTAAGAAGCAGCATTGCATTACTTGGACATTCATCAGTGGTGTAACGAAAGCCTTCCTGGAATGCAGATTCAGAGTATTTCCAGATTCACAGTGAATGAATGGAAATTTCTGTAGTAGAGATTCCAAAGATTTCTGAACGCTGGGTTGTGTGGACAGGAAAATGAAGAGCTGACTAGGTTTGACTGGATTGCCAATTGAACAGCAAGGCTGTGAGTGTGAACAGCCGCTGAAAACCAGCATTGGATTACCTGGTCATTCACCAGTGTTGTTAGGAAAATCTGCCTGGTGTGGAGAGTCAGAGGAATTCCAGATTCGCAGGGAACGAATGGAACATTCTGAAGTGGAGATAAGAATGATTTCTGAAGGCTCGGTGTGTGGAAGGAAAATCAAGAGCTAACCAGCGTTCACTGGATAGCCAATTGAACAGCACGGCTGCGAGTGTTAACACGCAGCTGAAACCAGCCTTGGGTTGCTTGGACATTCACCAGTGGTGAAACGAAAACCTGCTGGGAGTGGAGAACAAGATGAATTCAAGATTCGCCTGAATGAATGAAACATTCTGTAGTGTAGATTGCAACGGTTTCTGAGGTTTGTATTGTCTGAACTGGAAAAAGAAGAACTCACCAGTGTTGAGTCGCTAGACCGTGAACAGCACGGGTTCGAGTGTGAATAGACCGCTGAAAACCATCATTGCGTTACTTGAACATTCAGCAGTGGTGCAATGAAAACCTGCCGGGAGTGGAGATTCAGATGAATTCCAGATTCGCAGTGAATGAATGGAACATTCTCTAGTGGTGATTCCAATGATTTCTGAAGGCTGGGTTTTGTGGACACGAAAATGTAGAGCTGAACAGGGTGGAATGGATAGCCAAATGAACAGCACGTCTCGTAGTAAGAACAGGCCACTGAAAACCAGCTTTGGCTTAATTGGACATTCACAAGTGGTGTAACGAAAACCTGACGGGAGTTGAGAATTAGATGAATTTCAGATTTGCCGTCAATGAATGGAACATTCTGTGGAGGAGATACCAATTGTTTCTGAAGTTTGGGTTATGTGGACAGGAAAATGGAGCTGAAGAGGGTTGAGTGGATAGCAAATTGAACAGCACGGCCTAGAGTAGGAGCAGGCCACTTAAAACCAGCATTGGCTTACTTGGATATTTACCAGTGGTGTCACGAAAACCTGCCGGGAGTGGAGATTCAGATGAATTCCAGATTCGCTGTGAATGAATGGAACATTCTGTAGTGGAGATAACAATGATTTCTCCAGTCTCTGTGGTGTGGACAGGAAAATGTAGAGCTGTCCAGGGTTGAGTGGATAGCCAATTGAACAGCACCACTGCGCTTGTGAAGAAAACACTTAAAACATTGGGTTACTTGGACATTCAACAGTGGTGTAACGAAAACCTGCCGGGAGTGGAGGTTCAGAGGAATTCCAGATTCGCAGTGAATGAATGGAACATTCTCTAGTGGAGATTCCAACGATTTCTGAAGGCTGGGTCGTGTGGAAGGAAAATCAAGAACTAATCAGGATTTAGTGGAAAGCCAATTGTATAGCATGGCTGCGAGTGTGAACATGCAGCTGAAAACCAGCATTGGGTTACTTGGACATTCATCAGTGGTGTAAGGAAAACCTGCATGGAGTGGAGAGTCAGTTGAATTCCACATTCGCAGTGAATGAATGGAACATTCTGTAGAGGAGATTCCAATGATTTCTGAAGCCTGTGTTGTGTGGACAGGAAAATGAAGAGCTGACCAGGCTTGAATCGATAGCCAAGTAAACAGCAGGGCTGCGAATATGAACAGGCCGCTGAAAACCAGCATTGGGTTACTTGGACATTCAACAGTGGTGTAATGAAAACCTGCGTGGAGTTGAGAGTCAGATGAATTCCAGATTCGCAGTGAATGAATGGAACATTCTGTAGTGGAGATAACAAAGATTTCTGAAGGCTGGTAGTGTGGTGGGACAATGAAGAGCTGAACAGGGTGGAGTGAATTGTCAATTAAACAGCACGGCTGCGAGTATGAACAGGCCTCTGAAAACCAGCATTGGCTTACTTGGACATTCACAAGTGGTGTAATGTTAACCAGGCGGGAGTGGAGAATCAGATAAACTCCAGACTCGCAGTGAATGAATGGAACATTCTGTAGTGGAGATTGCAATGATTTCTGAAATCTGGATTGTGGGGACACGAAAATGAAGAGCTGACCAGTGTTGAGTGGATAGCCTGTAAAAAGCCTCGGCTTCGAATGTGAACAGACCACTGAAAACCAGTATTGCATTACTTCGACTTTCAGCAGTGGTGTAACGAAAGCCTGCGTGGAGTGCAGATTCAGATGAATTCCAGATTCCCAGTGAATGAATGGAACATCCTGTAGTGGAGATTACAATGATTTCTGAAGGCTGGGTTGTGTGCACAGGAAAATGAGGAGCAAAACAGGTTGAGTGGATAGCCAATTGAACAGCACGACTGCGAACATGAACAGGCCTCTGAAAACCAGCATTGTTTTACTTGGACATTCACAAGTGGTGTAAGATAAATCTGCAGGTAGTGGAGATTCAGTTGAATTCCAGATTCGCAGTGAATGAATGGAACATTCTGTACTGGAGATTGCAATGATTTCTCAAGTCTGGATTGTTTGGACATGAAAATGAAGAGCTGACCACAGTTGTGTGGATACCCAGTAAAAAGCAGGGCTTAGAGTGTGAACAGACCGCTGAAAACCAGCATTGTGTTACTTGGACATTCATAAGTGGTGTAATGAAAGCCTACCTGGAGTGCAGATTCAGATGAATTCCAGATTGGCAGTGAATGAATGGAACATTCTGTACTGGCGATTCCAATGATTTCTGAAGTCTGATATTGTGGAAAAGAAAATGAAAGGCTGACCAGGTTTGAGTGGATAGACAATTGAACAGCACACTGCGAGTGTGAAAAGGCGGCTGAAAACCAGCATTGGATTACTTGGTCATTCACCAGTGCTGTAATGAAAACCTGCCTGGAGCGGAGAGTCAGATGAATTGCAGAATCGCAGTGAATGAATGGAACAGTCTGTAGTGGAGAGCCCAATGATTTCTGAAGGCTGGTTTGTGTGGAGAGGAAAATGAAGAGCTGACCAATATTGAGTGGATAGCCCATTGAACAGCACTTCTGCGAGTTGAACATGCCTCTGAAAACCAGTATTGAGTTACTTGGACATTCACCAGTGGCGTAACGAAAACCTGCCAGGAGTGGAGGTTCAGAGGAATTCCAGATTCGCAGTGAATGAATGGAACATTCTCTAGTGGTGATTCCAATGATTTCTGAAGGCTGGGTTTTGTGGACACGAGAATGTAGAGCTGAACAGGGTGGAGTGGATAGCCAAATGAACAGCACGTCTCTTAGTATGAACAGGCCACTGAAAACCAGCATTGGCTTACTTGGACATTCACAAGTGGTGTAACGATAACCCGCCGGGAGTTGAGAGTCAGATGAATTTAAGATTCGCAGTGAATGAACGGAACATTCTGTGGAGGAGATACCAATTATTTCTGAAGGTTGGGTTATGAGGACAGGAAAATGTAGAGCTGAATAGGGTTGGGTGGATAGCAAATTGAACAGCACGGCTGAGTGTGTTAGCAGGCGGCTTAAAACCAGCATTGTCTTCCTTGGACATTTACCAGTGGTGTCACGAAAACCTTCCAGGAGTGGAGACTCTGATGAATTCCAGATTCGCGTGATTGAATGGAACATTCTGTAGTGGTGATTGCCAACATTTAGGAATCTGGATAGTCTGGACAGGATATTGAAGAGCTGACCGATATTGAGTGGATAGCCTATGAACAGCACGGTTTCGAGTGTGAACAGACCACTAAGAAGCAGCATTGCATTACTTGGACATTCATCAGTGGTGTAACGAAAGCCTTCCTGGAATGCAGATTCAGAGTATTTCCAGATTCACAGTGAATGAATGGAAATTTCTGTAGTAGAGATTCCAAAGATTTCTGAACGCTGGGTTGTGTGGACAGGAAAATGAAGAGCTGACTAGGTTTGACTGGATTGCCAATTGAACAGCAAGGCTGTGAGTGTGAACAGCCGCTGAAAACCAGCATTGGATTACCTGGTCATTCACCAGTGTTGTTAGGAAAATCTGCCTGGTGTGGAGAGTCAGAGGAATTCCAGATTCGCAGGGAACGAATGGAACATTCTGAAGTGGAGATAAGAATGATTTCTGAAGGCTCGGTGTGTGGAAGGAAAATCAAGAGCTAACCAGCGTTCACTGGATAGCCAATTGAACAGCACGGCTGCGAGTGTTAACACGCAGCTGAAACCAGCCTTGGGTTGCTTGGACATTCACCAGTGGTGAAACGAAAACCTGCTGGGAGTGGAGAACAAGATGAATTCAAGATTCGCCTGAATGAATGAAACATTCTGTAGTGTAGATTGCAACGGTTTCTGAGGTTTGTATTGTCTGAACTGGAAAAAGAAGAACTCACCAGTGTTGAGTCGCTAGACCGTGAACAGCACGGGTTCGAGTGTGAATAGACCGCTGAAAACCATCATTGCGTTACTTGAACATTCAGCAGTGGTGCAATGAAAACCTGCCGGGAGTGGAGATTCAGATGAATTCCAGATTCGCAGTGAATGAATGGAACATTCTCTAGTGGTGATTCCAATGATTTCTGAAGGCTGGGTTTTGTGGACACGAAAATGTAGAGCTGAACAGGGTGGAATGGATAGCCAAATGAACAGCACGTCTCGTAGTAAGAACAGGCCACTGAAAACCAGCTTTGGCTTAATTGGACATTCACAAGTGGTGTAACGAAAACCTGACGGGAGTTGAGAATTAGATGAATTTCAGATTTGCCGTCAATGAATGGAACATTCTGTGGAGGAGATACCAATTGTTTCTGAAGTTTGGGTTATGTGGACAGGAAAATGGAGCTGAAGAGGGTTGAGTGGATAGCAAATTGAACAGCACGGCCTAGAGTAGGAGCAGGCCACTTAAAACCAGCATTGGCTTACTTGGATATTTACCAGTGGTGTCACGAAAACCTGCCGGGAGTGGAGATTCAGATGAATTCCAGATTCGCTGTGAATGAATGGAACATTCTGTAGTGGAGATAACAATGATTTCTCCAGTCTCTGTGGTGTGGACAGGAAAATGTAGAGCTGGCCAGGGTTGAGTGGATAGCCAATTGAACAGCACCACTGCGCTTGTGAAGAAAACACTTAAAACATTGGGTTACTTGGACATTCAACAGTGGTGTAACGAAAACCTGCCGGGAGTGGAGGTTCAGAGGAATTCCAGATTCGCAGTGAATGAATGGAACATTCTCTAGTGGAGATTCCAACGATTTCTGAAGGCTGGGTCGTGTGGAAGGAAAATCAAGAACTAATCAGGATTTAGTGGAAAGCCAATTGTATAGCATGGCTGCGAGTGTGAACATGCAGCTGAAAACCAGCATTGGGTTACTTGGACATTCATCAGTGGTGTAAGGAAAACCTGCATGGAGTGGAGAGTCAGTTGAATTCCACATTCGCAGTGAATGAATGGAACATTCTGTAGAGGAGATTCCAATGATTTCTGAAGCCTGTGTTGTGTGGACAGGAAAATGAAGAGCTGACCAGGCTTGAATCGATAGCCAAGTAAACAGCAGGGCTGCGAATATGAACAGGCCGCTGAAAACCAGCATTGGGTTACTTGGACATTCAACAGTGGTGTAATGAAAACCTGCGTGGAGTTGAGAGTCAGATGAATTCCAGATTCGCAGTGAATGAATGGAACATTCTGTAGTGGAGATAACAAAGATTTCTGAAGGCTGGTAGTGTGGTGGGACAATGAAGAGCTGAACAGGGTGGAGTGAATTGTCAATTAAACAGCACGGCTGCGAGTATGAACAGGCCTCTGAAAACCAGCATTGACTTACTTGGACATTCACAAGTGGTGTAATGTTAACCAGGCGGGAGTGGAGAATCAGATAAACTCCAGACTCGCAGTGAATGAATGGAACATTCTGTAGTGGAGATTGCAATGATTTCTGAAATCTGGATTGTGGGGACACGAAAATGAAGAGCTGACCAGTGTTGAGTGGATAGCCTGTAAAAAGCCTCGGCTTCGAATGTGAACAGACCACTGAAAACCAGTATTGCATTACTTCGACTTTCAGCAGTGGTGTAACGAAAGCCTGCGTGGAGTGCAGATTCAGATGAATTCCAGATTCCCAGTGAATGAATGGAACATCCTGTAGTGGAGATTACAATGATTTCTGAAGGCTGGGTTGTGTGCACAGGAAAATGAGGAGCAAAACAGGTTGAGTGGATAGCCAATTGAACAGCACGACTGCGAACATGAACAGGCCTCTGAAAACCAGCATTGTTTTACTTGGACATTCACAAGTGGTGTAAGATAAATCTGCAGGTAGTGGAGATTCAGTTGAATTCCAGATTCGCAGTGAATGAATGGAACATTCTGTACTGGAGATTGCAATGATTTCTCAAGTCTGGATTGTTTGGACATGAAAATGAAGAGCTGACCACAGTTGTGTGGATACCCAGTAAAAAGCAGGGCTTAGAGTGTGAACAGACCGCTGAAAACCAGCATTGTGTTACTTGGACATTCATAAGTGGTGTAATGAAAGCCTACCTGGAGTGCAGATTCAGATGAATTCCAGATTGGCAGTGAATGAATGGAACATTCTGTACTGGCGATTCCAATGATTTCTGAAGTCTGATATTGTGGAAAAGAAAATGAAAGGCTGACCAGGTTTGAGTGGATAGACAATTGAACAGCACACTGCGAGTGTGAAAAGGCGGCTGAAAACCAGCATTGGATTACTTGGTCATTCACCAGTGCTGTAATGAAAACCTGCCTGGAGCGGAGAGTCAGATGAATTGCAGAATCGCAGTGAATGAATGGAACAGTCTGTAGTGGAGAGCCCAATGATTTCTGAAGGCTGGTTTGTGTGGAGAGGAAAATGAAGAGCTGACCAATATTGAGTGGATAGCCCATTGAACAGCACTTCTGCGAGTTGAACATGCCTCTGAAAACCAGTATTGAGTTACTTGGACATTCACCAGTGGCGTAACGAAAACCTGCCAGGAGTGGAGGTTCAGAGGAATTCCAGATTCGCAGTGAATGAATGGAACATTCTCTAGTGGTGATTCCAATGATTTCTGAAGGCTGGGTTTTGTGGACACGAGAATGTAGAGCTGAACAGGGTGGAGTGGATAGCCAAATGAACAGCACGTCTCTTAGTATGAACAGGCCACTGAAAACCAGCATTGGCTTACTTGGACATTCACAAGTGGTGTAACGATAACCCGCCGGGAGTTGAGAGTCAGATGAATTTAAGATTCGCAGTGAATGAACGGAACATTCTGTGGAGGAGATACCAATTATTTCTGAAGGTTGGGTTATGAGGACAGGAAAATGTAGAGCTGAATAGGGTTGGGTGGATAGCAAATTGAACAGCACGGCTGAGTGTGTTAGCAGGCGGCTTAAAACCAGCATTGTCTTCCTTGGACATTTACCAGTGGTGTCACGAAAACCTTCCAGGAGTGGAGACTCTGATGAATTCCAGATTCGCGTGATTGAATGGAACATTCTGTAGTGGTGATTGCCAACATTTAGGAATCTGGATAGTCTGGACAGGATATTGAAGAGCTGACCGATATTGAGTGGATAGCCAATGAACAGCACGGTTTCGAGTGTGAACAGACCACTAAGAAGCAGCATTGCATTACTTGGACATTCATCAGTGGTGTAACGAAAGCCTTCCTGGAATGCAGATTCAGAGTATTTCCAGATTCACAGTGAATGAATGGAAATTTCTGTAGTAGAGATTCCAATGATTTCTGAACGCTGGGTTGTGTGGACAGGAAAATGAAGAGCTGACTAGGTTTGACTGGATTGCCAATTGAACAGCAAGGCTGTGAGTGTGAACAGCCGCTGAAAACCAGCATTGGATTACCTGGTCATTCACCAGTGTTGTTAGGAAAATCTGCCTGGTGTGGAGAGTCAGAGGAATTCCAGATTCGCAGGGAACGAATGGAACATTCTGAAGTGGAGATAAGAATGATTTCTGAAGGCTCGGTGTGTGGAAGGAAAATCAAGAGCTAACCAGCGTTCACTGGATAGCCAATTGAACAGCACGGCTGCGAGTGTTAACACGCAGCTGAAACCAGCCTTGGGTTGCTTGGACATTCACCAGTGGTGAAACGAAAACCTGCTGGGAGTGGAGAACAAGATGAATTCAAGATTCGCCTGAATGAATGAAACATTCTGTAGTGTAGATTGCAATGGTTTCTGAGGTTTGTATTGTCTGAACTGGAAAAAGAAGAACTCACCAGTGTTGAGTCGCTAGACCGTGAACAGCACGGGTTCGAGTGTGAATAGACCGCTGAAAACCATCATTGCGTTACTTGAACATTCAGCAGTGGTGCAATGAAAACCTGCCGGGAGTGGAGATTCAGATGAATTCCAGATTCGCAGTGAATGAATGGAACATTCTCTAGTGGTGATTCCAATGATTTCTGAAGGCTGGGTTTTGTGGACACGAAAATGTAGAGCTGAACAGGGTGGAATGGATAGCCAAATGAACAGCACGTCTCGTAGTAAGAACAGGCCACTGAAAACCAGCTTTGGCTTAATTGGACATTCACAAGTGGTGTAACGAAAACCTGACGGGAGTTGAGAATTAGATGAATTTCAGATTTGCCGTCAATGAATGGAACATTCTGTGGAGGAGATACCAATTGTTTCTGAAGTTTGGGTTATGTGGACAGGAAAATGGAGCTGAAGAGGGTTGAGTGGATAGCAAATTGAACAGCACGGCTGAGAGTAGGAGCAGGCCACTTAAAACCAGCATTGGCTTACTTGGATATTTACCAGTGGTGTCACGAAAACCTGCCGGGAGTGGAGATTCAGATGAATTCCAGATTCGCTGTGAATGAATGGAACATTCTGTAGTGGAGATAACAATGATTTCTCCAGTCTCTGTGGTGTGGACAGGAAAATGTAGAGCTGGCCAGGGTTGAGTGGATAGCCAATTGAACAGCACCACTGCGCTTGTGAAGAAAACACTTAAAACATTGGGTTACTTGGACATTCAACAGTGGTGTAACGAAAACCTGCCGGGAGTGGAGGTTCAGAGGAATTCCAGATTCGCAGTGAATGAATGGAACATTCTCTAGTGGAGATTCCAACGATTTCTGAAGGCTGGGTCGTGTGGAAGGAAAATCAAGAACTAATCAGGATTTAGTGGAAAGCCAATTGTATAGCATGGCTGCGAGTGTGAACATGCAGCTGAAAACCAGCATTGGGTTACTTGGACATTCATCAGTGGTGTAAGGAAAACCTGCATGGAGTGGAGAGTCAGTTGAATTCCACATTCGCAGTGAATGAATGGAACATTCTGTAGAGGAGATTCCAATGATTTCTGAAGCCTGTGTTGTGTGGACAGGAAAATGAAGAGCTGACCAGGCTTGAATCGATAGCCAAGTAAACAGCAGGGCTGCGAATATGAACAGGCCGCTGAAAACCAGCATTGGGTTACTTGGACATTCAACAGTGGTGTAATGAAAACCTGCGTGGAGTTGAGAGTCAGATGAATTCCAGATTCGCAGTGAATGAATGGAACATTCTGTAGTGGAGATAACAAAGATTTCTGAAGGCTGGTAGTGTGGTGGGACAATGAAGAGCTGAACAGGGTGGAGTGAATTGTCAATTAAACAGCACGGCTGCGAGTATGAACAGGCCTCTGAAAACCAGCATTGGCTTACTTGGACATTCACAAGTGGTGTAATGTTAACCAGGCGGGAGTGGAGAATCAGATAAACTCCAGACTCGCAGTGAATGAATGGAACATTCTGTAGTGGAGATTGCAATGATTTCTGAAATCTGGATTGTGGGGACACGAAAATGAAGAGCTGACCAGTGTTGAGTGGATAGCCTGTAAAAAGCCTCGGCTTCGAATGTGAACAGACCACTGAAAACCAGTATTGCATTACTTCGACTTTCAGCAGTGGTGTAACGAAAGCCTGCGTGGAGTGCAGATTCAGATGAATTCCAGATTCCCAGTGAATGAATGGAACATCCTGTAGTGGAGATTACAATGATTTCTGAAGGCTGGGTTGTGTGCACAGGAAAATGAGGAGCAAAACAGGTTGAGTGGATAGCCAATTGAACAGCACGACTGCGAACATGAACAGGCCTCTGAAAACCAGCATTGTTTTACTTGGACATTCACAAGTGGTGTAAGATAAATCTGCAGGTAGTGGAGATTCAGTTGAATTCCAGATTCGCAGTGAATGAATGGAACATTCTGTACTGGAGATTGCAATGATTTCTCAAGTCTGGATTGTTTGGACATGAAAATGAAGAGCTGACCACAGTTGTGTGGATACCCAGTAAAAAGCAGGGCTTAGAGTGTGAACAGACCGCTGAAAACCAGCATTGTGTTACTTGGACATTCATAAGTGGTGTAATGAAAGCCTACCTGGAGTGCAGATTCAGATGAATTCCAGATTGGCAGTGAATGAATGGAACATTCTGTACTGGCGATTCCAATGATTTCTGAAGTCTGATATTGTGGAAAAGAAAATGAAAGGCTGACCAGGTTTGAGTGGATAGACAATTGAACAGCACACTGCGAGTGTGAAAAGGCGGCTGAAAACCAGCATTGGATTACTTGGTCATTCACCAGTGCTGTAATGAAAACCTGCCTGGAGCGGAGAGTCAGATGAATTGCAGAATCGCAGTGAATGAATGGAACAGTCTGTAGTGGAGAGCCCAATGATTTCTGAAGGCTGGTTTGTGTGGAGAGGAAAATGAAGAGCTGACCAATATTGAGTGGATAGCCCATTGAACAGCACTTCTGCGAGTTGAACATGCCTCTGAAAACCAGTATTGAGTTACTTGGACATTCACCAGTGGCGTAACGAAAACCTGCCAGGAGTGGAGGTTCAGAGGAATTCCAGATTCGCAGTGAATGAATGGAACATTCTCTAGTGGTGATTCCAATGATTTCTGAAGGCTGGGTTTTGTGGACACGAAAATGTAGAGCTGAACAGGGTGGAGTGGATAGCCAAATGAACAGCACGTCTCTTAGTATGAACAGGCCACTGAAAACCAGCATTGGCTTACTTGGACATTCACAAGTGGTGTAACGATAACCCGCCGGGAGTTGAGAGTCAGATGAATTTAAGATTCGCAGTGAATGAACGGAACATTCTGTGGAGGAGATACCAATTATTTCTGAAGGTTGGGTTATGAGGACAGGAAAATGTAGAGCTGAATAGGGTTGGGTGGATAGCAAATTGAACAGCACGGCTGAGTGTGTTAGCAGGCGGCTTAAAACCAGCATTGTCTTCCTTGGACATTTACCAGTGGTGTCACGAAAACCTTCCAGGAGTGGAGACTCTGATGAATTCCAGATTCGCGTGATTGAATGGAACATTCTGTAGTGGTGATTGCCAACATTTAGGAATCTGGATAGTCTGGACAGGATATTGAAGAGCTGACCGATATTGAGTGGATAGCCAATGAACAGCACGGTTTCGAGTGTGAACAGACCACTAAGAAGCAGCATTGCATTACTTGGACATTCATCAGTGGTGTAACGAAAGCCTTCCTGGAATGCAGATTCAGAGTATTTCCAGATTCACAGTGAATGAATGGAAATTTCTGTAGTAGAGATTCCAATGATTTCTGAACGCTGGGTTGTGTGGACAGGAAAATGAAGAGCTGACTAGGTTTGACTGGATTGCCAATTGAACAGCAAGGCTGTGAGTGTGAACAGCCGCTGAAAACCAGCATTGGATTACCTGGTCATTCACCAGTGTTGTTAGGAAAATCTGCCTGGTGTGGAGAGTCAGAGGAATTCCAGATTCGCAGGGAACGAATGGAACATTCTGAAGTGGAGATAAGAATGATTTCTGAAGGCTCGGTGTGTGGAAGGAAAATCAAGAGCTAACCAGCGTTCACTGGATAGCCAATTGAACAGCACGGCTGCGAGTGTTAACACGCAGCTGAAACCAGCCTTGGGTTGCTTGGACATTCACCAGTGGTGAAACGAAAACCTGCTGGGAGTGGAGAACAAGATGAATTCAAGATTCGCCTGAATGAATGAAACATTCTGTAGTGTAGATTGCAATGGTTTCTGAGGTTTGTATTGTCTGAACTGGAAAAAGAAGAACTCACCAGTGTTGAGTCGCTAGACCGTGAACAGCACGGGTTCGAGTGTGAATAGACCGCTGAAAACCATCATTGCGTTACTTGAACATTCAGCAGTGGTGCAATGAAAACCTGCCGGGAGTGGAGATTCAGATGAATTCCAGATTCGCAGTGAATGAATGGAACATTCTCTAGTGGTGATTCCAATGATTTCTGAAGGCTGGGTTTTGTGGACACGAAAATGTAGAGCTGAACAGGGTGGAATGGATAGCCAAATGAACAGCACGTCTCGTAGTAAGAACAGGCCACTGAAAACCAGCTTTGGCTTAATTGGACATTCACAAGTGGTGTAACGAAAACCTGACGGGAGTTGAGAATTAGATGAATTTCAGATTTGCCGTCAATGAATGGAACATTCTGTGGAGGAGATACCAATTGTTTCTGAAGTTTGGGTTATGTGGACAGGAAAATGGAGCTGAAGAGGGTTGAGTGGATAGCAAATTGAACAGCACGGCCTAGAGTAGGAGCAGGCCACTTAAAACCAGCATTGGCTTACTTGGATATTTACCAGTGGTGTCACGAAAACCTGCCGGGAGTGGAGATTCAGATGAATTCCAGATTCGCTGTGAATGAATGGAACATTCTGTAGTGGAGATAACAATGATTTCTCCAGTCTCTGTGGTGTGGACAGGAAAATGTAGAGCTGGCCAGGGTTGAGTGGATAGCCAATTGAACAGCACCACTGCGCTTGTGAAGAAAACACTTAAAACATTGGGTTACTTGGACATTCAACAGTGGTGTAACGAAAACCTGCCGGGAGTGGAGGTTCAGAGGAATTCCAGATTCGCAGTGAATGAATGGAACATTCTCTAGTGGAGATTCCAACGATTTCTGAAGGCTGGGTCGTGTGGAAGGAAAATCAAGAACTAATCAGGATTTAGTGGAAAGCCAATTGTATAGCATGGCTGCGAGTGTGAACATGCAGCTGAAAACCAGCATTGGGTTACTTGGACATTCATCAGTGGTGTAAGGAAAACCTGCATGGAGTGGAGAGTCAGTTGAATTCCACATTCGCAGTGAATGAATGGAACATTCTGTAGAGGAGATTCCAATGATTTCTGAAGCCTGTGTTGTGTGGACAGGAAAATGAAGAGCTGACCAGGCTTGAATCGATAGCCAAGTAAACAGCAGGGCTGCGAATATGAACAGGCCGCTGAAAACCAGCATTGGGTTACTTGGACATTCAACAGTGGTGTAATGAAAACCTGCGTGGAGTTGAGAGTCAGATGAATTCCAGATTCGCAGTGAATGAATGGAACATTCTGTAGTGGAGATAACAAAGATTTCTGAAGGCTGGTAGTGTGGTGGGACAATGAAGAGCTGAACAGGGTGGAGTGAATTGTCAATTAAACAGCACGGCTGCGAGTATGAACAGGCCTCTGAAAACCAGCATTGGCTTACTTGGACATTCACAAGTGGTGTAATGTTAACCAGGCGGGAGTGGAGAATCAGATAAACTCCAGACTCGCAGTGAATGAATGGAACATTCTGTAGTGGAGATTGCAATGATTTCTGAAATCTGGATTGTGGGGACACGAAAATGAAGAGCTGACCAGTGTTGAGTGGATAGCCTGTAAAAAGCCTCGGCTTCGAATGTGAACAGACCACTGAAAACCAGTATTGCATTACTTCGACTTTCAGCAGTGGTGTAACGAAAGCCTGCGTGGAGTGCAGATTCAGATGAATTCCAGATTCCCAGTGAATGAATGGAACATCCTGTAGTGGAGATTACAATGATTTCTGAAGGCTGGGTTGTGTGCACAGGAAAATGAGGAGCAAAACAGGTTGAGTGGATAGCCAATTGAACAGCACGACTGCGAACATGAACAGGCCTCTGAAAACCAGCATTGTTTTACTTGGACATTCACAAGTGGTGTAAGATAAATCTGCAGGTAGTGGAGATTCAGTTGAATTCCAGATTCGCAGTGAATGAATGGAACATTCTGTACTGGAGATTGCAATGATTTCTCAAGTCTGGATTGTTTGGACATGAAAATGAAGAGCTGACCACAGTTGTGTGGATACCCAGTAAAAAGCAGGGCTTAGAGTGTGAACAGACCGCTGAAAACCAGCATTGTGTTACTTGGACATTCATAAGTGGTGTAATGAAAGCCTACCTGGAGTGCAGATTCAGATGAATTCCAGATTGGCAGTGAATGAATGGAACATTCTGTACTGGCGATTCCAATGATTTCTGAAGTCTGATATTGTGGAAAAGAAAATGAAAGGCTGACCAGGTTTGAGTGGATAGACAATTGAACAGCACACTGCGAGTGTGAAAAGGCGGCTGAAAACCAGCATTGGATTACTTGGTCATTCACCAGTGCTGTAATGAAAACCTGCCTGGAGCGGAGAGTCAGATGAATTGCAGAATCGCAGTGAATGAATGGAACAGTCTGTAGTGGAGAGCCCAATGATTTCTGAAGGCTGGTTTGTGTGGAGAGGAAAATGAAGAGCTGACCAATATTGAGTGGATAGCCCATTGAACAGCACTTCTGCGAGTTGAACATGCCTCTGAAAACCAGTATTGAGTTACTTGGACATTCACCAGTGGCGTAACGAAAACCTGCCAGGAGTGGAGGTTCAGAAGAATTCCAGATTCGCAGTGAATGAATGGAACATTCTCTAGTGGTGATTCCAATGATTTCTGAAGGCTGGGTTTTGTGGACACGAAAATGTAGAGCTGAACAGGGTGGAGTGGATAGCCAAATGAACAGCACGTCTCTTAGTATGAACAGGCCACTGAAAACCAGCATTGGCTTACTTGGACATTCACAAGTGGTGTAACGATAACCCGCCGGGAGTTGAGAGTCAGATGAATTTAAGATTCGCAGTGAATGAACGGAACATTCTGTGGAGGAGATACCAATTATTTCTGAAGGTTGGGTTATGAGGACAGGAAAATGTAGAGCTGAATAGGGTTGGGTGGATAGCAAATTGAACAGCACGGCTGAGTGTGTTAGCAGGCGGCTTAAAACCAGCATTGTCTTCCTTGGACATTTACCAGTGGTGTCACGAAAACCTTCCAGGAGTGGAGACTCTGATGAATTCCAGATTCGCGTGATTGAATGGAACATTCTGTAGTGGTGATTGCCAACATTTAGGAATCTGGATAGTCTGGACAGGATATTGAAGAGCTGACCGATATTGAGTGGATAGCCAATGAACAGCACGGTTTCGAGTGTGAACAGACCACTAAGAAGCAGCATTGCATTACTTGGACATTCATCAGTGGTGTAACGAAAGCCTTCCTGGAATGCAGATTCAGAGTATTTCCAGATTCACAGTGAATGAATGGAAATTTCTGTAGTAGAGATTCCAATGATTTCTGAACGCTGGGTTGTGTGGACAGGAAAATGAAGAGCTGACTAGGTTTGACTGGATTGCCAATTGAACAGCAAGGCTGTGAGTGTGAACAGCCGCTGAAAACCAGCATTGGATTACCTGGTCATTCACCAGTGTTGTTAGGAAAATCTGCCTGGTGTGGAGAGTCAGAGGAATTCCAGATTCGCAGGGAACGAATGGAACATTCTGAAGTGGAGATAAGAATGATTTCTGAAGGCTCGGTGTGTGGAAGGAAAATCAAGAGCTAACCAGCGTTCACTGGATAGCCAATTGAACAGCACGGCTGCGAGTGTTAACACGCAGCTGAAACCAGCCTTGGGTTGCTTGGACATTCACCAGTGGTGAAACGAAAACCTGCTGGGAGTGGAGAACAAGATGAATTCAAGATTCGCCTGAATGAATGAAACATTCTGTAGTGTAGATTGCAATGGTTTCTGAGGTTTGTATTGTCTGAACTGGAAAAAGAAGAACTCACCAGTGTTGAGTCGCTAGACCGTGAACAGCACGGGTTCGAGTGTGAATAGACCGCTGAAAACCATCATTGCGTTACTTGAACATTCAGCAGTGGTGCAATGAAAACCTGCCGGGAGTGGAGATTCAGATGAATTCCAGATTCGCAGTGAATGAATGGAACATTCTCTAGTGGTGATTCCAATGATTTCTGAAGGCTGGGTTTTGTGGACACGAAAATGTAGAGCTGAACAGGGTGGAATGGATAGCCAAATGAACAGCACGTCTCGTAGTAAGAACAGGCCACTGAAAACCAGCTTTGGCTTAACTGGACATTCACAAGTGGTGTAACGAAAACCTGACGGGAGTTGAGAATTAGATGAATTTCAGATTTGCCGTCAATGAATGGAACATTCTGTGGAGGAGGTACCAATTGTTTCTGAAGTTTGGGTTATGTGGACAGGAAAATGGAGCTGAAGAGGGTTGAGTGGATAGCAAATTGAACAGCACGGCTGAGAGTAGGAGCAGGCCACTTAAAACCAGCATTGGCTTACTTGGATATTTACCAGTGGTGTCACGAAAACCTGCCGGGAGTGGAGATTCAGATGAATTCCAGATTCGCTGTGAATGAATGGAACATTCTGTAGTGGAGATAACAATGATTTCTCCAGTCTCTGTGGTGTGGACAGGAAAATGTAGAGCTGGCCAGGGTTGAGTGGATAGCCAATTGAACAGCACCACTGCGCATGTGAAGAAAACACTTAAAACATTGGGTTACTTGGACATTCAACAGTGGTGTAACGAAAACCTGCCGGGAGTGGAGGTTCAGAGGAATTCCAGATTCGCAGTGAATGAATGGAACATTCTCTAGTGGAGATTCCAACGATTTCTGAAGGCTGGGTCGTGTGGAAGGAAAATCAAGAACTAATCAGGATTTAGTGGAAAGCCAATTGTATAGCATGGCTGCGAGTGTGAACATGCAGCTGAAAACCAGCATTGGGTTACTTGGACATTCATCAGTGGTGTAAGGAAAACCTGCATGGAGTGGAGAGTCAGTTGAATTCCACATTCGCAGTGAATGAATGGAACATTCTGTAGAGGAGATTCCAATGATTTCTGAAGCCTGTGTTGTGTGGACAGGAAAATGAAGAGCTGACCAGGCTTGAATCGATAGCCAAGTAAACAGCAGGGCTGCGAATATGAACAGGCCGCTGAAAACCAGCATTGGGTTACTTGGACATTCAACAGTGGTGTAATGAAAACCTGCGTGGAGTTGAGAGTCAGATGAATTCCAGATTCGCAGTGAATGAATGGAACATTCTGTAGTGGAGATAACAAAGATTTCTGAAGGCTGGTAGTGTGGTGGGACAATGAAGAGCTGAACAGGGTGGAGTGAATTGTCAATTAAACAGCACGGCTGCGAGTATGAACAGGCCTCTGAAAACCAGCATTGGCTTACTTGGACATTCACAAGTGGTGTAATGTTAACCAGGCGGGAGTGGAGAATCAGATAAACTCCAGACTCGCAGTGAATGAATGGAACATTCTGTAGTGGAGATTGCAATGATTTCTGAAATCTGGATTGTGGGGACACGAAAATGAAGAGCTGACCAGTGTTGAGTGGATAGCCTGTAAAAAGCCTCGGCTTCGAATGTGAACAGACCACTGAAAACCAGTATTGCATTACTTCGACTTTCAGCAGTGGTGTAACGAAAGCCTGCGTGGAGTGCAGATTCAGATGAATTCCAGATTCCCAGTGAATGAATGGAACATCCTGTAGTGGAGATTACAATGATTTCTGAAGGCTGGGTTGTGTGCACAGGAAAATGAGGAGCAAAACAGGTTGAGTGGATAGCCAATTGAACAGCACGACTGCGAACATGAACAGGCCTCTGAAAACCAGCATTGTTTTACTTGGACATTCACAAGTGGTGTAAGATAAATCTGCAGGTAGTGGAGATTCAGTTGAATTCCAGATTCGCAGTGAATGAATGGAACATTCTGTACTGGAGATTGCAAGGATTTCTCAAGTCTGGATTGTTTGGACATGAAAATGAAGAGCTGACCACAGTTGTGTGGATACCCAGTAAAAAGCAGGGCTTAGAGTGTGAACAGACCGCTGAAAACCAGCATTGTGTTACTTGGACATTCATAAGTGGTGTAATGAAAGCCTACCTGGAGTGCAGATTCAGATGAATTCCAGATTGGCAGTGAATGAATGGAACATTCTGTACTGGCGATTCCAATGATTTCTGAAGTCTGATATTGTGGAAAAGAAAATGAAAGGCTGACCAGGTTTGAGTGGATAGACAATTGAACAGCACACTGCGAGTGTGAAAAGGCGGCTGAAAACCAGCATTGGATTACTTGGTCATTCACCAGTGCTGTAATGAAAACCTGCCTGGAGCGGAGAGTCAGATGAATTGCAGAATCGCAGTGAATGAATGGAACAGTCTGTAGTGGAGAGCCCAATGATTTCTGAAGGCTGGTTTGTGTGGAGAGGAAAATGAAGAGCTGACCAATATTGAGTGGATAGCCCATTGAACAGCACTTCTGCGAGTTGAACATGCCTCTGAAAACCAGTATTGAGTTACTTGGACATTCACCAGTGGCGTAACGAAAACCTGCCAGGAGTGGAGGTTCAGATGAATTCCAGATTCGCAGTGAATGAATGGAACATTCTCTAGTGGTGATTCCAATGATTTCTGAAGGCTGGGTTTTGTGGACACGAAAATGTAGAGCTGAACAGGGTGGAGTGGATAGCCAAATGAACAGCACGTCTCTTAGTATGAACAGGCCACTGAAAACCAGCATTGGCTTACTTGGACATTCACAAGTGGTGTAACGATAACCCGCCGGGAGTTGAGAGTCAGATGAATTTAAGATTCGCAGTGAATGAACGGAACATTCTGTGGAGGAGATACCAATTATTTCTGAAGGTTGGGTTATGAGGACAGGAAAATGTAGAGCTGAATAGGGTTGGGTGGATAGCAAATTGAACAGCACGGCTGAGTGTGTTAGCAGGCGGCTTAAAACCAGCATTGTCTTCCTTGGACATTTACCAGTGGTGTCACGAAAACCTACCAGGAGTGGAGACTCTGATGAATTCCAGATTCGCGTGATTGAATGGAACATTCTGTAGTGGTGATTGCCAACATTTAGGAATCTGGATAGTCTGGACAGGATATTGAAGAGCTGACCGATATTGAGTGGATAGCCAATGAACAGCACGGTTTCGAGTGTGAACAGACCACTAAGAAGCAGCATTGCATTACTTGGACATTCATCAGTGGTGTAACGAAAGCCTTCCTGGAATGCAGATTCAGAGTATTTCCAGATTCACAGTGAATGAATGGAAATTTCTGTAGTAGAGATTCCAATGATTTCTGAACGCTGGGTTGTGTGGACAGGAAAATGAAGAGCTGACTAGGTTTGACTGGATTGCCAATTGAACAGCAAGGCTGTGAGTGTGAACAGCCGCTGAAAACCAGCATTGGATTACCTGGTCATTCACCAGTGTTGTTAGGAAAATCTGCCTGGTGTGGAGAGTCGGAGGAATTCCAGATTCGCAGGGAACGAATGGAACATTCTGAAGTGGAGATAAGAATGATTTCTGAAGGCTCGTTGTGTGGAAGGAAAATCAAGAGCTAACCAGCGTTCACTGGATAGCCAATTGAACAGCACGGCTGCGAGTGTTAACACGCAGCTGAAACCAGCCTTGGGTTGCTTGGACATTCACCAGTGGTGAAACGAAAACCTGCTGGGAGTGGAGAACAAGATGAATTCAAGATTCGCCTGAATGAATGAAACATTCTGTAGTGTAGATTGCAATGGTTTCTGAGGTTTGTATTGTCTGAACTGGAAAAAGAAGAACTCACCAGTGTTGAGTCGCTAGACCGTGAACAGCACGGCTTCGAGTGTGAATAGACCGCTGAAAACCATCATTGCGTTACTTGAACATTCAGCAGTGGTGCAATGAAAACCTGCCGGGAGTGGAGATTCAGATGAATTCCAGATTCGCAGTGAATGAATGGAACATTCTCTAGTGGTGATTCCAATGATTTCTGAAGGCTGGGTTTTGTGGACACGAAAATGTAGAGCTGAACAGGGTGGAATGGATAGCCAAATGAACAGCACGTCTCGTAGTAAGAACAGGCCACTGAAAACCAGCTTTGGCTTAATTGGACATTCACAAGTGGTGTAACGAAAACCTGACGGGAGTTGAGAATTAGATGAATTTCAGATTTGCCGTCAATGAATGGAACATTCTGTGGAGGAGATACCAATTGTTTCTGAAGTTTGGGTTATGTGGACAGGAAAATGGAGCTGAAGAGGGTTGAGTGGATAGCAAATTGAACAGCACGGCTGAGAGTAGGAGCAGGCCACTTAAAACCAGCATTGGCTTACTTGGATATTTACCAGTGGTGTCACGAAAACCTGCCGGGAGTGGAGATTCAGATGAATTCCAGATTCGCTGTGAATGAATGGAACATTCTGTAGTGGAGATAACAATGATTTCTCCAGTCTCTGTGGTGTGGACAGGAAAATGTAGAGCTGGCCAGGGTTGAGTGGATAGCCAATTGAACAGCACCACTGCGCTTGTGAAGAAAACACTTAAAACATTGGGTTACTTGGACATTCAACAGTGGTGTAACGAAAACCTGCCGGGAGTGGAGGTTCAGAGGAATTCCAGATTCGCAGTGAATGAATGGAACATTCTCTAGTGGAGATTCCAACGATTTCTGAAGGCTGGGTCGTGTGGAAGGAAAATCAAGAACTAATCAGGATTTAGTGGAAAGCCAATTGTATAGCATGGCTGCGAGTGTGAACATGCAGCTGAAAACCAGCATTGGGTTACTTGGACATTCATCAGTGGTGTAAGGAAAACCTGCATGGAGTGGAGAGTCAGTTGAATTCCACATTCGCAGTGAATGAATGGAACATTCTGTAGAGGAGATTCCAATGATTTCTGAAGCCTGTGTTGTGTGGACAGGAAAATGAAGAGCTGACCAGGCTTGAATCGATAGCCAAGTAAACAGCAGGGCTGCGAATATGAACAGGCCGCTGAAAACCGGCATTGGGTTACTTGGACATTCAACAGTGGTGTAATGAAAACCTGCGTGGAGTTGAGAGTCAGATGAATTCCAGATTCGCAGTGAATGAATGGAACATTCTGTAGTGGAGATAACAAAGATTTCTGAAGGCTGGTAGTGTGGTGGGACAATGAAGAGCTGAACAGGGTGGAGTGAATTGTCAATTAAACAGCACGGCTGCGAGTATGAACAGGCCTCTGAAAACCAGCATTGGCTTACTTGGACATTCACAAGTGGTGTAATGTTAACCAGGCGGGAGTGGAGAATCAGATAAACTCCAGACTCGCAGTGAATGAATGGAACATTCTGTAGTGGAGATTGCAATGATTTCTGAAATCTGGATTGTGGGGACACGAAAATGAAGAGCTGACCAGTGTTGAGTGGATAGCCTGTAAAAAGCCTCGGCTTCGAATGTGAACAGACCACTGAAAACCAGTATTGCATTACTTCGACTTTCAGCAGTGGTGTAACGAAAGCCTGCGTGGAGTGCAGATTCAGATGAATTCCAGATTCCCAGTGAATGAATGGAACATCCTGTAGTGGAGATTACAATGATTTCTGAAGGCTGGGTTGTGTGCACAGGAAAATGAGGAGCAAAACAGGTTGAGTGGATAGCCAATTGAACAGCACGACTGCGAACATGAACAGGCCTCTGAAAACCAGCATTGTTTTACTTGGACATTCACAAGTGGTGTAAGATAAATCTGCAGGTAGTGGAGATTCAGTTGAATTCCAGATTCGCAGTGAATGAATGGAACATTCTGTACTGGAGATTGCAAGGATTTCTCAAGTCTGGATTGTTTGGACATGAAAATGAAGAGCTGACCACAGTTGTGTGGATACCCAGTAAAAAGCAGGGCTTAGAGTGTGAACAGACCGCTGAAAACCAGCATTGTGTTACTTGGACATTCATAAGTGGTGTAATGAAAGCCTACCTGGAGTGCAGATTCAGATGAATTCCAGATTGGCAGTGAATGAATGGAACATTCTGTACTGGCGATTCCAATGATTTCTGAAGTCTGATATTGTGGAAAAGAAAATGAAAGGCTGACCAGGTTTGAGTGGATAGACAATTGAACAGCACACTGCGAGTGTGAAAAGGCGGCTGAAAACCAGCATTGGATTACTTGGTCATTCACCAGTGCTGTAATGAAAACCTGCCTGGAGCGGAGAGTCAGATGAATTGCAGAATCGCAGTGAATGAATGGAACAGTCTGTAGTGGAGAGCCCAATGATTTCTGAAGGCTGGTTTGTGTGGAGAGGAAAATGAAGAGCTGACCAATATTGAGTGGATAGCCCATTGAACAGCACTTCTGCGAGTTGAACATGCCTCTGAAAACCAGTATTGAGTTACTTGGACATTCACCAGTGGCGTAACGAAAACCTGCCAGGAGTGGAGGTTCAGATGAATTCCAGATTCGCAGTGAATGAATGGAACATTCTCTAGTGGTGATTCCAATGATTTCTGAAGGCTGGGTTTTGTGGACACGAAAATGTAGAGCTGAACAGGGTGGAGTGGATAGCCAAATGAACAGCACGTCTCTTAGTATGAACAGGCCACTGAAAACCAGCATTGGCTTACTTGGACATTCACAAGTGGTGTAACGATAACCCGCCGGGAGTTGAGAGTCAGATGAATTTAAGATTCGCAGTGAATGAACGGAACATTCTGTGGAGGAGATACCAATTATTTCTGAAGGTTGGGTTATGAGGACAGGAAAATGTAGAGCTGAATAGGGTTGGGTGGATAGCAAATTGAACAGCACGGCTGAGTGTGTTAGCAGGCGGCTTAAAACCAGCATTGTCTTCCTTGGACATTTACCAGTGGTGTCACGAAAACCTACCAGGAGTGGAGACTCTGATGAATTCCAGATTCGCGTGATTGAATGGAACATTCTGTAGTGGTGATTGCCAACATTTAGGAATCTGGATAGTCTGGACAGGATATTGAAGAGCTGACCGATATTGAGTGGATAGCCAATGAACAGCACGGTTTCGAGTGTGAACAGACCACTAAGAAGCAGCATTGCATTACTTGGACATTCATCAGTGGTGTAACGAAAGCCTTCCTGGAATGCAGATTCAGAGTATTTCCAGATTCACAGTGAATGAATGGAAATTTCTGTAGTAGAGATTCCAATGATTTCTGAACGCTGGGTTGTGTGGACAGGAAAATGAAGAGCTGACTAGGTTTGACTGGATTGCCAATTGAACAGCAAGGCTGTGAGTGTGAACAGCCGCTGAAAACCAGCATTGGATTACCTGGTCATTCACCAGTGTTGTTAGGAAAATCTGCCTGGTGTGGAGAGTCGGAGGAATTCCAGATTCGCAGGGAACGAATGGAACATTCTGAAGTGGAGATAAGAATGATTTCTGAAGGCTCGGTGTGTGGAAGGAAAATCAAGAGCTAACCAGCGTTCACTGGATAGCCAATTGAACAGCACGGCTGCGAGTGTTAACACGCAGCTGAAACCAGCCTTGGGTTGCTTGGACATTCACCAGTGGTGAAACGAAAACCTGCTGGGAGTGGAGAACAAGATGAATTCAAGATTCGCCTGAATGAATGAAACATTCTGTAGTGTAGATTGCAATGGTTTCTGAGGTTTGTATTGTCTGAACTGGAAAAAGAAGAACTCACCAGTGTTGAGTCGCTAGACCGTGAACAGCACGGCTTCGAGTGTGAATAGACCGCTGAAAACCATCATTGCGTTACTTGAACATTCAGCAGTGGTGCAATGAAAACCTGCCGGGAGTGGAGATTCAGATGAATTCCAGATTCGCAGTGAATGAATGGAACATTCTCTAGTGGTGATTCCAATGATTTCTGAAGGCTGGGTTTTGTGGACACGAAAATGTAGAGCTGAACAGGGTGGAATGGATAGCCAAATGAACAGCACGTCTCGTAGTAAGAACAGGCCACTGAAAACCAGCTTTGGCTTAATTGGACATTCACAAGTGGTGTAACGAAAACCTGACGGGAGTTGAGAATTAGATGAATTTCAGATTTGCCGTCAATGAATGGAACATTCTGTGGAGGAGATACCAATTGTTTCTGAAGTTTGGGTTATGTGGACAGGAAAATGGAGCTGAAGAGGGTTGAGTGGATAGCAAATTGAACAGCACGGCTGAGAGTAGGAGCAGGCCACTTAAAACCAGCATTGGCTTACTTGGATATTTACCAGTGGTGTCACGAAAACCTGCCGGGAGTGGAGATTCAGATGAATTCCAGATTCGCTGTGAATGAATGGAACATTCTGTAGTGGAGATAACAATGATTTCTCCAGTCTCTGTGGTGTGGACAGGAAAATGTAGAGCTGGCCAGGGTTGAGTGGATAGCCAATTGAACAGCACCACTGCGCTTGTGAAGAAAACACTTAAAACATTGGGTTACTTGGACATTCAACAGTGGTGTAACGAAAACCTGCCGGGAGTGGAGGTTCAGAGGAATTCCAGATTCGCAGTGAATGAATGGAACATTCTCTAGTGGAGATTCCAACGATTTCTGAAGGCTGGGTCGTGTGGAAGGAAAATCAAGAACTAATCAGGATTTAGTGGAAAGCCAATTGTATAGCATGGCTGCGAGTGTGAACATGCAGCTGAAAACCAGCATTGGGTTACTTGGACATTCATCAGTGGTGTAAGGAAAACCTGCATGGAGTGGAGAGTCAGTTGAATTCCACATTCGCAGTGAATGAATGGAACATTCTGTAGAGGAGATTCCAATGATTTCTGAAGCCTGTGTTGTGTGGACAGGAAAATGAAGAGCTGACCAGGCTTGAATCGATAGCCAAGTAAACAGCAGGGCTGCGAATATGAACAGGCCGCTGAAAACCGGCATTGGGTTACTTGGACATTCAACAGTGGTGTAATGAAAACCTGCGTGGAGTTGAGAGTCAGATGAATTCCAGATTCGCAGTGAATGAATGGAACATTCTGTAGTGGAGATAACAAAGATTTCTGAAGGCTGGTAGTGTGGTGGGACAATGAAGAGCTGAACAGGGTGGAGTGAATTGTCAATTAAACAGCACGGCTGCGAGTATGAACAGGCCTCTGAAAACCAGCATTGGCTTACTTGGACATTCACAAGTGGTGTAATGTTAACCAGGCGGGAGTGGAGAATCAGATAAACTCCAGACTCGCAGTGAATGAATGGAACATTCTGTAGTGGAGATTGCAATGATTTCTGAAATCTGGATTGTGGGGACACGAAAATGAAGAGCTGACCAGTGTTGAGTGGATAGCCTGTAAAAAGCCTCGGCTTCGAATGTGAACAGACCACTGAAAACCAGTATTGCATTACTTCGACTTTCAGCAGTGGTGTAACGAAAGCCTGCGTGGAGTGCAGATTCAGATGAATTCCAGATTCCCAGTGAATGAATGGAACATCCTGTAGTGGAGATTACAATGATTTCTGAAGGCTGGGTTGTGTGCACAGGAAAATGAGGAGCAAAACAGGTTGAGTGGATAGCCAATTGAACAGCACGACTGCGAACATGAACAGGCCTCTGAAAACCAGCATTGTTTTACTTGGACATTCACAAGTGGTGTAAGATAAATCTGCAGGTAGTGGAGATTCAGTTGAATTCCAGATTCGCAGTGAATGAATGGAACATTCTGTACTGGAGATTGCAAGGATTTCTCAAGTCTGGATTGTTTGGACATGAAAATGAAGAGCTGACCACAGTTGTGTGGATACCCAGTAAAAAGCAGGGCTTAGAGTGTGAACAGACCGCTGAAAACCAGCATTGTGTTACTTGGACATTCATAAGTGGTGTAATGAAAGCCTACCTGGAGTGCAGATTCAGATGAATTCCAGATTGGCAGTGAATGAATGGAACATTCTGTACTGGCGATTCCAATGATTTCTGAAGTCTGATATTGTGGAAAAGAAAATGAAAGGCTGACCAGGTTTGAGTGGATAGACAATTGAACAGCACACTGCGAGTGTGAAAAGGCGGCTGAAAACCAGCATTGGATTACTTGGTCATTCACCAGTGCTGTAATGAAAACCTGCCTGGAGCGGAGAGTCAGATGAATTGCAGAATCGCAGTGAATGAATGGAACAGTCTGTAGTGGAGAGCCCAATGATTTCTGAAGGCTGGTTTGTGTGGAGAGGAAAATGAAGAGCTGACCAATATTGAGTGGATAGCCCATTGAACAGCACTTCTGCGAGTTGAACATGCCTCTGAAAACCAGTATTGAGTTACTTGGACATTCACCAGTGGCGTAACGAAAACCTGCCAGGAGTGGAGGTTCAGAGGAATTCCAGATTCGCAGTGAATGAATGGAACATTCTCTAGTGGTGATTCCAATGATTTCTGAAGGCTGGGTTTTGTGGACACGAAAATGTAGAGCTGAACAGGGTGGAGTGGATAGCCAAATGAACAGCACGTCTCTTAGTATGAACAGGCCACTGAAAACCAGCATTGGCTTACTTGGACATTCACAAGTGGTGTAACGATAACCCGCCGGGAGTTGAGAGTCAGATGAATTTAAGATTCGCAGTGAATGAACGGAACATTCTGTGGAGGAGATACCAATTATTTCTGAAGGTTGGGTTATGAGGACAGGAAAATGTAGAGCTGAATAGGGTTGGGTGGATAGCAAATTGAACAGCACGGCTGAGTGTGTTAGCAGGCGGCTTAAAACCAGCATTGTCTTCCTTGGACATTTACCAGTGGTGTCACGAAAACCTTCCAGGAGTGGAGACTCTGATGAATTCCAGATTCGCGTGATTGAATGGAACATTCTGTAGTGGTGATTGCCAACATTTAGGAATCTGGATAGTCTGGACAGGATATTGAAGAGCTGACCGATATTGAGTGGATAGCCAATGAACAGCACGGTTTCGAGTGTGAACAGACCACTAAGAAGCAGCATTGCATTACTTGGACACTCATCAGTGGTGTAACGAAAGCCTTCCTGGAATGCAGATTCAGAGTATTTCCAGATTCACAGTGAATGAATGGAAATTTCTGTAGTAGAGATTCCAATGATTTCTGAACGCTGGGTTGTGTGGACAGGAAAATGAAGAGCTGACTAGGTTTGACTGGATTGCCAATTGAACAGCAAGGCTGTGAGTGTGAACAGCCGCTGAAAACCAGCATTGGATTACCTGGTCATTCACCAGTGTTGTTAGGAAAATCTGCCTGGTGTGGAGAGTCAGAGGAATTCCAGATTCGCAGGGAACGAATGGAACATTCTGAAGTGGAGATAAGAATGATTTCTGAAGGCTCGGTGTGTGGAAGGAAAATCAAGAGCTAACCAGCGTTCACTGGATAGCCAATTGAACAGCACGGCTGCGAGTGTTAACACGCAGCTGAAACCAGCCTTGGGTTGCTTGGACATTCACCAGTGGTGAAACGAAAACCTGCTGGGAGTGGAGAACAAGATGAATTCAAGATTCGCCTGAATGAATGAAACATTCTGTAGTGTAGATTGCAATGGTTTCTGAGGTTTGTATTGTCTGAACTGGAAAAAGAAGAACTCACCAGTGTTGAGTCGCTAGACCGTGAACAGCACGGGTTCGAGTGTGAATAGACCGCTGAAAACCATCATTGCGTTACTTGAACATTCAGCAGTGGTGCAATGAAAACCTGCCGGGAGTGGAGATTCAGATGAATTCCAGATTCGCAGTGAATGAATGGAACATTCTCTAGTGGTGATTCCAATGATTTCTGAAGGCTGGGTTTTGTGGACACGAAAATGTAGAGCTGAACAGGGTGGAATGGATAGCCAAATGAACAGCACGTCTCGTAGTAAGAACAGGCCACTGAAAACCAGCTTTGGCTTAATTGGACATTCACAAGTGGTGTAACGAAAACCTGACGGGAGTTGAGAATTAGATGAATTTCAGATTTGCCGTCAATGAATGGAACATTCTGTGGAGGAGATACCAATTGTTTCTGAAGTTTGGGTTATGTGGACAGGAAAATGGAGCTGAAGAGGGTTGAGTGGATAGCAAATTGAACAGCACGGCTGAGAGTAGGAGCAGGCCACTTAAAACCAGCATTGGCTTACTTGGATATTTACCAGTGGTGTCACGAAAACCTGCCGGGAGTGGAGATTCAGATGAATTCCAGATTCGCTGTGAATGAATGGAACATTCTGTAGTGGAGATAACAATGATTTCTCCAGTCTCTGTGGTGTGGACAGGAAAATGTAGAGCTGGCCAGGGTTGAGTGGATAGCCAATTGAACAGCACCACTGCGCTTGTGAAGAAAACACTTAAAACATTGGGTTACTTGGACATTCAACAGTGGTGTAACGAAAACCTGCCGGGAGTGGAGGTTCAGAGGAATTCCAGATTCGCAGTGAATGAATGGAACATTCTCTAGTGGAGATTCCAACGATTTCTGAAGGCTGGGTCGTGTGGAAGGAAAATCAAGAACTAATCAGGATTTAGTGGAAAGCCAATTGTATAGCATGGCTGCGAGTGTGAACATGCAGCTGAAAACCAGCATTGGGTTACTTGGACATTCATCAGTGGTGTAAGGAAAACCTGCATGGAGTGGAGAGTCAGTTGAATTCCACATTCGCAGTGAATGAATGGAACATTCTGTAGAGGAGATTCCAATGATTTCTGAAGCCTGTGTTGTGTGGACAGGAAAATGAAGAGCTGACCAGGCTTGAATCGATAGCCAAGTAAACAGCAGGGCTGCGAATATGAACAGGCCGCTGAAAACCGGCATTGGGTTACTTGGACATTCAACAGTGGTGTAATGAAAACCTGCGTGGAGTTGAGAGTCAGATGAATTCCAGATTCGCAGTGAATGAATGGAACATTCTGTAGTGGAGATAACAAAGATTTCTGAAGGCTGGTAGTGTGGTGGGACAATGAAGAGCTGAACAGGGTGGAGTGAATTGTCAATTAAACAGCACGGCTGCGAGTATGAACAGGCCTCTGAAAACCAGCATTGGCTTACTTGGACATTCACAAGTGGTGTAATGTTAACCAGGCGGGAGTGGAGAATCAGATAAACTCCAGACTCGCAGTGAATGAATGGAACATTCTGTAGTGGAGATTGCAATGATTTCTGAAATCTGGATTGTGGGGACACGAAAATGAAGAGCTGACCAGTGTTGAGTGGATAGCCTGTAAAAAGCCTCGGCTTCGAATGTGAACAGACCACTGAAAACCAGTATTGCATTACTTCGACTTTCAGCAGTGGTGTAACGAAAGCCTGCGTGGAGTGCAGATTCAGATGAATTCCAGATTCCCAGTGAATGAATGGAACATCCTGTAGTGGAGATTACAATGATTTCTGAAGGCTGGGTTGTGTGCACAGGAAAATGAGGAGCAAAACAGGTTGAGTGGATAGCCAATTGAACAGCACGACTGCGAACATGAACAGGCCTCTGAAAACCAGCATTGTTTTACTTGGACATTCACAAGTGGTGTAAGATAAATCTGCAGGTAGTGGAGATTCAGTTGAATTCCAGATTCGCAGTGAATGAATGGAACATTCTGTACTGGAGATTGCAAGGATTTCTCAAGTCTGGATTGTTTGGACATGAAAATGAAGAGCTGACCACAGTTGTGTGGATACCCAGTAAAAAGCAGGGCTTAGAGTGTGAACAGACCGCTGAAAACCAGCATTGTGTTACTTGGACATTCATAAGTGGTGTAATGAAAGCCTACCTGGAGTGCAGATTCAGATGAATTCCAGATTGGCAGTGAATGAATGGAACATTCTGTACTGGCGATTCCAATGATTTCTGAAGTCTGATATTGTGGAAAAGAAAATGAAAGGCTGACCAGGTTTGAGTGGATAGACAATTGAACAGCACACTGCGAGTGTGAAAAGGCGGCTGAAAACCAGCATTGGATTACTTGGTCATTCACCAGTGCTGTAATGAAAACCTGCCTGGAGCGGAGAGTCAGATGAATTGCAGAATCGCAGTGAATGAATGGAACAGTCTGTAGTGGAGAGCCCAATGATTTCTGAAGGCTGGTTTGTGTGGAGAGGAAAATGAAGAGCTGACCAATATTGAGTGGATAGCCCATTGAACAGCACTTCTGCGAGTTGAACATGCCTCTGAAAACCAGTATTGAGTTACTTGGACATTCACCAGTGGCGTAACGAAAACCTGCCAGGAGTGGAGGTTCAGAGGAATTCCAGATTCGCAGTGAATGAATGGAACATTCTCTAGTGGTGATTCCAATGATTTCTGAAGGCTGGGTTTTGTGGACACGAAAATGTAGAGCTGAACAGGGTGGAGTGGATAGCCAAATGAACAGCACGTCTCTTAGTATGAACAGGCCACTGAAAACCAGCATTGGCTTACTTGGACATTCACAAGTGGTGTAACGATAACCCGCCGGGAGTTGAGAGTCAGATGAATTTAAGATTCGCAGTGAATGAACGGAACATTCTGTGGAGGAGATACCAATTATTTCTGAAGGTTGGGTTATGAGGACAGGAAAATGTAGAGCTGAATAGGGTTGGGTGGATAGCAAATTGAACAGCACGGCTGAGTGTGTTAGCAGGCGGCTTAAAACCAGCATTGTCTTCCTTGGACATTTACCAGTGGTGTCACGAAAACCTTCCAGGAGTGGAGACTCTGATGAATTCCAGATTCGCGTGATTGAATGGAACATTCTGTAGTGGTGATTGCCAACATTTAGGAATCTGGATAGTCTGGACAGGATATTGAAGAGCTGACCGATATTGAGTGGATAGCCAATGAACAGCACGGTTTCGAGTGTGAACAGACCACTAAGAAGCAGCATTGCATTACTTGGACACTCATCAGTGGTGTAACGAAAGCCTTCCTGGAATGCAGATTCAGAGTATTTCCAGATTCACAGTGAATGAATGGAAATTTCTGTAGTAGAGATTCCAATGATTTCTGAACGCTGGGTTGTGTGGACAGGAAAATGAAGAGCTGACTAGGTTTGACTGGATTGCCAATTGAACAGCAAGGCTGTGAGTGTGAACAGCCGCTGAAAACCAGCATTGGATTACCTGGTCATTCACCAGTGTTGTTAGGAAAATCTGCCTGGTGTGGAGAGTCAGAGGAATTCCAGATTCGCAGGGAACGAATGGAACATTCTGAAGTGGAGATAAGAATGATTTCTGAAGGCTCGGTGTGTGGAAGGAAAATCAAGAGCTAACCAGCGTTCACTGGATAGCCAATTGAACAGCACGGCTGCGAGTGTTAACACGCAGCTGAAACCAGCCTTGGGTTGCTTGGACATTCACCAGTGGTGAAACGAAAACCTGCTGGGAGTGGAGAACAAGATGAATTCAAGATTCGCCTGAATGAATGAAACATTCTGTAGTGTAGATTGCAATGGTTTCTGAGGTTTGTATTGTCTGAACTGGAAAAAGAAGAACTCACCAGTGTTGAGTCGCTAGACCGTGAACAGCACGGGTTCGAGTGTGAATAGACCGCTGAAAACCATCATTGCGTTACTTGAACATTCAGCAGTGGTGCAATGAAAACCTGCCGGGAGTGGAGATTCAGATGAATTCCAGATTCGCAGTGAATGAATGGAACATTCTCTAGTGGTGATTCCAATGATTTCTGAAGGCTGGGTTTTGTGGACACGAAAATGTAGAGCTGAACAGGGTGGAATGGATAGCCAAATGAACAGCACGTCTCGTAGTAAGAACAGGCCACTGAAAACCAGCTTTGGCTTAATTGGACATTCACAAGTGGTGTAACGAAAACCTGACGGGAGTTGAGAATTAGATGAATTTCAGATTTGCCGTCAATGAATGGAACATTCTGTGGAGGAGATACCAATTGTTTCTGAAGTTTGGGTTATGTGGACAGGAAAATGGAGCTGAAGAGGGTTGAGTGGATAGCAAATTGAACAGCACGGCTGAGAGTAGGAGCAGGCCACTTAAAACCAGCATTGGCTTACTTGGATATTTACCAGTGGTGTCACGAAAACCTGCCGGGAGTGGAGATTCAGATGAATTCCAGATTCGCTGTGAATGAATGGAACATTCTGTAGTGGAGATAACAATGATTTCTCCAGTCTCTGTGGTGTGGACAGGAAAATGTAGAGCTGGCCAGGGTTGAGTGGATAGCCAATTGAACAGCACCACTGCGCTTGTGAAGAAAACACTTAAAACATTGGGTTACTTGGACATTCAACAGTGGTGTAACGAAAACCTGCCGGGAGTGGAGGTTCAGAGGAATTCCAGATTCGCAGTGAATGAATGGAACATTCTCTAGTGGAGATTCCAACGATTTCTGAAGGCTGGGTCGTGTGGAAGGAAAATCAAGAACTAATCAGGATTTAGTGGAAAGCCAATTGTATAGCATGGCTGCGAGTGTGAACATGCAGCTGAAAACCAGCATTGGGTTACTTGGACATTCATCAGTGGTGTAAGGAAAACCTGCATGGAGTGGAGAGTCAGTTGAATTCCACATTCGCAGTGAATGAATGGAACATTCTGTAGAGGAGATTCCAATGATTTCTGAAGCCTGTGTTGTGTGGACAGGAAAATGAAGAGCTGACCAGGCTTGAATCGATAGCCAAGTAAACAGCAGGGCTGCGAATATGAACAGGCCGCTGAAAACCGGCATTGGGTTACTTGGACATTCAACAGTGGTGTAATGAAAACCTGCGTGGAGTTGAGAGTCAGATGAATTCCAGATTCGCAGTGAATGAATGGAACATTCTGTAGTGGAGATAACAAAGATTTCTGAAGGCTGGTAGTGTGGTGGGACAATGAAGAGCTGAACAGGGTGGAGTGAATTGTCAATTAAACAGCACGGCTGCGAGTATGAACAGGCCTCTGAAAACCAGCATTGGCTTACTTGGACATTCACAAGTGGTGTAATGTTAACCAGGCGGGAGTGGAGAATCAGATAAACTCCAGACTCGCAGTGAATGAATGGAACATTCTGTAGTGGAGATTGCAATGATTTCTGAAATCTGGATTGTGGGGACACGAAAATGAAGAGCTGACCAGTGTTGAGTGGATAGCCTGTAAAAAGCCTCGGCTTCGAATGTGAACAGACCACTGAAAACCAGTATTGCATTACTTCGACTTTCAGCAGTGGTGTAACGAAAGCCTGCGTGGAGTGCAGATTCAGATGAATTCCAGATTCCCAGTGAATGAATGGAACATCCTGTAGTGGAGATTACAATGATTTCTGAAGGCTGGGTTGTGTGCACAGGAAAATGAGGAGCAAAACAGGTTGAGTGGATAGCCAATTGAACAGCACGACTGCGAACATGAACAGGCCTCTGAAAACCAGCATTGTTTTACTTGGACATTCACAAGTGGTGTAAGATAAATCTGCAGGTAGTGGAGATTCAGTTGAATTCCAGATTCGCAGTGAATGAATGGAACATTCTGTACTGGAGATTGCAATGATTTCTCAAGTCTGGATTGTTTGGACATGAAAATGAAGAGCTGACCACAGTTGTGTGGATACCCAGTAAAAAGCAGGGCTTAGAGTGTGAACAGACCGCTGAAAACCAGCATTGTGTTACTTGGACATTCATAAGTGGTGTAATGAAAGCCTACCTGGAGTGCAGATTCAGATGAATTCCAGATTGGCAGTGAATGAATGGAACATTCTGTACTGGCGATTCCAATGATTTCTGAAGTCTGATATTGTGGAAAAGAAAATGAAAGGCTGACCAGGTTTGAGTGGATAGACAATTGAACAGCACACTGCGAGTGTGAAAAGGCGGCTGAAAACCAGCATTGGATTACTTGGTCATTCACCAGTGCTGTAATGAAAACCTGCCTGGAGCGGAGAGTCAGATGAATTGCAGAATCGCAGTGAATGAATGGAACAGTCTGTAGTGGAGAGCCCAATGATTTCTGAAGGCTGGTTTGTGTGGAGAGGAAAATGAAGAGCTGACCAATATTGAGTGGATAGCCCATTGAACAGCACTTCTGCGAGTTGAACATGCCTCTGAAAACCAGTATTGAGTTACTTGGACATTCACCAGTGGCGTAACGAAAACCTGCCAGGAGTGGAGGTTCAGAGGAATTCCAGATTCGCAGTGAATGAATGGAACATTCTCTAGTGGTGATTCCAATGATTTCTGAAGGCTGGGTTTTGTGGACACGAAAATGTAGAGCTGAACAGGGTGGAGTGGATAGCCAAATGAACAGCACGTCTCTTAGTATGAACAGGCCACTGAAAACCAGCATTGGCTTACTTGGACATTCACAAGTGGTGTAACGATAACCCGCCGGGAGTTGAGAGTCAGATGAATTTAAGATTCGCAGTGAATGAACGGAACATTCTGTGGAGGAGATACCAATTATTTCTGAAGGTTGGGTTATGAGGACAGGAAAATGTAGAGCTGAATAGGGTTGGGTGGATAGCAAATTGAACAGCACGGCTGAGTGTGTTAGCAGGCGGCTTAAAACCAGCATTGTCTTCCTTGGACATTTACCAGTGGTGTCACGAAAACCTTCCAGGAGTGGAGACTCTGATGAATTCCAGATTCGCGTGATTGAATGGAACATTCTGTAGTGGTGATTGCCAACATTTAGGAATCTGGATAGTCTGGACAGGATATTGAAGAGCTGACCGATATTGAGTGGATAGCCAATGAACAGCACGGTTTCGAGTGTGAACAGACCACTAAGAAGCAGCATTGCATTACTTGGACATTCATCAGTGGTGTAACGAAAGCCTTCCTGGAATGCAGATTCAGAGTATTTCCAGATTCACAGTGAATGAATGGAAATTTCTGTAGTAGAGATTCCAATGATTTCTGAACGCTGGGTTGTGTGGACAGGAAAATGAAGAGCTGACTAGGTTTGACTGGATTGCCAATTGAACAGCAAGGCTGTGAGTGTGAACAGCCGCTGAAAACCAGCATTGGATTACCTGGTCATTCACCAGTGTTGTTAGGAAAATCTGCCTGGTGTGGAGAGTCAGAGGAATTCCAGATTCGCAGGGAACGAATGGAACATTCTGAAGTGGAGATAAGAATGATTTCTGAAGGCTCGGTGTGTGGAAGGAAAATCAAGAGCTAACCAGCGTTCACTGGATAGCCAATTGAACAGCACGGCTGCGAGTGTTAACACGCAGCTGAAACCAGCCTTGGGTTGCTTGGACATTCACCAGTGGTGAAACGAAAACCTGCTGGGAGTGGAGAACAAGATGAATTCAAGATTCGCCTGAATGAATGAAACATTCTGTAGTGTAGATTGCAATGGTTTCTGAGGTTTGTATTGTCTGAACTGGAAAAAGAAGAACTCACCAGTGTTGAGTCGCTAGACCGTGAACAGCACGGGTTCGAGTGTGAATAGACCGCTGAAAACCATCATTGCGTTACTTGAACATTCAGCAGTGGTGCAATGAAAACCTGCCGGGAGTGGAGATTCAGATGAATTCCAGATTCGCAGTGAATGAATGGAACATTCTCTAGTGGTGATTCCAATGATTTCTGAAGGCTGGGTTTTGTGGACACGAAAATGTAGAGCTGAACAGGGTGGAATGGATAGCCAAATGAACAGCACGTCTCGTAGTAAGAACAGGCCACTGAAAACCAGCTTTGGCTTAATTGGACATTCACAAGTGGTGTAACGAAAACCTGACGGGAGTTGAGAATTAGATGAATTTCAGATTTGCCGTCAATGAATGGAACATTCTGTGGAGGAGATACCAATTGTTTCTGAAGTTTGGGTTATGTGGACAGGAAAATGGAGCTGAAGAGGGTTGAGTGGATAGCAAATTGAACAGCACGGCTGAGAGTAGGAGCAGGCCACTTAAAACCAGCATTGGCTTACTTGGATATTTACCAGTGGTGTCACGAAAACCTGCCGGGAGTGGAGATTCAGATGAATTCCAGATTCGCTGTGAATGAATGGAACATTCTGTAGTGGAGATAACAATGATTTCTCCAGTCTCTGTGGTGTGGACAGGAAAATGTAGAGCTGGCCAGGGTTGAGTGGATAGCCAATTGAACAGCACCACTGCGCTTGTGAAGAAAACACTTAAAACATTGGGTTACTTGGACATTCAACAGTGGTGTAACGAAAACCTGCCGGGAGTGGAGGTTCAGAGGAATTCCAGATTCGCAGTGAATGAATGGAACATTCTCTAGTGGAGATTCCAACGATTTCTGAAGGCTGGGTCGTGTGGAAGGAAAATCAAGAACTAATCAGGATTTAGTGGAAAGCCAATTGTATAGCATGGCTGCGAGTGTGAACATGCAGCTGAAAACCAGCATTGGGTTACTTGGACATTCATCAGTGGTGTAAGGAAAACCTGCATGGAGTGGAGAGTCAGTTGAATTCCACATTCGCAGTGAATGAATGGAACATTCTGTAGAGGAGATTCCAATGATTTCTGAAGCCTGTGTTGTGTGGACAGGAAAATGAAGAGCTGACCAGGCTTGAATCGATAGCCAAGTAAACAGCAGGGCTGCGAATATGAACAGGCCGCTGAAAACCAGCATTGGGTTACTTGGACATTCAACAGTGGTGTAATGAAAACCTGCGTGGAGTTGAGAGTCAGATGAATTCCAGATTCGCAGTGAATGAATGGAACATTCTGTAGTGGAGATAACAAAGATTTCTGAAGGCTGGTAGTGTGGTGGGACAATGAAGAGCTGAACAGGGTGGAGTGAATTGTCAATTAAACAGCACGGCTGCGAGTATGAACAGGCCTCTGAAAACCAGCATTGGCTTACTTGGACATTCACAAGTGGTGTAATGTTAACCAGGCGGGAGTGGAGAATCAGATAAACTCCAGACTCGCAGTGAATGAATGGAACATTCTGTAGTGGAGATTGCAATGATTTCTGAAATCTGGATTGTGGGGACACGAAAATGAAGAGCTGACCAGTGTTGAGTGGATAGCCTGTAAAAAGCCTCGGCTTCGAATGTGAACAGACCACTGAAAACCAGTATTGCATTACTTCGACTTTCAGCAGTGGTGTAACGAAAGCCTGCGTGGAGTGCAGATTCAGATGAATTCCAGATTCCCAGTGAATGAATGGAACATCCTGTAGTGGAGATTACAATGATTTCTGAAGGCTGGGTTGTGTGCACAGGAAAATGAGGAGCAAAACAGGTTGAGTGGATAGCCAATTGAACAGCACGACTGCGAACATGAACAGGCCTCTGAAAACCAGCATTGTTTTACTTGGACATTCACAAGTGGTGTAAGATAAATCTGCAGGTAGTGGAGATTCAGTTGAATTCCAGATTCGCAGTGAATGAATGGAACATTCTGTACTGGAGATTGCAATGATTTCTCAAGTCTGGATTGTTTGGACATGAAAATGAAGAGCTGACCACAGTTGTGTGGATACCCAGTAAAAAGCAGGGCTTAGAGTGTGAACAGACCGCTGAAAACCAGCATTGTGTTACTTGGACATTCATAAGTGGTGTAATGAAAGCCTACCTGGAGTGCAGATTCAGATGAATTCCAGATTGGCAGTGAATGAATGGAACATTCTGTACTGGCGATTCCAATGATTTCTGAAGTCTGATATTGTGGAAAAGAAAATGAAAGGCTGACCAGGTTTGAGTGGATAGACAATTGAACAGCACACTGCGAGTGTGAAAAGGCGGCTGAAAACCAGCATTGGATTACTTGGTCATTCACCAGTGCTGTAATGAAAACCTGCCTGGAGCGGAGAGTCAGATGAATTGCAGAATCGCAGTGAATGAATGGAACAGTCTGTAGTGGAGAGCCCAATGATTTCTGAAGGCTGGTTTGTGTGGAGAGGAAAATGAAGAGCTGACCAATATTGAGTGGATAGCCCATTGAACAGCACTTCTGCGAGTTGAACATGCCTCTGAAAACCAGTATTGAGTTACTTGGACATTCACCAGTGGCGTAACGAAAACCTGCCAGGAGTGGAGGTTCAGAGGAATTCCAGATTCGCAGTGAATGAATGGAACATTCTCTAGTGGTGATTCCAATGATTTCTGAAGGCTGGGTTTTGTGGACACGAAAATGTAGAGCTGAACAGGGTGGAGTGGATAGCCAAATGAACAGCACGTCTCTTAGTATGAACAGGCCACTGAAAACCAGCATTGGCTTACTTGGACATTCACAAGTGGTGTAACGATAACCCGCCGGGAGTTGAGAGTCAGATGAATTTAAGATTCGCAGTGAATGAACGGAACATTCTGTGGAGGAGATACCAATTATTTCTGAAGGTTGGGTTATGAGGACAGGAAAATGTAGAGCTGAATAGGGTTGGGTGGATAGCAAATTGAACAGCACGGCTGAGTGTGTTAGCAGGCGGCTTAAAACCAGCATTGTCTTCCTTGGACATTTACCAGTGGTGTCACGAAAACCTTCCAGGAGTGGAGACTCTGATGAATTCCAGATTCGCGTGATTGAATGGAACATTCTGTAGTGGTGATTGCCAACATTTAGGAATCTGGATAGTCTGGACAGGATATTGAAGAGCTGACCGATATTGAGTGGATAGCCAATGAACAGCACGGTTTCGAGTGTGAACAGACCACTAAGAAGCAGCATTGCATTACTTGGACATTCATCAGTGGTGTAACGAAAGCCTTCCTGGAATGCAGATTCAGAGTATTTCCAGATTCACAGTGAATGAATGGAAATTTCTGTAGTAGAGATTCCAATGATTTCTGAACGCTGGGTTGTGTGGACAGGAAAATGAAGAGCTGACTAGGTTTGACTGGATTGCCAATTGAACAGCAAGGCTGTGAGTGTGAACAGCCGCTGAAAACCAGCATTGGATTACCTGGTCATTCACCAGTGTTGTTAGGAAAATCTGCCTGGTGTGGAGAGTCAGAGGAATTCCAGATTCGCAGGGAACGAATGGAACATTCTGAAGTGGAGATAAGAATGATTTCTGAAGGCTCGGTGTGTGGAAGGAAAATCAAGAGCTAACCAGCGTTCACTGGATAGCCAATTGAACAGCACGGCTGCGAGTGTTAACACGCAGCTGAAACCAGCCTTGGGTTGCTTGGACATTCACCAGTGGTGAAACGAAAACCTGCTGGGAGTGGAGAACAAGATGAATTCAAGATTCGCCTGAATGAATGAAACATTCTGTAGTGTAGATTGCAATGGTTTCTGAGGTTTGTATTGTCTGAACTGGAAAAAGAAGAACTCACCAGTGTTGAGTCGCTAGACCGTGAACAGCACGGGTTCGAGTGTGAATAGACCGCTGAAAACCATCATTGCGTTACTTGAACATTCAGCAGTGGTGCAATGAAAACCTGCCGGGAGTGGAGATTCAGATGAATTCCAGATTCGCAGTGAATGAATGGAACATTCTCTAGTGGTGATTCCAATGATTTCTGAAGGCTGGGTTTTGTGGACACGAAAATGTAGAGCTGAACAGGGTGGAATGGATAGCCAAATGAACAGCACGTCTCGTAGTAAGAACAGGCCACTGAAAACCAGCTTTGGCTTAATTGGACATTCACAAGTGGTGTAACGAAAACCTGACGGGAGTTGAGAATTAGATGAATTTCAGATTTGCCGTCAATGAATGGAACATTCTGTGGAGGAGATACCAATTGTTTCTGAAGTTTGGGTTATGTGGACAGGAAAATGGAGCTGAAGAGGGTTGAGTGGATAGCAAATTGAACAGCACGGCTGAGAGTATGAGCAGGCCACTTAAAACCAGCATTGGCTTACTTGGATATTTACCAGTGGTGTCACGAAAACCTGCCGGGAGTGGAGATTCAGATGAATTCCAGATTCGCTGTGAATGAATGGAACATTCTGTAGTGGAGATAACAATGATTTCTCCAGTCTCTGTGGTGTGGACAGGAAAATGTAGAGCTGGCCAGGGTTGAGTGGATAGCCAATTGAACAGCACCACTGCGCTTGTGAAGAAAACACTTAAAACATTGGGTTACTTGGACATTCAACAGTGGTGTAACGAAAACCTGCCGGGAGTGGCGGTTCAGAGGAATTCCAGATTCGCAGTGAATGAATGGAACATTCTCTAGTGGAGATTCCAACGATTTCTGAAGGCTGGGTCGTGTGGAAGGAAAATCAAGAACTAATCAGGATTTAGTGGAAAGCCAATTGTATAGCATGGCTGCGAGTGTGAACATGCAGCTGAAAACCAGCATTGGGTTACTTGGACATTCATCAGTGGTGTAAGGAAAACCTGCATGGAGTGGAGAGTCAGTTGAATTCCACATTCGCAGTGAATGAATGGAACATTCTGTAGAGGAGATTCCAATGATTTCTGAAGCCTGTGTTGTGTGGACAGGAAAATGAAGAGCTGACCAGGCTTGAATCGATAGCCAAGTAAACAGCAGGGCTGCGAATATGAACAGGCCGCTGAAAACCAGCATTGGGTTACTTGGACATTCAACAGTGGTGTAATGAAAACCTGCGTGGAGTTGAGAGTCAGATGAATTCCAGATTCGCAGTGAATGAATGGAACATTCTGTAGTGGAGATAACAAAGATTTCTGAAGGCTGGTAGTGTGGTGGGACAATGAAGAGCTGAACAGGGTGGAGTGAATTGTCAATTAAACAGCACGGCTGAGAGTATGAACAGGCCTCTGAAAACCAGCATTGGCTTACTTGGACATTCACAAGTGGTGTAATGTTAACCAGGCGGGAGTGGAGAATCAGATAAACTCCAGACTCGCAGTGAATGAATGGAACATTCTGTAGTGGAGATTGCAATGATTTCTGAAATCTGGATTGTGGGGACACGAAAATGAAGAGCTGACCAGTGTTGAGTGGATAGCCTGTAAAAAGCCTCGGTTTCGAATGTGAACAGACCACTGAAAACCAGTATTGCATTACTTCGACTTTCAGCAGTGGTGTAACGAAAGCCTGCGTGGAGTGCAGATTCAGATGAATTCCAGATTCCCAGTGAATGAATGGAACATCCTGTAGTGGAGATTACAATGATTTCTGAAGGCTGGGTTGTGTGCACAGGAAAATGAGGAGCAAAACAGGTTGAGTGGATAGCCAATTGAACAGCACGACTGCGAACATGAACAGGCCTCTGAAAACCAGCATTGTTTTACTTGGACATTCACAAGTGGTGTAAGATAAATCTGCAGGTAGTGGAGATTCAGTTGAATTCCAGATTCGCAGTGAATGAATGGAACATTCTGTACTGGAGATTGCAATGATTTCTCAAGTCTGGATTGTTTGGACATGAAAATGAAGAGCTGACCACAGTTGTGTGGATACCCAGTAAAAAGCAGGGCTTAGAGTGTGAACAGACCGCTGAAAACCAGCATTGTGTTACTTGGACATTCATAAGTGGTGTAATGAAAGCCTACCTGGAGTGCAGATTCAGATGAATTCCAGATTGGCAGTGAATGAATGGAACATTCTGTACTGGCGATTCCAATGATTTCTGAAGTCTGATATTTTGGAAAAGAAAATGAAAGGCTGACCAGGTTTGAGTGGATAGACAATTGAACAGCACACTGCGAGTGTGAAAAGGCGGCTGAAAACCAGCATTGGATTACTTGGTCATTCACCAGTGCTGTAATGAAAACCTGCCTGGAGCGGAGAGTCAGATGAATTGCAGAATCGCAGTGAATGAATGGAACAGTCTGTAGTGGAGAGCCCAATGATTTCTGAAGGCTGGTTTGTGTGGAGAGGAAAATGAAGAGCTGACCAATATTGAGTGGATAGCCCATTGAACAGCACTTCTGCGAGTTGAACATGCCTCTGAAAACCAGTATTGAGTTACTTGGACATTCACCAGTGGCGTAACGAAAACCTGCCAGGAGTGGAGGTTCAGAGGAATTCCAGATTCGCAGTGAATGAATGGAACATTCTCTAGTGGTGATTCCAATGATTTCTGAAGGCTGGGTTTTGTGGACACGAGAATGTAGAGCTGAACAGGGTGGAGTGGATAGCCAAATGAACAGCACGTCTCTTAGTATGAACAGGCCACTGAAAACCAGCATTGGCTTACTTGGACATTCACAAGTGGTGTAACGATAACCCGCCGGGAGTTGAGAGTCAGATGAATTTAAGATTCGCAGTGAATGAACGGAACATTCTGTGGAGGAGATACCAATTATTTCTGAAGGTTGGGTTATGAGGACAGGAAAATGTAGAGCTGAATAGGGTTGGGTGGATAGCAAATTGAACAGCACGGCTGAGTGTGTTAGCAGGCGGCTTAAAACCAGCATTGTCTTCCTTGGACATTTACCAGTGGTGTCACGAAAACCTTCCAGGAGTGGAGACTCTGATGAATTCCAGATTCGCGTGATTGAATGGAACATTCTGTAGTGGTGATTGCCAACATTTAGGAATCTGGATAGTCTGGACAGGATATTGAAGAGCTGACCGATATTGAGTGGATAGCCAATGAACAGCACGGTTTCGAGTGTGAACAGACCACTAAGAAGCAGCATTGCATTACTTGGACATTCATCAGTGGTGTAACGAAAGCCTTCCTGGAATGCAGATTCAGAGTATTTCCAGATTCACAGTGAATGAATGGAAATTTCTGTAGTAGAGATTCCAATGATTTCTGAACGCTGGGTTGTGTGGACAGGAAAATGAAGAGCTGACTAGGTTTGACTGGATTGCCAATTGAACAGCAAGGCTGTGAGTGTGAACAGCCGCTGAAAACCAGCATTGGATTACCTGGTCATTCACCAGTGTTGTTAGGAAAATCTGCCTGGTGTGGAGAGTCAGAGGAATTCCAGATTCGCAGGGAACGAATGGAACATTCTGAAGTGGAGATAAGAATGATTTCTGAAGGCTCGGTGTGTGGAAGGAAAATCAAGAGCTAACCAGCGTTCACTGGATAGCCAATTGAACAGCACGGCTGCGAGTGTTAACACGCAGCTGAAACCAGCCTTGGGTTGCTTGGACATTCACCAGTGGTGAAACGAAAACCTGCTGGGAGTGGAGAACAAGATGAATTCAAGATTCGCCTGAATGAATGAAACATTCTGTAGTGTAGATTGCAATGGTTTCTGAGGTTTGTATTGTCTGAACTGGAAAAAGAAGAACTCACCAGTGTTGAGTCGCTAGACCGTGAACAGCACGGGTTCGAGTGTGAATAGACCGCTGAAAACCATCATTGCGTTACTTGAACATTCAGCAGTGGTGCAATGAAAACCTGCCGGGAGTGGAGATTCAGATGAATTCCAGATTCGCAGTGAATGAATGGAACATTCTCTAGTGGTGATTCCAATGATTTCTGAAGGCTGGGTTTTGTGGACACGAAAATGTAGAGCTGAACAGGGTGGAATGGATAGCCAAATGAACAGCACGTCTCGTAGTAAGAACAGGCCACTGAAAACCAGCTTGGGCTTAATTGGACATTCACAAGTGGTGTAACGAAAACCTGACGGGAGTTGAGAATTAGATGAATTTCAGATTTGCCGTCAATGAATGGAACATTCTGTGGAGGAGATACCAATTGTTTCTGAAGTTTGGGTTATGTGGACAGGAAAATGGAGCTGAAGAGGGTTGAGTGGATAGCAAATTGAACAGCACGGCTGAGAGTATGAGCAGGCCACTTAAAACCAGCATTGGCTTACTTGGATATTTACCAGTGGTGTCACGAAAACCTGCCGGGAGTGGAGATTCAGATGAATTCCAGATTCGCTGTGAATGAATGGAACATTCTGTAGTGGAGATAACAATGATTTCTCCAGTCTCTGTGGTGTGGACAGGAAAATGTAGAGCTGGCCAGGGTTGAGTGGATAGCCAATTGAACAGCACCACTGCGCTTGTGAAGAAAACACTTAAAACATTGGGTTACTTGGACATTCAACAGTGGCGTAACGAAAACCTGCCGGGAGTGGAGGTTCAGAGGAATTCCAGATTCGCAGTGAATGAATTGGAACATTCTCTAGTGGAGATTCCAACGATTTCTGAAGGCTGGGTCGTGTGGAAGGAAAATCAAGAACTAATCAGGATTTAGTGGAAAGCCAATTGTATAGCATGGCTGCGAGTGTGAACATGCAGCTGAAAACCAGCATTGGGTTACTTGGACATTCATCAGTGGTGTAAGGAAAACCTGCATGGAGTGGAGAGTCAGTTGAATTCCACATTCGCAGTGAATGAATGGAACATTCTGTAGAGGAGATTCCAATGATTTCTGAAGCCTGTGTTGTGTGGACAGGAAAATGAAGAGCTGACCAGGCTTGAATCGATAGCCAAGTAAACAGCAGGGCTGCGAATATGAACAGGCCGCTGAAAACCAGCATTGGGTTACTTGGACATTCAACAGTGGTGTAATGAAAACCTGCGTGGAGTTGAGAGTCAGATGAATTCCAGATTCGCAGTGAATGAATGGAACATTCTGTAGTGGAGATAACAAAGATTTCTGAAGGCTGGTAGTGTGGTGGGACAATGAAGAGCTGAACAGGGTGGAGTGAATTGTCAATTAAACAGCACGGCTGCGAGTATGAACAGGCCTCTGAAAACCAGCATTGGCTTACTTGGACATTCACAAGTGGTGTAATGTTAACCAGGCGGGAGTGGAGAATCAGAAAAACTCCAGACTCGCAGTGAATGAATGGAACATTCTGTAGTGGAGATTGCAATGATTTCTGAAATCTGGATTGTGGGGACACGAAAATGAAGAGCTGACCAGTGTTGAGTGGATAGCCTGTAAAAAGCCTCGGCTTCGAATGTGAACAGACCACTGAAAACCAGTATTGCATTACTTCGACTTTCAGCAGTGGTGTAACGAAAGCCTGCGTGGAGTGCAGATTCAGATGAATTCCAGATTCCCAGTGAATGAATGGAACATCCTGTAGTGGAGATTACAATGATTTCTGAAGGCTGGGTTGTGTGCACAGGAAAATGAGGAGCAAAACAGGTTGAGTGGATAGCCAATTGAACAGCACGACTGCGAACATGAACAGGCCTCTGAAAACCAGCATTGTTTTACTTGGACATTCACAAGTGGTGTAAGATAAATCTGCAGGTAGTGGAGATTCAGTTGAATTCCAGATTCGCAGTGAATGAATGGAACATTCTGTACTGGAGATTGCAATGATTTCTCAAGTCTGGATTGTTTGGACATGAAAATGAAGAGCTGACCACAGTTGTGTGGATACCCAGCAAAAAGCAGGGCTTAGAGTGTGAACAGACCGCTGAAAACCAGCATTGTGTTACTTGGACATTCATAAGTGGTGTAATGAAAGCCTACCTGGAGTGCAGATTCAGATGAATTCCAGATTGGCAGTGAATGAATGGAACATTCTGTACTGGCGATTCCAATGATTTCTGAAGTCTGATATTGTGGAAAAGAAAATGAAAGGCTGACCAGGTTTGAGTGGATAGACAATTGAACAGCACACTGCGAGTGTGAAAAGGCGGCTGAAAACCAGCATTGGATTACTTGGTCATTCACCAGTGCTGTAATGAAAACCTGCCTGGAGCGGAGAGTCAGATGAATTGCAGAATCGCAGTGAATGAATGGAACAGTCTGTAGTGGAGAGCCCAATGATTTCTGAAGGCTGGTTTGTGTGGAGAGGAAAATGAAGAGCTGACCAATATTGAGTGGATAGCCCATTGAACAGCACTTCTGCGAGTTGAACATGCCTCTGAAAACCAGTATTGAGTTACATGGACATTCACCAGTGGCGTAACGAAAACCTGCCAGGAGTGGAGGTTCAGAGGAATTCCAGATTCGCAGTGAATGAATGGAACATTCTCTAGTGGTGATTCCAATGATTTCTGAAGGCTGGGTTTTGTGGACACGAGAATGTAGAGCTGAACAGGGTGGAGTGGATAGCCAAATGAACAGCACGTCTCTTAGTATGAACAGGCCACTGAAAACCAGCATTGGCTTACTTGGACATTCACAAGTGGTGTAACGATAACCCGCCGGGAGTTGAGAGTCAGATGAATTTAAGATTCGCAGTGAATGAACGGAACATTCTGTGGAGGAGATACCAATTATTTCTGAAGGTTGGGTTATGAGGACAGGAAAATGTAGAGCTGAATAGGGTTGGGTGGATAGCAAATTGAACAGCACGGCTGAGTGTGTTAGCAGGCGGCTTAAAACCAGCATTGTCTTCCTTGGACATTTACCAGTGGTGTCACGAAAACCTTCCAGGAGTGGAGACTCTGATGAATTCCAGATTCGCGTGATTGAATGGAACATTCTGTAGTGGTGATTGCCAACATTTAGGAATCTGGATAGTCTGGACAGGATATTGAAGAGCTGACCGATATTGAGTGGATAGCCAATGAACAGCACGGTTTCGAGTGTGAACAGACCACTAAGAAGCAGCATTGCATTACTTGGACATTCATCAGTGGTGTAACGAAAGCCTTCCTGGAATGCAGATTCAGAGTATTTCCAGATTCACAGTGAATGAATGGAAATTTCTGTAGTAGAGATTCCAATGATTTCTGAACGCTGGGTTGTGTGGACAGGAAAATGAAGAGCTGACTAGGTTTGACTGGATTGCCAATTGAACAGCAAGGCTGTGAGTGTGAACAGCCGCTGAAAACCAGCATTGGATTACCTGGTCATTCACCAGTGTTGTTAGGAAAATCTGCCTGGTGTGGAGAGTCAGAGGAATTCCAGATTCGCAGGGAACGAATGGAACATTCTGAAGTGGAGATAAGAATGATTTCTGAAGGCTCGGTGTGTGGAAGGAAAATCAAGAGCTAACCAGCGTTCACTGGATAGCCAATTGAACAGCACGGCTGCGAGTGTTAACACGCAGCTGAAACCAGCCTTGGGTTGCTTGGACATTCACCAGTGGTGAAACGAAAACCTGCTGGGAGTGGAGAACAAGATGAATTCAAGATTCGCCTGAATGAATGAAACATTCTGTAGTGTAGATTGCAATGGTTTCTGAGGTTTGTATTGTCTGAACTGGAAAAAGAAGAACTCACCAGTGTTGAGTCGCTAGACCGTGAACAGCACGGGTTCGAGTGTGAATAGACCGCTGAAAACCATCATTGCGTTACTTGAACATTCAGCAGTGGTGCAATGAAAACCTGCCGGGAGTGGAGATTCAGATGAATTCCAGATTCGCAGTGAATGAATGGAACATTCTCTAGTGGTGATTCCAATGATTTCTGAAGGCTGGGTTTTGTGGACACGAAAATGTAGAGCTGAACAGGGTGGAATGGATAGCCAAATGAACAGCACGTCTCGTAGTAAGAACAGGCCACTGAAAACCAGCTTGGGCTTAATTGGACATTCACAAGTGGTGTAACGAAAACCTGACGGGAGTTGAGAATTAGATGAATTTCAGATTTGCCGTCAATGAATGGAACATTCTGTGGAGGAGATACCAATTGTTTCTGAAGTTTGGGTTATGTGGACAGGAAAATGGAGCTGAAGAGGGTTGAGTGGATAGCAAATTGAACAGCACGGCTGAGAGTATGAGCAGGCCACTTAAAACCAGCATTGGCTTACTTGGATATTTACCAGTGGTGTCACGAAAACCTGCCGGGAGTGGAGATTCAGATGAATTCCAGATTCGCTGTGAATGAATGGAACATTCTGTAGTGGAGATAACAATGATTTCTCCAGTCTCTGTGGTGTGGACAGGAAAATGTAGAGCTGGCCAGGGTTGAGTGGATAGCCAATTGAACAGCACCACTGCGCTTGTGAAGAAAACACTTAAAACATTGGGTTACTTGGACATTCAACAGTGGTGTAACGAAAACCTGCCGGGAGTGGAGGTTCAGAGGAATTCCAGATTCGCAGTGAATGAATTGGAACATTCTCTAGTGGAGATTCCAACGATTTCTGAAGGCTGGGTCGTGTGGAAGGAAAATCAAGAACTAATCAGGATTTAGTGGAAAGCCAATTGTATAGCATGGCTGCGAGTGTGAACATGCAGCTGAAAACCAGCATTGGGTTACTTGGACATTCATCAGTGGTGTAAGGAAAACCTGCATGGAGTGGAGAGTCAGTTGAATTCCACATTCGCAGTGAATGAATGGAACATTCTGTAGAGGAGATTCCAATGATTTCTGAAGCCTGTGTTGTGTGGACAGGAAAATGAAGAGCTGACCAGGCTTGAATCGATAGCCAAGTAAACAGCAGGGCTGCGAATATGAACAGGCCGCTGAAAACCAGCATTGGGTTACTTGGACATTCAACAGTGGTGTAATGAAAACCTGCGTGGAGTTGAGAGTCAGATGAATTCCAGATTCGCAGTGAATGAATGGAACATTCTGTAGTGGAGATAACAAAGATTTCTGAAGGCTGGTAGTGTGGTGGGACAATGAAGAGCTGAACAGGGTGGAGTGAATTGTCAATTAAACAGCACGGCTGCGAGTATGAACAGGCCTCTGAAAACCAGCATTGGCTTACTTGGACATTCACAAGTGGTGTAATGTTAACCAGGCGGGAGTGGAGAATCAGAAAAACTCCAGACTCGCAGTGAATGAATGGAACATTCTGTAGTGGAGATTGCAATGATTTCTGAAATCTGGATTGTGGGGACACGAAAATGAAGAGCTGACCAGTGTTGAGTGGATAGCCTGTAAAAAGCCTCGGCTTCGAATGTGAACAGACCACTGAAAACCAGTATTGCATTACTTCGACTTTCAGCAGTGGTGTAACGAAAGCCTGCGTGGAGTGCAGATTCAGATGAATTCCAGATTCCCAGTGAATGAATGGAACATCCTGTAGTGGAGATTACAATGATTTCTGAAGGCTGGGTTGTGTGCACAGGAAAATGAGGAGCAAAACAGGTTGAGTGGATAGCCAATTGAACAGCACGACTGCGAACATGAACAGGCCTCTGAAAACCAGCATTGTTTTACTTGGACATTCACAAGTGGTGTAAGATAAATCTGCAGGTAGTGGAGATTCAGTTGAATTCCAGATTCGCAGTGAATGAATGGAACATTCTGTACTGGAGATTGCAATGATTTCTCAAGTCTGGATTGTTTGGACATGAAAATGAAGAGCTGACCACAGTTGTGTGGATACCCAGCAAAAAGCAGGGCTTAGAGTGTGAACAGACCGCTGAAAACCAGCATTGTGTTACTTGGACATTCATAAGTGGTGTAATGAAAGCCTACCTGGAGTGCAGATTCAGATGAATTCCAGATTGGCAGTGAATGAATGGAACATTCTGTACTGGCGATTCCAATGATTTCTGAAGTCTGATATTGTGGAAAAGAAAATGAAAGGCTGACCAGGTTTGAGTGGATAGACAATTGAACAGCACACTGCGAGTGTGAAAAGGCGGCTGAAAACCAGCATTGGATTACTTGGTCATTCACCAGTGCTGTAATGAAAACCTGCCTGGAGCGGAGAGTCAGATGAATTGCAGAATCGCAGTGAATGAATGGAACAGTCTGTAGTGGAGAGCCCAATGATTTCTGAAGGCTGGTTTGTGTGGAGAGGAAAATGAAGAGCTGACCAATATTGAGTGGATAGCCCATTGAACAGCACTTCTGCGAGTTGAACATGCCTCTGAAAACCAGTATTGAGTTACATGGACATTCACCAGTGGCGTAACGAAAACCTGCCAGGAGTGGAGGTTCAGAGGAATTCCAGATTCGCAGTGAATGAATGGAACATTCTCTAGTGGTGATTCCAATGATTTCTGAAGGCTGGGTTTTGTGGACACGAGAATGTAGAGCTGAACAGGGTGGAGTGGATAGCCAAATGAACAGCACGTCTCTTAGTATGAACAGGCCACTGAAAACCAGCATTGGCTTACTTGGACATTCACAAGTGGTGTAACGATAACCCGCCGGGAGTTGAGAGTCAGATGAATTTAAGATTCGCAGTGAATGAACGGAACATTCTGTGGAGGAGATACCAATTATTTCTGAAGGTTGGGTTATGAGGACAGGAAAATGTAGAGCTGAATAGGGTTGGGTGGATAGCAAATTGAACAGCACGGCTGAGTGTGTTAGCAGGCGGCTTAAAACCAGCATTGTCTTCCTTGGACATTTACCAGTGGTGTCACGAAAACCTTCCAGGAGTGGAGACTCTGATGAATTCCAGATTCGCGTGATTGAATGGAACATTCTGTAGTGGTGATTGCCAACATTTAGGAATCTGGATAGTCTGGACAGGATATTGAAGAGCTGACCGATATTGAGTGGATAGCCAATGAACAGCACGGTTTCGAGTGTGAACAGACCACTAAGAAGCAGCATTGCATTACTTGGACATTCATCAGTGGTGTAACGAAAGCCTTCCTGGAATGCAGATTCAGAGTATTTCCAGATTCACAGTGAATGAATGGAAATTTCTGTAGTAGAGATTCCAATGATTTCTGAACGCTGGGTTGTGTGGACAGGAAAATGAAGAGCTGACTAGGTTTGACTGGATTGCCAATTGAACAGCAAGGCTGTGAGTGTGAACAGCCGCTGAAAACCAGCATTGGATTACCTGGTCATTCACCAGTGTTGTTAGGAAAATCTGCCTGGTGTGGAGAGTCAGAGGAATTCCAGATTCGCAGGGAACGAATGGAACATTCTGAAGTGGAGATAAGAATGATTTCTGAAGGCTCGGTGTGTGGAAGGAAAATCAAGAGCTAACCAGCGTTCACTGGATAGCCAATTGAACAGCACGGCTGCGAGTGTTAACACGCAGCTGAAACCAGCCTTGGGTTGCTTGGACATTCACCAGTGGTGAAACGAAAACCTGCTGGGAGTGGAGAACAAGATGAATTCAAGATTCGCCTGAATGAATGAAACATTCTGTAGTGTAGATTGCAATGGTTTCTGAGGTTTGTATTGTCTGAACTGGAAAAAGAAGAACTCACCAGTGTTGAGTCGCTAGACCGTGAACAGCACGGGTTCGAGTGTGAATAGACCGCTGAAAACCATCATTGCGTTACTTGAACATTCAGCAGTGGTGCAATGAAAACCTGCCGGGAGTGGAGATTCAGATGAATTCCAGATTCGCAGTGAATGAATGGAACATTCTCTAGTGGTGATTCCAATGATTTCTGAAGGCTGGGTTTTGTGGACACGAAAATGTAGAGCTGAACAGGGTGGAATGGATAGCCAAATGAACAGCACGTCTCGTAGTAAGAACAGGCCACTGAAAACCAGCTTGGGCTTAATTGGACATTCACAAGTGGTGTAACGAAAACCTGACGGGAGTTGAGAATTAGATGAATTTCAGATTTGCCGTCAATGAATGGAACATTCTGTGGAGGAGATACCAATTGTTTCTGAAGTTTGGGTTATGTGGACAGGAAAATGGAGCTGAAGAGGGTTGAGTGGATAGCAAATTGAACAGCACGGCTGAGAGTATGAGCAGGCCACTTAAAACCAGCATTGGCTTACTTGGATATTTACCAGTGGTGTCACGAAAACCTGCCGGGAGTGGAGATTCAGATGAATTCCAGATTCGCTGTGAATGAATGGAACATTCTGTAGTGGAGATAACAATGATTTCTCCAGTCTCTGTGGTGTGGACAGGAAAATGTAGAGCTGGCCAGGGTTGAGTGGATAGCCAATTGAACAGCACCACTGCGCTTGTGAAGAAAACACTTAAAACATTGGGTTACTTGGACATTCAACAGTGGTGTAACGAAAACCTGCCGGGAGTGGAGGTTCAGAGGAATTCCAGATTCGCAGTGAATGAATTGGAACATTCTCTAGTGGAGATTCCAACGATTTCTGAAGGCTGGGTCGTGTGGAAGGAAAATCAAGAACTAATCAGGATTTAGTGGAAAGCCAATTGTATAGCATGGCTGCGAGTGTGAACATGCAGCTGAAAACCAGCATTGGGTTACTTGGACATTCATCAGTGGTGTAAGGAAAACCTGCATGGAGTGGAGAGTCAGTTGAATTCCACATTCGCAGTGAATGAATGGAACATTCTGTAGAGGAGATTCCAATGATTTCTGAAGCCTGTGTTGTGTGGACAGGAAAATGAAGAGCTGACCAGGCTTGAATCGATAGCCAAGTAAACAGCAGGGCTGCGAATATGAACAGGCCGCTGAAAACCAGCATTGGGTTACTTGGACATTCAACAGTGGTGTAATGAAAACCTGCGTGGAGTTGAGAGTCAGATGAATTCCAGATTCGCAGTGAATGAATGGAACATTCTGTAGTGGAGATAACAAAGATTTCTGAAGGCTGGTAGTGTGGTGGGACAATGAAGAGCTGAACAGGGTGGAGTGAATTGTCAATTAAACAGCACGGCTGCGAGTATGAACAGGCCTCTGAAAACCAGCATTGGCTTACTTGGACATTCACAAGTGGTGTAATGTTAACCAGGCGGGAGTGGAGAATCAGAAAAACTCCAGACTCGCAGTGAATGAATGGAACATTCTGTAGTGGAGATTGCAATGATTTCTGAAATCTGGATTGTGGGGACACGAAAATGAAGAGCTGACCAGTGTTGAGTGGATAGCCTGTAAAAAGCCTCGGCTTCGAATGTGAACAGACCACTGAAAACCAGTATTGCATTACTTCGACTTTCAGCAGTGGTGTAACGAAAGCCTGCGTGGAGTGCAGATTCAGATGAATTCCAGATTCCCAGTGAATGAATGGAACATCCTGTAGTGGAGATTACAATGATTTCTGAAGGCTGGGTTGTGTGCACAGGAAAATGAGGAGCAAAACAGGTTGAGTGGATAGCCAATTGAACAGCACGACTGCGAACATGAACAGGCCTCTGAAAACCAGCATTGTTTTACTTGGACATTCACAAGTGGTGTAAGATAAATCTGCAGGTAGTGGAGATTCAGTTGAATTCCAGATTCGCAGTGAATGAATGGAACATTCTGTACTGGAGATTGCAATGATTTCTCAAGTCTGGATTGTTTGGACATGAAAATGAAGAGCTGACCACAGTTGTGTGGATACCCAGTAAAAAGCAGGGCTTAGAGTGTGAACAGACCGCTGAAAACCAGCATTGTGTTACTTGGACATTCATAAGTGGTGTAATGAAAGCCTACCTGGAGTGCAGATTCAGATGAATTCCAGATTGGCAGTGAATGAATGGAACATTCTGTACTGGCGATTCCAATGATTTCTGAAGTCTGATATTGTGGAAAAGAAAATGAAAGGCTGACCAGGTTTGAGTGGATAGACAATTGAACAGCACACTGCGAGTGTGAAAAGGCGGCTGAAAACCAGCATTGGATTACTTGGTCATTCACCAGTGCTGTAATGAAAACCTGCCTGGAGCGGAGAGTCAGATGAATTGCAGAATCGCAGTGAATGAATGGAACAGTCTGTAGTGGAGAGCCCAATGATTTCTGAAGGCTGGTTTGTGTGGAGAGGAAAATGAAGAGCTGACCAATATTGAGTGGATAGCCCATTGAACAGCACTTCTGCGAGTTGAACATGCCTCTGAAAACCAGTATTGAGTTACATGGACATTCACCAGTGGCGTAACGAAAACCTGCCAGGAGTGGAGGTTCAGAGGAATTCCAGATTCGCAGTGAATGAATGGAACATTCTCTAGTGGTGATTCCAATGATTTCTGAAGGCTGGGTTTTGTGGACACGAGAATGTAGAGCTGAACAGGGTGGAGTGGATAGCCAAATGAACAGCACGTCTCTTAGTATGAACAGGCCACTGAAAACCAGCATTGGCTTACTTGGACATTCACAAGTGGTGTAACGATAACCCGCCGGGAGTTGAGAGTCAGATGAATTTAAGATTCGCAGTGAATGAACGGAACATTCTGTGGAGGAGATACCAATTATTTCTGAAGGTTGGGTTATGAGGACAGGAAAATGTAGAGCTGAATAGGGTTGGGTGGATAGCAAATTGAACAGCACGGCTGAGTGTGTTAGCAGGCGGCTTAAAACCAGCATTGTCTTCCTTGGACATTTACCAGTGGTGTCACGAAAACCTTCCAGGAGTGGAGACTCTGATGAATTCCAGATTCGCGTGATTGAATGGAACATTCTGTAGTGGTGATTGCCAACATTTAGGAATCTGGATAGTCTGGACAGGATATTGAAGAGCTGACCGATATTGAGTGGATAGCCAATGAACAGCACGGTTTCGAGTGTGAACAGACCACTAAGAAGCAGCATTGCATTACTTGGACATTCATCAGTGGTGTAACGAAAGCCTTCCTGGAATGCAGATTCAGAGTATTTCCAGATTCACAGTGAATGAATGGAAATTTCTGTAGTAGAGATTCCAATGATTTCTGAACGCTGGGTTGTGTGGACAGGAAAATGAAGAGCTGACTAGGTTTGACTGGATTGCCAATTGAACAGCAAGGCTGTGAGTGTGAACAGCCGCTGAAAACCAGCATTGGATTACCTGGTCATTCACCAGTGTTGTTAGGAAAATCTGCCTGGTGTGGAGAGTCAGAGGAATTCCAGATTCGCAGGGAACGAATGGAACATTCTGAAGTGGAGATAAGAATGATTTCTGAAGGCTCGGTGTGTGGAAGGAAAATCAAGAGCTAACCAGCGTTCACTGGATAGCCAATTGAACAGCACGGCTGCGAGTGTTAACACGCAGCTGAAACCAGCCTTGGGTTGCTTGGACATTCACCAGTGGTGAAACGAAAACCTGCTGGGAGTGGAGAACAAGATGAATTCAAGATTCGCCTGAATGAATGAAACATTCTGTAGTGTAGATTGCAATGGTTTCTGAGGTTTGTATTGTCTGAACTGGAAAAAGAAGAACTCACCAGTGTTGAGTCGCTAGACCGTGAACAGCACGGGTTCGAGTGTGAATAGACCGCTGAAAACCATCATTGCGTTACTTGAACATTCAGCAGTGGTGCAATGAAAACCTGCCGGGAGTGGAGATTCAGATGAATTCCAGATTCGCAGTGAATGAATGGAACATTCTCTAGTGGTGATTCCAATGATTTCTGAAGGCTGGGTTTTGTGGACACGAAAATGTAGAGCTGAACAGGGTGGAATGGATAGCCAAATGAACAGCACGTCTCGTAGTAAGAACAGGCCACTGAAAACCAGCTTTGGCTTAATTGGACATTCACAAGTGGTGTAACGAAAACCTGACGGGAGTTGAGAATTAGATGAATTTCAGATTTGCCGTCAATGAATGGAACATTCTGTGGAGGAGATACCAATTGTTTCTGAAGTTTGGGTTATGTGGACAGGAAAATGGAGCTGAAGAGGGTTGAGTGGATAGCAAATTGAACAGCACGGCTGAGAGTAGGAGCAGGCCACTTAAAACCAGCATTGGCTTACTTGGATATTTACCAGTGGTGTCACGAAAACCTGCCGGGAGTGGAGATTCAGATGAATTCCAGATTCGCTGTGAATGAATGGAACATTCTGTAGTGGAGATAACAATGATTTCTCCAGTCTCTGTGGTGTGGACAGGAAAATGTAGAGCTGGCCAGGGTTGAGTGGATAGCCAATTGAACAGCACCACTGCGCTTGTGAAGAAAACACTTAAAACATTGGGTTACTTGGACATTCAACAGTGGCGTAACGAAAACCTGCCGGGAGTGGAGGTTCAGAGGAATTCCAGATTCGCAGTGAATGAATGGAACATTCTCTAGTGGAGATTCCAACGATTTCTGAAGGCTGGGTCGTGTGGAAGGAAAATCAAGAACTAATCAGGATTTAGTGGAAAGCCAATTGTATAGCATGGCTGCGAGTGTGAACATGCAGCTGAAAACCAGCATTGGGTTACTTGGACATTCATCAGTGGTGTAAGGAAAACCTGCATGGAGTGGAGAGTCAGTTGAATTCCACATTCGCAGTGAATGAATGGAACATTCTGTAGAGGAGATTCCAATGATTTCTGAAGCCTGTGTTGTGTGGACAGGAAAATGAAGAGCTGACCAGGCTTGAATCGATAGCCAAGTAAACAGCAGGGCTGCGAATATGAACAGGCCGCTGAAAACCAGCATTGGGTTACTTGGACATTCAACAGTGGTGTAATGAAAACCTGCGTGGAGTTGAGAGTCAGATGAATTCCAGATTCGCAGTGAATGAATGGAACATTCTGTAGTGGAGATAACAAAGATTTCTGAAGGCTGGTAGTGTGGTGGGACAATGAAGAGCTGAACAGGGTGGAGTGAATTGTCAATTAAACAGCACGGCTGCGAGTATGAACAGGCCTCTGAAAACCAGCATTGGCTTACTTGGACATTCACAAGTGGTGTAATGTTAACCAGGCGGGAGTGGAGAATCAGAAAAACTCCAGACTCGCAGTGAATGAATGGAACATTCTGTAGTGGAGATTGCAATGATTTCTGAAATCTGGATTGTGGGGACACGAAAATGAAGAGCTGACCAGTGTTGAGTGGATAGCCTGTAAAAAGCCTCGGCTTCGAATGTGAACAGACCACTGAAAACCAGTATTGCATTACTTCGACTTTCAGCAGTGGTGTAACGAAAGCCTGCGTGGAGTGCAGATTCAGATGAATTCCAGATTCCCAGTGAATGAATGGAACATCCTGTAGTGGAGATTACAATGATTTCTGAAGGCTGGGTTGTGTGCACAGGAAAATGAGGAGCAAAACAGGTTGAGTGGATAGCCAATTGAACAGCACGACTGCGAACATGAACAGGCCTCTGAAAACCAGCATTGTTTTACTTGGACATTCACAAGTGGTGTAAGATAAATCTGCAGGTAGTGGAGATTCAGTTGAATTCCAGATTCGCAGTGAATGAATGGAACATTCTGTACTGGAGATTGCAATGATTTCTCAAGTCTGGATTGTTTGGACATGAAAATGAAGAGCTGACCACAGTTGTGTGGATACCCAGTAAAAAGCAGGGCTTAGAGTGTGAACAGACCGCTGAAAACCAGCATTGTGTTACTTGGACATTCATAAGTGGTGTAATGAAAGCCTACCTGGAGTGCAGATTCAGATGAATTCCAGATTGGCAGTGAATGAATGGAACATTCTGTACTGGCGATTCCAATGATTTCTGAAGTCTGATATTGTGGAAAAGAAAATGAAAGGCTGACCAGGTTTGAGTGGATAGACAATTGAACAGCACACTGCGAGTGTGAAAAGGCGGCTGAAAACCAGCATTGGATTACTTGGTCATTCACCAGTGCTGTAATGAAAACCTGCCTGGAGCGGAGAGTCAGATGAATTGCAGAATCGCAGTGAATGAATGGAACAGTCTGTAGTGGAGAGCCCAATGATTTCTGAAGGCTGGTTTGTGTGGAGAGGAAAATGAAGAGCTGACCAATATTGAGTGGATAGCCCATTGAACAGCACTTCTGCGAGTTGAACATGCCTCTGAAAACCAGTATTGAGTTACATGGACATTCACCAGTGGCGTAACGAAAACCTGCCAGGAGTGGAGGTTCAGAGGAATTCCAGATTCGCAGTGAATGAATGGAACATTCTCTAGTGGTGATTCCAATGATTTCTGAAGGCTGGGTTTTGTGGACACGAGAATGTAGAGCTGAACAGGGTGGAGTGGATAGCCAAATGAACAGCACGTCTCTTAGTATGAACAGGCCACTGAAAACCAGCATTGGCTTACTTGGACATTCACAAGTGGTGTAACGATAACCCGCCGGGAGTTGAGAGTCAGATGAATTTAAGATTCGCAGTGAATGAACGGAACATTCTGTGGAGGAGATACCAATTATTTCTGAAGGTTGGGTTATGAGGACAGGAAAATGTAGAGCTGAATAGGGTTGGGTGGATAGCAAATTGAACAGCACGGCTGAGTGTGTTAGCAGGCGGCTTAAAACCAGCATTGTCTTCCTTGGACATTTACCAGTGGTGTCACGAAAACCTTCCAGGAGTGGAGACTCTGATGAATTCCAGATTCGCGTGATTGAATGGAACATTCTGTAGTGGTGATTGCCAACATTTAGGAATCTGGATAGTCTGGACAGGATATTGAAGAGCTGACCGATATTGAGTGGATAGCCAATGAACAGCACGGTTTCGAGTGTGAACAGACCACTAAGAAGCAGCATTGCATTACTTGGACATTCATCAGTGGTGTAACGAAAGCCTTCCTGGAATGCAGATTCAGAGTATTTCCAGATTCACAGTGAATGAATGGAAATTTCTGTAGTAGAGATTCCAATGATTTCTGAACGCTGGGTTGTGTGGACAGGAAAATGAAGAGCTGACTAGGTTTGACTGGATTGCCAATTGAACAGCAAGGCTGTGAGTGTGAACAGCCGCTGAAAACCAGCATTGGATTACCTGGTCATTCACCAGTGTTGTTAGGAAAATCTGCCTGGTGTGGAGAGTCAGAGGAATTCCAGATTCGCAGGGAACGAATGGAACATTCTGAAGTGGAGATAAGAATGATTTCTGAAGGCTCGGTGTGTGGAAGGAAAATCAAGAGCTAACCAGCGTTCACTGGATAGCCAATTGAACAGCACGGCTGCGAGTGTTAACACGCAGCTGAAACCAGCCTTGGGTTGCTTGGACATTCACCAGTGGTGAAACGAAAACCTGCTGGGAGTGGAGAACAAGATGAATTCAAGATTCGCCTGAATGAATGAAACATTCTGTAGTGTAGATTGCAATGGTTTCTGAGGTTTGTATTGTCTGAACTGGAAAAAGAAGAACTCACCAGTGTTGAGTCGCTAGACCGTGAACAGCACGGGTTCGAGTGTGAATAGACCGCTGAAAACCATCATTGCGTTACTTGAACATTCAGCAGTGGTGCAATGAAAACCTGCCGGGAGTGGAGATTCAGATGAATTCCAGATTCGCAGTGAATGAATGGAACATTCTCTAGTGGTGATTCCAATGATTTCTGAAGGCTGGGTTTTGTGGACACGAAAATGTAGAGCTGAACAGGGTGGAATGGATAGCCAAATGAACAGCACGTCTCGTAGTAAGAACAGGCCACTGAAAACCAGCTTTGGCTTAATTGGACATTCACAAGTGGTGTAACGAAAACCTGACGGGAGTTGAGAATTAGATGAATTTCAGATTTGCCGTCAATGAATGGAACATTCTGTGGAGGAGATACCAATTGTTTCTGAAGTTTGGGTTATGTGGACAGGAAAATGGAGCTGAAGAGGGTTGAGTGGATAGCAAATTGAACAGCACGGCTGAGAGTAGGAGCAGGCCACTTAAAACCAGCATTGGCTTACTTGGATATTTACCAGTGGTGTCACGAAAACCTGCCGGGAGTGGAGATTCAGATGAATTCCAGATTCGCTGTGAATGAATGGAACATTCTGTAGTGGAGATAACAATGATTTCTCCAGTCTCTGTGGTGTGGACAGGAAAATGTAGAGCTGGCCAGGGTTGAGTGGATAGCCAATTGAACAGCACCACTGCGCTTGTGAAGAAAACACTTAAAACATTGGGTTACTTGGACATTCAACAGTGGCGTAACGAAAACCTGCCGGGAGTGGAGGTTCAGAGGAATTCCAGATTCGCAGTGAATGAATGGAACATTCTCTAGTGGAGATTCCAACGATTTCTGAAGGCTGGGTCGTGTGGAAGGAAAATCAAGAACTAATCAGGATTTAGTGGAAAGCCAATTGTATAGCATGGCTGCGAGTGTGAACATGCAGCTGAAAACCAGCATTGGGTTACTTGGACATTCATCAGTGGTGTAAGGAAAACCTGCATGGAGTGGAGAGTCAGTTGAATTCCACATTCGCAGTGAATGAATGGAACATTCTGTAGAGGAGATTCCAATGATTTCTGAAGCCTGTGTTGTGTGGACAGGAAAATGAAGAGCTGACCAGGCTTGAATCGATAGCCAAGTAAACAGCAGGGCTGCGAATATGAACAGGCCGCTGAAAACCAGCATTGGGTTACTTGGACATTCAACAGTGGTGTAATGAAAACCTGCGTGGAGTTGAGAGTCAGATGAATTCCAGATTCGCAGTGAATGAATGGAACATTCTGTAGTGGAGATAACAAAGATTTCTGAAGGCTGGTAGTGTGGTGGGACAATGAAGAGCTGAACAGGGTGGAGTGAATTGTCAATTAAACAGCACGGCTGCGAGTATGAACAGGCCTCTGAAAACCAGCATTGGCTTACTTGGACATTCACAAGTGGTGTAATGTTAACCAGGCGGGAGTGGAGAATCAGAAAAACTCCAGACTCGCAGTGAATGAATGGAACATTCTGTAGTGGAGATTGCAATGATTTCTGAAATCTGGATTGTGGGGACACGAAAATGAAGAGCTGACCAGTGTTGAGTGGATAGCCTGTAAAAAGCCTCGGCTTCGAATGTGAACAGACCACTGAAAACCAGTATTGCATTACTTCGACTTTCAGCAGTGGTGTAACGAAAGCCTGCGTGGAGTGCAGATTCAGATGAATTCCAGATTCCCAGTGAATGAATGGAACATCCTGTAGTGGAGATTACAATGATTTCTGAAGGCTGGGTTGTGTGCACAGGAAAATGAGGAGCAAAACAGGTTGAGTGGATAGCCAATTGAACAGCACGACTGCGAACATGAACAGGCCTCTGAAAACCAGCATTGTTTTACTTGGACATTCACAAGTGGTGTAAGATAAATCTGCAGGTAGTGGAGATTCAGTTGAATTCCAGATTCGCAGTGAATGAATGGAACATTCTGTACTGGAGATTGCAATGATTTCTCAAGTCTGGATTGTTTGGACATGAAAATGAAGAGCTGACCACAGTTGTGTGGATACCCAGTAAAAAGCAGGGCTTAGAGTGTGAACAGACCGCTGAAAACCAGCATTGTGTTACTTGGACATTCATAAGTGGTGTAATGAAAGCCTACCTGGAGTGCAGATTCAGATGAATTCCAGATTGGCAGTGAATGAATGGAACATTCTGTACTGGCGATTCCAATGATTTCTGAAGTCTGATATTGTGGAAAAGAAAATGAAAGGCTGACCAGGTTTGAGTGGATAGACAATTGAACAGCACACTGCGAGTGTGAAAAGGCGGCTGAAAACCAGCATTGGATTACTTGGTCATTCACCAGTGCTGTAATGAAAACCTGCCTGGAGCGGAGAGTCAGATGAATTGCAGAATCGCAGTGAATGAATGGAACAGTCTGTAGTGGAGAGCCCAATGATTTCTGAAGGCTGGTTTGTGTGGAGAGGAAAATGAAGAGCTGACCAATATTGAGTGGATAGCCCATTGAACAGCACTTCTGCGAGTTGAACATGCCTCTGAAAACCAGTATTGAGTTACTTGGACATTCACCAGTGGCGTAACGAAAACCTGCCAGGAGTGGAGGTTCAGAGGAATTCCAGATTCGCAGTGAATGAATGGAACATTCTCTAGTGGTGATTCCAATGATTTCTGAAGGCTGGGTTTTGTGGACACGAGAATGTAGAGCTGAACAGGGTGGAGTGGATAGCCAAATGAACAGCACGTCTCTTAGTATGAACAGGCCACTGAAAACCAGCATTGGCTTACTTGGACATTCACAAGTGGTGTAACGATAACCCGCCGGGAGTTGAGAGTCAGATGAATTTAAGATTCGCAGTGAATGAACGGAACATTCTGTGGAGGAGATACCAATTATTTCTGAAGGTTGGGTTATGAGGACAGGAAAATGTAGAGCTGAATAGGGTTGGGTGGATAGCAAATTGAACAGCACGGCTGAGTGTGTTAGCAGGCGGCTTAAAACCAGCATTGTCTTCCTTGGACATTTACCAGTGGTGTCACGAAAACCTTCCAGGAGTGGAGACTCTGATGAATTCCAGATTCGCGTGATTGAATGGAACATTCTGTAGTGGTGATTGCCAACATTTAGGAATCTGGATAGTCTGGACAGGATATTGAAGAGCTGACCGATATTGAGTGGATAGCCAATGAACAGCACGGTTTCGAGTGTGAACAGACCACTAAGAAGCAGCATTGCATTACTTGGACATTCATCAGTGGTGTAACGAAAGCCTTCCTGGAATGCAGATTCAGAGTATTTCCAGATTCACAGTGAATGAATGGAAATTTCTGTAGTAGAGATTCCAATGATTTCTGAACGCTGGGTTGTGTGGACAGGAAAATGAAGAGCTGACTAGGTTTGACTGGATTGCCAATTGAACAGCAAGGCTGTGAGTGTGAACAGCCGCTGAAAACCAGCATTGGATTACCTGGTCATTCACCAGTGTTGTTAGGAAAATCTGCCTGGTGTGGAGAGTCAGAGGAATTCCAGATTCGCAGGGAACGAATGGAACATTCTGAAGTGGAGATAAGAATGATTTCTGAAGGCTCGGTGTGTGGAAGGAAAATCAAGAGCTAACCAGCGTTCACTGGATAGCCAATTGAACAGCACGGCTGCGAGTGTTAACACGCAGCTGAAACCAGCCTTGGGTTGCTTGGACATTCACCAGTGGTGAAACGAAAACCTGCTGGGAGTGGAGAACAAGATGAATTCAAGATTCGCCTGAATGAATGAAACATTCTGTAGTGTAGATTGCAATGGTTTCTGAGGTTTGTATTGTCTGAACTGGAAAAAGAAGAACTCACCAGTGTTGAGTCGCTAGACCGTGAACAGCACGGGTTCGAGTGTGAATAGACCGCTGAAAACCATCATTGCGTTACTTGAACATTCAGCAGTGGTGCAATGAAAACCTGCCGGGAGTGGAGATTCAGATGAATTCCAGATTCGCAGTGAATGAATGGAACATTCTCTAGTGGTGATTCCAATGATTTCTGAAGGCTGGGTTTTGTGGACACGAAAATGTAGAGCTGAACAGGGTGGAATGGATAGCCAAATGAACAGCACGTCTCGTAGTAAGAACAGGCCACTGAAAACCAGCTTTGGCTTAATTGGACATTCACAAGTGGTGTAACGAAAACCTGACGGGAGTTGAGAATTAGATGAATTTCAGATTTGCCGTCAATGAATGGAACATTCTGTGGAGGAGATACCAATTGTTTCTGAAGTTTGGGTTATGTGGACAGGAAAATGGAGCTGAAGAGGGTTGAGTGGATAGCAAATTGAACAGCACGGCTGAGAGTAGGAGCAGGCCACTTAAAACCAGCATTGGCTTACTTGGATATTTACCAGTGGTGTCACGAAAACCTGCCGGGAGTGGAGATTCAGATGAATTCCAGATTCGCTGTGAATGAATGGAACATTCTGTAGTGGAGATAACAATGATTTCTCCAGTCTCTGTGGTGTGGACAGGAAAATGTAGAGCTGGCCAGGGTTGAGTGGATAGCCAATTGAACAGCACCACTGCGCTTGTGAAGAAAACACTTAAAACATTGGGTTACTTGGACATTCAACAGTGGCGTAACGAAAACCTGCCGGGAGTGGAGGTTCAGAGGAATTCCAGATTCGCAGTGAATGAATGGAACATTCTCTAGTGGAGATTCCAACGATTTCTGAAGGCTGGGTCGTGTGGAAGGAAAATCAAGAACTAATCAGGATTTAGTGGAAAGCCAATTGTATAGCATGGCTGCGAGTGTGAACATGCAGCTGAAAACCAGCATTGGGTTACTTGGACATTCATCAGTGGTGTAAGGAAAACCTGCATGGAGTGGAGAGTCAGTTGAATTCCACATTCGCAGTGAATGAATGGAACATTCTGTAGAGGAGATTCCAATGATTTCTGAAGCCTGTGTTGTGTGGACAGGAAAATGAAGAGCTGACCAGGCTTGAATCGATAGCCAAGTAAACAGCAGGGCTGCGAATATGAACAGGCCGCTGAAAACCAGCATTGGGTTACTTGGACATTCAACAGTGGTGTAATGAAAACCTGCGTGGAGTTGAGAGTCAGATGAATTCCAGATTCGCAGTGAATGAATGGAACATTCTGTAGTGGAGATAACAAAGATTTCTGAAGGCTGGTAGTGTGGTGGGACAATGAAGAGCTGAACAGGGTGGAGTGAATTGTCAATTAAACAGCACGGCTGCGAGTATGAACAGGCCTCTGAAAACCAGCATTGGCTTACTTGGACATTCACAAGTGGTGTAATGTTAACCAGGCGGGAGTGGAGAATCAGATAAACTCCAGACTCGCAGTGAATGAATGGAACATTCTGTAGTGGAGATTGCAATGATTTCTGAAATCTGGATTGTGGGGACACGAAAATGAAGAGCTGACCAGTGTTGAGTGGATAGCCTGTAAAAAGCCTCGGCTTCGAATGTGAACAGACCACTGAAAACCAGTATTGCATTACTTCGACTTTCAGCAGTGGTGTAACGAAAGCCTGCGTGGAGTGCAGATTCAGATGAATTCCAGATTCCCAGTGAATGAATGGAACATCCTGTAGTGGAGATTACAATGATTTCTGAAGGCTGGGTTGTGTGCACAGGAAAATGAGGAGCAAAACAGGTTGAGTGGATAGCCAATTGAACAGCACGACTGCGAACATGAACAGGCCTCTGAAAACCAGCATTGTTTTACTTGGACATTCACAAGTGGTGTAAGATAAATCTGCAGGTAGTGGAGATTCAGTTGAATTCCAGATTCGCAGTGAATGAATGGAACATTCTGTACTGGAGATTGCAATGATTTCTCAAGTCTGGATTGTTTGGACATGAAAATGAAGAGCTGACCACAGTTGTGTGGATACCCAGCAAAAAGCAGGGCTTAGAGTGTGAACAGACCGCTGAAAACCAGCATTGTGTTACTTGGACATTCATAAGTGGTGTAATGAAAGCCTACCTGGAGTGCAGATTCAGATGAATTCCAGATTGGCAGTGAATGAATGGAACATTCTGTACTGGCGATTCCAATGATTTCTGAAGTCTGATATTGTGGAAAAGAAAATGAAAGGCTGACCAGGTTTGAGTGGATAGACAATTGAACAGCACACTGCGAGTGTGAAAAGGCGGCTGAAAACCAGCATTGGATTACTTGGTCATTCACCAGTGCTGTAATGAAAACCTGCCTGGAGCGGAGAGTCAGATGAATTGCAGAATCGCAGTGAATGAATGGAACAGTCTGTAGTGGAGAGCCCAATGATTTCTGAAGGCTGGTTTGTGTGGAGAGGAAAATGAAGAGCTGACCAATATTGAGTGGATAGCCCATTGAACAGCACTTCTGCGAGTTGAACATGCCTCTGAAAACCAGTATTGAGTTACTTGGACATTCACCAGTGGCGTAACGAAAACCTGCCAGGAGTGGAGGTTCAGAGGAATTCCAGATTCGCAGTGAATGAATGGAACATTCTCTAGTGGTGATTCCAATGATTTCTGAAGGCTGGGTTTTGTGGACACGAGAATGTAGAGCTGAACAGGGTGGAGTGGATAGCCAAATGAACAGCACGTCTCTTAGTATGAACAGGCCACTGAAAACCAGCATTGGCTTACTTGGACATTCACAAGTGGTGTAACGATAACCCGCCGGGAGTTGAGAGTCAGATGAATTTAAGATTCGCAGTGAATGAACGGAACATTCTGTGGAGGAGATACCAATTATTTCTGAAGGTTGGGTTATGAGGACAGGAAAATGTAGAGCTGAATAGGGTTGGGTGGATAGCAAATTGAACAGCACGGCTGAGTGTGTTAGCAGGCGGCTTAAAACCAGCATTGTCTTCCTTGGACATTTACCAGTGGTGTCACGAAAACCTTCCAGGAGTGGAGACTCTGATGAATTCCAGATTCGCGTGATTGAATGGAACATTCTGTAGTGGTGATTGCCAACATTTAGGAATCTGGATAGTCTGGACAGGATATTGAAGAGCTGACCGATATTGAGTGGATAGCCAATGAACAGCACGGTTTCGAGTGTGAACAGACCACTAAGAAGCAGCATTGCATTACTTGGACATTCATCAGTGGTGTAACGAAAGCCTTCCTGGAATGCAGATTCAGAGTATTTCCAGATTCACAGTGAATGAATGGAAATTTCTGTAGTAGAGATTCCAATGATTTCTGAACGCTGGGTTGTGTGGACAGGAAAATGAAGAGCTGACTAGGTTTGACTGGATTGCCAATTGAACAGCAAGGCTGTGAGTGTGAACAGCCGCTGAAAACCAGCATTGGATTACCTGGTCATTCACCAGTGTTGTTAGGAAAATCTGCCTGGTGTGGAGAGTCAGAGGAATTCCAGATTCGCAGGGAACGAATGGAACATTCTGAAGTGGAGATAAGAATGATTTCTGAAGGCTCGGTGTGTGGAAGGAAAATCAAGAGCTAACCAGCGTTCACTGGATAGCCAATTGAACAGCACGGCTGCGAGTGTTAACACGCAGCTGAAACCAGCCTTGGGTTGCTTGGACATTCACCAGTGGTGAAACGAAAACCTGCTGGGAGTGGAGAACAAGATGAATTCAAGATTCGCCTGAATGAATGAAACATTCTGTAGTGTAGATTGCAATGGTTTCTGAGGTTTGTATTGTCTGAACTGGAAAAAGAAGAACTCACCAGTGTTGAGTCGCTAGACCGTGAACAGCACGGGTTCGAGTGTGAATAGACCGCTGAAAACCATCATTGCGTTACTTGAACATTCAGCAGTGGTGCAATGAAAACCTGCCGGGAGTGGAGATTCAGATGAATTCCAGATTCGCAGTGAATGAATGGAACATTCTCTAGTGGTGATTCCAATGATTTCTGAAGGCTGGGTTTTGTGGACACGAAAATGTAGAGCTGAACAGGGTGGAATGGATAGCCAAATGAACAGCACGTCTCGTAGTAAGAACAGGCCACTGAAAACCAGCTTTGGCTTAATTGGACATTCACAAGTGGTGTAACGAAAACCTGACGGGAGTTGAGAATTAGATGAATTTCAGATTTGCCGTCAATGAATGGAACATTCTGTGGAGGAGATACCAATTGTTTCTGAAGTTTGGGTTATGTGGACAGGAAAATGGAGCTGAAGAGGGTTGAGTGGATAGCAAATTGAACAGCACGGCTGAGAGTAGGAGCAGGCCACTTAAAACCAGCATTGGCTTACTTGGATATTTACCAGTGGTGTCACGAAAACCTGCCGGGAGTGGAGATTCAGATGAATTCCAGATTCGCTGTGAATGAATGGAACATTCTGTAGTGGAGATAACAATGATTTCTCCAGTCTCTGTGGTGTGGACAGGAAAATGTAGAGCTGGCCAGGGTTGAGTGGATAGCCAATTGAACAGCACCACTGCGCTTGTGAAGAAAACACTTAAAACATTGGGTTACTTGGACATTCAACAGTGGCGTAACGAAAACCTGCCGGGAGTGGAGGTTCAGAGGAATTCCAGATTCGCAGTGAATGAATTGGAACATTCTCTAGTGGAGATTCCAACGATTTCTGAAGGCTGGGTCGTGTGGAAGGAAAATCAAGAACTAATCAGGATTTAGTGGAAAGCCAATTGTATAGCATGGCTGCGAGTGTGAACATGCAGCTGAAAACCAGCATTGGGTTACTTGGACATTCATCAGTGGTGTAAGGAAAACCTGCATGGAGTGGAGAGTCAGTTGAATTCCACATTCGCAGTGAATGAATGGAACATTCTGTAGAGGAGATTCCAATGATTTCTGAAGCCTGTGTTGTGTGGACAGGAAAATGAAGAGCTGACCAGGCTTGAATCGATAGCCAAGTAAACAGCAGGGCTGCGAATATGAACAGGCCGCTGAAAACCAGCATTGGGTTACTTGGACATTCAACAGTGGTGTAATGAAAACCTGCGTGGAGTTGAGAGTCAGATGAATTCCAGATTCGCAGTGAATGAATGGAACATTCTGTAGTGGAGATAACAAAGATTTCTGAAGGCTGGTAGTGTGGTGGGACAATGAAGAGCTGAACAGGGTGGAGTGAATTGTCAATTAAACAGCACGGCTGCGAGTATGAACAGGCCTCTGAAAACCAGCATTGGCTTACATGGACATTCACAAGTGGTGTAATGTTAACCAGGCGGGAGTGGAGAATCAGATAAACTCCAGACTCGCAGTGAATGAATGGAACATTCTGTAGTGGAGATTGCAATGATTTCTGAAATCTGGATTGTGGGGACACGAAAATGAAGAGCTGACCAGTGTTGAGTGGATAGCCTGTAAAAAGCCTCGGCTTCGAATGTGAACAGACCACTGAAAACCAGTATTGCATTACTTCGACTTTCAGCAGTGGTGTAACGAAAGCCTGCGTGGAGTGCAGATTCAGATGAATTCCAGATTCCCAGTGAATGAATGGAACATCCTGTAGTGGAGATTACAATGATTTCTGAAGGCTGGGTTGTGTGCACAGGAAAATGAGGAGCAAAACAGGTTGAGTGGATAGCCAATTGAACAGCACGACTGCGAACATGAACAGGCCTCTGAAAACCAGCATTGTTTTACTTGGACATTCACAAGTGGTGTAAGATAAATCTGCAGGTAGTGGAGATTCAGTTGAATTCCAGATTCGCAGTGAATGAATGGAACATTCTGTACTGGAGATTGCAATGATTTCTCAAGTCTGGATTGTTTGGACATGAAAATGAAGAGCTGACCACAGTTGTGTGGATACCCAGCAAAAAGCAGGGCTTAGAGTGTGAACAGACCGCTGAAAACCAGCATTGTGTTACTTGGACATTCATAAGTGGTGTAATGAAAGCCTACCTGGAGTGCAGATTCAGATGAATTCCAGATTGGCAGTGAATGAATGGAACATTCTGTACTGGCGATTCCAATGATTTCTGAAGTCTGATATTGTGGAAAAGAAAATGAAAGGCTGACCAGGTTTGAGTGGATAGACAATTGAACAGCACACTGCGAGTGTGAAAAGGCGGCTGAAAACCAGCATTGGATTACTTGGTCATTCACCAGTGCTGTAATGAAAACCTGCCTGGAGCGGAGAGTCAGATGAATTGCAGAATCGCAGTGAATGAATGGAACAGTCTGTAGTGGAGAGCCCAATGATTTCTGAAGGCTGGTTTGTGTGGAGAGGAAAATGAAGAGCTGACCAATATTGAGTGGATAGCCCATTGAACAGCACTTCTGCGAATTGAACATGCCTCTGAAAACCAGTATTGAGTTACTTGGACATTCACCAGTGGCGTAACGAAAACCTGCCAGGAGTGGAGGTTCAGAGGAATTCCAGATTCGCAGTGAATGAATGGAACATTCTCTAGTGGTGATTCCAATGATTTCTGAAGGCTGGGTTTTGTGGACACGAGAATGTAGAGCTGAACAGGGTGGAGTGGATAGCCAAATGAACAGCACGTCTCTTAGTATGAACAGGCCACTGAAAACCAGCATTGGCTTACTTGGACATTCACAAGTGGTGTAACGATAACCCGCCGGGAGTTGAGAGTCAGATGAATTTAAGATTCGCAGTGAATGAACGGAACATTCTGTGGAGGAGATACCAATTATTTCTGAAGGTTGGGTTATGAGGACAGGAAAATGTAGAGCTGAATAGGGTTGGGTGGATAGCAAATTGAACAGCACGGCTGAGTGTGTTAGCAGGCGGCTTAAAACCAGCATTGTCTTCCTTGGACATTTACCAGTGGTGTCACGAAAACCTTCCAGGAGTGGAGACTCTGATGAATTCCAGATTCGCGTGATTGAATGGAACATTCTGTAGTGGTGATTGCCAACATTTAGGAATCTGGATAGTCTGGACAGGATATTGAAGAGCTGACCGATATTGAGTGGATAGCCAATGAACAGCACGGTTTCGAGTGTGAACAGACCACTAAGAAGCAGCATTGCATTACTTGGACATTCATCAGTGGTGTAACGAAAGCCTTCCTGGAATGCAGATTCAGAGTATTTCCAGATTCACAGTGAATGAATGGAAATTTCTGTAGTAGAGATTCCAATGATTTCTGAACGCTGGGTTGTGTGGACAGGAAAATGAAGAGCTGACTAGGTTTGACTGGATTGCCAATTGAACAGCAAGGCTGTGAGTGTGAACAGCCGCTGAAAACCAGCATTGGATTACCTGGTCATTCACCAGTGTTGTTAGGAAAATCTGCCTGGTGTGGAGAGTCAGAGGAATTCCAGATTCGCAGGGAACGAATGGAACATTCTGAAGTGGAGATAAGAATGATTTCTGAAGGCTCGGTGTGTGGAAGGAAAATCAAGAGCTAACCAGCGTTCACTGGATAGCCAATTGAACAGCACGGCTGCGAGTGTTAACACGCAGCTGAAACCAGCCTTGGGTTGCTTGGACATTCACCAGTGGTGAAACGAAAACCTGCTGGGAGTGGAGAACAAGATGAATTCAAGATTCGCCTGAATGAATGAAACATTCTGTAGTGTAGATTGCAATGGTTTCTGAGGTTTGTATTGTCTGAACTGGAAAAAGAAGAACTCACCAGTGTTGAGTCGCTAGACCGTGAACAGCACGGGTTCGAGTGTGAATAGACCGCTGAAAACCATCATTGCGTTACTTGAACATTCAGCAGTGGTGCAATGAAAACCTGCCGGGAGTGGAGATTCAGATGAATTCCAGATTCGCAGTGAATGAATGGAACATTCTCTAGTGGTGATTCCAATGATTTCTGAAGGCTGGGTTTTGTGGACACGAAAATGTAGAGCTGAACAGGGTGGAATGGATAGCCAAATGAACAGCACGTCTCGTAGTAAGAACAGGCCACTGAAAACCAGCTTGGGCTTAATTGGACATTCACAAGTGGTGTAACGAAAACCTGACGGGAGTTGAGAATTAGATGAATTTCAGATTTGCCGTCAATGAATGGAACATTCTGTGGAGGAGATACCAATTGTTTCTGAAGTTTGGGTTATGTGGACAGGAAAATGGAGCTGAAGAGGGTTGAGTGGATAGCAAATTGAACAGCACGGCTGAGAGTATGAGCAGGCCACTTAAAACCAGCATTGGCTTACTTGGATATTTACCAGTGGTGTCACGAAAACCTGCCGGGAGTGGAGATTCAGATGAATTCCAGATTCGCTGTGAATGAATGGAACATTCTGTAGTGGAGATAACAATGATTTCTCCAGTCTCTGTGGTGTGGACAGGAAAATGTAGAGCTGGCCAGGGTTGAGTGGATAGCCAATTGAACAGCACCACTGCGCTTGTGAAGAAAACACTTAAAACATTGGGTTACTTGGACATTCAACAGTGGCGTAACGAAAACCTGCCGGGAGTGGAGGTTCAGAGGAATTCCAGATTCGCAGTGAATGAATTGGAACATTCTCTAGTGGAGATTCCAACGATTTCTGAAGGCTGGGTCGTGTGGAAGGAAAATCAAGAACTAATCAGGATTTAGTGGAAAGCCAATTGTATAGCATGGCTGCGAGTGTGAACATGCAGCTGAAAACCAGCATTGGGTTACTTGGACATTCATCAGTGGTGTAAGGAAAACCTGCATGGAGTGGAGAGTCAGTTGAATTCCACATTCGCAGTGAATGAATGGAACATTCTGTAGAGGAGATTCCAATGATTTCTGAAGCCTGTGTTGTGTGGACAGGAAAATGAAGAGCTGACCAGGCTTGAATCGATAGCCAAGTAAACAGCAGGGCTGCGAATATGAACAGGCCGCTGAAAACCAGCATTGGGTTACTTGGACATTCAACAGTGGTGTAATGAAAACCTGCGTGGAGTTGAGAGTCAGATGAATTCCAGATTCGCAGTGAATGAATGGAACATTCTGTAGTGGAGATAACAAAGATTTCTGAAGGCTGGTAGTGTGGTGGGACAATGAAGAGCTGAACAGGGTGGAGTGAATTGTCAATTAAACAGCACGGCTGCGAGTATGAACAGGCCTCTGAAAACCAGCATTGGCTTACTTGGACATTCACAAGTGGTGTAATGTTAACCAGGCGGGAGTGGAGAATCAGATAAACTCCAGACTCGCAGTGAATGAATGGAACATTCTGTAGTGGAGATTGCAATGATTTCTGAAATCTGGATTGTGGGGACACGAAAATGAAGAGCTGACCAGTGTTGAGTGGATAGCCTGTAAAAAGCCTCGGCTTCGAATGTGAACAGACCACTGAAAACCAGTATTGCATTACTTCGACTTTCAGCAGTGGTGTAACGAAAGCCTGCGTGGAGTGCAGATTCAGATGAATTCCAGATTCCCAGTGAATGAATGGAACATCCTGTAGTGGAGATTACAATGATTTCTGAAGGCTGGGTTGTGTGCACAGGAAAATGAGGAGCAAAACAGGTTGAGTGGATAGCCAATTGAACAGCACGACTGCGAACATGAACAGGCCTCTGAAAACCAGCATTGTTTTACTTGGACATTCACAAGTGGTGTAAGATAAATCTGCAGGTAGTGGAGATTCAGTTGAATTCCAGATTCGCAGTGAATGAATGGAACATTCTGTACTGGAGATTGCAATGATTTCTCAAGTCTGGATTGTTTGGACATGAAAATGAAGAGCTGACCACAGTTGTGTGGATACCCAGCAAAAAGCAGGGCTTAGAGTGTGAACAGACCGCTGAAAACCAGCATTGTGTTACTTGGACATTCATAAGTGGTGTAATGAAAGCCTACCTGGAGTGCAGATTCAGATGAATTCCAGATTGGCAGTGAATGAATGGAACATTCTGTACTGGCGATTCCAATGATTTCTGAAGTCTGATATTGTGGAAAAGAAAATGAAAGGCTGACCAGGTTTGAGTGGATAGACAATTGAACAGCACACTGCGAGTGTGAAAAGGCGGCTGAAAACCAGCATTGGATTACTTGGTCATTCACCAGTGCTGTAATGAAAACCTGCCTGGAGCGGAGAGTCAGATGAATTGCAGAATCGCAGTGAATGAATGGAACAGTCTGTAGTGGAGAGCCCAATGATTTCTGAAGGCTGGTTTGTGTGGAGAGGAAAATGAAGAGCTGACCAATATTGAGTGGATAGCCCATTGAACAGCACTTCTGCGAGTTGAACATGCCTCTGAAAACCAGTATTGAGTTACATGGACATTCACCAGTGGCGTAACGAAAACCTGCCAGGAGTGGAGGTTCAGAGGAATTCCAGATTCGCAGTGAATGAATGGAACATTCTCTAGTGGTGATTCCAATGATTTCTGAAGGCTGGGTTTTGTGGACACGAGAATGTAGAGCTGAACAGGGTGGAGTGGATAGCCAAATGAACAGCACGTCTCTTAGTATGAACAGGCCACTGAAAACCAGCATTGGCTTACTTGGACATTCACAAGTGGTGTAACGATAACCCGCCGGGAGTTGAGAGTCAGATGAATTTAAGATTCGCAGTGAATGAACGGAACATTCTGTGGAGGAGATACCAATTATTTCTGAAGGTTGGGTTATGAGGACAGGAAAATGTAGAGCTGAATAGGGTTGGGTGGATAGCAAATTGAACAGCACGGCTGAGTGTGTTAGCAGGCGGCTTAAAACCAGCATTGTCTTCCTTGGACATTTACCAGTGGTGTCACGAAAACCTTCCAGGAGTGGAGACTCTGATGAATTCCAGATTCGCGTGATTGAATGGAACATTCTGTAGTGGTGATTGCCAACATTTAGGAATCTGGATAGTCTGGACAGGATATTGAAGAGCTGACCGATATTGAGTGGATAGCCAATGAACAGCACGGTTTCGAGTGTGAACAGACCACTAAGAAGCAGCATTGCATTACTTGGACATTCATCAGTGGTGTAACGAAAGCCTTCCTGGAATGCAGATTCAGAGTATTTCCAGATTCACAGTGAATGAATGGAAATTTCTGTAGTAGAGATTCCAATGATTTCTGAACGCTGGGTTGTGTGGACAGGAAAATGAAGAGCTGACTAGGTTTGACTGGATTGCCAATTGAACAGCAAGGCTGTGAGTGTGAACAGCCGCTGAAAACCAGCATTGGATTACCTGGTCATTCACCAGTGTTGTTAGGAAAATCTGCCTGGTGTGGAGAGTCAGAGGAATTCCAGATTCGCAGGGAACGAATGGAACATTCTGAAGTGGAGATAAGAATGATTTCTGAAGGCTCGGTGTGTGGAAGGAAAATCAAGAGCTAACCAGCGTTCACTGGATAGCCAATTGAACAGCACGGCTGCGAGTGTTAACACGCAGCTGAAACCAGCCTTGGGTTGCTTGGACATTCACCAGTGGTGAAACGAAAACCTGCTGGGAGTGGAGAACAAGATGAATTCAAGATTCGCCTGAATGAATGAAACATTCTGTAGTGTAGATTGCAATGGTTTCTGAGGTTTGTATTGTCTGAACTGGAAAAAGAAGAACTCACCAGTGTTGAGTCGCTAGACCGTGAACAGCACGGGTTCGAGTGTGAATAGACCGCTGAAAACCATCATTGCGTTACTTGAACATTCAGCAGTGGTGCAATGAAAACCTGCCGGGAGTGGAGATTCAGATGAATTCCAGATTCGCAGTGAATGAATGGAACATTCTCTAGTGGTGATTCCAATGATTTCTGAAGGCTGGGTTTTGTGGACACGAAAATGTAGAGCTGAACAGGGTGGAATGGATAGCCAAATGAACAGCACGTCTCGTAGTAAGAACAGGCCACTGAAAACCAGCTTTGGCTTAATTGGACATTCACAAGTGGTGTAACGAAAACCTGACGGGAGTTGAGAATTAGATGAATTTCAGATTTGCCGTCAATGAATGGAACATTCTGTGGAGGAGATACCAATTGTTTCTGAAGTTTGGGTTATGTGGACAGGAAAATGGAGCTGAAGAGGGTTGAGTGGATAGCAAATTGAACAGCACGGCTGAGAGTAGGAGCAGGCCACTTAAAACCAGCATTGGCTTACTTGGATATTTACCAGTGGTGTCACGAAAACCTGCCGGGAGTGGAGATTCAGATGAATTCCAGATTCGCTGTGAATGAATGGAACATTCTGTAGTGGAGATAACAATGATTTCTCCAGTCTCTGTGGTGTGGACAGGAAAATGTAGAGCTGGCCAGGGTTGAGTGGATAGCCAATTGAACAGCACCACTGCGCTTGTGAAGAAAACACTTAAAACATTGGGTTACTTGGACATTCAACAGTGGCGTAACGAAAACCTGCCGGGAGTGGAGGTTCAGAGGAATTCCAGATTCGCAGTGAATGAATGGAACATTCTCTAGTGGAGATTCCAACGATTTCTGAAGGCTGGGTCGTGTGGAAGGAAAATCAAGAACTAATCAGGATTTAGTGGAAAGCCAATTGTATAGCATGGCTGCGAGTGTGAACATGCAGCTGAAAACCAGCATTGGGTTACTTGGACATTCATCAGTGGTGTAAGGAAAACCTGCATGGAGTGGAGAGTCAGTTGAATTCCACATTCGCAGTGAATGAATGGAACATTCTGTAGAGGAGATTCCAATGATTTCTGAAGCCTGTGTTGTGTGGACAGGAAAATGAAGAGCTGACCAGGCTTGAATCGATAGCCAAGTAAACAGCAGGGCTGCGAATATGAACAGGCCGCTGAAAACCAGCATTGGGTTACTTGGACATTCAACAGTGGTGTAATGAAAACCTGCGTGGAGTTGAGAGTCAGATGAATTCCAGATTCGCAGTGAATGAATGGAACATTCTGTAGTGGAGATAACAAAGATTTCTGAAGGCTGGTAGTGTGGTGGGACAATGAAGAGCTGAACAGGGTGGAGTGAATTGTCAATTAAACAGCACGGCTGCGAGTATGAACAGGCCTCTGAAAACCAGCATTGGCTTACTTGGACATTCACAAGTGGTGTAATGTTAACCAGGCGGGAGTGGAGAATCAGAAAAACTCCAGACTCGCAGTGAATGAATGGAACATTCTGTAGTGGAGATTGCAATGATTTCTGAAATCTGGATTGTGGGGACACGAAAATGAAGAGCTGACCAGTGTTGAGTGGATAGCCTGTAAAAAGCCTCGGCTTCGAATGTGAACAGACCACTGAAAACCAGTATTGCATTACTTCGACTTTCAGCAGTGGTGTAACGAAAGCCTGCGTGGAGTGCAGATTCAGATGAATTCCAGATTCCCAGTGAATGAATGGAACATCCTGTAGTGGAGATTACAATGATTTCTGAAGGCTGGGTTGTGTGCACAGGAAAATGAGGAGCAAAACAGGTTGAGTGGATAGCCAATTGAACAGCACGACTGCGAACATGAACAGGCCTCTGAAAACCAGCATTGTTTTACTTGGACATTCACAAGTGGTGTAAGATAAATCTGCAGGTAGTGGAGATTCAGTTGAATTCCAGATTCGCAGTGAATGAATGGAACATTCTGTACTGGAGATTGCAATGATTTCTCAAGTCTGGATTGTTTGGACATGAAAATGAAGAGCTGACCACAGTTGTGTGGATACCCAGTAAAAAGCAGGGCTTAGAGTGTGAACAGACCGCTGAAAACCAGCATTGTGTTACTTGGACATTCATAAGTGGTGTAATGAAAGCCTACCTGGAGTGCAGATTCAGATGAATTCCAGATTGGCAGTGAATGAATGGAACATTCTGTACTGGCGATTCCAATGATTTCTGAAGTCTGATATTGTGGAAAAGAAAATGAAAGGCTGACCAGGTTTGAGTGGATAGACAATTGAACAGCACACTGCGAGTGTGAAAAGGCGGCTGAAAACCAGCATTGGATTACTTGGTCATTCACCAGTGCTGTAATGAAAACCTGCCTGGAGCGGAGAGTCAGATGAATTGCAGAATCGCAGTGAATGAATGGAACAGTCTGTAGTGGAGAGCCCAATGATTTCTGAAGGCTGGTTTGTGTGGAGAGGAAAATGAAGAGCTGACCAATATTGAGTGGATAGCCCATTGAACAGCACTTCTGCGAGTTGAACATGCCTCTGAAAACCAGTATTGAGTTACTTGGACATTCACCAGTGGCGTAACGAAAACCTGCCAGGAGTGGAGGTTCAGAGGAATTCCAGATTCGCAGTGAATGAATGGAACATTCTCTAGTGGTGATTCCAATGATTTCTGAAGGCTGGGTTTTGTGGACACGAGAATGTAGAGCTGAACAGGGTGGAGTGGATAGCCAAATGAACAGCACGTCTCTTAGTATGAACAGGCCACTGAAAACCAGCATTGGCTTACTTGGACATTCACAAGTGGTGTAACGATAACCCGCCGGGAGTTGAGAGTCAGATGAATTTAAGATTCGCAGTGAATGAACGGAACATTCTGTGGAGGAGATACCAATTATTTCTGAAGGTTGGGTTATGAGGACAGGAAAATGTAGAGCTGAATAGGGTTGGGTGGATAGCAAATTGAACAGCACGGCTGAGTGTGTTAGCAGGCGGCTTAAAACCAGCATTGTCTTCCTTGGACATTTACCAGTGGTGTCACGAAAACCTTCCAGGAGTGGAGACTCTGATGAATTCCAGATTCGCGTGATTGAATGGAACATTCTGTAGTGGTGATTGCCAACATTTAGGAATCTGGATAGTCTGGACAGGATATTGAAGAGCTGACCGATATTGAGTGGATAGCCAATGAACAGCACGGTTTCGAGTGTGAACAGACCACTAAGAAGCAGCATTGCATTACTTGGACATTCATCAGTGGTGTAACGAAAGCCTTCCTGGAATGCAGATTCAGAGTATTTCCAGATTCACAGTGAATGAATGGAAATTTCTGTAGTAGAGATTCCAATGATTTCTGAACGCTGGGTTGTGTGGACAGGAAAATGAAGAGCTGACTAGGTTTGACTGGATTGCCAATTGAACAGCAAGGCTGTGAGTGTGAACAGCCGCTGAAAACCAGCATTGGATTACCTGGTCATTCACCAGTGTTGTTAGGAAAATCTGCCTGGTGTGGAGAGTCAGAGGAATTCCAGATTCGCAGGGAACGAATGGAACATTCTGAAGTGGAGATAAGAATGATTTCTGAAGGCTCGGTGTGTGGAAGGAAAATCAAGAGCTAACCAGCGTTCACTGGATAGCCAATTGAACAGCACGGCTGCGAGTGTTAACACGCAGCTGAAACCAGCCTTGGGTTGCTTGGACATTCACCAGTGGTGAAACGAAAACCTGCTGGGAGTGGAGAACAAGATGAATTCAAGATTCGCCTGAATGAATGAAACATTCTGTAGTGTAGATTGCAATGGTTTCTGAGGTTTGTATTGTCTGAACTGGAAAAAGAAGAACTCACCAGTGTTGAGTCGCTAGACCGTGAACAGCACGGGTTCGAGTGTGAATAGACCGCTGAAAACCATCATTGCGTTACTTGAACATTCAGCAGTGGTGCAATGAAAACCTGCCGGGAGTGGAGATTCAGATGAATTCCAGATTCGCAGTGAATGAATGGAACATTCTCTAGTGGTGATTCCAATGATTTCTGAAGGCTGGGTTTTGTGGACACGAAAATGTAGAGCTGAACAGGGTGGAATGGATAGCCAAATGAACAGCACGTCTCGTAGTAAGAACAGGCCACTGAAAACCAGCTTTGGCTTAATTGGACATTCACAAGTGGTGTAACGAAAACCTGACGGGAGTTGAGAATTAGATGAATTTCAGATTTGCCGTCAATGAATGGAACATTCTGTGGAGGAGATACCAATTGTTTCTGAAGTTTGGGTTATGTGGACAGGAAAATGGAGCTGAAGAGGGTTGAGTGGATAGCAAATTGAACAGCACGGCTGAGAGTAGGAGCAGGCCACTTAAAACCAGCATTGGCTTACTTGGATATTTACCAGTGGTGTCACGAAAACCTGCCGGGAGTGGAGATTCAGATGAATTCCAGATTCGCTGTGAATGAATGGAACATTCTGTAGTGGAGATAACAATGATTTCTCCAGTCTCTGTGGTGTGGACAGGAAAATGTAGAGCTGGCCAGGGTTGAGTGGATAGCCAATTGAACAGCACCACTGCGCTTGTGAAGAAAACACTTAAAACATTGGGTTACTTGGACATTCAACAGTGGCGTAACGAAAACCTGCCGGGAGTGGAGGTTCAGAGGAATTCCAGATTCGCAGTGAATGAATGGAACATTCTCTAGTGGAGATTCCAACGATTTCTGAAGGCTGGGTCGTGTGGAAGGAAAATCAAGAACTAATCAGGATTTAGTGGAAAGCCAATTGTATAGCATGGCTGCGAGTGTGAACATGCAGCTGAAAACCAGCATTGGGTTACTTGGACATTCATCAGTGGTGTAAGGAAAACCTGCATGGAGTGGAGAGTCAGTTGAATTCCACATTCGCAGTGAATGAATGGAACATTCTGTAGAGGAGATTCCAATGATTTCTGAAGCCTGTGTTGTGTGGACAGGAAAATGAAGAGCTGACCAGGCTTGAATCGATAGCCAAGTAAACAGCAGGGCTGCGAATATGAACAGGCCGCTGAAAACCAGCATTGGGTTACTTGGACATTCAACAGTGGTGTAATGAAAACCTGCGTGGAGTTGAGAGTCAGATGAATTCCAGATTCGCAGTGAATGAATGGAACATTCTGTAGTGGAGATAACAAAGATTTCTGAAGGCTGGTAGTGTGGTGGGACAATGAAGAGCTGAACAGGGTGGAGTGAATTGTCAATTAAACAGCACGGCTGCGAGTATGAACAGGCCTCTGAAAACCAGCATTGGCTTACTTGGACATTCACAAGTGGTGTAATGTTAACCAGGCGGGAGTGGAGAATCAGATAAACTCCAGACTCGCAGTGAATGAATGGAACATTCTGTAGTGGAGATTGCAATGATTTCTGAAATCTGGATTGTGGGGACACGAAAATGAAGAGCTGACCAGTGTTGAGTGGATAGCCTGTAAAAAGCCTCGGCTTCGAATGTGAACAGACCACTGAAAACCAGTATTGCATTACTTCGACTTTCAGCAGTGGTGTAACGAAAGCCTGCGTGGAGTGCAGATTCAGATGAATTCCAGATTCCCAGTGAATGAATGGAACATCCTGTAGTGGAGATTACAATGATTTCTGAAGGCTGGGTTGTGTGCACAGGAAAATGAGGAGCAAAACAGGTTGAGTGGATAGCCAATTGAACAGCACGACTGCGAACATGAACAGGCCTCTGAAAACCAGCATTGTTTTACTTGGACATTCACAAGTGGTGTAAGATAAATCTGCAGGTAGTGGAGATTCAGTTGAATTCCAGATTCGCAGTGAATGAATGGAACATTCTGTACTGGAGATTGCAATGATTTCTCAAGTCTGGATTGTTTGGACATGAAAATGAAGAGCTGACCACAGTTGTGTGGATACCCAGCAAAAAGCAGGGCTTAGAGTGTGAACAGACCGCTGAAAACCAGCATTGTGTTACTTGGACATTCATAAGTGGTGTAATGAAAGCCTACCTGGAGTGCAGATTCAGATGAATTCCAGATTGGCAGTGAATGAATGGAACATTCTGTACTGGCGATTCCAATGATTTCTGAAGTCTGATATTGTGGAAAAGAAAATGAAAGGCTGACCAGGTTTGAGTGGATAGACAATTGAACAGCACACTGCGAGTGTGAAAAGGCGGCTGAAAACCAGCATTGGATTACTTGGTCATTCACCAGTGCTGTAATGAAAACCTGCCTGGAGCGGAGAGTCAGATGAATTGCAGAATCGCAGTGAATGAATGGAACAGTCTGTAGTGGAGAGCCCAATGATTTCTGAAGGCTGGTTTGTGTGGAGAGGAAAATGAAGAGCTGACCAATATTGAGTGGATAGCCCATTGAACAGCACTTCTGCGAGTTGAACATGCCTCTGAAAACCAGTATTGAGTTACTTGGACATTCACCAGTGGCGTAACGAAAACCTGCCAGGAGTGGAGGTTCAGAGGAATTCCAGATTCGCAGTGAATGAATGGAACATTCTCTAGTGGTGATTCCAATGATTTCTGAAGGCTGGGTTTTGTGGACACGAGAATGTAGAGCTGAACAGGGTGGAGTGGATAGCCAAATGAACAGCACGTCTCTTAGTATGAACAGGCCACTGAAAACCAGCATTGGCTTACTTGGACATTCACAAGTGGTGTAACGATAACCCGCCGGGAGTTGAGAGTCAGATGAATTTAAGATTCGCAGTGAATGAACGGAACATTCTGTGGAGGAGATACCAATTATTTCTGAAGGTTGGGTTATGAGGACAGGAAAATGTAGAGCTGAATAGGGTTGGGTGGATAGCAAATTGAACAGCACGGCTGAGTGTGTTAGCAGGCGGCTTAAAACCAGCATTGTCTTCCTTGGACATTTACCAGTGGTGTCACGAAAACCTTCCAGGAGTGGAGACTCTGATGAATTCCAGATTCGCGTGATTGAATGGAACATTCTGTAGTGGTGATTGCCAACATTTAGGAATCTGGATAGTCTGGACAGGATATTGAAGAGCTGACCGATATTGAGTGGATAGCCAATGAACAGCACGGTTTCGAGTGTGAACAGACCACTAAGAAGCAGCATTGCATTACTTGGACATTCATCAGTGGTGTAACGAAAGCCTTCCTGGAATGCAGATTCAGAGTATTTCCAGATTCACAGTGAATGAATGGAAATTTCTGTAGTAGAGATTCCAATGATTTCTGAACGCTGGGTTGTGTGGACAGGAAAATGAAGAGCTGACTAGGTTTGACTGGATTGCCAATTGAACAGCAAGGCTGTGAGTGTGAACAGCCGCTGAAAACCAGCATTGGATTACCTGGTCATTCACCAGTGTTGTTAGGAAAATCTGCCTGGTGTGGAGAGTCAGAGGAATTCCAGATTCGCAGGGAACGAATGGAACATTCTGAAGTGGAGATAAGAATGATTTCTGAAGGCTCGGTGTGTGGAAGGAAAATCAAGAGCTAACCAGCGTTCACTGGATAGCCAATTGAACAGCACGGCTGCGAGTGTTAACACGCAGCTGAAACCAGCCTTGGGTTGCTTGGACATTCACCAGTGGTGAAACGAAAACCTGCTGGGAGTGGAGAACAAGATGAATTCAAGATTCGCCTGAATGAATGAAACATTCTGTAGTGTAGATTGCAATGGTTTCTGAGGTTTGTATTGTCTGAACTGGAAAAAGAAGAACTCACCAGTGTTGAGTCGCTAGACCGTGAACAGCACGGGTTCGAGTGTGAATAGACCGCTGAAAACCATCATTGCGTTACTTGAACATTCAGCAGTGGTGCAATGAAAACCTGCCGGGAGTGGAGATTCAGATGAATTCCAGATTCGCAGTGAATGAATGGAACATTCTCTAGTGGTGATTCCAATGATTTCTGAAGGCTGGGTTTTGTGGACACGAAAATGTAGAGCTGAACAGGGTGGAATGGATAGCCAAATGAACAGCACGTCTCGTAGTAAGAACAGGCCACTGAAAACCAGCTTTGGCTTAATTGGACATTCACAAGTGGTGTAACGAAAACCTGACGGGAGTTGAGAATTAGATGAATTTCAGATTTGCCGTCAATGAATGGAACATTCTGTGGAGGAGATACCAATTGTTTCTGAAGTTTGGGTTATGTGGACAGGAAAATGGAGCTGAAGAGGGTTGAGTGGATAGCAAATTGAACAGCACGGCTGAGAGTAGGAGCAGGCCACTTAAAACCAGCATTGGCTTACTTGGATATTTACCAGTGGTGTCACGAAAACCTGCCGGGAGTGGAGATTCAGATGAATTCCAGATTCGCTGTGAATGAATGGAACATTCTGTAGTGGAGATAACAATGATTTCTCCAGTCTCTGTGGTGTGGACAGGAAAATGTAGAGCTGGCCAGGGTTGAGTGGATAGCCAATTGAACAGCACCACTGCGCTTGTGAAGAAAACACTTAAAACATTGGGTTACTTGGACATTCAACAGTGGCGTAACGAAAACCTGCCGGGAGTGGAGGTTCAGAGGAATTCCAGATTCGCAGTGAATGAATTGGAACATTCTCTAGTGGAGATTCCAACGATTTCTGAAGGCTGGGTCGTGTGGAAGGAAAATCAAGAACTAATCAGGATTTAGTGGAAAGCCAATTGTATAGCATGGCTGCGAGTGTGAACATGCAGCTGAAAACCAGCATTGGGTTACTTGGACATTCATCAGTGGTGTAAGGAAAACCTGCATGGAGTGGAGAGTCAGTTGAATTCCACATTCGCAGTGAATGAATGGAACATTCTGTAGAGGAGATTCCAATGATTTCTGAAGCCTGTGTTGTGTGGACAGGAAAATGAAGAGCTGACCAGGCTTGAATCGATAGCCAAGTAAACAGCAGGGCTGCGAATATGAACAGGCCGCTGAAAACCAGCATTGGGTTACTTGGACATTCAACAGTGGTGTAATGAAAACCTGCGTGGAGTTGAGAGTCAGATGAATTCCAGATTCGCAGTGAATGAATGGAACATTCTGTAGTGGAGATAACAAAGATTTCTGAAGGCTGGTAGTGTGGTGGGACAATGAAGAGCTGAACAGGGTGGAGTGAATTGTCAATTAAACAGCACGGCTGCGAGTATGAACAGGCCTCTGAAAACCAGCATTGGCTTACATGGACATTCACAAGTGGTGTAATGTTAACCAGGCGGGAGTGGAGAATCAGATAAACTCCAGACTCGCAGTGAATGAATGGAACATTCTGTAGTGGAGATTGCAATGATTTCTGAAATCTGGATTGTGGGGACACGAAAATGAAGAGCTGACCAGTGTTGAGTGGATAGCCTGTAAAAAGCCTCGGCTTCGAATGTGAACAGACCACTGAAAACCAGTATTGCATTACTTCGACTTTCAGCAGTGGTGTAACGAAAGCCTGCGTGGAGTGCAGATTCAGATGAATTCCAGATTCCCAGTGAATGAATGGAACATCCTGTAGTGGAGATTACAATGATTTCTGAAGGCTGGGTTGTGTGCACAGGAAAATGAGGAGCAAAACAGGTTGAGTGGATAGCCAATTGAACAGCACGACTGCGAACATGAACAGGCCTCTGAAAACCAGCATTGTTTTACTTGGACATTCACAAGTGGTGTAAGATAAATCTGCAGGTAGTGGAGATTCAGTTGAATTCCAGATTCGCAGTGAATGAATGGAACATTCTGTACTGGAGATTGCAATGATTTCTCAAGTCTGGATTGTTTGGACATGAAAATGAAGAGCTGACCACAGTTGTGTGGATACCCAGCAAAAAGCAGGGCTTAGAGTGTGAACAGACCGCTGAAAACCAGCATTGTGTTACTTGGACATTCATAAGTGGTGTAATGAAAGCCTACCTGGAGTGCAGATTCAGATGAATTCCAGATTGGCAGTGAATGAATGGAACATTCTGTACTGGCGATTCCAATGATTTCTGAAGTCTGATATTGTGGAAAAGAAAATGAAAGGCTGACCAGGTTTGAGTGGATAGACAATTGAACAGCACACTGCGAGTGTGAAAAGGCGGCTGAAAACCAGCATTGGATTACTTGGTCATTCACCAGTGCTGTAATGAAAACCTGCCTGGAGCGGAGAGTCAGATGAATTGCAGAATCGCAGTGAATGAATGGAACAGTCTGTAGTGGAGAGCCCAATGATTTCTGAAGGCTGGTTTGTGTGGAGAGGAAAATGAAGAGCTGACCAATATTGAGTGGATAGCCCATTGAACAGCACTTCTGCGAATTGAACATGCCTCTGAAAACCAGTATTGAGTTACTTGGACATTCACCAGTGGCGTAACGAAAACCTGCCAGGAGTGGAGGTTCAGAGGAATTCCAGATTCGCAGTGAATGAATGGAACATTCTCTAGTGGTGATTCCAATGATTTCTGAAGGCTGGGTTTTGTGGACACGAGAATGTAGAGCTGAACAGGGTGGAGTGGATAGCCAAATGAACAGCACGTCTCTTAGTATGAACAGGCCACTGAAAACCAGCATTGGCTTACTTGGACATTCACAAGTGGTGTAACGATAACCCGCCGGGAGTTGAGAGTCAGATGAATTTAAGATTCGCAGTGAATGAACGGAACATTCTGTGGAGGAGATACCAATTATTTCTGAAGGTTGGGTTATGAGGACAGGAAAATGTAGAGCTGAATAGGGTTGGGTGGATAGCAAATTGAACAGCACGGCTGAGTGTGTTAGCAGGCGGCTTAAAACCAGCATTGTCTTCCTTGGACATTTACCAGTGGTGTCACGAAAACCTTCCAGGAGTGGAGACTCTGATGAATTCCAGATTCGCGTGATTGAATGGAACATTCTGTAGTGGTGATTGCCAACATTTAGGAATCTGGATAGTCTGGACAGGATATTGAAGAGCTGACCGATATTGAGTGGATAGCCAATGAACAGCACGGTTTCGAGTGTGAACAGACCACTAAGAAGCAGCATTGCATTACTTGGACATTCATCAGTGGTGTAACGAAAGCCTTCCTGGAATGCAGATTCAGAGTATTTCCAGATTCACAGTGAATGAATGGAAATTTCTGTAGTAGAGATTCCAATGATTTCTGAACGCTGGGTTGTGTGGACAGGAAAATGAAGAGCTGACTAGGTTTGACTGGATTGCCAATTGAACAGCAAGGCTGTGAGTGTGAACAGCCGCTGAAAACCAGCATTGGATTACCTGGTCATTCACCAGTGTTGTTAGGAAAATCTGCCTGGTGTGGAGAGTCAGAGGAATTCCAGATTCGCAGGGAACGAATGGAACATTCTGAAGTGGAGATAAGAATGATTTCTGAAGGCTCGGTGTGTGGAAGGAAAATCAAGAGCTAACCAGCGTTCACTGGATAGCCAATTGAACAGCACGGCTGCGAGTGTTAACACGCAGCTGAAACCAGCCTTGGGTTGCTTGGACATTCACCAGTGGTGAAACGAAAACCTGCTGGGAGTGGAGAACAAGATGAATTCAAGATTCGCCTGAATGAATGAAACATTCTGTAGTGTAGATTGCAATGGTTTCTGAGGTTTGTATTGTCTGAACTGGAAAAAGAAGAACTCACCAGTGTTGAGTCGCTAGACCGTGAACAGCACGGGTTCGAGTGTGAATAGACCGCTGAAAACCATCATTGCGTTACTTGAACATTCAGCAGTGGTGCAATGAAAACCTGCCGGGAGTGGAGATTCAGATGAATTCCAGATTCGCAGTGAATGAATGGAACATTCTCTAGTGGTGATTCCAATGATTTCTGAAGGCTGGGTTTTGTGGACACGAAAATGTAGAGCTGAACAGGGTGGAATGGATAGCCAAATGAACAGCACGTCTCGTAGTAAGAACAGGCCACTGAAAACCAGCTTTGGCTTAATTGGACATTCACAAGTGGTGTAACGAAAACCTGACGGGAGTTGAGAATTAGATGAATTTCAGATTTGCCGTCAATGAATGGAACATTCTGTGGAGGAGATACCAATTGTTTCTGAAGTTTGGGTTATGTGGACAGGAAAATGGAGCTGAAGAGGGTTGAGTGGATAGCAAATTGAACAGCACGGCTGAGAGTATGAGCAGGCCACTTAAAACCAGCATTGGCTTACTTGGATATTTACCAGTGGTGTCACGAAAACCTGCCGGGAGTGGAGATTCAGATGAATTCCAGATTCGCTGTGAATGAATGGAACATTCTGTAGTGGAGATAACAATGATTTCTCCAGTCTCTGTGGTGTGGACAGGAAAATGTAGAGCTGGCCAGGGTTGAGTGGATAGCCAATTGAACAGCACCACTGCGCTTGTGAAGAAAACACTTAAAACATTGGGTTACTTGGACATTCAACAGTGGCGTAACGAAAACCTGCCGGGAGTGGAGGTTCAGAGGAATTCCAGATTCGCAGTGAATGAATTGGAACATTCTCTAGTGGAGATTCCAACGATTTCTGAAGGCTGGGTCGTGTGGAAGGAAAATCAAGAACTAATCAGGATTTAGTGGAAAGCCAATTGTATAGCATGGCTGCGAGTGTGAACATGCAGCTGAAAACCAGCATTGGGTTACTTGGACATTCATCAGTGGTGTAAGGAAAACCTGCATGGAGTGGAGAGTCAGTTGAATTCCACATTCGCAGTGAATGAATGGAACATTCTGTAGAGGAGATTCCAATGATTTCTGAAGCCTGTGTTGTGTGGACAGGAAAATGAAGAGCTGACCAGGCTTGAATCGATAGCCAAGTAAACAGCAGGGCTGCGAATATGAACAGGCCGCTGAAAACCAGCATTGGGTTACTTGGACATTCAACAGTGGTGTAATGAAAACCTGCGTGGAGTTGAGAGTCAGATGAATTCCAGATTCGCAGTGAATGAATGGAACATTCTGTAGTGGAGATAACAAAGATTTCTGAAGGCTGGTAGTGTGGTGGGACAATGAAGAGCTGAACAGGGTGGAGTGAATTGTCAATTAAACAGCACGGCTGCGAGTATGAACAGGCCTCTGAAAACCAGCATTGGCTTACTTGGACATTCACAAGTGGTGTAATGTTAACCAGACGGGAGTGGAGAATCAGATAAACTCCAGACTCGCAGTGAATGAATGGAACATTCTGTAGTGGAGATTGCAATGATTTCTGAAATCTGGATTGTGGGGACACGAAAATGAAGAGCTGACCAGTGTTGAGTGGATAGCCTGTAAAAAGCCTCGGCTTCGAATGTGAACAGACCACTGAAAACCAGTATTGCATTACTTCGACTTTCAGCAGTGGTGTAACGAAAGCCTGCGTGGAGTGCAGATTCAGATGAATTCCAGATTCCCAGTGAATGAATGGAACATCCTGTAGTGGAGATTACAATGATTTCTGAAGGCTGGGTTGTGTGCACAGGAAAATGAGGAGCAAAACAGGTTGAGTGGATAGCCAATTGAACAGCACGACTGCGAACATGAACAGGCCTCTGAAAACCAGCATTGTTTTACTTGGACATTCACAAGTGGTGTAAGATAAATCTGCAGGTAGTGGAGATTCAGTTGAATTCCAGATTCGCAGTGAATGAATGGAACATTCTGTACTGGAGATTGCAATGATTTCTCAAGTCTGGATTGTTTGGACATGAAAATGAAGAGCTGACCACAGTTGTGTGGATACCCAGCAAAAAGCAGGGCTTAGAGTGTGAACAGACCGCTGAAAACCAGCATTGTGTTACTTGGACATTCATAAGTGGTGTAATGAAAGCCTACCTGGAGTGCAGATTCAGATGAATTCCAGATTGGCAGTGAATGAATGGAACATTCTGTACTGGCGATTCCAATGATTTCTGAAGTCTGATATTGTGGAAAAGAAAATGAAAGGCTGACCAGGTTTGAGTGGATAGACAATTGAACAGCACACTGCGAGTGTGAAAAGGCGGCTGAAAACCAGCATTGGATTACTTGGTCATTCACCAGTGCTGTAATGAAAACCTGCCTGGAGCGGAGAGTCAGATGAATTGCAGAATCGCAGTGAATGAATGGAACAGTCTGTAGTGGAGAGCCCAATGATTTCTGAAGGCTGGTTTGTGTGGAGAGGAAAATGAAGAGCTGACCAATATTGAGTGGATAGCCCATTGAACAGCACTTCTGCGAGTTGAACATGCCTCTGAAAACCAGTATTGAGTTACTTGGACATTCACCAGTGGCGTAACGAAAACCTGCCAGGAGTGGAGGTTCAGAGGAATTCCAGATTCGCAGTGAATGAATGGAACATTCTCTAGTGGTGATTCCAATGATTTCTGAAGGCTGGGTTTTGTGGACACGAGAATGTAGAGCTGAACAGGGTGGAGTGGATAGCCAAATGAACAGCACGTCTCTTAGTATGAACAGGCCACTGAAAACCAGCATTGGCTTACTTGGACATTCACAAGTGGTGTAACGATAACCCGCCGGGAGTTGAGAGTCAGATGAATTTAAGATTCGCAGTGAATGAACGGAACATTCTGTGGAGGAGATACCAATTATTTCTGAAGGTTGGGTTATGAGGACAGGAAAATGTAGAGCTGAATAGGGTTGGGTGGATAGCAAATTGAACAGCACGGCTGAGTGTGTTAGCAGGCGGCTTAAAACCAGCATTGTCTTCCTTGGACATTTACCAGTGGTGTCACGAAAACCTTCCAGGAGTGGAGACTCTGATGAATTCCAGATTCGCGTGATTGAATGGAACATTCTGTAGTGGTGATTGCCAACATTTAGGAATCTGGATAGTCTGGACAGGATATTGAAGAGCTGACCGATATTGAGTGGATAGCCAATGAACAGCACGGTTTCGAGTGTGAACAGACCACTAAGAAGCAGCATTGCATTACTTGGACATTCATCAGTGGTGTAACGAAAGCCTTCCTGGAATGCAGATTCAGAGTATTTCCAGATTCACAGTGAATGAATGGAAATTTCTGTAGTAGAGATTCCAATGATTTCTGAACGCTGGGTTGTGTGGACAGGAAAATGAAGAGCTGACTAGGTTTGACTGGATTGCCAATTGAACAGCAAGGCTGTGAGTGTGAACAGCCGCTGAAAACCAGCATTGGATTACCTGGTCATTCACCAGTGTTGTTAGGAAAATCTGCCTGGTGTGGAGAGTCAGAGGAATTCCAGATTCGCAGGGAACGAATGGAACATTCTGAAGTGGAGATAAGAATGATTTCTGAAGGCTCGGTGTGTGGAAGGAAAATCAAGAGCTAACCAGCGTTCACTGGATAGCCAATTGAACAGCACGGCTGCGAGTGTTAACACGCAGCTGAAACCAGCCTTGGGTTGCTTGGACATTCACCAGTGGTGAAACGAAAACCTGCTGGGAGTGGAGAACAAGATGAATTCAAGATTCGCCTGAATGAATGAAACATTCTGTAGTGTAGATTGCAATGGTTTCTGAGGTTTGTATTGTCTGAACTGGAAAAAGAAGAACTCACCAGTGTTGAGTCGCTAGACCGTGAACAGCACGGGTTCGAGTGTGAATAGACCGCTGAAAACCATCATTGCGTTACTTGAACATTCAGCAGTGGTGCAATGAAAACCTGCCGGGAGTGGAGATTCAGATGAATTCCAGATTCGCAGTGAATGAATGGAACATTCTCTAGTGGTGATTCCAATGATTTCTGAAGGCTGGGTTTTGTGGACACGAAAATGTAGAGCTGAACAGGGTGGAATGGATAGCCAAATGAACAGCACGTCTCGTAGTAAGAACAGGCCACTGAAAACCAGCTTTGGCTTAATTGGACATTCACAAGTGGTGTAACGAAAACCTGACGGGAGTTGAGAATTAGATGAATTTCAGATTTGCCGTCAATGAATGGAACATTCTGTGGAGGAGATACCAATTGTTTCTGAAGTTTGGGTTATGTGGACAGGAAAATGGAGCTGAAGAGGGTTGAGTGGATAGCAAATTGAACAGCACGGCTGAGAGTATGAGCAGGCCACTTAAAACCAGCATTGGCTTACTTGGATATTTACCAGTGGTGTCACGAAAACCTGCCGGGAGTGGAGATTCAGATGAATTCCAGATTCGCTGTGAATGAATGGAACATTCTGTAGTGGAGATAACAATGATTTCTCCAGTCTCTGTGGTGTGGACAGGAAAATGTAGAGCTGGCCAGGGTTGAGTGGATAGCCAATTGAACAGCACCACTGCGCTTGTGAAGAAAACACTTAAAACATTGGGTTACTTGGACATTCAACAGTGGCGTAACGAAAACCTGCCGGGAGTGGAGGTTCAGAGGAATTCCAGATTCGCAGTGAATGAATTGGAACATTCTCTAGTGGAGATTCCAACGATTTCTGAAGGCTGGGTCGTGTGGAAGGAAAATCAAGAACTAATCAGGATTTAGTGGAAAGCCAATTGTATAGCATGGCTGCGAGTGTGAACATGCAGCTGAAAACCAGCATTGGGTTACTTGGACATTCATCAGTGGTGTAAGGAAAACCTGCATGGAGTGGAGAGTCAGTTGAATTCCACATTCGCAGTGAATGAATGGAACATTCTGTAGAGGAGATTCCAATGATTTCTGAAGCCTGTGTTGTGTGGACAGGAAAATGAAGAGCTGACCAGGCTTGAATCGATAGCCAAGTAAACAGCAGGGCTGCGAATATGAACAGGCCGCTGAAAACCAGCATTGGGTTACTTGGACATTCAACAGTGGTGTAATGAAAACCTGCGTGGAGTTGAGAGTCAGATGAATTCCAGATTCGCAGTGAATGAATGGAACATTCTGTAGTGGAGATAACAAAGATTTCTGAAGGCTGGTAGTGTGGTGGGACAATGAAGAGCTGAACAGGGTGGAGTGAATTGTCAATTAAACAGCACGGCTGCGAGTATGAACAGGCCTCTGAAAACCAGCATTGGCTTACTTGGACATTCACAAGTGGTGTAATGTTAACCAGGCGGGAGTGGAGAATCAGATAAACTCCAGACTCGCAGTGAATGAATGGAACATTCTGTAGTGGAGATTGCAATGATTTCTGAAATCTGGATTGTGGGGACACGAAAATGAAGAGCTGACCAGTGTTGAGTGGATAGCCTGTAAAAAGCCTCGGCTTCGAATGTGAACAGACCACTGAAAACCAGTATTGCATTACTTCGACTTTCAGCAGTGGTGTAACGAAAGCCTGCGTGGAGTGCAGATTCAGATGAATTCCAGATTCCCAGTGAATGAATGGAACATCCTGTAGTGGAGATTACAATGATTTCTGAAGGCTGGGTTGTGTGCACAGGAAAATGAGGAGCAAAACAGGTTGAGTGGATAGCCAATTGAACAGCACGACTGCGAACATGAACAGGCCTCTGAAAACCAGCATTGTTTTACTTGGACATTCACAAGTGGTGTAAGATAAATCTGCAGGTAGTGGAGATTCAGTTGAATTCCAGATTCGCAGTGAATGAATGGAACATTCTGTACTGGAGATTGCAATGATTTCTCAAGTCTGGATTGTTTGGACATGAAAATGAAGAGCTGACCACAGTTGTGTGGATACCCAGCAAAAAGCAGGGCTTAGAGTGTGAACAGACCGCTGAAAACCAGCATTGTGTTACTTGGACATTCATAAGTGGTGTAATGAAAGCCTACCTGGAGTGCAGATTCAGATGAATTCCAGATTGGCAGTGAATGAATGGAACATTCTGTACTGGCGATTCCAATGATTTCTGAAGTCTGATATTGTGGAAAAGAAAATGAAAGGCTGACCAGGTTTGAGTGGATAGACAATTGAACAGCACACTGCGAGTGTGAAAAGGCGGCTGAAAACCAGCATTGGATTACTTGGTCATTCACCAGTGCTGTAATGAAAACCTGCCTGGAGCGGAGAGTCAGATGAATTGCAGAATCGCAGTGAATGAATGGAACAGTCTGTAGTGGAGAGCCCAATGATTTCTGAAGGCTGGTTTGTGTGGAGAGGAAAATGAAGAGCTGACCAATATTGAGTGGATAGCCCATTGAACAGCACTTCTGCGAGTTGAACATGCCTCTGAAAACCAGTATTGAGTTACTTGGACATTCACCAGTGGCGTAACGAAAACCTGCCAGGAGTGGAGGTTCAGAGGAATTCCAGATTCGCAGTGAATGAATGGAACATTCTCTAGTGGTGATTCCAATGATTTCTGAAGGCTGGGTTTTGTGGACACGAGAATGTAGAGCTGAACAGGGTGGAGTGGATAGCCAAATGAACAGCACGTCTCTTAGTATGAACAGGCCACTGAAAACCAGCATTGGCTTACTTGGACATTCACAAGTGGTGTAACGATAACCCGCCGGGAGTTGAGAGTCAGATGAATTTAAGATTCGCAGTGAATGAACGGAACATTCTGTGGAGGAGATACCAATTATTTCTGAAGGTTGGGTTATGAGGACAGGAAAATGTAGAGCTGAATAGGGTTGGGTGGATAGCAAATTGAACAGCACGGCTGAGTGTGTTAGCAGGCGGCTTAAAACCAGCATTGTCTTCCTTGGACATTTACCAGTGGTGTCACGAAAACCTTCCAGGAGTGGAGACTCTGATGAATTCCAGATTCGCGTGATTGAATGGAACATTCTGTAGTGGTGATTGCCAACATTTAGGAATCTGGATAGTCTGGACAGGATATTGAAGAGCTGACCGATATTGAGTGGATAGCCAATGAACAGCACGGTTTCGAGTGTGAACAGACCACTAAGAAGCAGCATTGCATTACTTGGACATTCATCAGTGGTGTAACGAAAGCCTTCCTGGAATGCAGATTCAGAGTATTTCCAGATTCACAGTGAATGAATGGAAATTTCTGTAGTAGAGATTCCAATGATTTCTGAACGCTGGGTTGTGTGGACAGGAAAATGAAGAGCTGACTAGGTTTGACTGGATTGCCAATTGAACAGCAAGGCTGTGAGTGTGAACAGCCGCTGAAAACCAGCATTGGATTACCTGGTCATTCACCAGTGTTGTTAGGAAAATCTGCCTGGTGTGGAGAGTCAGAGGAATTCCAGATTCGCAGGGAACGAATGGAACATTCTGAAGTGGAGATAAGAATGATTTCTGAAGGCTCGGTGTGTGGAAGGAAAATCAAGAGCTAACCAGCGTTCACTGGATAGCCAATTGAACAGCACGGCTGCGAGTGTTAACACGCAGCTGAAACCAGCCTTGGGTTGCTTGGACATTCACCAGTGGTGAAACGAAAACCTGCTGGGAGTGGAGAACAAGATGAATTCAAGATTCGCCTGAATGAATGAAACATTCTGTAGTGTAGATTGCAATGGTTTCTGAGGTTTGTATTGTCTGAACTGGAAAAAGAAGAACTCACCAGTGTTGAGTCGCTAGACCGTGAACAGCACGGGTTCGAGTGTGAATAGACCGCTGAAAACCATCATTGCGTTACTTGAACATTCAGCAGTGGTGCAATGAAAACCTGCCGGGAGTGGAGATTCAGATGAATTCCAGATTCGCAGTGAATGAATGGAACATTCTCTAGTGGTGATTCCAATGATTTCTGAAGGCTGGGTTTTGTGGACACGAAAATGTAGAGCTGAACAGGGTGGAATGGATAGCCAAATGAACAGCACGTCTCGTAGTAAGAACAGGCCACTGAAAACCAGCTTTGGCTTAATTGGACATTCACAAGTGGTGTAACGAAAACCTGACGGGAGTTGAGAATTAGATGAATTTCAGATTTGCCGTCAATGAATGGAACATTCTGTGGAGGAGATACCAATTGTTTCTGAAGTTTGGGTTATGTGGACAGGAAAATGGAGCTGAAGAGGGTTGAGTGGATAGCAAATTGAACAGCACGGCTGAGAGTATGAGCAGGCCACTTAAAACCAGCATTGGCTTACTTGGATATTTACCAGTGGTGTCACGAAAACCTGCCGGGAGTGGAGATTCAGATGAATTCCAGATTCGCTGTGAATGAATGGAACATTCTGTAGTGGAGATAACAATGATTTCTCCAGTCTCTGTGGTGTGGACAGGAAAATGTAGAGCTGGCCAGGGTTGAGTGGATAGCCAATTGAACAGCACCACTGCGCTTGTGAAGAAAACACTTAAAACATTGGGTTACTTGGACATTCAACAGTGGCGTAACGAAAACCTGCCGGGAGTGGAGGTTCAGAGGAATTCCAGATTCGCAGTGAATGAATTGGAACATTCTCTAGTGGAGATTCCAACGATTTCTGAAGGCTGGGTCGTGTGGAAGGAAAATCAAGAACTAATCAGGATTTAGTGGAAAGCCAATTGTATAGCATGGCTGCGAGTGTGAACATGCAGCTGAAAACCAGCATTGGGTTACTTGGACATTCATCAGTGGTGTAAGGAAAACCTGCATGGAGTGGAGAGTCAGTTGAATTCCACATTCGCAGTGAATGAATGGAACATTCTGTAGAGGAGATTCCAATGATTTCTGAAGCCTGTGTTGTGTGGACAGGAAAATGAAGAGCTGACCAGGCTTGAATCGATAGCCAAGTAAACAGCAGGGCTGCGAATATGAACAGGCCGCTGAAAACCAGCATTGGGTTACTTGGACATTCAACAGTGGTGTAATGAAAACCTGCGTGGAGTTGAGAGTCAGATGAATTCCAGATTCGCAGTGAATGAATGGAACATTCTGTAGTGGAGATAACAAAGATTTCTGAAGGCTGGTAGTGTGGTGGGACAATGAAGAGCTGAACAGGGTGGAGTGAATTGTCAATTAAACAGCACGGCTGCGAGTATGAACAGGCCTCTGAAAACCAGCATTGGCTTACTTGGACATTCACAAGTGGTGTAATGTTAACCAGGCGGGAGTGGAGAATCAGATAAACTCCAGACTCGCAGTGAATGAATGGAACATTCTGTAGTGGAGATTGCAATGATTTCTGAAATCTGGATTGTGGGGACACGAAAATGAAGAGCTGACCAGTGTTGAGTGGATAGCCTGTAAAAAGCCTCGGCTTCGAATGTGAACAGACCACTGAAAACCAGTATTGCATTACTTCGACTTTCAGCAGTGGTGTAACGAAAGCCTGCGTGGAGTGCAGATTCAGATGAATTCCAGATTCCCAGTGAATGAATGGAACATCCTGTAGTGGAGATTACAATGATTTCTGAAGGCTGGGTTGTGTGCACAGGAAAATGAGGAGCAAAACAGGTTGAGTGGATAGCCAATTGAACAGCACGACTGCGAACATGAACAGGCCTCTGAAAACCAGCATTGTTTTACTTGGACATTCACAAGTGGTGTAAGATAAATCTGCAGGTAGTGGAGATTCAGTTGAATTCCAGATTCGCAGTGAATGAATGGAACATTCTGTACTGGAGATTGCAATGATTTCTCAAGTCTGGATTGTTTGGACATGAAAATGAAGAGCTGACCACAGTTGTGTGGATACCCAGTAAAAAGCAGGGCTTAGAGTGTGAACAGACCGCTGAAAACCAGCATTGTGTTACTTGGACATTCATAAGTGGTGTAATGAAAGCCTACCTGGAGTGCAGATTCAGATGAATTCCAGATTGGCAGTGAATGAATGGAACATTCTGTACTGGCGATTCCAATGATTTCTGAAGTCTGATATTGTGGAAAAGAAAATGAAAGGCTGACCAGGTTTGAGTGGATAGACAATTGAACAGCACACTGCGAGTGTGAAAAGGCGGCTGAAAACCAGCATTGGATTACTTGGTCATTCACCAGTGCTGTAATGAAAACCTGCCTGGAGCGGAGAGTCAGATGAATTGCAGAATCGCAGTGAATGAATGGAACAGTCTGTAGTGGAGAGCCCAATGATTTCTGAAGGCTGGTTTGTGTGGAGAGGAAAATGAAGAGCTGACCAATATTGAGTGGATAGCCCATTGAACAGCACTTCTGCGAGTTGAACATGCCTCTGAAAACCAGTATTGAGTTACTTGGACATTCACCAGTGGCGTAACGAAAACCTGCCAGGAGTGGAGGTTCAGAGGAATTCCAGATTCGCAGTGAATGAATGGAACATTCTCTAGTGGTGATTCCAATGATTTCTGAAGGCTGGGTTTTGTGGACACGAGAATGTAGAGCTGAACAGGGTGGAGTGGATAGCCAAATGAACAGCACGTCTCTTAGTATGAACAGGCCACTGAAAACCAGCATTGGCTTACTTGGACATTCACAAGTGGTGTAACGATAACCCGCCGGGAGTTGAGAGTCAGATGAATTTAAGATTCGCAGTGAATGAACGGAACATTCTGTGGAGGAGATACCAATTATTTCTGAAGGTTGGGTTATGAGGACAGGAAAATGTAGAGCTGAATAGGGTTGGGTGGATAGCAAATTGAACAGCACGGCTGAGTGTGTTAGCAGGCGGCTTAAAACCAGCATTGTCTTCCTTGGACATTTACCAGTGGTGTCACGAAAACCTTCCAGGAGTGGAGACTCTGATGAATTCCAGATTCGCGTGATTGAATGGAACATTCTGTAGTGGTGATTGCCAACATTTAGGAATCTGGATAGTCTGGACAGGATATTGAAGAGCTGACCGATATTGAGTGGATAGCCAATGAACAGCACGGTTTCGAGTGTGAACAGACCACTAAGAAGCAGCATTGCATTACTTGGACATTCATCAGTGGTGTAACGAAAGCCTTCCTGGAATGCAGATTCAGAGTATTTCCAGATTCACAGTGAATGAATGGAAATTTCTGTAGTAGAGATTCCAATGATTTCTGAACGCTGGGTTGTGTGGACAGGAAAATGAAGAGCTGACTAGGTTTGACTGGATTGCCAATTGAACAGCAAGGCTGTGAGTGTGAACAGCCGCTGAAAACCAGCATTGGATTACCTGGTCATTCACCAGTGTTGTTAGGAAAATCTGCCTGGTGTGGAGAGTCAGAGGAATTCCAGATTCGCAGGGAACGAATGGAACATTCTGAAGTGGAGATAAGAATGATTTCTGAAGGCTCGGTGTGTGGAAGGAAAATCAAGAGCTAACCAGCGTTCACTGGATAGCCAATTGAACAGCACGGCTGCGAGTGTTAACACGCAGCTGAAACCAGCCTTGGGTTGCTTGGACATTCACCAGTGGTGAAACGAAAACCTGCTGGGAGTGGAGAACAAGATGAATTCAAGATTCGCCTGAATGAATGAAACATTCTGTAGTGTAGATTGCAATGGTTTCTGAGGTTTGTATTGTCTGAACTGGAAAAAGAAGAACTCACCAGTGTTGAGTCGCTAGACCGTGAACAGCACGGGTTCGAGTGTGAATAGACCGCTGAAAACCATCATTGCGTTACTTGAACATTCAGCAGTGGTGCAATGAAAACCTGCCGGGAGTGGAGATTCAGATGAATTCCAGATTCGCAGTGAATGAATGGAACATTCTCTAGTGGTGATTCCAATGATTTCTGAAGGCTGGGTTTTGTGGACACGAAAATGTAGAGCTGAACAGGGTGGAATGGATAGCCAAATGAACAGCACGTCTCGTAGTAAGAACAGGCCACTGAAAACCAGCTTTGGCTTAATTGGACATTCACAAGTGGTGTAACGAAAACCTGACGGGAGTTGAGAATTAGATGAATTTCAGATTTGCCGTCAATGAATGGAACATTCTGTGGAGGAGATACCAATTGTTTCTGAAGTTTGGGTTATGTGGACAGGAAAATGGAGCTGAAGAGGGTTGAGTGGATAGCAAATTGAACAGCACGGCTGAGAGTATGAGCAGGCCACTTAAAACCAGCATTGGCTTACTTGGATATTTACCAGTGGTGTCACGAAAACCTGCCGGGAGTGGAGATTCAGATGAATTCCAGATTCGCTGTGAATGAATGGAACATTCTGTAGTGGAGATAACAATGATTTCTCCAGTCTCTGTGGTGTGGACAGGAAAATGTAGAGCTGGCCAGGGTTGAGTGGATAGCCAATTGAACAGCACCACTGCGCTTGTGAAGAAAACACTTAAAACATTGGGTTACTTGGACATTCAACAGTGGCGTAACGAAAACCTGCCGGGAGTGGAGGTTCAGAGGAATTCCAGATTCGCAGTGAATGAATTGGAACATTCTCTAGTGGAGATTCCAACGATTTCTGAAGGCTGGGTCGTGTGGAAGGAAAATCAAGAACTAATCAGGATTTAGTGGAAAGCCAATTGTATAGCATGGCTGCGAGTGTGAACATGCAGCTGAAAACCAGCATTGGGTTACTTGGACATTCATCAGTGGTGTAAGGAAAACCTGCATGGAGTGGAGAGTCAGTTGAATTCCACATTCGCAGTGAATGAATGGAACATTCTGTAGAGGAGATTCCAATGATTTCTGAAGCCTGTGTTGTGTGGACAGGAAAATGAAGAGCTGACCAGGCTTGAATCGATAGCCAAGTAAACAGCAGGGCTGCGAATATGAACAGGCCGCTGAAAACCAGCATTGGGTTACTTGGACATTCAACAGTGGTGTAATGAAAACCTGCGTGGAGTTGAGAGTCAGATGAATTCCAGATTCGCAGTGAATGAATGGAACATTCTGTAGTGGAGATAACAAAGATTTCTGAAGGCTGGTAGTGTGGTGGGACAATGAAGAGCTGAACAGGGTGGAGTGAATTGTCAATTAAACAGCACGGCTGCGAGTATGAACAGGCCTCTGAAAACCAGCATTGGCTTACTTGGACATTCACAAGTGGTGTAATGTTAACCAGGCGGGAGTGGAGAATCAGATAAACTCCAGACTCGCAGTGAATGAATGGAACATTCTGTAGTGGAGATTGCAATGATTTCTGAAATCTGGATTGTGGGGACACGAAAATGAAGAGCTGACCAGTGTTGAGTGGATAGCCTGTAAAAAGCCTCGGCTTCGAATGTGAACAGACCACTGAAAACCAGTATTGCATTACTTCGACTTTCAGCAGTGGTGTAACGAAAGCCTGCGTGGAGTGCAGATTCAGATGAATTCCAGATTCCCAGTGAATGAATGGAACATCCTGTAGTGGAGATTACAATGATTTCTGAAGGCTGGGTTGTGTGCACAGGAAAATGAGGAGCAAAACAGGTTGAGTGGATAGCCAATTGAACAGCACGACTGCGAACATGAACAGGCCTCTGAAAACCAGCATTGTTTTACTTGGACATTCACAAGTGGTGTAAGATAAATCTGCAGGTAGTGGAGATTCAGTTGAATTCCAGATTCGCAGTGAATGAATGGAACATTCTGTACTGGAGATTGCAATGATTTCTCAAGTCTGGATTGTTTGGACATGAAAATGAAGAGCTGACCACAGTTGTGTGGATACCCAGTAAAAAGCAGGGCTTAGAGTGTGAACAGACCGCTGAAAACCAGCATTGTGTTACTTGGACATTCATAAGTGGTGTAATGAAAGCCTACCTGGAGTGCAGATTCAGATGAATTCCAGATTGGCAGTGAATGAATGGAACATTCTGTACTGGCGATTCCAATGATTTCTGAAGTCTGATATTGTGGAAAAGAAAATGAAAGGCTGACCAGGTTTGAGTGGATAGACAATTGAACAGCACACTGCGAGTGTGAAAAGGCGGCTGAAAACCAGCATTGGATTACTTGGTCATTCACCAGTGCTGTAATGAAAACCTGCCTGGAGCGGAGAGTCAGATGAATTGCAGAATCGCAGTGAATGAATGGAACAGTCTGTAGTGGAGAGCCCAATGATTTCTGAAGGCTGGTTTGTGTGGAGAGGAAAATGAAGAGCTGACCAATATTGAGTGGATAGCCCATTGAACAGCACTTCTGCGAGTTGAACATGCCTCTGAAAACCAGTATTGAGTTACTTGGACATTCACCAGTGGCGTAACGAAAACCTGCCAGGAGTGGAGGTTCAGAGGAATTCCAGATTCGCAGTGAATGAATGGAACATTCTCTAGTGGTGATTCCAATGATTTCTGAAGGCTGGGTTTTGTGGACACGAGAATGTAGAGCTGAACAGGGTGGAGTGGATAGCCAAATGAACAGCACGTCTCTTAGTATGAACAGGCCACTGAAAACCAGCATTGGCTTACTTGGACATTCACAAGTGGTGTAACGATAACCCGCCGGGAGTTGAGAGTCAGATGAATTTAAGATTCGCAGTGAATGAACGGAACATTCTGTGGAGGAGATACCAATTATTTCTGAAGGTTGGGTTATGAGGACAGGAAAATGTAGAGCTGAATAGGGTTGGGTGGATAGCAAATTGAACAGCACGGCTGAGTGTGTTAGCAGGCGGCTTAAAACCAGCATTGTCTTCCTTGGACATTTACCAGTGGTGTCACGAAAACCTTCCAGGAGTGGAGACTCTGATGAATTCCAGATTCGCGTGATTGAATGGAACATTCTGTAGTGGTGATTGCCAACATTTAGGAATCTGGATAGTCTGGACAGGATATTGAAGAGCTGACCGATATTGAGTGGATAGCCAATGAACAGCACGGTTTCGAGTGTGAACAGACCACTAAGAAGCAGCATTGCATTACTTGGACATTCATCAGTGGTGTAACGAAAGCCTTCCTGGAATGCAGATTCAGAGTATTTCCAGATTCACAGTGAATGAATGGAAATTTCTGTAGTAGAGATTCCAATGATTTCTGAACGCTGGGTTGTGTGGACAGGAAAATGAAGAGCTGACTAGGTTTGACTGGATTGCCAATTGAACAGCAAGGCTGTGAGTGTGAACAGCCGCTGAAAACCAGCATTGGATTACCTGGTCATTCACCAGTGTTGTTAGGAAAATCTGCCTGGTGTGGAGAGTCAGAGGAATTCCAGATTCGCAGGGAACGAATGGAACATTCTGAAGTGGAGATAAGAATGATTTCTGAAGGCTCGGTGTGTGGAAGGAAAATCAAGAGCTAACCAGCGTTCACTGGATAGCCAATTGAACAGCACGGCTGCGAGTGTTAACACGCAGCTGAAACCAGCCTTGGGTTGCTTGGACATTCACCAGTGGTGAAACGAAAACCTGCTGGGAGTGGAGAACAAGATGAATTCAAGATTCGCCTGAATGAATGAAACATTCTGTAGTGTAGATTGCAATGGTTTCTGAGGTTTGTATTGTCTGAACTGGAAAAAGAAGAACTCACCAGTGTTGAGTCGCTAGACCGTGAACAGCACGGGTTCGAGTGTGAATAGACCGCTGAAAACCATCATTGCGTTACTTGAACATTCAGCAGTGGTGCAATGAAAACCTGCCGGGAGTGGAGATTCAGATGAATTCCAGATTCGCAGTGAATGAATGGAACATTCTCTAGTGGTGATTCCAATGATTTCTGAAGGCTGGGTTTTGTGGACACGAAAATGTAGAGCTGAACAGGGTGGAATGGATAGCCAAATGAACAGCACGTCTCGTAGTAAGAACAGGCCACTGAAAACCAGCTTTGGCTTAATTGGACATTCACAAGTGGTGTAACGAAAACCTGACGGGAGTTGAGAATTAGATGAATTTCAGATTTGCCGTCAATGAATGGAACATTCTGTGGAGGAGATACCAATTGTTTCTGAAGTTTGGGTTATGTGGACAGGAAAATGGAGCTGAAGAGGGTTGAGTGGATAGCAAATTGAACAGCACGGCTGAGAGTATGAGCAGGCCACTTAAAACCAGCATTGGCTTACTTGGATATTTACCAGTGGTGTCACGAAAACCTGCCGGGAGTGGAGATTCAGATGAATTCCAGATTCGCTGTGAATGAATGGAACATTCTGTAGTGGAGATAACAATGATTTCTCCAGTCTCTGTGGTGTGGACAGGAAAATGTAGAGCTGGCCAGGGTTGAGTGGATAGCCAATTGAACAGCACCACTGCGCTTGTGAAGAAAACACTTAAAACATTGGGTTACTTGGACATTCAACAGTGGTGTAACGAAAACCTGCCGGGAGTGGAGGTTCAGAGGAATTCCAGATTCGCAGTGAATGAATTGGAACATTCTCTAGTGGAGATTCCAACGATTTCTGAAGGCTGGGTCGTGTGGAAGGAAAATCAAGAACTAATCAGGATTTAGTGGAAAGCCAATTGTATAGCATGGCTGCGAGTGTGAACATGCAGCTGAAAACCAGCATTGGGTTACTTGGACATTCATCAGTGGTGTAAGGAAAACCTGCATGGAGTGGAGAGTCAGTTGAATTCCACATTCGCAGTGAATGAATGGAACATTCTGTAGAGGAGATTCCAATGATTTCTGAAGCCTGTGTTGTGTGGACAGGAAAATGAAGAGCTGACCAGGCTTGAATCGATAGCCAAGTAAACAGCAGGGCTGCGAATATGAACAGGCCGCTGAAAACCAGCATTGGGTTACTTGGACATTCAACAGTGGTGTAATGAAAACCTGCGTGGAGTTGAGAGTCAGATGAATTCCAGATTCGCAGTGAATGAATGGAACATTCTGTAGTGGAGATAACAAAGATTTCTGAAGGCTGGTAGTGTGGTGGGACAATGAAGAGCTGAACAGGGTGGAGTGAATTGTCAATTAAACAGCACGGCTGCGAGTATGAACAGGCCTCTGAAAACCAGCATTGGCTTACTTGGACATTCACAAGTGGTGTAATGTTAACCAGGCGGGAGTGGAGAATCAGATAAACTCCAGACTCGCAGTGAATGAATGGAACATTCTGTAGTGGAGATTGCAATGATTTCTGAAATCTGGATTGTGGGGACACGAAAATGAAGAGCTGACCAGTGTTGAGTGGATAGCCTGTAAAAAGCCTCGGCTTCGAATGTGAACAGACCACTGAAAACCAGTATTGCATTACTTCGACTTTCAGCAGTGGTGTAACGAAAGCCTGCGTGGAGTGCAGATTCAGATGAATTCCAGATTCCCAGTGAATGAATGGAACATCCTGTAGTGGAGATTACAATGATTTCTGAAGGCTGGGTTGTGTGCACAGGAAAATGAGGAGCAAAACAGGTTGAGTGGATAGCCAATTGAACAGCACGACTGCGAACATGAACAGGCCTCTGAAAACCAGCATTGTTTTACTTGGACATTCACAAGTGGTGTAAGATAAATCTGCAGGTAGTGGAGATTCAGTTGAATTCCAGATTCGCAGTGAATGAATGGAACATTCTGTACTGGAGATTGCAATGATTTCTCAAGTCTGGATTGTTTGGACATGAAAATGAAGAGCTGACCACAGTTGTGTGGATACCCAGTAAAAAGCAGGGCTTAGAGTGTGAACAGACCGCTGAAAACCAGCATTGTGTTACTTGGACATTCATAAGTGGTGTAATGAAAGCCTACCTGGAGTGCAGATTCAGATGAATTCCAGATTGGCAGTGAATGAATGGAACATTCTGTACTGGCGATTCCAATGATTTCTGAAGTCTGATATTGTGGAAAAGAAAATGAAAGGCTGACCAGGTTTGAGTGGATAGACAATTGAACAGCACACTGCGAGTGTGAAAAGGCGGCTGAAAACCAGCATTGGATTACTTGGTCATTCACCAGTGCTGTAATGAAAACCTGCCTGGAGCGGAGAGTCAGATGAATTGCAGAATCGCAGTGAATGAATGGAACAGTCTGTAGTGGAGAGCCCAATGATTTCTGAAGGCTGGTTTGTGTGGAGAGGAAAATGAAGAGCTGACCAATATTGAGTGGATAGCCCATTGAACAGCACTTCTGCGAGTTGAACATGCCTCTGAAAACCAGTATTGAGTTACTTGGACATTCACCAGTGGCGTAACGAAAACCTGCCAGGAGTGGAGGTTCAGAGGAATTCCAGATTCGCAGTGAATGAATGGAACATTCTCTAGTGGTGATTCCAATGATTTCTGAAGGCTGGGTTTTGTGGACACGAGAATGTAGAGCTGAACAGGGTGGAGTGGATAGCCAAATGAACAGCACGTCTCTTAGTATGAACAGGCCACTGAAAACCAGCATTGGCTTACTTGGACATTCACAAGTGGTGTAACGATAACCCGCCGGGAGTTGAGAGTCAGATGAATTTAAGATTCGCAGTGAATGAACGGAACATTCTGTGGAGGAGATACCAATTATTTCTGAAGGTTGGGTTATGAGGACAGGAAAATGTAGAGCTGAATAGGGTTGGGTGGATAGCAAATTGAACAGCACGGCTGAGTGTGTTAGCAGGCGGCTTAAAACCAGCATTGTCTTCCTTGGACATTTACCAGTGGTGTCACTGGTGTCACGAAAACCTTCCAGGAGTGGAGACTCTGATGAATTCCAGATTCGCGTGATTGAATGGAACATTCTGTAGTGGTGATTGCCAACATTTAGGAATCTGGATAGTCTGGACAGGATATTGAAGAGCTGACCGATATTGAGTGGATAGCCAATGAACAGCACGGTTTCGAGTGTGAACAGACCACTAAGAAGCAGCATTGCATTACTTGGACATTCATCAGTGGTGTAACGAAAGCCTTCCTGGAATGCAGATTCAGAGTATTTCCAGATTCACAGTGAATGAATGGAAATTTCTGTAGTAGAGATTCCAATGATTTCTGAACGCTGGGTTGTGTGGACAGGAAAATGAAGAGCTGACTAGGTTTGACTGGATTGCCAATTGAACAGCAAGGCTGTGAGTGTGAACAGCCGCTGAAAACCAGCATTGGATTACCTGGTCATTCACCAGTGTTGTTAGGAAAATCTGCCTGGTGTGGAGAGTCAGAGGAATTCCAGATTCGCAGGGAACGAATGGAACATTCTGAAGTGGAGATAAGAATGATTTCTGAAGGCTCGGTGTGTGGAAGGAAAATCAAGAGCTAACCAGCGTTCACTGGATAGCCAATTGAACAGCACGGCTGCGAGTGTTAACACGCAGCTGAAACCAGCCTTGGGTTGCTTGGACATTCACCAGTGGTGAAACGAAAACCTGCTGGGAGTGGAGAACAAGATGAATTCAAGATTCGCCTGAATGAATGAAACATTCTGTAGTGTAGATTGCAATGGTTTCTGAGGTTTGTATTGTCTGAACTGGAAAAAGAAGAACTCACCAGTGTTGAGTCGCTAGACCGTGAACAGCACGGGTTCGAGTGTGAATAGACCGCTGAAAACCATCATTGCGTTACTTGAACATTCAGCAGTGGTGCAATGAAAACCTGCCGGGAGTGGAGATTCAGATGAATTCCAGATTCGCAGTGAATGAATGGAACATTCTCTAGTGGTGATTCCAATGATTTCTGAAGGCTGGGTTTTGTGGACACGAAAATGTAGAGCTGAACAGGGTGGAATGGATAGCCAAATGAACAGCACGTCTCGTAGTAAGAACAGGCCACTGAAAACCAGCTTTGGCTTAATTGGACATTCACAAGTGGTGTAACGAAAACCTGACGGGAGTTGAGAATTAGATGAATTTCAGATTTGCCGTCAATGAATGGAACATTCTGTGGAGGAGATACCAATTGTTTCTGAAGTTTGGGTTATGTGGACAGGAAAATGGAGCTGAAGAGGGTTGAGTGGATAGCAAATTGAACAGCACGGCTGAGAGTATGAGCAGGCCACTTAAAACCAGCATTGGCTTACTTGGATATTTACCAGTGGTGTCACGAAAACCTGCCGGGAGTGGAGATTCAGATGAATTCCAGATTCGCTGTGAATGAATGGAACATTCTGTAGTGGAGATAACAATGATTTCTCCAGTCTCTGTGGTGTGGACAGGAAAATGTAGAGCTGGCCAGGGTTGAGTGGATAGCCAATTGAACAGCACCACTGCGCTTGTGAAGAAAACACTTAAAACATTGGGTTACTTGGACATTCAACAGTGGTGTAACGAAAACCTGCCGGGAGTGGAGGTTCAGAGGAATTCCAGATTCGCAGTGAATGAATGGAACATTCTCTAGTGGAGATTCCAACGATTTCTGAAGGCTGGGTCGTGTGGAAGGAAAATCAAGAACTAATCAGGATTTAGTGGAAAGCCAATTGTATAGCATGGCTGCGAGTGTGAACATGCAGCTGAAAACCAGCATTGGGTTACTTGGACATTCATCAGTGGTGTAAGGAAAACCTGCATGGAGTGGAGAGTCAGTTGAATTCCACATTCGCAGTGAATGAATGGAACATTCTGTAGAGGAGATTCCAATGATTTCTGAAGCCTGTGTTGTGTGGACAGGAAAATGAAGAGCTGACCAGGCTTGAATCGATAGCCAAGTAAACAGCAGGGCTGCGAATATGAACAGGCCGCTGAAAACCAGCATTGGGTTACTTGGACATTCAACAGTGGTGTAATGAAAACCTGCGTGGAGTTGAGAGTCAGATGAATTCCAGATTCGCAGTGAATGAATGGAACATTCTGTAGTGGAGATAACAAAGATTTCTGAAGGCTGGTAGTGTGGTGGGACAATGAAGAGCTGAACAGGGTGGAGTGAATTGTCAATTAAACAGCACGGCTGCGAGTATGAACAGGCCTCTGAAAACCAGCATTGGCTTACTTGGACATTCACAAGTGGTGTAATGTTAACCAGGCGGGAGTGGAGAATCAGATAAACTCCAGACTCGCAGTGAATGAATGGAACATTCTGTAGTGGAGATTGCAATGATTTCTGAAATCTGGATTGTGGGGACACGAAAATGAAGAGCTGACCAGTGTTGAGTGGATAGCCTGTAAAAAGCCTCGGCTTCGAATGTGAACAGACCACTGAAAACCAGTATTGCATTACTTCGACTTTCAGCAGTGGTGTAACGAAAGCCTGCGTGGAGTGCAGATTCAGATGAATTCCAGATTCCCAGTGAATGAATGGAACATCCTGTAGTGGAGATTACAATGATTTCTGAAGGCTGGGTTGTGTGCACAGGAAAATGAGGAGCAAAACAGGTTGAGTGGATAGCCAATTGAACAGCACGACTGCGAACATGAACAGGCCTCTGAAAACCAGCATTGTTTTACTTGGACATTCACAAGTGGTGTAAGATAAATCTGCAGGTAGTGGAGATTCAGTTGAATTCCAGATTCGCAGTGAATGAATGGAACATTCTGTACTGGAGATTGCAATGATTTCTCAAGTCTGGATTGTTTGGACATGAAAATGAAGAGCTGACCACAGTTGTGTGGATACCCAGTAAAAAGCAGGGCTTAGAGTGTGAACAGACCGCTGAAAACCAGCATTGTGTTACTTGGACATTCATAAGTGGTGTAATGAAAGCCTACCTGGAGTGCAGATTCAGATGAATTCCAGATTGGCAGTGAATGAATGGAACATTCTGTACTGGCGATTCCAATGATTTCTGAAGTCTGATATTGTGGAAAAGAAAATGAAAGGCTGACCAGGTTTGAGTGGATAGACAATTGAACAGCACACTGCGAGTGTGAAAAGGCGGCTGAAAACCAGCATTGGATTACTTGGTCATTCACCAGTGCTGTAATGAAAACCTGCCTGGAGCGGAGAGTCAGATGAATTGCAGAATCGCAGTGAATGAATGGAACAGTCTGTAGTGGAGAGCCCAATGATTTCTGAAGGCTGGTTTGTGTGGAGAGGAAAATGAAGAGCTGACCAATATTGAGTGGATAGCCCATTGAACAGCACTTCTGCGAGTTGAACATGCCTCTGAAAACCAGTATTGAGTTACTTGGACATTCACCAGTGGCGTAACGAAAACCTGCCAGGAGTGGAGGTTCAGAGGAATTCCAGATTCGCAGTGAATGAATGGAACATTCTCTAGTGGTGATTCCAATGATTTCTGAAGGCTGGGTTTTGTGGACACGAAAATGTAGAGCTGAACAGGGTGGAGTGGATAGCCAAATGAACAGCACGTCTCTTAGTATGAACAGGCCACTGAAAACCAGCATTGGCTTACTTGGACATTCACAAGTGGTGTAACGATAACCCGCCGGGAGTTGAGAGTCAGATGAATTTAAGATTCGCAGTGAATGAACGGAACATTCTGTGGAGGAGATACCAATTATTTCTGAAGGTTGGGTTATGAGGACAGGAAAATGTAGAGCTGAATAGGGTTGGGTGGATAGCAAATTGAACAGCACGGCTGAGTGTGTTAGCAGGCGGCTTAAAACCAGCATTGTCTTCCTTGGACATTTACCAGTGGTGTCACGAAAACCTTCCAGGAGTGGAGACTCTGATGAATTCCAGATTCGCGTGATTGAATGGAACATTCTGTAGTGGTGATTGCCAACATTTAGGAATCTGGATAGTCTGGACAGGATATTGAAGAGCTGACCGATATTGAGTGGATAGCCAATGAACAGCACGGTTTCGAGTGTGAACAGACCACTAAGAAGCAGCATTGCATTACTTGGACATTCATCAGTGGTGTAACGAAAGCCTTCCTGGAATGCAGATTCAGAGTATTTCCAGATTCACAGTGAATGAATGGAAATTTCTGTAGTAGAGATTCCAATGATTTCTGAACGCTGGGTTGTGTGGACAGGAAAATGAAGAGCTGACTAGGTTTGACTGGATTGCCAATTGAACAGCAAGGCTGTGAGTGTGAACAGCCGCTGAAAACCAGCATTGGATTACCTGGTCATTCACCAGTGTTGTTAGGAAAATCTGCCTGGTGTGGAGAGTCAGAGGAATTCCAGATTCGCAGGGAACGAATGGAACATTCTGAAGTGGAGATAAGAATGATTTCTGAAGGCTCGGTGTGTGGAAGGAAAATCAAGAGCTCACCAGCGTTCACTGGATAGCCAATTGAACAGCACGGCTGCGAGTGTTAACACGCAGCTGAAACCAGCCTTGGGTTGCTTGGACATTCACCAGTGGTGAAACGAAAACCTGCTGGGAGTGGAGAACAAGATGAATTCAAGATTCGCCTGAATGAATGAAACATTCTGTAGTGTAGATTGCAATGGTTTCTGAGGTTTGTATTGTCTGAACTGGAAAAAGAAGAACTCACCAGTGTTGAGTCGCTAGACCGTGAACAGCACGGGTTCGAGTGTGAATAGACCGCTGAAAACCATCATTGCGTTACTTGAACATTCAGCAGTGGTGCAATGAAAACCTGCCGGGAGTGGAGATTCAGATGAATTCCAGATTCGCAGTGAATGAATGGAACATTCTCTAGTGGTGATTCCAATGATTTCTGAAGGCTGGGTTTTGTGGACACGAAAATGTAGAGCTGAACAGGGTGGAATGGATAGCCAAATGAACAGCACGTCTCGTAGTAAGAACAGGCCACTGAAAACCAGCTTTGGCTTAATTGGACATTCACAAGTGGTGTAACGAAAACCTGACGGGAGTTGAGAATTAGATGAATTTCAGATTTGCCGTCAATGAATGGAACATTCTGTGGAGGAGATACCAATTGTTTCTGAAGTTTGGGTTATGTGGACAGGAAAATGGAGCTGAAGAGGGTTGAGTGGATAGCAAATTGAACAGCACGGCTGAGAGTATGAGCAGGCCACTTAAAACCAGCATTGGCTTACTTGGATATTTACCAGTGGTGTCACGAAAACCTGCCGGGAGTGGAGATTCAGATGAATTCCAGATTCGCTGTGAATGAATGGAACATTCTGTAGTGGAGATAACAATGATTTCTCCAGTCTCTGTGGTGTGGACAGGAAAATGTAGAGCTGGCCAGGGTTGAGTGGATAGCCAATTGAACAGCACCACTGCGCTTGTGAAGAAAACACTTAAAACATTGGGTTACTTGGACATTCAACAGTGGTGTAACGAAAACCTGCCGGGAGTGGAGGTTCAGAGGAATTCCAGATTCGCAGTGAATGAATGGAACATTCTCTAGTGGAGATTCCAACGATTTCTGAAGGCTGGGTCGTGTGGAAGGAAAATCAAGAACTAATCAGGATTTAGTGGAAAGCCAATTGTATAGCATGGCTGCGAGTGTGAACATGCAGCTGAAAACCAGCATTGGGTTACTTGGACATTCATCAGTGGTGTAAGGAAAACCTGCATGGAGTGGAGAGTCAGTTGAATTCCACATTCGCAGTGAATGAATGGAACATTCTGTAGAGGAGATTCCAATGATTTCTGAAGCCTGTGTTGTGTGGACAGGAAAATGAAGAGCTGACCAGGCTTGAATCGATAGCCAAGTAAACAGCAGGGCTGCGAATATGAACAGGCCGCTGAAAACCAGCATTGGGTTACTTGGACATTCAACAGTGGTGTAATGAAAACCTGCGTGGAGTTGAGAGTCAGATGAATTCCAGATTCGCAGTGAATGAATGGAACATTCTGTAGTGGAGATAACAAAGATTTCTGAAGGCTGGTAGTGTGGTGGGACAATGAAGAGCTGAACAGGGTGGAGTGAATTGTCAATTAAACAGCACGGCTGCGAGTATGAACAGGCCTCTGAAAACCAGCATTGGCTTACTTGGACATTCACAAGTGGTGTAATGTTAACCAGGCGGGAGTGGAGAATCAGATAAACTCCAGACTCGCAGTGAATGAATGGAACATTCTGTAGTGGAGATTGCAATGATTTCTGAAATCTGGATTGTGGGGACACGAAAATGAAGAGCTGACCAGTGTTGAGTGGATAGCCTGTAAAAAGCCTCGGCTTCGAATGTGAACAGACCACTGAAAACCAGTATTGCATTACTTCGACTTTCAGCAGTGGTGTAACGAAAGCCTGCGTGGAGTGCAGATTCAGATGAATTCCAGATTCCCAGTGAATGAATGGAACATCCTGTAGTGGAGATTACAATGATTTCTGAAGGCTGGGTTGTGTGCACAGGAAAATGAGGAGCAAAACAGGTTGAGTGGATAGCCAATTGAACAGCACGACTGCGAACATGAACAGGCCTCTGAAAACCAGCATTGTTTTACTTGGACATTCACAAGTGGTGTAAGATAAATCTGCAGGTAGTGGAGATTCAGTTGAATTCCAGATTCGCAGTGAATGAATGGAACATTCTGTACTGGAGATTGCAATGATTTCTCAAGTCTGGATTGTTTGGACATGAAAATGAAGAGCTGACCACAGTTGTGTGGATACCCAGTAAAAAGCAGGGCTTAGAGTGTGAACAGACCGCTGAAAACCAGCATTGTGTTACTTGGACATTCATAAGTGGTGTAATGAAAGCCTACCTGGAGTGCAGATTCAGATGAATTCCAGATTGGCAGTGAATGAATGGAACATTCTGTACTGGCGATTCCAATGATTTCTGAAGTCTGATATTGTGGAAAAGAAAATGAAAGGCTGACCAGGTTTGAGTGGATAGACAATTGAACAGCACACTGCGAGTGTGAAAAGGCGGCTGAAAACCAGCATTGGATTACTTGGTCATTCACCAGTGCTGTAATGAAAACCTGCCTGGAGCGGAGAGTCAGATGAATTGCAGAATCGCAGTGAATGAATGGAACAGTCTGTAGTGGAGAGCCCAATGGTTTCTGAAGGCTGGTTTGTGTGGAGAGGAAAATGAAGAGCTGACCAATATTGAGTGGATAGCCCATTGAACAGCACTTCTGCGAGTTGAACATGCCTCTGAAAACCAGTATTGAGTTACTTGGACATTCACCAGTGGCGTAACGAAAACCTGCCAGGAGTGGAGGTTCAGAGGAATTCCAGATTCGCAGTGAATGAATGGAACATTCTCTAGTGGTGATTCCAATGATTTCTGAAGGCTGGGTTTTGTGGACACGAAAATGTAGAGCTGAACAGGGTGGAGTGGATAGCCAAATGAACAGCACGTCTCTTAGTATGAACAGGCCACTGAAAACCAGCATTGGCTTACTTGGACATTCACAAGTGGTGTAACGATAACCCGCCGGGAGTTGAGAGTCAGATGAATTTAAGATTCGCAGTGAATGAACGGAACATTCTGTGGAGGAGATACCAATTATTTCTGAAGGTTGGGTTATGAGGACAGGAAAATGTAGAGCTGAATAGGGTTGGGTGGATAGCAAATTGAACAGCACGGCTGAGTGTGTTAGCAGGCGGCTTAAAACCAGCATTGTCTTCCTTGGACATTTACCAGTGGTGTCACGAAAACCTTCCAGGAGTGGAGACTCTGATGAATTCCAGATTCGCGTGATTGAATGGAACATTCTGTAGTGGTGATTGCCAACATTTAGGAATCTGGATAGTCTGGACAGGATATTGAAGAGCTGACCGATATTGAGTGGATAGCCAATGAACAGCACGGTTTCGAGTGTGAACAGACCACTAAGAAGCAGCATTGCATTACTTGGACATTCATCAGTGGTGTAACGAAAGCCTTCCTGGAATGCAGATTCAGAGTATTTCCAGATTCACAGTGAATGAATGGAAATTTCTGTAGTAGAGATTCCAATGATTTCTGAACGCTGGGTTGTGTGGACAGGAAAATGAAGAGCTGACTAGGTTTGACTGGATTGCCAATTGAACAGCAAGGCTGTGAGTGTGAACAGCCGCTGAAAACCAGCATTGGATTACCTGGTCATTCACCAGTGTTGTTAGGAAAATCTGCCTGGTGTGGAGAGTCAGAGGAATTCCAGATTCGCAGGGAACGAATGGAACATTCTGAAGTGGAGATAAGAATGATTTCTGAAGGCTCGGTGTGTGGAAGGAAAATCAAGAGCTAACCAGCGTTCACTGGATAGCCAATTGAACAGCACGGCTGCGAGTGTTAACACGCAGCTGAAACCAGCCTTGGGTTGCTTGGACATTCACCAGTGGTGAAACGAAAACCTGCTGGGAGTGGAGAACAAGATGAATTCAAGATTCGCCTGAATGAATGAAACATTCTGTAGTGTAGATTGCAATGGTTTCTGAGGTTTGTATTGTCTGAACTGGAAAAAGAAGAACTCACCAGTGTTGAGTCGCTAGACCGTGAACAGCACGGGTTCGAGTGTGAATAGACCGCTGAAAACCATCATTGCGTTACTTGAACATTCAGCAGTGGTGCAATGAAAACCTGCCGGGAGTGGAGATTCAGATGAATTCCAGATTCGCAGTGAATGAATGGAACATTCTCTAGTGGTGATTCCAATGATTTCTGAAGGCTGGGTTTTGTGGACACGAAAATGTAGAGCTGAACAGGGTGGAATGGATAGCCAAATGAACAGCACGTCTCGTAGTAAGAACAGGCCACTGAAAACCAGCTTTGGCTTAATTGGACATTCACAAGTGGTGTAACGAAAACCTGACGGGAGTTGAGAATTAGATGAATTTCAGATTTGCCGTCAATGAATGGAACATTCTGTGGAGGAGATACCAATTGTTTCTGAAGTTTGGGTTATGTGGACAGGAAAATGGAGCTGAAGAGGGTTGAGTGGATAGCAAATTGAACAGCACGGCTGAGAGTATGAGCAGGCCACTTAAAACCAGCATTGGCTTACTTGGATATTTACCAGTGGTGTCACGAAAACCTGCCGGGAGTGGAGATTCAGATGAATTCCAGATTCGCTGTGAATGAATGGAACATTCTGTAGTGGAGATAACAATGATTTCTCCAGTCTCTGTGGTGTGGACAGGAAAATGTAGAGCTGGCCAGGGTTGAGTGGATAGCCAATTGAACAGCACCACTGCGCTTGTGAAGAAAACACTTAAAACATTGGGTTACTTGGACATTCAACAGTGGTGTAACGAAAACCTGCCGGGAGTGGAGGTTCAGAGGAATTCCAGATTCGCAGTGAATGAATGGAACATTCTCTAGTGGAGATTCCAACGATTTCTGAAGGCTGGGTCGTGTGGAAGGAAAATCAAGAACTAATCAGGATTTAGTGGAAAGCCAATTGTATAGCATGGCTGCGAGTGTGAACATGCAGCTGAAAACCAGCATTGGGTTACTTGGACATTCATCAGTGGTGTAAGGAAAACCTGCATGGAGTGGAGAGTCAGTTGAATTCCACATTCGCAGTGAATGAATGGAACATTCTGTAGAGGAGATTCCAATGATTTCTGAAGCCTGTGTTGTGTGGACAGAAAAATGAAGAGCTGACCAGGCTTGAATCGATAGCCAAGTAAACAGCAGGGCTGCGAATATGAACAGGCCGCTGAAAACCAGCATTGGGTTACTTGGACATTCAACAGTGGTGTAATGAAAACCTGCGTGGAGTTGAGAGTCAGATGAATTCCAGATTCGCAGTGAATGAATGGAACATTCTGTAGTGGAGATAACAAAGATTTCTGAAGGCTGGTAGTGTGGTGGGACAATGAAGAGCTGAACAGGGTGGAGTGAATTGTCAATTAAACAGCACGGCTGCGAGTATGAACAGGCCTCTGAAAACCAGCATTGGCTTACTTGGACATTCACAAGTGGTGTAATGTTAACCAGGCGGGAGTGGAGAATCAGATAAACTCCAGACTCGCAGTGAATGAATGGAACATTCTGTAGTGGAGATTGCAATGATTTCTGAAATCTGGATTGTGGGGACACGAAAATGAAGAGCTGACCAGTGTTGAGTGGATAGCCTGTAAAAAGCCTCGGCTTCGAATGTGAACAGACCACTGAAAACCAGTATTGCATTACTTCGACTTTCAGCAGTGGTGTAACGAAAGCCTGCGTGGAGTGCAGATTCAGATGAATTCCAGATTCCCAGTGAATGAATGGAACATCCTGTAGTGGAGATTACAATGATTTCTGAAGGCTGGGTTGTGTGCACAGGAAAATGAGGAGCAAAACAGGTTGAGTGGATAGCCAATTGAACAGCACGACTGCGAACATGAACAGGCCTCTGAAAACCAGCATTGTTTTACTTGGACATTCACAAGTGGTGTAAGATAAATCTGCAGGTAGTGGAGATTCAGTTGAATTCCAGATTCGCAGTGAATGAATGGAACATTCTGTACTGGAGATTGCAATGATTTCTCAAGTCTGGATTGTTTGGACATGAAAATGAAGAGCTGACCACAGTTGTGTGGATACCCAGTAAAAAGCAGGGCTTAGAGTGTGAACAGACCGCTGAAAACCAGCATTGTGTTACTTGGACATTCATAAGTGGTGTAATGAAAGCCTACCTGGAGTGCAGATTCAGATGAATTCCAGATTGGCAGTGAATGAATGGAACATTCTGTACTGGCGATTCCAATGATTTCTGAAGTCTGATATTGTGGAAAAGAAAATGAAAGGCTGACCAGGTTTGAGTGGATAGACAATTGAACAGCACACTGCGAGTGTGAAAAGGCGGCTGAAAACCAGCATTGGATTACTTGGTCATTCACCAGTGCTGTAATGAAAACCTGCCTGGAGCGGAGAGTCAGATGAATTGCAGAATCGCAGTGAATGAATGGAACAGTCTGTAGTGGAGAGCCCAATGATTTCTGAAGGCTGGTTTGTGTGGAGAGGAAAATGAAGAGCTGACCAATATTGAGTGGATAGCCCATTGAACAGCACTTCTGCGAGTTGAACATGCCTCTGAAAACCAGTATTGAGTTACTTGGACATTCACCAGTGGCGTAACGAAAACCTGCCAGGAGTGGAGGTTCAGAGGAATTCCAGATTCGCAGTGAATGAATGGAACATTCTCTAGTGGTGATTCCAATGATTTCTGAAGGCTGGGTTTTGTGGACACGAAAATGTAGAGCTGAACAGGGTGGAGTGGATAGCCAAATGAACAGCACGTCTCTTAGTATGAACAGGCCACTGAAAACCAGCATTGGCTTACTTGGACATTCACAAGTGGTGTAACGATAACCCGCCGGGAGTTGAGAGTCAGATGAATTTAAGATTCGCAGTGAATGAACGGAACATTCTGTGGAGGAGATACCAATTATTTCTGAAGGTTGGGTTATGAGGACAGGAAAATGTAGAGCTGAATAGGGTTGGGTGGATAGCAAATTGAACAGCACGGCTGAGTGTGTTAGCAGGCGGCTTAAAACCAGCATTGTCTTCCCTGGACATTTACCAGTGGTGTCACGAAAACCTTCCAGGAGTGGAGACTCTGATGAATTCCAGATTCGCGTGATTGAATGGAACATTCTGTAGTGGTGATTGCCAACATTTAGGAATCTGGATAGTCTGGACAGGATATTGAAGAGCTGACCGATATTGAGTGGATAGCCAATGAACAGCACGGTTTCGAGTGTGAACAGACCACTAAGAAGCAGCATTGCATTACTTGGACATTCATCAGTGGTGTAACGAAAGCCTTCCTGGAATGCAGATTCAGAGTATTTCCAGATTCACAGTGAATGAATGGAAATTTCTGTAGTAGAGATTCCAATGATTTCTGAACGCTGGGTTGTGTGGACAGGAAAATGAAGAGCTGACTAGGTTTGACTGGATTGCCAATTGAACAGCAAGGCTGTGAGTGTGAACAGCCGCTGAAAACCAGCATTGGATTACCTGGTCATTCACCAGTGTTGTTAGGAAAATCTGCCTGGTGTGGAGAGTCAGAGGAATTCCAGATTCGCAGGGAACGAATGGAACATTCTGAAGTGGAGATAAGAATGATTTCTGAAGGCTCGGTGTGTGGAAGGAAAATCAAGAGCTCACCAGCGTTCACTGGATAGCCAATTGAACAGCACGGCTGCGAGTGTTAACACGCAGCTGAAACCAGCCTTGGGTTGCTTGGACATTCACCAGTGGTGAAACGAAAACCTGCTGGGAGTGGAGAACAAGATGAATTCAAGATTCGCCTGAATGAATGAAACATTCTGTAGTGTAGATTGCAATGGTTTCTGAGGTTTGTATTGTCTGAACTGGAAAAAGAAGAACTCACCAGTGTTGAGTCGCTAGACCGTGAACAGCACGGGTTCGAGTGTGAATAGACCGCTGAAAACCATCATTGCGTTACTTGAACATTCAGCAGTGGTGCAATGAAAACCTGCCGGGAGTGGAGATTCAGATGAATTCCAGATTCGCAGTGAATGAATGGAACATTCTCTAGTGGTGATTCCAATGATTTCTGAAGGCTGGGTTTTGTGGACACGAAAATGTAGAGCTGAACAGGGTGGAATGGATAGCCAAATGAACAGCACGTCTCGTAGTAAGAACAGGCCACTGAAAACCAGCTTTGGCTTAATTGGACATTCACAAGTGGTGTAACGAAAACCTGACGGGAGTTGAGAATTAGATGAATTTCAGATTTGCCGTCAATGAATGGAACATTCTGTGGAGGAGATACCAATTGTTTCTGAAGTTTGGGTTATGTGGACAGGAAAATGGAGCTGAAGAGGGTTGAGTGGATAGCAAATTGAACAGCACGGCTGAGAGTATGAGCAGGCCACTTAAAACCAGCATTGGCTTACTTGGATATTTACCAGTGGTGTCACGAAAACCTGCCGGGAGTGGAGATTCAGATGAATTCCAGATTCGCTGTGAATGAATGGAACATTCTGTAGTGGAGATAACAATGATTTCTCCAGTCTCTGTGGTGTGGACAGGAAAATGTAGAGCTGGCCAGGGTTGAGTGGATAGCCAATTGAACAGCACCACTGCGCTTGTGAAGAAAACACTTAAAACATTGGGTTACTTGGACATTCAACAGTGGTGTAACGAAAACCTGCCGGGAGTGGAGGTTCAGAGGAATTCCAGATTCGCAGTGAATGAATGGAACATTCTCTAGTGGAGATTCCAACGATTTCTGAAGGCTGGGTCGTGTGGAAGGAAAATCAAGAACTAATCAGGATTTAGTGGAAAGCCAATTGTATAGCATGGCTGCGAGTGTGAACATGCAGCTGAAAACCAGCATTGGGTTACTTGGACATTCATCAGTGGTGTAAGGAAAACCTGCATGGAGTGGAGAGTCAGTTGAATTCCACATTCGCAGTGAATGAATGGAACATTCTGTAGAGGAGATTCCAATGATTTCTGAAGCCTGTGTTGTGTGGACAGGAAAATGAAGAGCTGACCAGGCTTGAATCGATAGCCAAGTAAACAGCAGGGCTGCGAATATGAACAGGCCGCTGAAAACCAGCATTGGGTTACTTGGACATTCAACAGTGGTGTAATGAAAACCTGCGTGGAGTTGAGAGTCAGATGAATTCCAGATTCGCAGTGAATGAATGGAACATTCTGTAGTGGAGATAACAAAGATTTCTGAAGGCTGGTAGTGTGGTGGGACAATGAAGAGCTGAACAGGGTGGAGTGAATTGTCAATTAAACAGCACGGCTGCGAGTATGAACAGGCCTCTGAAAACCAGCATTGGCTTACTTGGACATTCACAAGTGGTGTAATGTTAACCAGGCGGGAGTGGAGAATCAGATAAACTCCAGACTCGCAGTGAATGAATGGAACATTCTGTAGTGGAGATTGCAATGATTTCTGAAATCTGGATTGTGGGGACACGAAAATGAAGAGCTGACCAGTGTTGAGTGGATAGCCTGTAAAAAGCCTCGGCTTCGAATGTGAACAGACCACTGAAAACCAGTATTGCATTACTTCGACTTTCAGCAGTGGTGTAACGAAAGCCTGCGTGGAGTGCAGATTCAGATGAATTCCAGATTCCGAGTGAATGAATGGAACATCCTGTAGTGGAGATTACAATGATTTCTGAAGGCTGGGTTGTGTGCACAGGAAAATGAGGAGCAAAACAGGTTGAGTGGATAGCCAATTGAACAGCACGACTGCGAACATGAACAGGCCTCTGAAAACCAGCATTGTTTTACTTGGACATTCACAAGTGGTGTAAGATAAATCTGCAGGTAGTGGAGATTCAGTTGAATTCCAGATTCGCAGTGAATGAATGGAACATTCTGTACTGGAGATTGCAATGATTTCTCAAGTCTGGATTGTTTGGACATGAAAATGAAGAGCTGACCACAGTTGTGTGGATACCCAGTAAAAAGCAGGGCTTAGAGTGTGAACAGACCGCTGAAAACCAGCATTGTGTTACTTGGACATTCATAAGTGGTGTAATGAAAGCCTACCTGGAGTGCAGATTCAGATGAATTCCAGATTGGCAGTGAATGAATGGAACATTCTGTACTGGCGATTCCAATGATTTCTGAAGTCTGATATTGTGGAAAAGAAAATGAAAGGCTGACCAGGTTTGAGTGGATAGACAATTGAACAGCACACTGCGAGTGTGAAAAGGCGGCTGAAAACCAGCATTGGATTACTTGGTCATTCACCAGTGCTGTAATGAAAACCTGCCTGGAGCGGAGAGTCAGATGAATTGCAGAATCGCAGTGAATGAATGGAACAGTCTGTAGTGGAGAGCCCAATGATTTCTGAAGGCTGGTTTGTGTGGAGAGGAAAATGAAGAGCTGACCAATATTGAGTGGATAGCCCATTGAACAGCACTTCTGCGAGTTGAACATGCCTCTGAAAACCAGTATTGAGTTACTTGGACATTCACCAGTGGCGTAACGAAAACCTGCCAGGAGTGGAGGTTCAGAGGAATTCCAGATTCGCAGTGAATGAATGGAACATTCTCTAGTGGTGATTCCAATGATTTCTGAAGGCTGGGTTTTGTGGACACGAAAATGTAGAGCTGAACAGGGTGGAGTGGATAGCCAAATGAACAGCACGTCTCTTAGTATGAACAGGCCACTGAAAACCAGCATTGGCTTACTTGGACATTCACAAGTGGTGTAACGATAACCCGCCGGGAGTTGAGAGTCAGATGAATTTAAGATTCGCAGTGAATGAACGGAACATTCTGTGGAGGAGATACCAATTATTTCTGAAGGTTGGGTTATGAGGACAGGAAAATGTAGAGCTGAATAGGGTTGGGTGGATAGCAAATTGAACAGCACGGCTGAGTGTGTTAGCAGGCGGCTTAAAACCAGCATTGTCTTCCCTGGACATTTACCAGTGGTGTCACGAAAACCTTCCAGGAGTGGAGACTCTGATGAATTCCAGATTCGCGTGATTGAATGGAACATTCTGTAGTGGTGATTGCCAACATTTAGGAATCTGGATAGTCTGGACAGGATATTGAAGAGCTGACCGATATTGAGTGGATAGCCAATGAACAGCACGGTTTCGAGTGTGAACAGACCACTAAGAAGCAGCATTGCATTACTTGGACATTCATCAGTGGTGTAACGAAAGCCTTCCTGGAATGCAGATTCAGAGTATTTCCAGATTCACAGTGAATGAATGGAAATTTCTGTAGTAGAGATTCCAATGATTTCTGAACGCTGGGTTGTGTGGACAGGAAAATGAAGAGCTGACTAGGTTTGACTGGATTGCCAATTGAACAGCAAGGCTGTGAGTGTGAACAGCCGCTGAAAACCAGCATTGGATTACCTGGTCATTCACCAGTGTTGTTAGGAAAATCTGCCTGGTGTGGAGAGTCAGAGGAATTCCAGATTCGCAGGGAACGAATGGAACATTCTGAAGTGGAGATAAGAATGATTTCTGAAGGCTCGGTGTGTGGAAGGAAAATCAAGAGCTCACCAGCGTTCACTGGATAGCCAATTGAACAGCACGGCTGCGAGTGTTAACACGCAGCTGAAACCAGCCTTGGGTTGCTTGGACATTCACCAGTGGTGAAACGAAAACCTGCTGGGAGTGGAGAACAAGATGAATTCAAGATTCGCCTGAATGAATGAAACATTCTGTAGTGTAGATTGCAATGGTTTCTGAGGTTTGTATTGTCTGAACTGGAAAAAGAAGAACTCACCAGTGTTGAGTCGCTAGACCGTGAACAGCACGGGTTCGAGTGTGAATAGACCGCTGAAAACCATCATTGCGTTACTTGAACATTCAGCAGTGGTGCAATGAAAACCTGCCGGGAGTGGAGATTCAGATGAATTCCAGATTCGCAGTGAATGAATGGAACATTCTCTAGTGGTGATTCCAATGATTTCTGAAGGCTGGGTTTTGTGGACACGAAAATGTAGAGCTGAACAGGGTGGAATGGATAGCCAAATGAACAGCACGTCTCGTAGTAAGAACAGGCCACTGAAAACCAGCTTTGGCTTAATTGGACATTCACAAGTGGTGTAACGAAAACCTGACGGGAGTTGAGAATTAGATGAATTTCAGATTTGCCGTCAATGAATGGAACATTCTGTGGAGGAGATACCAATTGTTTCTGAAGTTTGGGTTATGTGGACAGGAAAATGGAGCTGAAGAGGGTTGAGTGGATAGCAAATTGAACAGCACGGCTGAGAGTATGAGCAGGCCACTTAAAACCAGCATTGGCTTACTTGGATATTTACCAGTGGTGTCACGAAAACCTGCCGGGAGTGGAGATTCAGATGAATTCCAGATTCGCTGTGAATGAATGGAACATTCTGTAGTGGAGATAACAATGATTTCTCCAGTTTCTGTGGTGTGGACAGGAAAATGTAGAGCTGGCCAGGGTTGAGTGGATAGCCAATTGAACAGCACCACTGCGCTTGTGAAGAAAACACTTAAAACATTGGGTTACTTGGACATTCAACAGTGGTGTAACGAAAACCTGCCGGGAGTGGAGGTTCAGAGGAATTCCAGATTCGCAGTGAATGAATGGAACATTCTCTAGTGGAGATTCCAACGATTTCTGAAGGCTGGGTCGTGTGGAAGGAAAATCAAGAACTAATCAGGATTTAGTGGAAAGCCAATTGTATAGCATGGCTGCGAGTGTGAACATGCAGCTGAAAACCAGCATTGGGTTACTTGGACATTCATCAGTGGTGTAAGGAAAACCTGCATGGAGTGGAGAGTCAGTTGAATTCCACATTCGCAGTGAATGAATGGAACATTCTGTAGAGGAGATTCCAATGATTTCTGAAGCCTGTGTTGTGTGGACAGGAAAATGAAGAGCTGACCAGGCTTGAATCGATAGCCAAGTAAACAGCAGGGCTGCGAATATGAACAGGCCGCTGAAAACCAGCATTGGGTTACTTGGACATTCAACAGTGGTGTAATGAAAACCTGCGTGCAGTTGAGAGTCAGATGAATTCCAGATTCGCAGTGAATGAATGGAACATTCTGTAGTGGAGATAACAAAGATTTCTGAAGGCTGGTAGTGTGGTGGGACAATGAAGAGCTGAACAGGGTGGAGTGAATTGTCAATTAAACAGCACGGCTGCGAGTATGAACAGGCCTCTGAAAACCAGCATTGGCTTACTTGGACATTCACAAGTGGTGTAATGTTAACCAGGCGGGAGTGGAGAATCAGATAAACTCCAGACTCGCAGTGAATGAATGGAACATTCTGTAGTGGAGATTGCAATGATTTCTGAAATCTGGATTGTGGGGACACGAAAATGAAGAGCTGACCAGTGTTGAGTGGATAGCCTGTACAAAGCCTCGGCTTCGAATGTGAACAGACCACTGAAAACCAGTATTGCATTACTTCGACTTTCAGCAGTGGTGTAACGAAAGCCTGCGTGGAGTGCAGATTCAGATGAATTCCAGATTCCCAGTGAATGAATGGAACATCCTGTAGTGGAGATTACAATGATTTCTGAAGGCTGGGTTGTGTGCACAGGAAAATGAGGAGCAAAACAGGTTGAGTGGATAGCCAATTGAACAGCACGACTGCGAACATGAACAGGCCTCTGAAAACCAGCATTGTTTTACTTGGACATTCACAAGTGGTGTAAGATAAATCTGCAGGTAGTGGAGATTCAGTTGAATTCCAGATTCGCAGTGAATGAATGGAACATTCTGTACTGGAGATTGCAATGATTTCTCAAGTCTGGATTGTTTGGACATGAAAATGAAGAGCTGACCACAGTTGTGTGGATACCCAGTAAAAAGCAGGGCTTAGAGTGTGAACAGACCGCTGAAAACCAGCATTGTGTTACTTGGACATTCATAAGTGGTGTAATGAAAGCCTACCTGGAGTGCAGATTCAGATGAATTCCAGATTGGCAGTGAATGAATGGAACATTCTGTACTGGCGATTCCAATGATTTCTGAAGTCTGATATTGTGGAAAAGAAAATGAAAGGCTGACCAGGTTTGAGTGGATAGACAATTGAACAGCACACTGCGAGTGTGAAAAGGCGGCTGAAAACCAGCATTGGATTACTTGGTCATTCACCAGTGCTGTAATGAAAACCTGCCTGGAGCGGAGAGTCAGATGAATTGCAGAATCGCAGTGAATGAATGGAACAGTCTGTAGTGGAGAGCCCAATGATTTCTGAAGGCTGGTTTGTGTGGAGAGGAAAATGAAGAGCTGACCAATATTGAGTGGATAGCCCATTGAACAGCACTTCTGCGAGTTGAACATGCCTCTGAAAACCAGTATTGAGTTACTTGGACATTCACCAGTGGCGTAACGAAAACCTGCCAGGAGTGGAGGTTCAGAGGAATTCCAGATTCGCAGTGAATGAATGGAACATTCTCTAGTGGTGATTCCAATGATTTCTGAAGGCTGGGTTTTGTGGACACGAAAATGTAGAGCTGAACAGGGTGGAGTGGATAGCCAAATGAACAGCACGTCTCTTAGTATGAACAGGCCACTGAAAACCAGCATTGGCTTACTTGGACATTCACAAGTGGTGTAACGATAACCCGCCGGGAGTTGAGAGTCAGATGAATTTAAGATTCGCAGTGAATGAACGGAACATTCTGTGGAGGAGATACCAATTATTTCTGAAGGTTGGGTTATGAGGACAGGAAAATGTAGAGCTGAATAGGGTTGGGTGGATAGCAAATTGAACAGCACGGCTGAGTGTGTTAGCAGGCGGCTTAAAACCAGCATTGTCTTCCTTGGACATTTACCAGTGGTGTCACGAAAACCTTCCAGGAGTGGAGACTCTGATGAATTCCAGATTCGCGTGATTGAATGGAACATTCTGTAGTGGTGATTGCCAACATTTAGGAATCTGGATAGTCTGGACAGGATATTGAAGAGCTGACCGATATTGAGTGGATAGCCAATGAACAGCACGGTTTCGAGTGTGAACAGACCACTAAGAAGCAGCATTGCATTACTTGGACATTCATCAGTGGTGTAACGAAAGCCTTCCTGGAATGCAGATTCAGAGTATTTCCAGATTCACAGTGAATGAATGGAAATTTCTGTAGTAGAGATTCCAATGATTTCTGAACGCTGGGTTGTGTGGACAGGAAAATGAAGAGCTGACTAGGTTTGACTGGATTGCCAATTGAACAGCAAGGCTGTGAGTGTGAACAGCCGCTGAAAACCAGCATTGGATTACCTGGTCATTCACCAGTGTTGTTAGGAAAATCTGCCTGGTGTGGAGAGTCAGAGGAATTCCAGATTCGCAGGGAACGAATGGAACATTCTGAAGTGGAGATAAGAATGATTTCTGAAGGCTCGGTGTGTGGAAGGAAAATCAAGAGCTCACCAGCGTTCACTGGATAGCCAATTGAACAGCACGGCTGCGAGTGTTAACACGCAGCTGAAACCAGCCTTGGGTTGCTTGGACATTCACCAGTGGTGAAACGAAAACCTGCTGGGAGTGGAGAACAAGATGAATTCAAGATTCGCCTGAATGAATGAAACATTCTGTAGTGTAGATTGCAATGGTTTCTGAGGTTTGTATTGTCTGAACTGGAAAAAGAAGAACTCACCAGTGTTGAGTCGCTAGACCGTGAACAGCACGGGTTCGAGTGTGAATAGACCGCTGAAAACCATCATTGCGTTACTTGAACATTCAGCAGTGGTGCAATGAAAACCTGCCGGGAGTGGAGATTCAGATGAATTCCAGATTCGCAGTGAATGAATGGAACATTCTCTAGTGGTGATTCCAATGATTTCTGAAGGCTGGGTTTTGTGGACACGAAAATGTAGAGCTGAACAGGGTGGAATGGATAGCCAAATGAACAGCACGTCTCGTAGTAAGAACAGGCCACTGAAAACCAGCTTTGGCTTAATTGGACATTCACAAGTGGTGTAACGAAAACCTGACGGGAGTTGAGAATTAGATGAATTTCAGATTTGCCGTCAATGAATGGAACATTCTGTGGAGGAGATACCAATTGTTTCTGAAGTTTGGGTTATGTGGACAGGAAAATGGAGCTGAAGAGGGTTGAGTGGATAGCAAATTGAACAGCACGGCTGAGAGTATGAGCAGGCCACTTAAAACCAGCATTGGCTTACTTGGATATTTACCAGTGGTGTCACGAAAACCTGCCGGGACTGGAGATTCAGATGAATTCCAGATTCGCTGTGAATGAATGGAACATTCTGTAGTGGAGATAACAATGATTTCTCCAGTCTCTGTGGTGTGGACAGGAAAATGTAGAGCTGGCCAGGGTTGAGTGGATAGCCAATTGAACAGCACCACTGCGCTTGTGAAGAAAACACTTAAAACATTGGGTTACTTGGACATTCAACAGTGGTGTAACGAAAACCTGCCGGGAGTGGAGGTTCAGAGGAATTCCAGATTCGCAGTGAATGAATGGAACATTCTCTAGTGGAGATTCCAACGATTTCTGAAGGCTGGGTCGTGTGGAAGGAAAATCAAGAACTAATCAGGATTTAGTGGAAAGCCAATTGTATAGCATGGCTGCGAGTGTGAACATGCAGCTGAAAACCAGCATTGGGTTACTTGGACATTCATCAGTGGTGTAAGGAAAACCTGCATGGAGTGGAGAGTCAGTTGAATTCCACATTCGCAGTGAATGAATGGAACATTCTGTAGAGGAGATTCCAATGATTTCTGAAGCCTGTGTTGTGTGGACAGGAAAATGAAGAGCTGACCAGGCTTGAATCGATAGCCAAGTAAACAGCAGGGCTGCGAATATGAACAGGCCGCTGAAAACCAGCATTGGGTTACTTGGACATTCAACAGTGGTGTAATGAAAACCTGCGTGGAGTTGAGAGTCAGATGAATTCCAGATTCGCAGTGAATGAATGGAACATTCTGTAGTGGAGATAACAAAGATTTCTGAAGGCTGGTAGTGTGGTGGGACAATGAAGAGCTGAACAGGGTGGAGTGAATTGTCAATTAAACAGCACGGCTGCGAGTATGAACAGGCCTCTGAAAACCAGCATTGGCTTACTTGGACATTCACAAGTGGTGTAATGTTAACCAGGCGGGAGTGGAGAATCAGATAAACTCCAGACTCGCAGTGAATGAATGGAACATTCTGTAGTGGAGATTGCAATGATTTCTGAAATCTGGATTGTGGGGACACGAAAATGAAGAGCTGACCAGTGTTGAGTGGATAGCCTGTAAAAAGCCTCGGCTTCGAATGTGAACAGACCACTGAAAACCAGTATTGCATTACTTCGACTTTCAGCAGTGGTGTAAGGAAAGCCTGCGTGGAGTGCAGATTCAGATGAATTCCAGATTCCCAGTGAATGAATGGAACATCCTGTAGTGGAGATTACAATGATTTCTGAAGGCTGGGTTGTGTGCACAGGAAAATGAGGAGCAAAACAGGTTGAGTGGATAGGCAATTGAACAGCACGACTGCGAACATGAACAGGCCTCTGAAAACCAGCATTGTTTTACTTGGACATTCACAAGTGGTGTAAGATAAATCTGCAGGTAGTGGAGATTCAGTTGAATTCCAGATTCGCAGTGAATGAATGGAACATTCTGTACTGGAGATTGCAATGATTTCTCAAGACTGGATTGTTTGGACATGAAAATGAAGAGCTGACCACAGTTGTGTGGATACCCAGTAAAAAGCAGGGCTTAGAGTGTGAACAGACCGCTGAAAACCAGCATTGTGTTACTTGGACATTCATAAGTGGTGTAATGAAAGCCTACCTGGAGTGCAGATTCAGATGAATTCCAGATTGGCAGTGAATGAATGGAACATTCTGTACTGGCGATTCCAATGATTTCTGAAGTCTGATATTGTGGAAAAGAAAATGAAAGGCTGACCAGGTTTGAGTGGATAGACAATTGAACAGCACACTGCGAGTGTGAAAAGGCGGCTGAAAACCAGCATTGGATTACTTGGTCATTCACCAGTGCTGTAATGAAAACCTGCCTGGAGCGGAGAGTCAGATGAATTGCAGAATCGCAGTGAATGAATGGAACAGTCTGTAGTGGAGAGCCCAATGATTTCTGAAGGCTGGTTTGTGTGGAGAGGAAAATGAAGAGCTGACCAATATTGAGTGGATAGCCCATTGAACAGCACTTCTGCGAGTTGAACATGCCTCTGAAAACCAGTATTGAGTTACTTGGACATTCACCAGTGGCGTAACGAAAACCTGCCAGGAGTGGAGGTTCAGAGGAATTCCAGATTCGCAGTGAATGAATGGAACATTCTCTAGTGGTGATTCCAATGATTTCTGAAGGCTGGGTTTTGTGGACACGATAATGTAGAGCTGAACAGGGTGGAGTGGATAGCCAAATGAACAGCACGTCTCTTAGTATGAACAGGCCACTGAAAACCAGCATTGGCTTACTTGGACATTCACAAGTGGTGTAACGATAACCCGCCGGGAGTTGAGAGTCAGATGAATTTAAGATTCGCAGTGAATGAACGGAACATTCTGTGGAGGAGATACCAATTATTTCTGAAGGTTGGGTTATGAGGACAGGAAAATGTAGAGCTGAATAGGGTTGGGTGGATAGCAAATTGAACAGCACGGCTGAGTGTGTTAGCAGGCGGCTTAAAACCAGCATTGTCTTCCTTGGACATTTACCAGTGGTGTCACGAAAACCTTCCAGGAGTGGAGACTCTGATGAATTCCAGATTCGCGTGATTGAATGGAACATTCTGTAGTGGTGATTGCCAACATTTAGGAATCTGGATAGTCTGGACAGGATATTGAAGAGCTGACCGATATTGAGTGGATAGCCAATGAACAGCACGGTTTCGAGTGTGAACAGACCACTAAGAAGCAGCATTGCATTACTTGGACATTCATCAGTGGTGTAACGAAAGCCTTCCTGGAATGCAGATTCAGAGTATTTCCAGATTCACAGTGAATGAATGGAAATTTCTGTAGTAGAGATTCCAATGATTTCTGAACGCTGGGTTGTGTGGACAGGAAAATGAAGAGCTGACTAGGTTTGACTGGATTGCCAATTGAACAGCAAGGCTGTGAGTGTGAACAGCCGCTGAAAACCAGCATTGGATTACCTGGTCATTCACCAGTGTTGTTAGGAAAATCTGCCTGGTGTGGAGAGTCAGAGGAATTCCAGATTCGCAGGGAACGAATGGAACATTCTGAAGTGGAGATAAGAATGATTTCTGAAGGCTCGGTGTGTGGAAGGAAAATCAAGAGCTCACCAGCGTTCACTGGATAGCCAATTGAACAGCACGGCTGCGAGTGTTAACACGCAGCTGAAACCAGCCTTGGGTTGCTTGGACATTCACCAGTGGTGAAACGAAAACCTGCTGGGAGTGGAGAACAAGATGAATTCAAGATTCGCGTGAATGAATGAAACATTCTGTAGTGTAGATTGCAATGGTTTCTGAGGTTTGTATTGTCTGAACTGGAAAAAGAAGAACTCACCAGTGTTGAGTCGCTAGACCGTGAACAGCACGGGTTCGAGTGTGAATAGACCGCTGAAAACCATCATTGCGTTACTTGAACATTCAGCAGTGGTGCAATGAAAACCTGCCGGGAGTGGAGATTCAGATGAATTCCAGATTCGCAGTGAATGAATGGAACATTCTCTAGTGGTGATTCCAATGATTTCTGAAGGCTGGGTTTTGTGGACACGAAAATGTAGAGCTGAACAGGGTGGAATGGATAGCCAAATGAACAGCACGTCTCGTAGTAAGAACAGGCCACTGAAAACCAGCTTTGGCTTAATTGGACATTCCCAAGTGGTGTAACGAAAACCTGACGGGAGTTGAGAATTAGATGAATTTCAGATTTGCCGTCAATGAATGGAACATTCTGTGGAGGAGATACCAATTGTTTCTGAAGTTTGGGTTATGTGGACAGGAAAATGGAGCTGAAGAGGGTTGAGTGGATAGCAAATTGAACAGCACGGCTGAGAGTATGAGCAGGCCACTTAAAACCAGCATTGGCTTACTTGGATATTTACCAGTGGTGTCACGAAAACCTGCCGGGAGTGGAGATTCAGATGAATTCCAGATTCGCTGTGAATGAATGGAACATTCTGTAGTGGAGATAACAATGATTTCTCCAGTCTCTGTGGTGTGGACAGGAAAATGTAGAGCTGGCCAGGGTTGAGTGGATAGCCAATTGAACAGCACCACTGCGCTTGTGAAGAAAACACTTAAAACATTGGGTTACTTGGACATTCAACAGTGGTGTAACGAAAACCTGCCGGGAGTGGAGGTTCAGAGGAATTCCAGATTCGCAGTGAATGAATTGGAACATTCTCTAGTGGAGATTCCAACGATTTCTGAAGGCTGGGTCGTGTGGAAGGAAAATCAAGAACTAATCAGGATTTAGTGGAAAGCCAATTGTATAGCATGGCTGCGAGTGTGAACATGCAGCTGAAAACCAGCATTGGGTTACTTGGACATTCATCAGTGGTGTAAGGAAAACCTGCATGGAGTGGAGAGTCAGTTGAATTCCACATTCGCAGTGAATGAATGGAACATTCTGTAGAGGAGATTCCAATGATTTCTGAAGCCTGTGTTGTGTGGACAGGAAAATGAAGAGCTGACCAGGCTTGAATCGATAGCCAAGTAAACAGCAGGGCTGCGAATATGAACAGGCCGCTGAAAACCAGCATTGGGTTACTTGGACATTCAACAGTGGTGTAATGAAAACCTGCGTGGAGTTGAGAGTCAGATGAATTCCAGATTCGCAGTGAATGAATGGAACATTCTGTAGTGGAGATAACAAAGATTTCTGAAGGCTGGTAGTGTGGTGGGACAATGAAGAGCTGAACAGGGTGGAGTGAATTGTCAATTAAACAGCACGGCTGCGAGTATGAACAGGCCTCTGAAAACCAGCATTGGCTTACTTGGACATTCACAAGTGGTGTAATGTTAACCAGGCGGGAGTGGAGAATCAGATAAACTCCAGACTCGCAGTGAATGAATGGAACATTCTGTAGTGGAGATTGCAATGATTTCTGAAATCTGGATTGTGGGGACACGAAAATGAAGAGCTGTCCAGTGTTGAGTGGATAGCCTGTAAAAAGCCTCGGCTTCGAATGTGAACAGACCACTGAAAACCAGTATTGCATTACTTCGACTTTCAGCAGTGGTGTAACGAAAGCCTGCGTGGAGTGCAGATTCAGATGAATTCCAGATTCCCAGTGAATGAATGGAACATCCTGTAGTGGAGATTACAATGATTTCTGAAGGCTGGGCTGTGTGCACAGGAAAATGAGGAGCAAAACAGGTTGAGTGGATAGCCAATTGAACAGCACGACTGCGAACATGAACAGGCCTCTGAAAACCAGCATTGTTTTACTTGGACATTCACAAGTGGTGTAAGATAAATCTGCAGGTAGTGGAGATTCAGTTGAATTCCAGATTCGCAGTGAATGAATGGAACATTCTGTACTGGAGATTGCAATGTTTTCTCAAGTCTGGATTGTTTGGACATGAAAATGAAGAGCTGACCACAGTTGTGTGGATACCCAGTAAAAAGCAGGGCTTAGAGTGTGAACAGACCGCTGAAAACCAGCATTGTGTTACTTGGACATTCATAAGTGGTGTAATGAAAGCCTACCTGGAGTGCAGATTCAGATGAATTCCAGATTGGCAGTGAATGAATGGAACATTCTGTACTGGCGATTCCAATGATTTCTGAAGTCTGATATTGTGGAAAAGAAAATGAAAGGCTGACCAGGTTTGAGTGGATAGACAATTGAACAGCACACTGCGAGTGTGAAAAGGCGGCTGAAAACCAGCATTGGATTACTTGGTCATTCACCAGTGCTGTAATGAAAACCTGCCTGGAGCGGAGAGTCAGATGAATTGCAGAATCGCAGTGAATGAATGGAACAGTCTGTAGTGGAGAGCCCAATGATTTCTGAAGGCTGGTTTGTGTGGAGAGGAAAATGAAGAGCTGACCAATATTGAGTGGATAGCCCATTGAACAGCACTTCTGCGAGTTGAACATGCCTCTGAAAACCAGTATTGAGTTACTTGGACATTCACCAGTGGCGTAACGAAAACCTGCCAGGAGTGGAGGTTCAGAGGAATTCCAGATTCGCAGTGAATGAATGGAACATTCTCTAGTGGTGATTCCAATGATTTCTGAAGGCTGGGTTTTGTGGACACGATAATGTAGAGCTGAACAGGGTGGAGTGGATAGCCAAATGAACAGCACGTCTCTTAGTATGAACAGGCCACTGAAAACCAGCATTGGCTTACTTGGACATTCACAAGTGGTGTAACGATAACCCGCCGGGAGTTGAGAGTCAGATGAATTTAAGATTCGCAGTGAATGAACGGAACATTCTGTGGAGGAGATACCAATTATTTCTGAAGGTTGGGTTATGAGGACAGGAAAATGTAGAGCTGAATAGGGTTGGGTGGATAGCAAATTGAACAGCACGGCTGAGTGTGTTAGCAGGCGGCTTAAAACCAGCATTGTCTTCCTTGGACATTTACCAGTGGTGTCACGAAAACCTTCCAGGAGTGGAGACTCTGATGAATTCCAGATTCGCGTGATTGAATGGAACATTCTGTAGTGGTGATTGCCAACATTTAGGAATCTGGATAGTCTGGACAGGATATTGAAGAGCTGACCGATATTGAGTGGATAGCCAATGAACAGCACGGTTTCGAGTGTGAACAGACCACTAAGAAGCAGCATTGCATTACTTGGACATTCATCAGTGGTGTAACGAAAGCCTTCCTGGAATGCAGATTCAGAGTATTTCCAGATTCACAGTGAATGAATGGAAATTTCTGTAGTAGAGATTCCAATGATTTCTGAACGCTGGGTTGTGTGGACAGGAAAATGAAGAGCTGACTAGGTTTGACTGGATTGCCAATTGAACAGCAAGGCTGTGAGTGTGAACAGCCGCTGAAAACCAGCATTGGATTACCTGGTCATTCACCAGTGTTGTTAGGAAAATCTGCCTGGTGTGGAGAGTCAGAGGAATTCCAGATTCGCAGGGAACGAATGGAACATTCTGAAGTGGAGATAAGAATGATTTCTGAAGGCTCGGTGTGTGGAAGGAAAATCAAGAGCTAACCAGCGTTCACTGGATAGCCAATTGAACAGCACGGCTGCGAGTGTTAACACGCAGCTGAAACCAGCCTTGGGTTGCTTGGACATTCACCAGTGGTGAAACGAAAACCTGCTGGGAGTGGAGAACAAGATGAATTCAAGATTCGCCTGAATGAATGAAACATTCTGTAGTGTAGATTGCAATGGTTTCTGAGGTTTGTATTGTCTGAACTGGAAAAAGAAGAACTCACCAGTGTTGAGTCGCTAGACCGTGAACAGCACGGGTTCGAGTGTGAATAGACCGCTGAAAACCATCATTGCGTTACTTGAACATTCAGCAGTGGTGCAATGAAAACCTGCCGGGAGTGGAGATTCAGATGAATTCCAGATTCGCAGTGAATGAATGGAACATTCTCTAGTGGTGATTCCAATGATTTCTGAAGGCTGGGTTTTGTGGACACGAAAATGTAGAGCTGAACAGGGTGGAATGGATAGCCAAATGAACAGCACGTCTCGTAGTAAGAACAGGCCACTGAAAACCAGCTTTGGCTTAATTGGACATTCCCAAGTGGTGTAACGAAAACCTGACGGGAGTTGAGAATTAGATGAATTTCAGATTTGCCGTCAATGAATGGAACATTCTGTGGAGGAGATACCAATTGTTTCTGAAGTTTGGGTTATGTGGACAGGAAAATGGAGCTGAAGAGGGTTGAGTGGATAGCAAATTGAACAGCACGGCTGAGAGTATGAGCAGGCCACTTAAAACCAGCATTGGCTTACTTGGATATTTACCAGTGGTGTCACGAAAACCTGCCGGGAGTGGAGATTCAGATGAATTCCAGATTCGCTGTGAATGAATGGAACATTCTGTAGTGGAGATAACAATGATTTCTCCAGTCTCTGTGGTGTGGACAGGAAAATGTAGAGCTGGCCAGGGTTGAGTGGATAGCCAATTGAACAGCACCACTGCGCTTGTGAAGAAAACACTTAAAACATTGGGTTACTTGGACATTCAACAGTGGTGTAACGAAAACCTGCCGGGAGTGGAGGTTCAGAGGAATTCCAGATTCGCAGTGAATGAATGGAACATTCTCTAGTGGAGATTCCAACGATTTCTGAAGGCTGGGTCGTGTGGAAGGAAAATCAAGAACTAATCAGGATTTAGTGGAAAGCCAATTGTATAGCATGGCTGCGAGTGTGAACATGCAGCTGAAAACCAGCATTGGGTTACTTGGACATTCATCAGTGGTGTAAGGAAAACCTGCATGGAGTGGAGAGTCAGTTGAATTCCACATTCGCAGTGAATGAATGGAACATTCTGTAGAGGAGATTCCAATGATTTCTGAAGCCTGTGTTGTGTGGACAGGAAAATGAAGAGCTGACCAGGCTTGAATCGATAGCCAAGTAAACAGCAGGGCTGCGAATATGAACAGGCCGCTGAAAACCAGCATTGGGTTACTTGGACATTCAACAGTGGTGTAATGAAAACCTGCGTGGAGTTGAGAGTCAGATGAATTCCAGATTCGCAGTGAATGAATGGAACATTCTGTAGTGGAGATAACAAAGATTTCTGAAGGCTGGTAGTGTGGTGGGACAATGAAGAGCTGAACAGGGTGGAGTGAATTGTCAATTAAACAGCACGGCTGCGAGTATGAACAGGCCTCTGAAAACCAGCATTGGCTTACTTGGACATTCACAAGTGGTGTAATGTTAACCAGGCGGGAGTGGAGAATCAGATAAACTCCAGACTCGCAGTGAATGAATGGAACATTCTGTAGTGGAGATTGCAATGATTTCTGAAATCTGGATTGTGGGGACACGAAAATGAAGAGCTGACCAGTGTTGAGTGGATAGCCTGTAAAAAGCCTCGGCTTCGAATGTGAACAGACCACTGAAAACCAGTATTGCATTACTTCGACTTTCAGCAGTGGTGTAACGAAAGCCTGCGTGGAGTGCAGATTCAGATGAATTCCAGATTCCCAGTGAATGAATGGAACATCCTGTAGTGGAGATTACAATGATTTCTGAAGGCTGGGTTGTGCGCACAGGAAAATGAGGAGCAAAACAGGTTGAGTGGATAGCCAATTGAACAGCACGACTGCGAACATGAACAGGCCTCTGAAAACCAGCATTGTTTTACTTGGACATTCACAATTGGTGTAAGATAAATCTGCAGGTAGTGGAGATTCAGTTGAATTCCAGATTCGCAGTGAATGAATGGAACATTCTGTACTGGAGATTGCAATGATTTCTCAAGTCTGGATTGTTTGGACATGAAAATGAAGAGCTGACCACAGTTGTGTGGATACCCAGTAAAAAGCAGGGCTTAGAGTGTGAACAGACCGCTGAAAACCAGCATTGTGTTACTTGGACATTCATAAGTGGTGTAATGAAAGCCTACCTGGAGTGCAGATTCAGATGAATTCCAGATTGGCAGTGAATGAATGGAACATTCTGTACTGGCGATTCCAATGATTTCTGAAGTCTGATATTGTGGAAAAGAAAATGAAAGGCTGACCAGGTTTGAGTGGATAGACAATTGAACAGCACACTGCGAGTGTGAAAAGGCGGCTGAAAACCAGCATTGGATTACTTGGTCATTCACCAGTGCTGTAATGAAAACCTGCCTGGAGCGGAGAGTCAGATGAATTGCAGAATCGCAGTGAATGAATGGAACAGTCTGTAGTGGAGAGCCCAATGATTTCTGAAGGCTGGTTTGTGTGGAGAGGAAAATGAAGAGCTGACCAATATTGAGTGGATAGCCCATTGAACAGCACTTCTGCGAGTTGAACATGCCTCTGAAAACCAGTATTGAGTTACTTGGACATTCACCAGTGGCGTAACGAAAACCTGCCAGGAGTGGAGGTTCAGAGGAATTCCAGATTCGCAGTGAATGAATGGAACATTCTCTAGTGGTGATTCCAATGATTTCTGAAGGCTGGGTTTTGTGGACACGAAAATGTAGAGCTGAACAGGGTGGAGTGGATAGCCAAATGAACAGCACGTCTCTTAGTATGAACAGGCCACTGAAAACCAGCATTGGCTTACTTGGACATTCACAAGTGGTGTAACGATAACCCGCCGGGAGTTGAGAGTCAGATGAATTTAAGATTCGCAGTGAATGAACGGAACATTCTGTGGAGGAGATACCAATTATTTCTGAAGGTTGGGTTATGAGGACAGGAAAATGTAGAGCTGAATAGGGTTGGGTGGATAGCAAATTGAACAGCACGGCTGAGTGTGTTAGCAGGCGGCTTAAAACCAGCATTGTCTTCCTTGGACATTTACCAGTGGTGTCACGAAAACCTTCCAGGAGTGGAGACTCTGATGAATTCCAGATTCGCGTGATTGAATGGAACATTCGGTAGTGGTGATTGCCAACATTTAGGAATCTGGATAGTCTGGACAGGATATTGAAGAGCTGACCGATATTGAGTGGATAGCCAATGAACAGCACGGTTTCGAGTGTGAACAGACCACTAAGAAGCAGCATTGCATTACTTGCACATTCATCAGTGGTGTAACGAAAGCCTTCCTGGAATGCAGATTCAGAGTATTTCCAGATTCACAGTGAATGAATGGAAATTTCTGTAGTAGAGATTCCAATGATTTCTGAACGCTGGGTTGTGTGGACAGGAAAATGAAGAGCTGACTAGGTTTGACTGGATTGCCAATTGAACAGCAAGGCTGTGAGTGTGAACAGCCGCTGAAAACCAGCATTGGATTACCTGGTCATTCACCAGTGTTGTTAGGAAAATCTGCCTGGTGTGGAGAGTCAGAGGAATTCCAGATTCGCAGGGAACGAATGGAACATTCTGAAGTGGAGATAAGAATGATTTCTGAAGGCTCGGTGTGTGGAAGGAAAATCAAGAGCTAACCAGCGTTCACTGGATAGCCAATTGAACAGCACGGCTGCGAGTGTTAACACGCAGCTGAAACCAGCCTTGGGTTGCTTGGACATTCACCAGTGGTGAAACGAAAACCTGCTGGGAGTGGAGAACAAGATGAATTCAAGATTCGCCTGAATGAATGAAACATTCTGTAGTGTAGATTGCAATGGTTTCTGAGGTTTGTATTGTCTGAACTGGAAAAAGAAGAACTCACCAGTGTTGAGTCGCTAGACCGTGAACAGCACGGGTTCGAGTGTGAATAGACCGCTGAAAACCATCATTGCGTTACTTGAACATTCAGCAGTGGTGCAATGAAAACCTGCCGGGAGTGGAGATTCAGATGAATTCCAGATTCGCAGTGAATGAATGGAACATTCTCTAGTGGTGATTCCAATGATTTCTGAAGGCTGGGTTTTGTGGACACGAAAATGTAGAGCTGAACAGGGTGGAATGGATAGCCAAATGAACAGCACGTCTCGTAGTAAGAACAGGCCACTGAAAACCAGCTTGGGCTTAATTGGACATTCACAAGTGGTGTAACGAAAACCTGACGGGAGTTGAGAATTAGATGAATTTCAGATTTGCCGTCAATGAATGGAACATTCTGTGGAGGAGATACCAATTGTTTCTGAAGTTTGGGTTATGTGGACAGGAAAATGGAGCTGAAGAGGGTTGAGTGGATAGCAAATTGAACAGCACGGCTGAGAGTATGAGCAGGCCACTTAAAACCAGCATTGGCTTACTTGGATATTTACCAGTGGTGTCACGAAAACCTGCCGGGAGTGGAGATTCAGATGAATTCCAGATTCGCTGTGAATGAATGGAACATTCTGTAGTGGAGATAACAATGATTTCTCCAGTCTCTGTGGTGTGGACAGGAAAATGTAGAGCTGGCCAGGGTTGAGTGGATAGCCAATTGAACAGCACCACTGCGCTTGTGAAGAAAACACTTAAAACATTGGGTTACTTGGACATTCAACAGTGGTGTAACGAAAACCTGCCGGGAGTGGAGGTTCAGAGGAATTCCAGATTCGCAGTGAATGAATGGAACATTCTCTAGTGGAGATTCCAACGATTTCTGAAGGCTGGGTCGTGTGGAAGGAAAATCAAGAACTAATCAGGATTTAGTGGAAAGCCAATTGTATAGCATGGCTGCGAGTGTGAACATGCAGCTGAAAACCAGCATTGGGTTACTTGGACATTCATCAGTGGTGTAAGGAAAACCTGCATGGAGTGGAGAGTCAGTTGAATTCCACATTCGCAGTGAATGAATGGAACATTCTGTAGAGGAGATTCCAATGATTTCTGAAGCCTGTGTTGTGTGGACAGGAAAATGAAGAGCTGACCAGGCTTGAATCGATAGCCAAGTAAACAGCAGGGCTGCGAATATGAACAGGCCGCTGAAAACCAGCATTGGGTTACTTGGACATTCAACAGTGGTGTAATGAAAACCTGCGTGGAGTTGAGAGTCAGATGAATTCCAGATTCGCAGTGAATGAATGGAACATTCTGTAGTGGAGATAACAAAGATTTCTGAAGGCTGGTAGTGTGGTGGGACAATGAAGAGCTGAACAGGGTGGAGTGAATTGTCAGTTAAACAGCACGGCTGCGAGTATGAACAGGCCTCTGAAAACCAGCATTGGCTTACTTGGACATTCACAAGTGGTGTAATGTTAACCAGGCGGGAGTGGAGAATCAGATAAACTCCAGACTCGCAGTGAATGAATGGAACATTCTGTAGTGGAGATTGCAATGATTTCTGAAATCTGGATTGTGGGGACACGAAAATGAAGAGCTGACCAGTGTTGAGTGGATAGCCTGTAAAAAGCCTCGGCTTCGAATGTGAACAGACCACTGAAAACCAGTATTGCATTACTTCGACTTTCAGCAGTGGTGTAACGAAAGCCTGCGTGGAGTGCAGATTCAGATGAATTCCAGATTCCCAGTGAATGAATGGAACATCCTGTAGTGGAGATTACAATGATTTCTGAAGGCTGGGTTGTGTGCACAGGAAAATGAGGAGCAAAACAGGTTGAGTGGATAGCCAATTGAACAGCACGACTGCGAACATGAACAGGCCTCTGAAAACCAGCATTGTTTTACTTGGACATTCACAAGTGGTGTAAGATAAATCTGCAGGTAGTGGAGATTCAGTTGAATTCCAGATTCGCAGTGAATGAATGGAACATTCTGTACTGGAGATTGCAATGATTTCTCAAGTCTGGATTGTTTGGACATGAAAATGAAGAGCTGACCACAGTTGTGTGGATACCCAGTAAAAAGCAGGGCTTAGAGTGTGAACAGACCGCTGAAAACCAGCATTGTGTTACTTGGACATTCATAAGTGGTGTAATGAAAGCCTACCTGGAGTGCAGATTCAGATGAATTCCAGATTGGCAGTGAATGAATGGAACATTCTGTACTGGCGATTCCAATGATTTCTGAAGTCTGATATTGTGGAAAAGAAAATGAAAGGCTGACCAGGTTTGAGTGGATAGACAATTGAACAGCACACTGCGAGTGTGAAAAGGCGGCTGAAAACCAGCATTGGATTACTTGGTCATTCACCAGTGCTGTAATGAAAACCTGCCTGGAGCGGAGAGTCAGATGAATTGCAGAATCGCAGTGAATGAATGGAACAGTCTGTAGTGGAGAGCCCAATGATTTCTGAAGGCTGGTTTGTGTGGAGAGGAAAATGAAGAGCTGACCAATATTGAGTGGATAGCCCATTGAACAGCACTTCTGCGAGTTGAACATGCCTCTGAAAACCAGTATTGAGTTACTTGGACATTCACCAGTGGCGTAACGAAAACCTGCCAGGAGTGGAGGTTCAGAGGAATTCCAGATTCGCAGTGAATGAATGGAACATTCTCTAGTGGTGATTCCAATGATTTCTGAAGGCTGGGTTTTGTGGACACGAAAATGTAGAGCTGAACAGGGTGGAGTGGATAGCCAAATGAACAGCACGTCTCTTAGTATGAACAGGCCACTGAAAACCAGCATTGGCTTACTTGGACATTCACAAGTGGTGTAACGATAACCCGCCGGGAGTTGAGAGTCAGATGAATTTAAGATTCGCAGTGAATGAACGGAACATTCTGTGGAGGAGATACCAATTATTTCTGAAGGTTGGGTTATGAGGACAGGAAAATGTAGAGCTGAATAGGGTTGGGTGGATAGCAAATTGAACAGCACGGCTGAGTGTGTTAGCAGGCGGCTTAAAACCAGCATTGTCTTCCTTGGACATTTACCAGTGGTGTCACGAAAACCTTCCAGGAGTGGAGACTCTGATGAATTCCAGATTCGCGTGATTGAATGGAACATTCTGTAGTGGTGATTGCCAACATTTAGGAATCTGGATAGTCTGGACAGGATATTGAAGAGCTGACCGATATTGAGTGGATAGCCAATGAACAGCACGGTTTCGAGTGTGAACAGACCACTAAGAAGCAGCATTGCATTACTTGGACATTCATCAGTGGTGTAACGAAAGCCTTCCTGGAATGCAGATTCAGAGTATTTCCAGATTCACAGTGAATGAATGGAAATTTCTGTAGTAGAGATTCCAATGATTTCTGAAAGCTGGGTTGTGTGGACAGGAAAATGAAGAGCTGACTAGGTTTGACTGGATTGCCAATTGAACAGCAAGGCTGTGAGTGTGAACAGCCGCTGAAAACCAGCATTGGATTACCTGGTCATTCACCAGTGTTGTTAGGAAAATCTGCCTGGTGTGGAGAGTCAGAGGAATTCCAGATTCGCAGGGAACGAATGGAACATTCTGAAGTGGAGATAAGAATGATTTCTGAAGGCTCGGTGTGTGGAAGGAAAATCAAGAGCTAACCAGCGTTCACTGGATAGCCAATTGAACAGCACGGCTGCGAGTGTTAACACGCAGCTGAAACCAGCCTTGGGTTGCTTGGACATTCACCAGTGGTGAAACGAAAACCTGCTGGGAGTGGAGAACAAGATGAATTCAAGATTCGCCTGAATGAATGAAACATTCTGTAGTGTAGATTGCAATGGTTTCTGAGGTTTGTATTGTCTGAACTGGAAAAAGAAGAACTCACCAGTGTTGAGTCGCTAGACCGTGAACAGCACGGGTTCGAGTGTGAATAGACCGCTGAAAACCATCATTGCGTTACTTGAACATTCAGCAGTGGTGCAATGAAAACCTGCCGGGAGTGGAGATTCAGATGAATTCCAGATTCGCAGTGAATGAATGGAACATTCTCTAGTGGTGATTCCAATGATTTCTGAAGGCTGGGTTTTGTGGACACGAAAATGTAGAGCTGAACAGGGTGGAATGGATAGCCAAATGAACAGCACGTCTCGTAGTAAGAACAGGCCACTGAAAACCAGCTTTGGCTTAATTGGACATTCACAAGTGGTGTAGCGAAAACCTGACGGGAGTTGAGAATTAGATGAATTTCAGATTTGCCGTCAATGAATGGAACATTCTGTGGAGGAGATACCAATTGTTTCTGAAGTTTGGGTTATGTGGACAGGAAAATGGAGCTGAAGAGGGTTGAGTGGATAGCAAATTGAACAGCACGGCTGAGAGTATGAGCAGGCCACTTAAAACCAGCATTGGCTTACTTGGATATTTACCAGTGGTGTCACGAAAACCTGCCGGGAGTGGAGATTCAGATGAATTCCAGATTCGCTGTGAATGAATGGAACATTCTGTAGTGGAGATAACAATGATTTCTCCAGTCTCTGTGGTGTGGACAGGAAAATGTAGAGCTGGCCAGGGTTGAGTGGATAGCCAATTGAACAGCACCACTGCGCTTGTGAAGAAAACACTTAAAACATTGGGTTACTTGGACATTCAACAGTGGTGTAACGAAAACCTGCCGGGAGTGGAGGTTCAGAGGAATTCCAGATTCGCAGTGAATGAATGGAACATTCTCTAGTGGAGATTCCAACGATTTCTGAAGGCTGGGTCGTGTGGAAGGAAAATCAAGAACTAATCAGGATTTAGTGGAAAGCCAATTGTATAGCATGGCTGCGAGTGTGAACATGCAGCTGAAAACCAGCATTGGGTTACTTGGACATTCATCAGTGGTGTAAGGAAAACCTGCATGGAGTGGAGAGTCAGTTGAATTCCACATTCGCAGTGAATGAATGGAACATTCTGTAGAGGAGATTCCAATGATTTCTGAAGCCTGTGTTGTGTGGACAGGAAAATGAAGAGCTGACCAGGCTTGAATCGATAGCCAAGTAAACAGCAGGGCTGCGAATATGAACAGGCCGCTGAAAACCAGCATTGGGTTACTTGGACATTCAACAGTGGTGTAATGAAAACCTGCGTGGAGTTGAGAGTCAGATGAATTCCAGATTCGCAGTGAATGAATGGAACATTCTGTAGTGGAGATAACAAAGATTTCTGAAGGCTGGTAGTGTGGTGGGACAATGAAGAGCTGAACAGGGTGGAGTGAATTGTCAATTAAACAGCACGGCTGCGAGTATGAACAGGCCTCTGAAAACCAGCATTGGCTTACTTGGACATTCACAAGTGGTGTAATGTTAACCAGGCGGGAGTGGAGAATCAGATAAACTCCAGACTCGCAGTGAATGAATGGAACATTCTGTAGTGGAGATTGCAATGATTTCTGAAATCTGGATTGTGGGGACACGAAAATGAAGAGCTGACCAGTGTTGAGTGGATAGCCTGTAAAAAGCCTCGGCTTCGAATGTGAACAGACCACTGAAAACCAGTATTGCATTACTTCGACTTTCAGCAGTGGTGTAACGAAAGCCTGCGTGGAGTGCAGATTCAGATGAATTCCAGATTCCCAGTGAATGAATGGAGCATCCTGTAGTGGAGATTACAATGATTTCTGAAGGCTGGGTTGTGTGCACAGGAAAATGAGGAGCAAAACAGGTTGAGTGGATAGCCAATTGAACAGCACGACTGCGAACATGAACAGGCCTCTGAAAACCAGCATTGTTTTACTTGGACATTCACAAGTGGTGTAAGATAAATCTGCAGGTAGTGGAGATTCAGTTGAATTCCAGATTCGCAGTGAATGAATGGAACATTCTGTACTGGAGATTGCAATGATTTCTCAAGTCTGGATTGTTTGGACATGAAAATGAAGAGCTGACCACAGTTGTGTGGATACCCAGTAAAAAGCAGGGCTTAGAGTGTGAACAGACCGCTGAAAACCAGCATTGTGTTACTTGGACATTCATAAGTGGTGTAATGAAAGCCTACCTGGAGTGCAGATTCAGATGAATTCCAGATTGGCAGTGAATGAATGGAACATTCTGTACTGGCGATTCCAATGATTTCTGAAGTCTGATATTGTGGAAAAGAAAATGAAAGGCTGACCAGGTTTGAGTGGATAGACAATTGAACAGCACACTGCGAGTGTGAAAAGGCGGCTGAAAACCAGCATTGGATTACTTGGTCATTCACCAGTGCTGTAATGAAAACCTGCCTGGAGCGGAGAGTCAGATGAATTGCAGAATCGCAGTGAATGAATGGAACAGTCTGTAGTGGAGAGCCCAATGATTTCTGAAGGCTGGTTTGTGTGGAGAGGAAAATGAAGAGCTGACCAATATTGAGTGGATAGCCCATTGAACAGCACTTCTGCGAGTTGAACATGCCTCTGAAAACCAGTATTGAGTTACTTGGACATTCACCAGTGGCGTAACGAAAACCTGCCAGGAGTGGAGGTTCAGATGAATTCCAGATTCGCAGTGAATGAATGGAACATTCTCTAGTGGTGATTCCAATGATTTCTGAAGGCTGGGTTTTGTGGACACGAAAATGTAGAGCTGAACAGGGTGGAGTGGATAGCCAAATGAACAGCACGTCTCTTAGTATGAACAGGCCACTGAAAACCAGCATTGGCTTACTTGGACATTCACAAGTGGTGTAACGATAACCCGCCGGGAGTTGAGAGTCAGATGAATTTAAGATTCGCAGTGAATGAACGGAACATTCTGTGGAGGAGATACCAATTATTTCTGAAGGTTGGGTTATGAGGACAGGAAAATGTAGAGCTGAATAGGGTTGGGTGGATAGCAAATTGAACAGCACGGCTGAGTGTGTTAGCAGGCGGCTTAAAACCAGCATTGTCTTCCTTGGACATTTACCAGTGGTGTCACGAAAACCTTCCAGGAGTGGAGACTCTGATGAATTCCAGATTCGCGTGATTGAATGGAACATTCTGTAGTGGTGATTGCCAACATTTAGGAATCTGGATAGTCTGGACAGGATATTGAAGAGCTGACCGATATTGAGTGGATAGCCAATGAACAGCACGGTTTCGAGTGTGAACAGACCACTAAGAAGCAGCATTGCATTACTTGGACATTCATCAGTGGTGTAACGAAAGCCTTCCTGGAATGCAGATTCAGAGTATTTCCAGATTCACAGTGAATGAATGGAAATTTCTGTAGTAGAGATTCCAATGATTTCTGAACGCTGGGTTGTGTGGACAGGAAAATGAAGAGCTGACTAGGTTTGACTGGATTGCCAATTGAACAGCAAGGCTGTGAGTGTGAACAGCCGCTGAAAACCAGCATTGGATTACCTGGTCATTCACCAGTGTTGTTAGGAAAATCTGCCTGGTGTGGAGAGTCAGAGGAATTCCAGATTCGCAGGGAACGAATGGAACATTCTGAAGTGGAGATAAGAATGATTTCTGAAGGCTCGGTGTGTGGAAGGAAAATCAAGAGCTAACCAGCGTTCACTGGATAGCCAATTGAACAGCACGGCTGCGAGTGTTAACACGCAGCTGAAACCAGCCTTGGGTTGCTTGGACATTCACCAGTGGTGAAACGAAAACCTGCTGGGAGTGGAGAACAAGATGAATTCAAGATTCGCCTGAATGAATGAAACATTCTGTAGTGTAGATTGCAATGGTTTCTGAGGTTTGTATTGTCTGAACTGGAAAAAGAAGAACTCACCAGTGTTGAGTCGCTAGACCGTGAACAGCACGGGTTCGAGTGTGAATAGACCGCTGAAAACCATCATTGCGTTACTTGAACATTCAGCAGTGGTGCAATGAAAACCTGCCGGGAGTGGAGATTCAGATGAATTCCAGATTCGCAGTGAATGAATGGAACATTCTCTAGTGGTGATTCCAATGATTTCTGAAGGCTGGGTTTTGTGGACACGAAAATGTAGAGCTGAACAGGGTGGAATGGATAGCCAAATGAACAGCACGTCTCGTAGTAAGAACAGGCCACTGAAAACCAGCTTTGGCTTAATTGGACATTCACAAGTGGTGTAACGAAAACCTGACGGGAGTTGAGAATTAGATGAATTTCAGATTTGCCGTCAATGAATGGAACATTCTGTGGAGGAGATACCAATTGTTTCTGAAGTTTGGGTTATGTGGACAGGAAAATGGAGCTGAAGAGGGTTGAGTGGATAGCAAATTGAACAGCACGGCTGAGAGTATGAGCAGGCCACTTAAAACCAGCATTGGCTTACTTGGATATTTACCAGTGGTGTCACGAAAACCTGCCGGGAGTGGAGATTCAGATGAATTCCAGATTCGCTGTGAATGAATGGAACATTCTGTAGTGGAGATAACAATGATTTCTCCAGTCTCTGTGGTGTGGACAGGAAAATGTAGAGCTGGCCAGGGTTGAGTGGATAGCCAATTGAACAGCACCACTGCGCTTGTGAAGAAAACACTTAAAACATTGGGTTACTTGGACATTCAACAGTGGTGTAACGAAAACCTGCCGGGAGTGGAGGTTCAGAGGAATTCCAGATTCGCAGTGAATGAATGGAACATTCTCTAGTGGAGATTCCAACGATTTCTGAAGGCTGGGTCGTGTGGAAGGAAAATCAAGAACTAATCAGGATTTAGTGGAAAGCCAATTGTATAGCATGGCTGCGAGTGTGAACATGCAGCTGAAAACCAGCATTGGGTTACTTGGACATTCATCAGTGGTGTAAGGAAAACCTGCATGGAGTGGAGAGTCAGTTGAATTCCACATTCGCAGTGAATGAATGGAACATTCTGTAGAGGAGATTCCAATGATTTCTGAAGCCTGTGTTGTGTGGACAGGAAAATGAAGAGCTGACCAGGCTTGAATCGATAGCCAAGTAAACAGCAGGGCTGCGAATATGAACAGGCCGCTGAAAACCAGCATTGGGTTACTTGGACATTCAACAGTGGTGTAATGAAAACCTGCGTGGAGTTGAGAGTCAGATGAATTCCAGATTCGCAGTGAATGAATGGAACATTCTGTAGTGGAGATAACAAAGATTTCTGAAGGCTGGTAGTGTGGTGGGACAATGAAGAGCTGAACAGGGTGGAGTGAATTGTCAATTAAACAGCACGGCTGCGAGTATGAACAGGCCTCTGAAAACCAGCATTGGCTTACTTGGACATTCACAAGTGGTGTAATGTTAACCAGGCGGGAGTGGAGAATCAGATAAACTCCAGACTCGCAGTGAATGAATGGAACATTCTGTAGTGGAGATTGCAATGATTTCTGAAATCTGGATTGTGGGGACACGAAAATGAAGAGCTGACCAGTGTTGAGTGGATAGCCTGTAAAAAGCCTCGGCTTCGAATGTGAACAGACCACTGAAAACCAGTATTGCATTACTTCGACTTTCAGCAGTGGTGTAACGAAAGCCTGCGTGGAGTGCAGATTCAGATGAATTCCAGATTCCCAGTGAATGAATGGAACATCCTGTAGTGGAGATTACAATGATTTCTGAAGGCTGGGTTGTGTGCACAGGAAAATGAGGAGCAAAACAGGTTGAGTGGATAGCCAATTGAACAGCACGACTGCGAACATGAACAGGCCTCTGAAAACCAGCATTGTTTTACTTGGACATTCACAAGTGGTGTAAGATAAATCTGCAGGTAGTGGAGATTCAGTTGAATTCCAGATTCGCAGTGAATGAATGGAACATTCTGTACTGGAGATTGCAATGATTTCTCAAGTCTGGATTGTTTGGACATGAAAATGAAGAGCTGACCACAGTTGTGTGGATACCCAGTAAAAAGCAGGGCTTAGAGTGTGAACAGACCGCTGAAAACCAGCATTGTGTTACTTGGACATTCATAAGTGGTGTAATGAAAGCCTACCTGGAGTGCAGATTCAGATGAATTCCAGATTGGCAGTGAATGAATGGAACATTCTGTACTGGCGATTCCAATGATTTCTGAAGTCTGATATTGTGGAAAAGAAAATGAAAGGCTGACCAGGTTTGAGTGGATAGACAATTGAACAGCACACTGCGAGTGTGAAAAGGCGGCTGAAAACCAGCATTGGATTACTTGGTCATTCACCAGTGCTGTAATGAAAACCTGCCTGGAGCGGAGAGTCAGATGAATTGCAGAATCGCAGTGAATGAATGGAACAGTCTGTAGTGGAGAGCCCAATGATTTCTGAAGGCTGGTTTGTGTGGAGAGGAAAATGAAGAGCTGACCAATATTGAGTGGATAGCCCATTGAACAGCACTTCTGCGAGTTGAACATGCCTCTGAAAACCAGTATTGAGTTACTTGGACATTCACCAGTGGCGTAACGAAAACCTGCCAGGAGTGGAGGTTCAGAGGAATTCCAGATTCGCAGTGAATGAATGGAACATTCTCTAGTGGTGATTCCAATGATTTCTGAAGGCTGGGTTTTGTGGACACGAGAATGTAGAGCTGAACAGGGTGGAGTGGATAGCCAAATGAACAGCACGTCTCTTAGTATGAACAGGCCACTGAAAACCAGCATTGGCTTACTTGGACATTCACAAGTGGTGTAACGATAACCCGCCGGGAGTTGAGAGTCAGATGAATTTAAGATTCGCAGTGAATGAACGGAACATTCTGTGGAGGAGATACCAATTATTTCTGAAGGTTGGGTTATGAGGACAGGAAAATGTAGAGCTGAATAGGGTTGGGTGGATAGCAAATTGAACAGCACGGCTGAGTGTGTTAGCAGGCGGCTTAAAACCAGCATTGTCTTCCTTGGACATTTACCAGTGGTGTCACGAAAACCTTCCAGGAGTGGAGACTCTGATGAATTCCAGATTCGCGTGATTGAATGGAACATTCTGTAGTGGTGATTGCCAACATTTAGGAATCTGGATAGTCTGGACAGGATATTGAAGAGCTGACCGATATTGAGTGGATAGCCAATGAACAGCACGGTTTCGAGTGTGAACAGACCACTAAGAAGCAGCATTGCATTACTTGGACATTCATCAGTGGTGTAACGAAAGCCTTCCTGGAATGCAGATTCAGAGTATTTCCAGATTCACAGTGAATGAATGGAAATTTCTGTAGTAGAGATTCCAATGATTTCTGAACGCTGGGTTGTGTGGACAGGAAAATGAAGAGCTGACTAGGTTTGACTGGATTGCCAATTGAACAGCAAGGCTGTGAGTGTGAACAGCCGCTGAAAACCAGCATTGGATTACCTGGTCATTCACCAGTGTTGTTAGGAAAATCTGCCTGGTGTGGAGAGTCAGAGGAATTCCAGATTCGCAGCGAACGAATGGAACATTCTGAAGTGGAGATAAGAATGATTTCTGAAGGCTCGGTGTGGAAGGAAAATCAAGAGCTAACCAGCGTTCACTGGATAGCCAATTGAACAGCACGGCTGCGAGTGTTAACACGCAGCTGAAACCAGCCTTGGGTTGCTTGGACATTCACCAGTGGTGAAACGAAAACCTGCTGGGAGTGGAGAACAAGATGAATTCAAGATTCGCCTGAATGAATGAAACATTCTGTAGTGTAGATTGCAATGGTTTCTGAGGTTTGTATTGTCTGAACTGGAAAAAGAAGAACTCACCAGTGTTGAGTCGCTAGACCGTGAACAGCACGGGTTCGAGTGTGAATAGACCGCTGAAAACCATCATTGCGTTACTTGAACATTCAGCAGTGGTGCAATGAAAACCTGCCGGGAGTGGAGATTCAGATGAATTCCAGATTCGCAGTGAATGAATGGAACATTCTCTAGTGGTGATTCCAATGATTTCTGAAGGCTGGGTTTTGTGGACACGAAAATGTAGAGCTGAACAGGGTGGAATGGATAGCCAAATGAACAGCACGTCTCGTAGTAAGAACAGGCCACTGAAAACCAGCTTTGGCTTAATTGGACATTCACAAGTGGTGTAACGAAAACCTGACGGGAGTTGAGAATTAGATGAATTTCAGATTTGCCGTCAATGAATGGAACATTCTGTGGAGGAGATACCAATTGTTTCTGAAGTTTGGGTTATGTGGACAGGAAAATGGAGCTGAAGAGGGTTGAGTGGATAGCAAATTGAACAGCACGGCTGAGAGTATGAGCAGGCCACTTAAAACCAGCATTGGCTTACTTGGATATTTACCAGTGGTGTCACGAAAACCTGCCGGGAGTGGAGATTCAGATGAATTCCAGATTCGCTGTGAATGAATGGAACATTCTGTAGTGGAGATAACAATGATTTCTCCAGTCTCTGTGGTGTGGACAGGAAAATGTAGAGCTGGCCAGGGTTGAGTGGATAGCCAATTGAACAGCACCACTGCGCTTGTGAAGAAAACACTTAAAACATTGGGTTACTTGGACATTCAACAGTGGTGTAACGAAAACCTGCCGGGAGTGGAGGTTCAGAGGAATTCCAGATTCGCAGTGAATGAATGGAACATTCTCTAGTGGAGATTCCAACGATTTCTGAAGGCTGGGTCGTGTGGAAGGAAAATCAAGAACTAATCAGGATTTAGTGGAAAGCCAATTGTATAGCATGGCTGCGAGTGTGAACATGCAGCTGAAAACCAGCATTGGGTTACTTGGACATTCATCAGTGGTGTAAGGAAAACCTGCATGGAGTGGAGAGTCAGTTGAATTCCACATTCGCAGTGAATGAATGGAACATTCTGTAGAGGAGATTCCAATGATTTCTGAAGCCTGTGTTGTGTGGACAGGAAAATGAAGAGCTGACCAGGCTTGAATCGATAGCCAAGTAAACAGCAGGGCTGCGAATATGAACAGGCCGCTGAAAACCAGCATTGGGTTACTTGGACATTCAACAGTGGTGTAATGAAAACCTGCGTGGAGTTGAGAGTCAGATGAATTCCAGATTCGCAGTGAATGAATGGAACATTCTGTAGTGGAGATAACAAAGATTTCTGAAGGCTGGTAGTGTGGTGGGACAATGAAGAGCTGAACAGGGTGGAGTGAATTGTCAATTAAACAGCACGGCTGCGAGTATGAACAGGCCTCTGAAAACCAGCATTGGCTTACTTGGACATTCACAAGTGGTGTAATGTTAACCAGGCGGGAGTGGAGAATCAGATAAACTCCAGACTCGCAGTGAATGAATGGAACATTCTGTAGTGGAGATTGCAATGATTTCTGAAATCTGGATTGTGGGGACACGAAAATGAAGAGCTGACCAGTGTTGAGTGGATAGCCTGTAAAAAGCCTCGGCATCGAATGTGAACAGACCACTGAAAACCAGTATTGCATTACTTCGACTTTCAGCAGTGGTGTAACGAAAGCCTGCGTGGAGTGCAGATTCAGATGAATTCCAGATTCCCAGTGAATGAATGGAACATCCTGTAGTGGAGATTACAATGATTTCTGAAGGCTGGGTTGTGTGCACAGGAAAATGAGGAGCAAAACAGGTTGAGTGGATAGCCAATTGAACAGCACGACTGCGAACATGAACAGGCCTCTGAAAACCAGCATTGTTTTACTTGGACATTCACAAGTGGTGTAAGATAAATCTGCAGGTAGTGGAGATTCAGTTGAATTCCAGATTCGCAGTGAATGAATGGAACATTCTGTACTGGAGATTGCAATGATTTCTCAAGTCTGGATTGTTTGGACATGAAAATGAAGAGCTGACCACAGTTGTGTGGATACCCAGTAAAAAGCAGGGCTTAGAGTGTGAACAGACCGCTGAAAACCAGCATTGTGTTACTTGGACATTCATAAGTGGTGTAATGAAAGCCTACCTGGAGTGCAGATTCAGATGAATTCCAGATTGGCAGTGAATGAATGGAACATTCTGTACTGGCGATTCCAATGATTTCTGAAGTCTGATATTGTGGAAAAGAAAATGAAAGGCTGACCAGGTTTGAGTGGATAGACAATTGAACAGCACACTGCGAGTGTGAAAAGGCGGCTGAAAACCAGCATTGGATTACTTGGTCATTCACCAGTGCTGTAATGAAAACCTGCCTGGAGCGGAGAGTCAGATGAATTGCAGAATCGCAGTGAATGAATGGAACAGTCTGTAGTGGAGAGCCCAATGATTTCTGAAGGCTGGTTTGTGTGGAGAGGAAAATGAAGAGCTGACCAATATTGAGTGGATAGCCCATTGCACAGCACTTCTGCGAGTTGAACATGCCTCTGAAAACCAGTATTGAGTTACTTGGACATTCACCAGTGGCGTAACGAAAACCTGCCAGGAGTGGAGGTTCAGAGGAATTCCAGATTCGCAGTGAATGAATGGAACATTCTCTAGTGGTGATTCCAATGATTTCTGAAGGCTGGGTTTTGTGGACACGAGAATGTAGAGCTGAACAGGGTGGAGTGGATAGCCAAATGAACAGCACGTCTCTTAGTATGAACAGGCCACTGAAAACCAGCATTGGCTTACTTGGACATTCACAAGTGGTGTAACGATAACCCGCCGGGAGTTGAGAGTCAGATGAATTTAAGATTCGCAGTGAATGAACGGAACATTCTGTGGAGGAGATACCAATTATTTCTGAAGGTTGGGTTATGAGGACAGGAAAATGTAGAGCTGAATAGGGTTGGGTGGATAGCAAATTGAACAGCACGGCTGAGTGTGTTAGCAGGCGGCTTAAAACCAGCATTGTCTTCCTTGGACATTTACCAGTGGTGTCACGAAAACCTTCCAGGAGTGGAGACTCTGATGAATTCCAGATTCGCGTGATTGAATGGAACATTCTGTAGTGGTGATTGCCAACATTTAGGAATCTGGATAGTTTGGACAGGATATTGAAGAGCTGACCGATATTGAGTGGATAGCCAATGAACAGCACGGTTTCGAGTGTGAACAGACCACTAAGAAGCAGCATTGCATTACTTGGACATTCATCAGTGGTGTAACGAAAGCCTTCCTGGAATGCAGATTCAGAGTATTTCCAGATTCACAGTGAATGAATGGAAATTTCTGTAGTAGAGATTCCAATGATTTCTGAACGCTGGGTTGTGTGGACAGGAAAATGAAGAGCTGACTAGGTTTGACTGGATTGCCAATTGAACAGCAAGGCTGTGAGTGTGAACAGCCGCTGAAAACCAGCATTGGATTACCTGGTCATTCACCAGTGTTGTTAGGAAAATCTGCCTGGTGTGGAGAGTCAGAGGAATTCCAGATTCGCAGGGAACGAATGGAACATTCTGAAGTGGAGATAAGAATGATTTCTGAAGGCTCGGTGTGTGGAAGGAAAATCAAGAGCTAACCAGCGTTCACTGGATAGCCAATTGAACAGCACGGCTGCGAGTGTTAACACGCAGCTGAAACCAGCCTTGGGTTGCTTGGACATTCACCAGTGGTGAAACGAAAACCTGCTGGGAGTGGAGAACAAGATGAATTCAAGATTCGCCTGAATGAATGAAACATTCTGTAGTGTAGATTGCAATGGTTTCTGAGGTTTGTATTGTCTGAACTGGAAAAAGAAGAACTCACCAGTGTTGAGTCGCTAGACCGTGAACAGCACGGGTTCGAGTGTGAATAGACCGCTGAAAACCATCATTGCGTTACTTGAACATTCAGCAGTGGTGCAATGAAAACCTGCCGGGAGTGGAGATTCAGATGAATTCCAGATTCGCAGTGAATGAATGGAACATTCTCTAGTGGTGATTCCAATGATTTCTGAAGGCTGGGTTTTGTGGACACGAAAATGTAGAGCTGAACAGGGTGGAATGGATAGCCAAATGAACAGCACGTCTCGTAGTAAGAACAGGCCACTGAAAACCAGCTTTGGCTTAATTGGACATTCACAAGTGGTGTAACGAAAACCTGACGGGAGTTGAGAATTAGATGAATTTCAGATTTGCCGTCAATGAATGGAACATTCTGTGGAGGAGATACCAATTGTTTCTGAAGTTTGGGTTATGTGGACAGGAAAATGGAGCTGAAGAGGGTTGAGTGGATAGCAAATTGAACAGCACGGCTGAGAGTATGAGCAGGCCACTTAAAACCAGCATTGGCTTACTTGGATATTTACCAGTGGTGTCACGAAAACCTGCCGGGAGTGGAGATTCAGATGAATTCCAGATTCGCTGTGAATGAATGGAACATTCTGTAGTGGAGATAACAATGATTTCTCCAGTCTCTGTGGTGTGGACAGGAAAATGTAGAGCTGGCCAGGGTTGAGTGGATAGCCAATTGAACAGCACCACTGCGCTTGTGAAGAAAACACTTAAAACATTGGGTTACTTGGACATTCAACAGTGGTGTAACGAAAACCTGCCGGGAGTGGAGGTTCAGAGGAATTCCAGATTCGCAGTGAATGAATGGAACATTCTCTAGTGGAGATTCCAACGATTTCTGAAGGCTGGGTCGTGTGGAAGGAAAATCAAGAACTAATCAGGATTTAGTGGAAAGCCAATTGTATAGCATGGCTGCGAGTGTGAACATGCAGCTGAAAACCAGCATTGGGTTACTTGGACATTCATCAGTGGTGTAAGGAAAACCTGCATGGAGTGGAGAGTCAGTTGAATTCCACATTCGCAGTGAATGAATGGAACATTCTGTAGAGGAGATTCCAATGATTTCTGAAGCCTGTGTTGTGTGGACAGGAAAATGAAGAGCTGACCAGGCTTGAATCGATAGCCAAGTAAACAGCAGGGCTGCGAATATGAACAGGCCGCTGAAAACCAGCATTGGGTTACTTGGACATTCAACAGTGGTGTAATGAAAACCTGCGTGGAGTTGAGAGTCAGATGAATTCCAGATTCGCAGTGAATGAATGGAACATTCTGTAGTGGAGATAACAAAGATTTCTGAAGGCTGGTAGTGTGGTGGGACAATGAAGAGCTGAACAGGGTGGAGTGAATTGTCAATTAAACAGCACGGCTGCGAGTATGAACAGGCCTCTGAAAACCAGCATTGGCTTACTTGGACATTCACAAGTGGTGTAATGTTAACCAGGCGGGAGTGGAGAATCAGATAAACTCCAGACTCGCAGTGAATGAATGGAACATTCTGTAGTGGAGATTGCAATGATTTCTGAAATCTGGATTGTGGGGACACGAAAATGAAGAGCTGACCAGTGTTGAGTGGATAGCCTGTAAAAAGCCTCGGCTTCGAATGTGAACAGACCACTGAAAACCAGTATTGCATTACTTCGACTTTCAGCAGTGGTGTAACGAAAGCCTGCGTGGAGTGCAGATTCAGATGAATTCCAGATTCCCAGTGAATGAATGGAACATCCTGTAGTGGAGATTACAATGATTTCTGAAGGCTGGGTTGTGTGCACAGGAAAATGAGGAGCAAAACAGGTTGAGTGGATAGCCAATTGAACAGCACGACTGCGAACATGAACAGGCCTCTGAAAACCAGCATTGTTTTACTTGGACATTCACAAGTGGTGTAAGATAAATCTGCAGGTAGTGGAGATTCAGTTGAATTCCAGATTCGCAGTGAATGAATGGAACATTCTGTACTGGAGATTGCAATGATTTCTCAAGTCTGGATTGTTTGGACATGAAAATGAAGAGCTGACCACAGTTGTGTGGATACCCAGTAAAAAGCAGGGCTTAGAGTGTGAACAGACCGCTGAAAACCAGCATTGTGTTACTTGGACATTCATAAGTGGTGTAATGAAAGCCTACCTGGAGTGCAGATTCAGATGAATTCCAGATTGGCAGTGAATGAATGGAACATTCTGTACTGGCGATTCCAATGATTTCTGAAGTCTGATATTGTGGAAAAGAAAATGAAAGGCTGACCAGGTTTGAGTGGATAGACAATTGAACAGCACACTGCGAGTGTGAAAAGGCGGCTGAAAACCAGCATTGGATTACTTGGTCATTCACCAGTGCTGTAATGAAAACCTGCCTGGAGCGGAGAGTCAGATGAATTGCAGAATCGCAGTGAATGAATGGAACAGTCTGTAGTGGAGAGCCCAATGATTTCTGAAGGCTGGTTTGTGTGGAGAGGAAAATGAAGAGCTGACCAATATTGAGTGGATAGCCCATTGAACAGCACTTCTGCGAGTTGAACATGCCTCTGAAAACCAGTATTGAGTTACTTGGACATTCACCAGTGGCGTAACGAAAACCTGCCAGGAGTGGAGGTTCAGATGAATTCCAGATTCGCAGTGAATGAATGGAACATTCTCTAGTGGTGATTCCAATGATTTCTGAAGGCTGGGTTTTGTGGACACGAAAATGTAGAGCTGAACAGGGTGGAGTGGATAGCCAAATGAACAGCACGTCTCTTAGTATGAACAGGCCACTGAAAACCAGCATTGGCTTACTTGGACATTCACAAGTGGTGTAACGATAACCCGCCGGGAGTTGAGAGTCAGATGAATTTAAGATTCGCAGTGAATGAACGGAACATTCTGTGGAGGAGATACCAATTATTTCTGAAGGTTGGGTTATGAGGACAGGAAAATGTAGAGCTGAATAGGGTTGGGTGGATAGCAAATTGAACAGCACGGCTGAGTGTGTTAGCAGGCGGCTTAAAACCAGCATTGTCTTCCTTGGACATTTACCAGTGGTGTCACGAAAACCTTCCAGGAGTGGAGACTCTGATGAATTCCAGATTCGCGTGATTGAATGGAACATTCTGTAGTGGTGATTGCCAACATTTAGGAATCTGGATAGTCTGGACAGGATATTGAAGAGCTGACCGATATTGAGTGGATAGCCAATGAACAGCACGGTTTCGAGTGTGAACAGACCACTAAGAAGCAGCATTGCATTACTTGGACATTCATCAGTGGTGTAACGAAAGCCTTCCTGGAATGCAGATTCAGAGTATTTCCAGATTCACAGTGAATGAATGGAAATTTCTGTAGTAGAGATTCCAATGATTTCTGAACGCTGGGTTGTGTGGACAGGAAAATGAAGAGCTGACTAGGTTTGACTGGATTGCCAATTGAACAGCAAGGCTGTGAGTGTGAACAGCCGCTGAAAACCAGCATTGGATTACCTGGTCATTCACCAGTGTTGTTAGGAAAATCTGCCTGGTGTGGAGAGTCAGAGGAATTCCAGATTCGCAGGGAACGAATGGAACATTCTGAAGTGGAGATAAGAATGATTTCTGAAGGCTCGGTGTGTGGAAGGAAAATCAAGAGCTAACCAGCGTTCACTGGATAGCCAATTGAACAGCACGGCTGCGAGTGTTAACACGCAGCTGAAACCAGCCTTGGGTTGCTTGGACATTCACCAGTGGTGAAACGAAAACCTGCTGGGAGTGGAGAACAAGATGAATTCAAGATTCGCCTGAATGAATGAAACATTCTGTAGTGTAGATTGCAATGGTTTCTGAGGTTTGTATTGTCTGAACTGGAAAAAGAAGAACTCACCAGTGTTGAGTCGCTAGACCGTGAACAGCACGGGTTCGAGTGTGAATAGACCGCTGAAAACCATCATTGCGTTACTTGAACATTCAGCAGTGGTGCAATGAAAACCTGCCGGGAGTGGAGATTCAGATGAATTCCAGATTCGCAGTGAATGAATGGAACATTCTCTAGTGGTGATTCCAATGATTTCTGAAGGCTGGGTTTTGTGGACACGAAAATGTAGAGCTGAACAGGGTGGAATGGATAGCCAAATGAACAGCACGTCTCGTAGTAAGAACAGGCCACTGAAAACCAGCTTTGGCTTAATTGGACATTCACAAGTGGTGTAACGAAAACCTGACGGGAGTTGAGAATTAGATGAATTTCAGATTTGCCGTCAATGAATGGAACATTCTGTGGAGGAGATACCAATTGTTTCTGAAGTTTGGGTTATGTGGACAGGAAAATGGAGCTGAAGAGGGTTGAGTGGATAGCAAATTGAACAGGACGGCTGAGAGTATGAGCAGGCCACTTAAAACCAGCATTGGCTTACTTGGATATTTACCAGTGGTGTCACGAAAACCTGCCGGGAGTGGAGATTCAGATGAATTCCAGATTCGCTGTGAATGAATGGAACATTCTGTAGTGGAGATAACAATGATTTCTCCAGTCTCTGTGGTGTGGACAGGAAAATGTAGAGCTGGCCAGGGTTGAGTGGATAGCCAATTGAACAGCACCACTGCGCTTGTGAAGAAAACACTTAAAACATTGGGTTACTTGGACATTCAACAGTGGTGTAACGAAAACCTGCCGGGAGTGGAGGTTCAGAGGAATTCCAGATTCGCAGTGAATGAATGGAACATTCTCTAGTGGAGATTCCAACGATTTCTGAAGGCTGGGTCGTGTGGAAGGAAAATCAAGAACTAATCAGGATTTAGTGGAAAGCCAATTGTATAGCATGGCTGCGAGTGTGAACATGCAGCTGAAAACCAGCATTGGGTTACTTGGACATTCATCAGTGGTGTAAGGAAAACCTGCATGGAGTGGAGAGTCAGTTGAATTCCACATTCGCAGTGAATGAATGGAACATTCTGTAGAGGAGATTCCAATGATTTCTGAAGCCTGTGTTGTGTGGACAGGAAAATGAAGAGCTGACCAGGCTTGAATCGATAGCCAAGTAAACAGCAGGGCTGCGAATATGAACAGGCCGCTGAAAACCAGCATTGGGTTACTTGGACATTCAACAGTGGTGTAATGAAAACCTGCGTGGAGTTGAGAGTCAGATGAATTCCAGATTCGCAGTGAATGAATGGAACATTCTGTAGTGGAGATAACAAAGATTTCTGAAGGCTGGTAGTGTGGTGGGACAATGAAGAGCTGAACAGGGTGGAGTGAATTGTCAATTAAACAGCACGGCTGCGAGTATGAACAGGCCTCTGAAAACCAGCATTGGCTTACTTGGACATTCACAAGTGGTGTAATGTTAACCAGGCGGGAGTGGAGAATCAGATAAACTCCAGACTCGCAGTGAATGAATGGAACATTCTGTAGTGGAGATTGCAATGATTTCTGAAATCTGGATTGTGGGGACACGAAAATGAAGAGCTGACCAGTGTTGAGTGGATAGCCTGTAAAAAGCCTCGGCTTCGAATGTGAACAGACCACTGAAAACCAGTATTGCATTACTTCGACTTTCAGCAGTGGTGTAACGAAAGCCTGCGTGGAGTGCAGATTCAGATGAATTCCAGATTCCCAGTGAATGAATGGAACATCCTGTAGTGGAGATTACAATGATTTCTGAAGGCTGGGTTGTGTGCACAGGAAAATGAGGAGCAAAACAGGTTGAGTGGATAGCCAATTGAACAGCACGACTGCGAACATGAACAGGCCTCTGAAAACCAGCATTGTTTTACTTGGACATTCACAAGTGGTGTAAGATAAATCTGCAGGTAGTGGAGATTCAGTTGAATTCCAGATTCGCAGTGAATGAATGGAACATTCTGTACTGGAGATTGCAATGATTTCTCAAGTCTGGATTGTTTGGACATGAAAATGAAGAGCTGACCACAGTTGTGTGGATACCCAGTAAAAAGCAGGGCTTAGAGTGTGAACAGACCGCTGAAAACCAGCATTGTGTTACTTGGACATTCATAAGTGGTGTAATGAAAGCCTACCTGGAGTGCAGATTCAGATGAATTCCAGATTGGCAGTGAATGAATGGAACATTCTGTACTGGCGATTCCAATGATTTCTGAAGTCTGATATTGTGGAAAAGAAAATGAAAGGCTGACCAGGTTTGAGTGGATAGACAATTGAACAGCACACTGCGAGTGTGAAAAGGCGGCTGAAAACCAGCATTGGATTACTTGGTCATTCACCAGTGCTGTAATGAAAACCTGCCTGGAGCGGAGAGTCAGATGAATTGCAGAATCGCAGTGAATGAATGGAACAGTCTGTAGTGGAGAGCCCAATGATTTCTGAAGGCTGGTTTGTGTGGAGAGGAAAATGAAGAGCTGACCAATATTGAGTGGATAGCCCATTGAACAGCACTTCTGCGAGTTGAACATGCCTCTGAAAACCAGTATTGAGTTACTTGGACATTCACCAGTGGCGTAACGAAAACCTGCCAGGAGTGGAGGTTCAGATGAATTCCAGATTCGCAGTGAATGAATGGAACATTCTCTAGTGGTGATTCCAATGATTTCTGAAGGCTGGGTTTTGTGGACACGAAAATGTAGAGCTGAACAGGGTGGAGTGGATAGCCAAATGAACAGCACGTCTCTTAGTATGAACAGGCCACTGAAAACCAGCATTGGCTTACTTGGACATTCACAAGTGGTGTAACGATAACCCGCCGGGAGTTGAGAGTCAGATGAATTTAAGATTCGCAGTGAATGAACGGAACATTCTGTGGAGGAGATACCAATTATTTCTGAAGGTTGGGTTATGAGGACAGGAAAATGTAGAGCTGAATAGGGTTGGGTGGATAGCAAATTGAACAGCACGGCTGAGTGTGTTAGCAGGCGGCTTAAAACCAGCATTGTCTTCCTTGGACATTTACCAGTGGTGTCACGAAAACCTTCCAGGAGTGGAGACTCTGATGAATTCCAGATTCGCGTGATTGAATGGAACATTCTGTAGTGGTGATTGCCAACATTTAGGAATCTGGATAGTCTGGACAGGATATTGAAGAGCTGACCGATATTGAGTGGATAGCCAATGAACAGCACGGTTTCGAGTGTGAACAGACCACTAAGAAGCAGCATTGCATTACTTGGACATTCATCAGTGGTGTAACGAAAGCCTTCCTGGAATGCAGATTCAGAGTATTTCCAGATTCACAGTGAATGAATGGAAATTTCTGTAGTAGAGATTCCAATGATTTCTGAACGCTGGGTTGTGTGGACAGGAAAATGAAGAGCTGACTAGGTTTGACTGGATTGCCAATTGAACAGCAAGGCTGTGAGTGTGAACAGCCGCTGAAAACCAGCATTGGATTACCTGGTCATTCACCAGTGTTGTTAGGAAAATCTGCCTGGTGTGGAGAGTCAGAGGAATTCCAGATTCGCAGGGAACGAATGGAACATTCTGAAGTGGAGATAAGAATGATTTCTGAAGGCTCGGTGTGTGGAAGGAAAATCAAGAGCTAACCAGCGTTCACTGGATAGCCAATTGAACAGCACGGCTGCGAGTGTTAACACGCAGCTGAAACCAGCCTTGGGTTGCTTGGACATTCACCAGTGGTGAAACGAAAACCTGCTGGGAGTGGAGAACAAGATGAATTCAAGATTCGCCTGAATGAATGAAACATTCTGTAGTGTAGATTGCAATGGTTTCTGAGGTTTGTATTGTCTGAACTGGAAAAAGAAGAACTCACCAGTGTTGAGTCGCTAGACCGTGAACAGCACGGGTTCGAGTGTGAATAGACCGCTGAAAACCATCATTGCGTTACTTGAACATTCAGCAGTGGTGCAATGAAAACCTGCCGGGAGTGGAGATTCAGATGAATTCCAGATTCGCAGTGAATGAATGGAACATTCTCTAGTGGTGATTCCAATGATTTCTGAAGGCTGGGTTTTGTGGACACGAAAATGTAGAGCTGAACAGGGTGGAATGGATAGCCAAATGAACAGCACGTCTCGTAGTAAGAACAGGCCACTGAAAACCAGCTTTGGCTTAATTGGACATTCACAAGTGGTGTAACGAAAACCTGACGGGAGTTGAGAATTAGATGAATTTCAGATTTGCCGTCAATGAATGGAACATTCTGTGGAGGAGATACCAATTGTTTCTGAAGTTTGGGTTATGTGGACAGGAAAATGGAGCTGAAGAGGGTTGAGTGGATAGCAAATTGAACAGCACGGCTGAGAGTATGAGCAGGCCACTTAAAACCAGCATTGGCTTACTTGGATATTTACCAGTGGTGTCACGAAAACCTGCCGGGAGTGGAGATTCAGATGAATTCCAGATTCGCTGTGAATGAATGGAACATTCTGTAGTGGAGATAACAATGATTTCTCCAGTCTCTGTGGTGTGGACAGGAAAATGTAGAGCTGGCCAGGGTTGAGTGGATAGCCAATTGAACAGCACCACTGCGCTTGTGAAGAAAACACTTAAAACATTGGGTTACTTGGACATTCAACAGTGGTGTAACGAAAACCTGCCGGGAGTGGAGGTTCAGAGGAATTCCAGATTCGCAGTGAATGAATGGAACATTCTCTAGTGGAGATTCCAACGATTTCTGAAGGCTGGGTCGTGTGGAAGGAAAATCAAGAACTAATCAGGATTTAGTGGAAAGCCAATTGTATAGCATGGCTGCGAGTGTGAACATGCAGCTGAAAACCAGCATTGGGTTACTTGGACATTCATCAGTGGTGTAAGGAAAACCTGCATGGAGTGGAGAGTCAGTTGAATTCCACATTCGCAGTGAATGAATGGAACATTCTGTAGAGGAGATTCCAATGATTTCTGAAGCCTGTGTTGTGTGGACAGGAAAATGAAGAGCTGACCAGGCTTGAATCGATAGCCAAGTAAACAGCAGGGCTGCGAATATGAACAGGCCGCTGAAAACCAGCATTGGGTTACTTGGACATTCAACAGTGGTGTAATGAAAACCTGCGTGGAGTTGAGAGTCAGATGAATTCCAGATTCGCAGTGAATGAATGGAACATTCTGTAGTGGAGATAACAAAGATTTCTGAAGGCTGGTAGTGTGGTGGGACAATGAAGAGCTGAACAGGGTGGAGTGAATTGTCAATTAAACAGCACGGCTGCGAGTATGAACAGGCCTCTGAAAACCAGCATTGGCTTACTTGGACATTCACAAGTGGTGTAATGTTAACCAGGCGGGAGTGGAGAATCAGATAAACTCCAGACTCGCAGTGAATGAATGGAACATTCTGTAGTGGAGATTGCAATGATTTCTGAAATCTGGATTGTGGGGACACGAAAATGAAGAGCTGACCAGTGTTGAGTGGATAGCCTGTAAAAAGCCTCGGCTTCGAATGTGAACAGACCACTGAAAACCAGTATTGCATTACTTCGACTTTCAGCAGTGGTGTAACGAAAGCCTGCGTGGAGTGCAGATTCAGATGAATTCCAGATTCCCAGTGAATGAATGGAACATCCTGTAGTGGAGATTACAATGATTTCTGAAGGCTGGGTTGTGTGCACAGGAAAATGAGGAGCAAAACAGGTTGAGTGGATAGCCAATTGAACAGCACGACTGCGAACATGAACAGGCCTCTGAAAACCAGCATTGTTTTACTTGGACATTCACAAGTGGTGTAAGATAAATCTGCAGGTAGTGGAGATTCAGTTGAATTCCAGATTCGCAGTGAATGAATGGAACATTCTGTACTGGAGATTGCAATGATTTCTCAAGTCTGGATTGTTTGGACATGAAAATGAAGAGCTGACCACAGTTGTGTGGATACCCAGTAAAAAGCAGGGCTTAGAGTGTGAACAGACCGCTGAAAACCAGCATTGTGTTACTTGGACATTCATAAGTGGTGTAATGAAAGCCTACCTGGAGTGCAGATTCAGATGAATTCCAGATTGGCAGTGAATGAATGGAACATTCTGTACTGGCGATTCCAATGATTTCTGAAGTCTGATATTGTGGAAAAGAAAATGAAAGGCTGACCAGGTTTGAGTGGATAGACAATTGAACAGCACACTGCGAGTGTGAAAAGGCGGCTGAAAACCAGCATTGGATTACTTGGTCATTCACCAGTGCTGTAATGAAAACCTGCCTGGAGCGGAGAGTCAGATGAATTGCAGAATCGCAGTGAATGAATGGAACAGTCTGTAGTGGAGAGCCCAATGATTTCTGAAGGCTGGTTTGTGTGGAGAGGAAAATGAAGAGCTGACCAATATTGAGTGGATAGCCCATTGAACAGCACTTCTGCGAGTTGAACATGCCTCTGAAAACCAGTATTGAGTTACTTGGACATTCACCAGTGGCGTAACGAAAACCTGCCAGGAGTGGAGGTTCAGAGGAATTCCAGATTCGCAGTGAATGAATGGAACATTCTCTAGTGGTGATTCCAATGATTTCTGAAGGCTGGGTTTTGTGGACACGAAAATGTAGAGCTGAACAGGGTGGAGTGGATAGCCAAATGAACAGCACGTCTCTTAGTATGAACAGGCCACTGAAAACCAGCATTGGCTTACTTGGACATTCACAAGTGGTGTAACGATAACCCGCCGGGAGTTGAGAGTCAGATGAATTTAAGATTCGCAGTGAATGAACGGAACATTCTGTGGAGGAGATACCAATTATTTCTGAAGGTTGGGTTATGAGGACAGGAAAATGTAGAGCTGAATAGGGTTGGGTGGATAGCAAATTGAACAGCACGGCTGAGTGTGTTAGCAGGCGGCTTAAAACCAGCATTGTCTTCCTTGGACATTTACCAGTGGTGTCACGAAAACCTTCCAGGAGTGGAGACTCTGATGAATTCCAGATTCGCGTGATTGAATGGAACATTCTGTAGTGGTGATTGCCAACATTTAGGAATCTGGATAGTCTGGACAGGATATTGAAGAGCTGACCGATATTGAGTGGATAGCCAATGAACAGCACGGTTTCGAGTGTGAACAGACCACTAAGAAGCAGCATTGCATTACTTGGACATTCATCAGTGGTGTAACGAAAGCCTTCCTGGAATGCAGATTCAGAGTATTTCCAGATTCACAGTGAATGAATGGAAATTTCTGTAGTAGAGATTCCAATGATTTCTGAACGCTGGGTTGTGTGGACAGGAAAATGAAGAGCTGACTAGGTTTGACTGGATTGCCAATTGAACAGCAAGGCTGTGAGTGTGAACAGCCGCTGAAAACCAGCATTGGATTACCTGGTCATTCACCAGTGTTGTTAGGAAAATCTGCCTGGTGTGGAGAGTCAGAGGAATTCCAGATTCGCAGGGAACGAATGGAACATTCTGAAGTGGAGATAAGAATGATTTCTGAAGGCTCGGTGTGTGGAAGGAAAATCAAGAGCTAACCAGCGTTCACTGGATAGCCAATTGAACAGCACGGCTGCGAGTGTTAACACGCAGCTGAAACCAGCCTTGGGTTGCTTGGACATTCACCAGTGGTGAAACGAAAACCTGCTGGGAGTGGAGAACAAGATGAATTCAAGATTCGCCTGAATGAATGAAACATTCTGTAGTGTAGATTGCAATGGTTTCTGAGGTTTGTATTGTCTGAACTGGAAAAAGAAGAACTCACCAGTGTTGAGTCGCTAGACCGTGAACAGCACGGGTTCGAATGTGAATAGACCGCTGAAAACCATCATTGCGTTACTTGAACATTCAGCAGTGGTGCAATGAAAACCTGCCGGGAGTGGAGATTCAGATGAATTCCAGATTCGCAGTGAATGAATGGAACATTCTCTAGTGGTGATTCCAATGATTTCTGAAGGCTGGGTTTTGTGGACACGAAAATGTAGAGCTGAACAGGGTGGAATGGATAGCCAAATGAACAGCACGTCTCGTAGTAAGAACAGGCCACTGAAAACCAGCTTGGGCTTAATTGGACATTCACAAGTGGTGTAACGAAAACCTGACGGGAGTTGAGAATTAGATGAATTTCAGATTTGCCGTCAATGAATGGAACATTCTGTGGAGGAGATACCAATTGTTTCTGAAGTTTGGGTTATGTGGACAGGAAAATGGAGCTGAAGAGGGTTGAGTGGATAGCAAATTGAACAGCACGGCTGAGAGTATGAGCAGGCCACTTAAAACCAGCATTGGCTTACTTGGATATTTACCAGTGGTGTCACGAAAACCTGCCGGGAGTGGAGATTCAGATGAATTCCAGATTCGCTGTGAATGAATGGAACATTCTGTAGTGGAGATAACAATGATTTCTCCAGTCTCTGTGGTGTGGACAGGAAAATGTAGAGCTGGCCAGGGTTGAGTGGATAGCCAATTGAACAGCACCACTGCGCTTGTGAAGAAAACACTTAAAACATTGGGTTACTTGGACATTCAACAGTGGTGTAACGAAAACCTGCCGGGAGTGGAGGTTCAGAGGAATTCCAGATTCGCAGTGAATGAATGGAACATTCTCTAGTGGAGATTCCAACGATTTCTGAAGGCTGGGTCGTGTGGAAGGAAAATCAAGAACTAATCAGGATTTAGTGGAAAGCCAATTGTATAGCATGGCTGCGAGTGTGAACATGCAGCTGAAAACCAGCATTGGGTTACTTGGACATTCATCAGTGGTGTAAGGAAAACCTGCATGGAGTGGAGAGTCAGTTGAATTCCACATTCGCAGTGAATGAATGGAACATTCTGTAGAGGAGATTCCAATGATTTCTGAAGCCTGTGTTGTGTGGACAGGAAAATGAAGAGCTGACCAGGCTTGAATCGATAGCCAAGTAAACAGCAGGGCTGCGAATATGAACAGGCCGCTGAAAACCAGCATTGGGTTACTTGGACATTCAACAGTGGTGTAATGAAAACCTGCGTGGAGTTGAGAGTCAGATGAATTCCAGATTCGCAGTGAATGAATGGAACATTCTGTAGTGGAGATAACAAAGATTTCTGAAGGCTGGTAGTGTGGTGGGACAATGAAGAGCTGAACAGGGTGGAGTGAATTGTCAATTAAACAGCACGGCTGCGAGTATGAACAGGCCTCTGAAAACCAGCATTGGCTTACTTGGACATTCACAAGTGGTGTAATGTTAACCAGGCGGGAGTGGAGAATCAGATAAACTCCAGACTCGCAGTGAATGAATGGAACATTCTGTAGTGGAGATTGCAATGATTTCTGAAATCTGGATTGTGGGGACACGAAAATGAAGAGCTGACCAGTGTTGAGTGGATAGCCTGTAAAAAGCCTCGGCTTCGAATGTGAACAGACCACTGAAAACCAGTATTGCATTACTTCGACTTTCAGCAGTGGTGTAACGAAAGCCTGCGTGGAGTGCAGATTCAGATGAATTCCAGATTCCCAGTGAATGAATGGAACATCCTGTAGTGGAGATTACAATGATTTCTGAAGGCTGGGTTGTGTGCACAGGAAAATGAGGAGCAAAACAGGTTGAGTGGATAGCCAATTGAACAGCACGACTGCGAACATGAACAGGCCTCTGAAAACCAGCATTGTTTTACTTGGACATTCACAAGTGGTGTAAGATAAATCTGCAGGTAGTGGAGATTCAGTTGAATTCCAGATTCGCAGTGAATGAATGGAACATTCTGTACTGGAGATTGCAATGATTTCTCAAGTCTGGATTGTTTGGACATGAAAATGAAGAGCTGACCACAGTTGTGTGGATACCCAGTAAAAAGCAGGGCTTAGAGTGTGAACAGACCGCTGAAAACCAGCATTGTGTTACTTGGACATTCATAAGTGGTGTAATGAAAGCCTACCTGGAGTGCAGATTCAGATGAATTCCAGATTGGCAGTGAATGAATGGAACATTCTGTACTGGCGATTCCAATGATTTCTGAAGTCTGATATTGTGGAAAAGAAAATGAAAGGCTGACCAGGTTTGAGTGGATAGACAATTGAACAGCACACTGCGAGTGTGAAAAGGCGGCTGAAAACCAGCATTGGATTACTTGGTCATTCACCAGTGCTGTAATGAAAACCTGCCTGGAGCGGAGAGTCAGATGAATTGCAGAATCGCAGTGAATGAATGGAACAGTCTGTAGTGGAGAGCCCAATGATTTCTGAAGGCTGGTTTGTGTGGAGAGGAAAATGAAGAGCTGACCAATATTGAGTGGATAGCCCATTGAACAGCACTTCTGCGAGTTGAACATGCCTCTGAAAACCAGTATTGAGTTACTTGGACATTCACTAGTGGCGTAACGAAAACCTGCCAGGAGTGGAGGTTCAGAGGAATTCCAGATTCGCAGTGAATGAATGGAACATTCTCTAGTGGTGATTCCAATGATTTCTGAAGGCTGGGTTTTGTGGACACGAAAATGTAGAGCTGAACAGGGTGGAGTGGATAGCCAAATGAACAGCACGTCTCTTAGTATGAACAGGCCACTGAAAACCAGCATTGGCTTACTTGGACATTCACAAGTGGTGTAACGATAACCCGCCGGGAGTTGAGAGTCAGATGAATTTAAGATTCGCAGTGAATGAACGGAACATTCTGTGGAGGAGATACCAATTATTTCTGAAGGTTGGGTTATGAGGACAGGAAAATGTAGAGCTGAATAGGGTTGGGTGGATAGCAAATTGAACAGCACGGCTGAGTGTGTTAGCAGGCGGCTTAAAACCAGCATTGTCTTCCTTGGACATTTACCAGTGGTGTCACGAAAACCTTCCAGGAGTGGAGACTCTGATGAATTCCAGATTCGCGTGATTGAATGGAACATTCTGTAGTGGTGATTGCCAACATTTAGGAATCTGGATAGTCTGGACAGGATATTGAAGAGCTGACCGATATTGAGTGGATAGCCAATGAACAGCACGGTTTCGAGTGTGAACAGACCACTAAGAAGCAGCATTGCATTACTTGGACATTCATCAGTGGTGTAACGAAAGCCTTCCTGGAATGCAGATTCAGAGTATTTCCAGATTCACAGTGAATGAATGGAAATTTCTGTAGTAGAGATTCCAATGATTTCTGAACGCTGGGTTGTGTGGACAGGAAAATGAAGAGCTGACTAGGTTTGACTGGATTGCCAATTGAACAGCAAGGCTGTGAGTGTGAACAGCCGCTGAAAACCAGCATTGGATTACCTGGTCATTCACCAGTGTTGTTAGGAAAATCTGCCTGGTGTGGAGAGTCAGAGGAATTCCAGATTCGCAGGGAACGAATGGAACATTCTGAAGTGGAGATAAGAATGATTTCTGAAGGCTCGGTGTGTGGAAGGAAAATCAAGAGCTAACCAGCGTTCACTGGATAGCCAATTGAACAGCACGGCTGCGAGTGTTAACACGCAGCTGAAACCAGCCTTGGGTTGCTTGGACATTCACCAGTGGTGAAACGAAAACCTGCTGGGAGTGGAGAACAAGATGAATTCAAGATTCGCCTGAATGAATGAAACATTCTGTAGTGTAGATTGCAATGGTTTCTGAGGTTTGTATTGTCTGAACTGGAAAAAGAAGAACTCACCAGTGTTGAGTCGCTAGACCGTGAACAGCACGGGTTCGAGTGTGAATAGACCGCTGAAAACCATCATTGCGTTACTTGAACATTCAGCAGTGGTGCAATGAAAACCTGCCGGGAGTGGAGATTCAGATGAATTCCAGATTCGCAGTGAATGAATGGAACATTCTCTAGTGGTGATTCCAATGATTTCTGAAGGCTGGGTTTTGTGGACACGAAAATGTAGAGCTGAACAGGGTGGAATGGATAGCCAAATGAACAGCACGTCTCGTAGTAAGAACAGGCCACTGAAAACCAGCTTTGGCTTAATTGGACATTCACAAGTGGTGTAACGAAAACCTGACGGGAGTTGAGAATTAGATGAATTTCAGATTTGCCGTCAATGAATGGAACATTCTGTGGAGGAGATACCAATTGTTTCTGAAGTTTGGGTTATGTGGACAGGAAAATGGAGCTGAAGAGGGTTGAGTGGATAGCAAATTGAACAGCACGGCTGAGAGTATGAGCAGGCCACTTAAAACCAGCATTGGCTTACTTGGATATTTACCAGTGGTGTCACGAAAACCTGCCGGGAGTGGAGATTCAGATGAATTCCAGATTCGCTGTGAATGAATGGAACATTCTGTAGTGGAGATAACAATGATTTCTCCAGTCTCTGTGGTGTGGACAGGAAAATGTAGAGCTGGCCAGGGTTGAGTGGATAGCCAATTGAACAGCACCACTGCGCTTGTGAAGAAAACACTTAAAACATTGGGTTACTTGGACATTCAACAGTGGTGTAACGAAAACCTGCCGGGAGTGGAGGTTCAGAGGAATTCCAGATTCGCAGTGAATGAATGGAACATTCTCTAGTGGAGATTCCAACGATTTCTGAAGGCTGGGTCGTGTGGAAGGAAAATCAAGAACTAATCAGGATTTAGTGGAAAGCCAATTGTATAGCATGGCTGCGAGTGTGAACATGCAGCTGAAAACCAGCATTGGGTTACTTGGACATTCATCAGTGGTGTAAGGAAAACCTGCATGGAGTGGAGAGTCAGTTGAATTCCACATTCGCAGTGAATGAATGGAACATTCTGTAGAGGAGATTCCAATGATTTCTGAAGCCTGTGTTGTGTGGACAGGAAAATGAAGAGCTGACCAGGCTTGAATCGATAGCCAAGTAAACAGCAGGGCTGCGAATATGAACAGGCCGCTGAAAACCAGCATTGGGTTACTTGGACATTCAACAGTGGTGTAATGAAAACCTGCGTGGAGTTGAGAGTCAGATGAATTCCAGATTCGCAGTGAATGAATGGAACATTCTGTAGTGGAGATAACAAAGATTTCTGAAGGCTGGTAGTGTGGTGGGACAATGAAGAGCTGAACAGGGTGGAGTGAATTGTCAATTAAACAGCACGGCTGCGAGTATGAACAGGCCTCTGAAAACCAGCATTGGCTTACTTGGACATTCACAAGTGGTGTAATGTTAACCAGGCGGGAGTGGAGAATCAGATAAACTCCAGACTCGCAGTGAATGAATGGAACATTCTGTAGTGGAGATTGCAATGATTTCTGAAATCTGGATTGTGGGGACACGAAAATGAAGAGCTGACCAGTGTTGAGTGGATAGCCTGTAAAAAGCCTCGGCTTCGAATGTGAACAGACCACTGAAAACCAGTATTGCATTACTTCGACTTTCAGCAGTGGTGTAACGAAAGCCTGCGTGGAGTGCAGATTCAGATGAATTCCAGATTCCCAGTGAATGAATGGAACATCCTGTAGTGGAGATTACAATGATTTCTGAAGGCTGGGTTGTGTGCACAGGAAAATGAGGAGCAAAACAGGTTGAGTGGATAGCCAATTGAACAGCACGACTGCGAACATGAACAGGCCTCTGAAAACCAGCATTGTTTTACTTGGACATTCACAAGTGGTGTAAGATAAATCTGCAGGTAGTGGAGATTCAGTTGAATTCCAGATTCGCAGTGAATGAATGGAACATTCTGTACTGGAGATTGCAATGATTTCTCAAGTCTGGATTGTTTGGACATGAAAATGAAGAGCTGACCACAGTTGTGTGGATACCCAGTAAAAAGCAGGGCTTAGAGTGTGAACAGACCGCTGAAAACCAGCATTGTGTTACTTGGACATTCATAAGTGGTGTAATGAAAGCCTACCTGGAGTGCAGATTCAGATGAATTCCAGATTGGCAGTGAATGAATGGAACATTCTGTACTGGCGATTCCAATGATTTCTGAAGTCTGATATTGTGGAAAAGAAAATGAAAGGCTGACCAGGTTTGAGTGGATAGACAATTGAACAGCACACTGCGAGTGTGAAAAGGCGGCTGAAAACCAGCATTGGATTACTTGGTCATTCACCAGTGCTGTAATGAAAACCTGCCTGGAGCGGAGAGTCAGATGAATTGCAGAATCGCAGTGAATGAATGGAACAGTCTGTAGTGGAGAGCCCAATGATTTCTGAAGGCTGGTTTGTGTGGAGAGGAAAATGAAGAGCTGACCAATATTGAGTGGATAGCCCATTGCACAGCACTTCTGCGAGTTGAACATGCCTCTGAAAACCAGTATTGAGTTACTTGGACATTCACCAGTGGCGTAACGAAAACCTGCCAGGAGTGGAGGTTCAGAGGAATTCCAGATTCGCAGTGAATGAATGGAACATTCTCTAGTGGTGATTCCAATGATTTCTGAAGGCTGGGTTTTGTGGACACGAGAATGTAGAGCTGAACAGGGTGGAGTGGATAGCCAAATGAACAGCACGTCTCTTAGTATGAACAGGCCACTGAAAACCAGCATTGGCTTACTTGGACATTCACAAGTGGTGTAACGATAACCCGCCGGGAGTTGAGAGTCAGATGAATTTAAGATTCGCAGTGAATGAACGGAACATTCTGTGGAGGAGATACCAATTATTTCTGAAGGTTGGGTTATGAGGACAGGAAAATGTAGAGCTGAATAGGGTTGGGTGGATAGCAAATTGAACAGCACGGCTGAGTGTGTTAGCAGGCGGCTTAAAACCAGCATTGTCTTCCTTGGACATTTACCAGTGGTGTCACGAAAACCTTCCAGGAGTGGAGACTCTGATGAATTCCAGATTCGCGTGATTGAATGGAACATTCTGTAGTGGTGATTGCCAACATTTAGGAATCTGGATAGTTTGGACAGGATATTGAAGAGCTGACCGATATTGAGTGGATAGCCAATGAACAGCACGGTTTCGAGTGTGAACAGACCACTAAGAAGCAGCATTGCATTACTTGGACATTCATCAGTGGTGTAACGAAAGCCTTCCTGGAATGCAGATTCAGAGTATTTCCAGATTCACAGTGAATGAATGGAAATTTCTGTAGTAGAGATTCCAATGATTTCTGAACGCTGGGTTGTGTGGACAGGAAAATGAAGAGCTGACTAGGTTTGACTGGATTGCCAATTGAACAGCAAGGCTGTGAGTGTGAACAGCCGCTGAAAACCAGCATTGGATTACCTGGTCATTCACCAGTGTTGTTAGGAAAATCTGCCTGGTGTGGAGAGTCAGAGGAATTCCAGATTCGCAGGGAACGAATGGAACATTCTGAAGTGGAGATAAGAATGATTTCTGAAGGCTCGGTGTGTGGAAGGAAAATCAAGAGCTAACCAGCGTTCACTGGATAGCCAATTGAACAGCACGGCTGCGAGTGTTAACACGCAGCTGAAACCAGCCTTGGGTTGCTTGGACATTCACCAGTGGTGAAACGAAAACCTGCTGGGAGTGGAGAACAAGATGAATTCAAGATTCGCCTGAATGAATGAAACATTCTGTAGTGTAGATTGCAATGGTTTCTGAGGTTTGTATTGTCTGAACTGGAAAAAGAAGAACTCACCAGTGTTGAGTCGCTAGACCGTGAACAGCACGGGTTCGAGTGTGAATAGACCGCTGAAAACCATCATTGCGTTACTTGAACATTCAGCAGTGGTGCAATGAAAACCTGCCGGGAGTGGAGATTCAGATGAATTCCAGATTCGCAGTGAATGAATGGAACATTCTCTAGTGGTGATTCCAATGATTTCTGAAGGCTGGGTTTTGTGGACACGAAAATGTAGAGCTGAACAGGGTGGAATGGATAGCCAAATGAACAGCACGTCTCGTAGTAAGAACAGGCCACTGAAAACCAGCTTGGGCTTAATTGGACATTCACAAGTGGTGTAACGAAAACCTGACGGGAGTTGAGAATTAGATGAATTTCAGATTTGCCGTCAATGAATGGAACATTCTGTGGAGGAGATACCAATTGTTTCTGAAGTTTGGGTTATGTGGACAGGAAAATGGAGCTGAAGAGGGTTGAGTGGATAGCAAATTGAACAGGACGGCTGAGAGTATGAGCAGGCCACTTAAAACCAGCATTGGCTTACTTGGATATTTACCAGTGGTGTCACGAAAACCTGCCGGGAGTGGAGATTCAGATGAATTCCAGATTCGCTGTGAATGAATGGAACATTCTGTAGTGGAGATAACAATGATTTCTCCAGTCTCTGTGGTGTGGACAGGAAAATGTAGAGCTGGCCAGGGTTGAGTGGATAGCCAATTGAACAGCACCACTGCGCTTGTGAAGAAAACACTTAAAACATTGGGTTACTTGGACATTCAACAGTGGTGTAACGAAAACCTGCCGGGAGTGGAGGTTCAGAGGAATTCCAGATTCGCAGTGAATGAATGGAACATTCTCTAGTGGAGATTCCAACGATTTCTGAAGGCTGGGTCGTGTGGAAGGAAAATCAAGAACTAATCAGGATTTAGTGGAAAGCCAATTGTATAGCATGGCTGCGAGTGTGAACATGCAGCTGAAAACCAGCATTGGGTTACTTGGACATTCATCAGTGGTGTAAGGAAAACCTGCATGGAGTGGAGAGTCAGTTGAATTCCACATTCGCAGTGAATGAATGGAACATTCTGTAGAGGAGATTCCAATGATTTCTGAAGCCTGTGTTGTGTGGACAGGAAAATGAAGAGCTGACCAGGCTTGAATCGATAGCCAAGTAAACAGCAGGGCTGCGAATATGAACAGGCCGCTGAAAACCAGCATTGGGTTACTTGGACATTCAACAGTGGTGTAATGAAAACCTGCGTGGAGTTGAGAGTCAGATGAATTCCAGATTCGCAGTGAATGAATGGAACATTCTGTAGTGGAGATAACAAAGATTTCTGAAGGCTGGTAGTGTGGTGGGACAATGAAGAGCTGAACAGGGTGGAGTGAATTGTCAATTAAACAGCACGGCTGCGAGTATGAACAGGCCTCTGAAAACCAGCATTGGCTTACTTGGACATTCACAAGTGGTGTAATGTTAACCAGACGGGAGTGGAGAATCAGATAAACTCCAGACTCGCAGTGAATGAATGGAACATTCTGTAGTGGAGATTGCAATGATTTCTGAAATCTGGATTGTGGGGACACGAAAATGAAGAGCTGACCAGTGTTGAGTGGATAGCCTGTAAAAAGCCTCGGCTTCGAATGTGAACAGACCACTGAAAACCAGTATTGCATTACTTCGACTTTCAGCAGTGGTGTAACGAAAGCCTGCGTGGAGTGCAGATTCAGATGAATTCCAGATTCCCAGTGAATGAATGGAACATCCTGTAGTGGAGATTACAATGATTTCTGAAGGCTGGTTTGTGTGGAGAGGAAAATGAAGAGCTGACCAATATTGAGTGGATAGCCCATTGCACAGCACTTCTGCGAGTTGAACATGCCTCTGAAAACCAGTATTGAGTTACTTGGACATTCACCAGTGGCGTAACGAAAACCTGCCAGGAGTGGAGGTTCAGAGGAATTCCAGATTCGCAGTGAATGAATGGAACATTCTCTAGTGGTGATTCCAATGATTTCTGAAGGCTGGGTTTTGTGGACACGAGAATGTAGAGCTGAACAGGGTGGAGTGGATAGCCAAATGAACAGCACGTCTCTTAGTATGAACAGGCCACTGAAAACCAGCATTGGCTTACTTGGACATTCACAAGTGGTGTAACGATAACCCGCCGGGAGTTGAGAGTCAGATGAATTTAAGATTCGCAGTGAATGAACGGAACATTCTGTGGAGGAGATACCAATTATTTCTGAAGGTTGGGTTATGAGGACAGGAAAATGTAGAGCTGAATAGGGTTGGGTGGATAGCAAATTGAACAGCACGGCTGAGTGTGTTAGCAGGCGGCTTAAAACCAGCATTGTCTTCCTTGGACATTTACCAGTGGTGTCACGAAAACCTTCCAGGAGTGGAGACTCTGATGAATTCCAGATTCGCGTGATTGAATGGAACATTCTGTAGTGGTGATTGCCAACATTTAGGAATCTGGATAGTTTGGACAGGATATTGAAGAGCTGACCGATATTGAGTGGATAGCCAATGAACAGCACGGTTTCGAGTGTGAACAGACCACTAAGAAGCAGCATTGCATTACTTGGACATTCATCAGTGGTGTAACGAAAGCCTTCCTGGAATGCAGATTCAGAGTATTTCCAGATTCACAGTGAATGAATGGAAATTTCTGTAGTAGAGATTCCAATGATTTCTGAACGCTGGGTTGTGTGGACAGGAAAATGAAGAGCTGACTAGGTTTGACTGGATTGCCAATTGAACAGCAAGGCTGTGAGTGTGAACAGCCGCTGAAAACCAGCATTGGATTACCTGGTCATTCACCAGTGTTGTTAGGAAAATCTGCCTGGTGTGGAGAGTCAGAGGAATTCCAGATTCGCAGGGAACGAATGGAACATTCTGAAGTGGAGATAAGAATGATTTCTGAAGGCTCGGTGTGTGGAAGGAAAATCAAGAGCTAACCAGCGTTCACTGGATAGCCAATTGAACAGCACGGCTGCGAGTGTTAACACGCAGCTGAAACCAGCCTTGGGTTGCTTGGACATTCACCAGTGGTGAAACGAAAACCTGCTGGGAGTGGAGAACAAGATGAATTCAAGATTCGCCTGAATGAATGAAACATTCTGTAGTGTAGATTGCAATGGTTTCTGAGGTTTGTATTGTCTGAACTGGAAAAAGAAGAACTCACCAGTGTTGAGTCGCTAGACCGTGAACAGCACGGGTTCGAGTGTGAATAGACCGCTGAAAACCATCATTGCGTTACTTGAACATTCAGCAGTGGTGCAATGAAAACCTGCCGGGAGTGGAGATTCAGATGAATTCCAGATTCGCAGTGAATGAATGGAACATTCTCTAGTGGTGATTCCAATGATTTCTGAAGGCTGGGTTTTGTGGACACGAAAATGTAGAGCTGAACAGGGTGGAATGGATAGCCAAATGAACAGCACGTCTCGTAGTAAGAACAGGCCACTGAAAACCAGCTTGGGCTTAATTGGACATTCACAAGTGGTGTAACGAAAACCTGACGGGAGTTGAGAATTAGATGAATTTCAGATTTGCCGTCAATGAATGGAACATTCTGTGGAGGAGATACCAATTGTTTCTGAAGTTTGGGTTATGTGGACAGGAAAATGGAGCTGAAGAGGGTTGAGTGGATAGCAAATTGAACAGGACGGCTGAGAGTATGAGCAGGCCACTTAAAACCAGCATTGGCTTACTTGGATATTTACCAGTGGTGTCACGAAAACCTGCCGGGAGTGGAGATTCAGATGAATTCCAGATTCGCTGTGAATGAATGGAACATTCTGTAGTGGAGATAACAATGATTTCTCCAGTCTCTGTGGTGTGGACAGGAAAATGTAGAGCTGGCCAGGGTTGAGTGGATAGCCAATTGAACAGCACCACTGCGCTTGTGAAGAAAACACTTAAAACATTGGGTTACTTGGACATTCAACAGTGGTGTAACGAAAACCTGCCGGGAGTGGAGGTTCAGAGGAATTCCAGATTCGCAGTGAATGAATGGAACATTCTCTAGTGGAGATTCCAACGATTTCTGAAGGCTGGGTCGTGTGGAAGGAAAATCAAGAACTAATCAGGATTTAGTGGAAAGCCAATTGTATAGCATGGCTGCGAGTGTGAACATGCAGCTGAAAACCAGCATTGGGTTACTTGGACATTCATCAGTGGTGTAAGGAAAACCTGCATGGAGTGGAGAGTCAGTTGAATTCCACATTCGCAGTGAATGAATGGAACATTCTGTAGAGGAGATTCCAATGATTTCTGAAGCCTGTGTTGTGTGGACAGGAAAATGAAGAGCTGACCAGGCTTGAATCGATAGCCAAGTAAACAGCAGGGCTGCGAATATGAACAGGCCGCTGAAAACCAGCATTGGGTTACTTGGACATTCAACAGTGGTGTAATGAAAACCTGCGTGGAGTTGAGAGTCAGATGAATTCCAGATTCGCAGTGAATGAATGGAACATTCTGTAGTGGAGATAACAAAGATTTCTGAAGGCTGGTAGTGTGGTGGGACAATGAAGAGCTGAACAGGGTGGAGTGAATTGTCAATTAAACAGCACGGCTGCGAGTATGAACAGGCCTCTGAAAACCAGCATTGGCTTACTTGGACATTCACAAGTGGTGTAATGTTAACCAGACGGGAGTGGAGAATCAGATAAACTCCAGACTCGCAGTGAATGAATGGAACATTCTGTAGTGGAGATTGCAATGATTTCTGAAATCTGGATTGTGGGGACACGAAAATGAAGAGCTGACCAGTGTTGAGTGGATAGCCTGTAAAAAGCCTCGGCTTCGAATGTGAACAGACCACTGAAAACCAGTATTGCATTACTTCGACTTTCAGCAGTGGTGTAACGAAAGCCTGCGTGGAGTGCAGATTCAGATGAATTCCAGATTCCCAGTGAATGAATGGAACATCCTGTAGTGGAGATTACAATGATTTCTGAAGGCTGGGTTGTGTGCACAGGAAAATGAGGAGCAAAACAGGTTGAGTGGATAGCCAATTGAACAGCACGACTGCGAACATGAACAGGCCTCTGAAAACCAGCATTGTTTTACTTGGACATTCACAAGTGGTGTAAGATAAATCTGCAGGTAGTGGAGATTCAGTTGAATTCCAGATTCGCAGTGAATGAATGGAACATTCTGTACTGGAGATTGCAATGATTTCTCAAGTCTGGATTGTTTGGACATGAAAATGAAGAGCTGACCACAGTTGTGTGGATACCCAGTAAAAAGCAGGGCTTAGAGTGTGAACAGACCGCTGAAAACCAGCATTGTGTTACTTGGACATTCATAAGTGGTGTAATGAAAGCCTACCTGGAGTGCAGATTCAGATGAATTCCAGATTGGCAGTGAATGAATGGAACATTCTGTACTGGCGATTCCAATGATTTCTGAAGTCTGATATTGTGGAAAAGAAAATGAAAGGCTGACCAGGTTTGAGTGGATAGACAATTGAACAGCACACTGCGAGTGTGAAAAGGCGGCTGAAAACCAGCATTGGATTACTTGGTCATTCACCAGTGCTGTAATGAAAACCTGCCTGGAGCGGAGAGTCAGATGAATTGCAGAATCGCAGTGAATGAATGGAACAGTCTGTAGTGGAGAGCCCAATGATTTCTGAAGGCTGGTTTGTGTGGAGAGGAAAATGAAGAGCTGACCAATATTGAGTGGATAGCCCATTGAACAGCACTTCTGCGAGTTGAACATGCCTCTGAAAACCAGTATTGAGTTACTTGGACATTCACCAGTGGCGTAACGAAAACCTGCCAGGAGTGGAGGTTCAGAGGAATTCCAGATTCGCAGTGAATGAATGGAACATTCTCTAGTGGTGATTCCAATGATTTCTGAAGGCTGGGTTTTGTGGACACGAAAATGTAGAGCTGAACAGGGTGGAGTGGATAGCCAAATGAACAGCACGTCTCTTAGTATGAACAGGCCACTGAAAACCAGCATTGGCTTACTTGGACATTCACAAGTGGTGTAACGATAACCCGCCGGGAGTTGAGAGTCAGATGAATTTAAGATTCGCAGTGAATGAACAGAACATTCTGTGGAGGAGATACCAATTATTTCTGAAGGTTGGGTTATGAGGACAGGAAAATGTAGAGCTGAATAGGGTTGGGTGGATAGCAAATTGAACAGCACGGCTGAGTGTGTTAGCAGGCGGCTTAAAACCAGCATTGTCTTCCTTGGACATTTACCAGTGGTGTCACGAAAACCTTCCAGGAGTGGAGACTCTGATGAATTCCAGATTCGCGTGATTGAATGGAACATTCTGTAGTGGTGATTGCCAACATTTAGGAATCTGGATAGTCTGGACAGGATATTGAAGAGCTGACCGATATTGAGTGGATAGCCAATGAACAGCACGGTTTCGAGTGTGAACAGACCACTAAGAAGCAGCATTGCATTACTTGGACATTCATCAGTGGTGTAACGAAAGCCTTCCTGGAATGCAGATTCAGAGTATTTCCAGATTCACAGTGAATGAATGGAAATTTCTGTAGTAGAGATTCCAATGATTTCTGAACGCTGGGTTGTGTGGACAGGAAAATGAAGAGCTGACTAGGTTTGACTGGATTGCCAATTGAACAGCAAGGCTGTGAGTGTGAACAGCCGCTGAAAAACAGCATTGGATTACCTGGTCATTCACCAGTGTTGTTAGGAAAATCTGCCTGGTGTGGAGAGTCAGAGGAATTCCAGATTCGCAGGGAACGAATGGAACATTCTGAAGTGGAGATAAGAATGATTTCTGAAGGCTCGGTGTGTGGAAGGAAAATCCAGAGCTAACCAGCGTTCACTGGATAGCCAATTGAACAGCACGGCTGCGAGTGTTAACACGCAGCTGAAACCAGCCTTGGGTTGCTTGGACATTCACCAGTGGTGAAACGAAAACCTGCTGGGAGTGGAGAACAAGATGAATTCAAGATTCGCCTGAATGAATGAAACATTCTGTAGTGTAGATTGCAATGGTTTCTGAGGTTTGTATTGTCTGAACTGGAAAAAGAAGAACTCACCAGTGTTGAGTCGCTAGACCGTGAACAGCACGGGTTCGAGTGTGAATAGACCGCTGAAAACCATCATTGCGTTACTTGAACATTCAGCAGTGGTGCAATGAAAACCTGCCGGGAGTGGAGATTCAGATGAATTCCAGATTCGCAGTGAATGAATGGAACATTCTCTAGTGGTGATTCCAATGATTTCTGAAGGCTGGGTTTTGTGGACACGAAAATGTAGAGCTGAACAGGGTGGAATGGATAGCCAAATGAACAGCACGTCTCGTAGTAAGAACAGGCCACTGAAAACCAGCTTGGGCTTAATTGGACATTCACAAGTGGTGTAACGAAAACCTGACGGGAGTTGAGAATTAGATGAATTTCAGATTTGCCGTCAATGAATGGAACATTCTGTGGAGGAGATACCAATTGTTTCTGAAGTTTGGGTTATGTGGACAGGAAAATGGAGCTGAAGAGGGTTGAGTGGATAGCAAATTGAACAGCACGGCTGAGAGTATGAGCAGGCCACTTAAAACCAGCATTGGCTTACTTGGATATTTACCAGTGGTGTCACGAAAACCTGCCGGGAGTGGAGATTCAGATGAATTCCAGATTCGCTGTGAATGAATGGAACATTCTGTAGTGGAGATAACAATGATTTCTCCAGTCTCTGTGGTGTGGACAGGAAAATGTAGAGCTGGCCAGGGTTGAGTGGATAGCCAATTGAACAGCACCACTGCGCTTGTGAAGAAAACACTTAAAACATTGGGTTACTTGGACATTCAACAGTGGTGTAACGAAAACCTGCCGGGAGTGGAGGTTCAGAGGAATTCCAGATTCGCAGTGAATGAATGGAACATTCTCTAGTGGAGATTCCAACGATTTCTGAAGGCTGGGTCGTGTGGAAGGAAAATCAAGAACTAATCAGGATTTAGTGGAAAGCCAATTGTATAGCATGGCTGCGAGTGTGAACATGCAGCTGAAAACCAGCATTGGGTTACTTGGACATTCATCAGTGGTGTAAGGAAAACCTGCATGGAGTGGAGAGTCAGTTGAATTCCACATTCGCAGTGAATGAATGGAACATTCTGTAGAGGAGATTCCAATGATTTCTGAAGCCTGTGTTGTGTGGACAGGAAAATGAAGAGCTGACCAGGCTTGAATCGATAGCCAAGTAAACAGCAGGGCTGCGAATATGAACAGGCCGCTGAAAACCAGCATTGGGTTACTTGGACATTCAACAGTGGTGTAATGAAAACCTGCGTGGAGTTGAGAGTCAGATGAATTCCAGATTCGCAGTGAATGAATGGAACATTCTGTAGTGGAGATAACAAAGATTTCTGAAGGCTGGTAGTGTGGTGGGACAATGAAGAGCTGAACAGGGTGGAGTGAATTGTCAATTAAACAGCACGGCTGCGAGTATGAACAGGCCTCTGAAAACCAGCATTGGCTTACTTGGACATTCACAAGTGGTGTAATGTTAACCAGGCGGGAGTGGAGAATCAGATAAACTCCAGACTCGCAGTGAATGAATGGAACATTCTGTAGTGGAGATTGCAATGATTTCTGAAATCTGGATTGTGGGGACACGAAAATGAAGAGCTGACCAGTGTTGAGTGGATAGCCTGTAAAAAGCCTCGGCTTCGAATGTGAACAGACCACTGAAAACCAGTATTGCATTACTTCGACTTTCAGCAGTGGTGTAACGAAAGCCTGCGTGGAGTGCAGATTCAGATGAATTCCAGATTCCCAGTGAATGAATGGAACATCCTGTAGTGGAGATTACAATGATTTCTGAAGGCTGGGTTGTGTGCACAGGAAAATGAGGAGCAAAACAGGTTGAGTGGATAGCCAATTGAACAGCACGACTGCGAACATGAACAGGCCTCTGAAAACCAGCATTGTTTTACTTGGACATTCACAAGTGGTGTAAGATAAATCTGCAGGTAGTGGAGATTCAGTTGAATTCCAGATTCGCAGTGAATGAATGGAACATTCTGTACTGGAGATTGCAATGATTTCTCAAGTCTGGATTGTTTGGACATGAAAATGAAGAGCTGACCACAGTTGTGTGGATACCCAGTAAAAAGCAGGGCTTAGAGTGTGAACAGACCGCTGAAAACCAGCATTGTGTTACTTGGACATTCATAAGTGGTGTAATGAAAGCCTACCTGGAGTGCAGATTCAGATGAATTCCAGATTGGCAGTGAATGAATGGAACATTCTGTACTGGCGATTCCAATGATTTCTGAAGTCTGATATTGTGGAAAAGAAAAGGTTTGAGTGGATAGACAATTGAACAGCACACTGCGAGTGTGAAAAGGCGGCTGAAAACCAGCATTGGATTACTTGGTCATTCACCAGTGCTGTAATGAAAACCTGCCTGGAGCGGAGAGTCAGATGAATTGCAGAATCGCAGTGAATGAATGGAACAGTCTGTAGTGGAGAGCCCAATGATTTCTGAAGGCTGGTTTGTGTGGAGAGGAAAATGAAGAGCTGACCAATATTGAGTGGATAGCCCATTGAACAGCACTTCTGCGAGTTGAACATGCCTCTGAAAACCAGTATTGAGTTACTTGGACATTCACCAGTGGCGTAACGAAAACCTGCCAGGAGTGGAGGTTCAGAGGAATTCCAGATTCGCAGTGAATGAATGGAACATTCTCTAGTGGTGATTCCAATGATTTCTGAAGGCTGGGTTTTGTGGACACGAAAATGTAGAGCTGAACAGGGTGGAGTGGATAGCCAAATGAACAGCACGTCTCTTAGTATGAACAGGCCACTGAAAACCAGCATTGGCTTACTTGGACATTCACAAGTGGTGTAACGATAACCCGCCGGGAGTTGAGAGTCAGATGAATTTAAGATTCGCAGTGAATGAACAGAACATTCTGTGGAGGAGATACCAATTATTTCTGAAGGTTGGGTTATGAGGACAGGAAAATGTAGAGCTGAATAGGGTTGGGTGGATAGCAAATTGAACAGCACGGCTGAGTGTGTTAGCAGGCGGCTTAAAACCAGCATTGTCTTCCTTGGACATTTACCAGTGGTGTCACGAAAACCTTCCAGGAGTGGAGACTCTGATGAATTCCAGATTCGCGTGATTGAATGGAACATTCTGTAGTGGTGATTGCCAACATTTAGGAATCTGGATAGTCTGGACAGGATATTGAAGAGCTGACCGATATTGAGTGGATAGCCAATGAACAGCACGGTTTCGAGTGTGAACAGACCACTAAGAAGCAGCATTGCATTACTTGGACATTCATCAGTGGTGTAACGAAAGCCTTCCTGGAATGCAGATTCAGAGTATTTCCAGATTCACAGTGAATGAATGGAAATTTCTGTAGTAGAGATTCCAATGATTTCTGAACGCTGGGTTGTGTGGACAGGAAAATGAAGAGCTGACTAGGTTTGACTGGATTGCCAATTGAACAGCAAGGCTGTGAGTGTGAACAGCCGCTGAAAAACAGCATTGGATTACCTGGTCATTCACCAGTGTTGTTAGGAAAATCTGCCTGGTGTGGAGAGTCAGAGGAATTCCAGATTCGCAGGGAACGAATGGAACATTCTGAAGTGGAGATAAGAATGATTTCTGAAGGCTCGGTGTGTGGAAGGAAAATCCAGAGCTAACCAGCGTTCACTGGATAGCCAATTGAACAGCACGGCTGCGAGTGTTAACACGCAGCTGAAACCAGCCTTGGGTTGCTTGGACATTCACCAGTGGTGAAACGAAAACCTGCTGGGAGTGGAGAACAAGATGAATTCAAGATTCGCGTGAATGAATGAAACATTCTGTAGTGTAGATTGCAATGGTTTCTGAGGTTTGTATTGTCTGAACTGGAAAAAGAAGAACTCACCAGTGTTGAGTCGCTAGACCGTGAACAGCACGGGTTCGAGTGTGAATAGACCGCTGAAAACCATCATTGCGTTACTTGAACATTCAGCAGTGGTGCAATGAAAACCTGCCGGGAGTGGAGATTCAGATGAATTCCAGATTCGCAGTGAATGAATGGAACATTCTCTAGTGGTGATTCCAATGATTTCTGAAGGCTGGGTTTTGTGGACACGAAAATGTAGAGCTGAACAGGGTGGAATGGATAGCCAAATGAACAGCACGTCTCGTAGTAAGAACAGGCCACTGAAAACCAGCTTGGGCTTAATTGGACATTCACAAGTGGTGTAACGAAAACCTGACGGGAGTTGAGAATTAGATGAATTTCAGATTTGCCGTCAATGAATGGAACATTCTGTGGAGGAGATACCAATTGTTTCTGAAGTTTGGGTTATGTGGACAGGAAAATGGAGCTGAAGAGGGTTGAGTGGATAGCAAATTGAACAGCACGGCTGAGAGTATGAGCAGGCCACTTAAAACCAGCATTGGCTTACTTGGATATTTACCAGTGGTGTCACGAAAACCTGCCGGGAGTGGAGATTCAGATGAATTCCAGATTTGCTGTGAATGAATGGAACATTCTGTAGTGGAGATAACAATGATTTCTCCAGTCTCTGTGGTGTGGACAGGAAAATGTAGAGCTGGCCAGGGTTGAGTGGATAGCCAATTGAACAGCACCACTGCGCTTGTGAAGAAAACACTTAAAACATTGGGTTACTTGGACATTCAACAGTGGTGTAACGAAAACCTGCCGGGAGTGGAGGTTCAGAGGAATTCCAGATTCGCAGTGAATGAATGGAACATTCTCTAGTGGAGATTCCAACGATTTCTGAAGGCTGGGTCGTGTGGAAGGAAAATCAAGAACTAATCAGGATTTAGTGGAAAGCCAATTGTATAGCATGGCTGCGAGTGTGAACATGCAGCTGAAAACCAGCATTGGGTTACTTGGACATTCATCAGTGGTGTAAGGAAAACCTGCATGGAGTGGAGAGTCAGTTGAATTCCACATTCGCAGTGAATGAATGGAACATTCTGTAGAGGAGATTCCAATGATTTCTGAAGCCTGTGTTGTGTGGACAGGAAAATGAAGAGCTGACCAGGCTTGAATCGATAGCCAAGTAAACAGCAGGGCTGCGAATATGAACAGGCCGCTGAAAACCAGCATTGGGTTACTTGGACATTCAACAGTGGTGTAATGAAAACCTGCGTGGAGTTGAGAGTCAGATGAATTCCAGATTCGCAGTGAATGAATGGAACATTCTGTAGTGGAGATAACAAAGATTTCTGAAGGCTGGTAGTGTGGTGGGACAATGAAGAGCTGAACAGGGTGGAGTGAATTGTCAATTAAACAGCACGGCTGCGAGTATGAACAGGCCTCTGAAAACCAGCATTGGCTTACTTGGACATTCACAAGTGGTGTAATGTTAACCAGGCGGGAGTGGAGAATCAGATAAACTCCAGACTCGCAGTGAATGAATGGAACATTCTGTAGTGGAGATTGCAATGATTTCTGAAATCTGGATTGTGGGGACACGAAAATGAAGAGCTGACCAGTGTTGAGTGGATAGCCTGTAAAAAGCCTCGGCTTCGAATGTGAACAGACCACTGAAAACCAGTATTGCATTACTTCGACTTTCAGCAGTGGTGTAACGAAAGCCTGCGTGGAGTGCAGATTCAGATGAATTCCAGATTCCCAGTGAATGAATGGAACATCCTGTAGTGGAGATTACAATGATTTCTGAAGGCTGGGTTGTGTGCACAGGAAAATGAGGAGCAAAACAGGTTGAGTGGATAGCCAATTGAACAGCACGACTGCGAACATGAACAGGCCTCTGAAAACCAGCATTGTTTTACTTGGACATTCACAAGTGGTGTAAGATAAATCTGCAGGTAGTGGAGATTCAGTTGAATTCCAGATTCGCAGTGAATGAATGGAACATTCTGTACTGGAGATTGCAATGATTTCTCAAGTCTGGATTGTTTGGACATGAAAATGAAGAGCTGACCACAGTTGTGTGGATACCCAGTAAAAAGCAGGGCTTAGAGTGTGAACAGACCGCTGAAAACCAGCATTGTGTTACTTGGACATTCATAAGTGGTGTAATGAAAGCCTACCTGGAGTGCAGATTCAGATGAATTCCAGATTGGCAGTGAATGAATGGAACATTCTGTACTGGCCATTCCAATGATTTCTGAAGTCTGATATTGTGGAAAAGAAAATGAAAGGCTGACCAGGTTTGAGTGGATAGACTATTGAACAGCACACTGCGAGTGTGAAAAGGCGCTGAAAACCAGCATTGGATTACTTGGTCATTCACCAGTGCTGTAATGAAAACCTGCCTGGAGCGGAGAGTCAGATGAATTGCAGAATCGCAGTGAATGAATGGAACAGTCTGTAGTGGAGAGCCCAATGATTTCTGAAGGCTGGTTTGTGTGGAGAGGAAAATGAAGAGCTGACCAATATTGAGTGGATAGCCCATTGAACAGCACGGTTTCGAGTGTGAACAGACCACTAAGAAGCAGCATTGCATTACTTGGACATTCATCAGTGGTGTAACGAGAGCCTTCCTGGAATGCAGATTCAGAGTATTTCCAGATTCACAGTGAATGAATGGAAATTTCTGTAGTAGAGATTCCAATGATTTCTGAACGCTGGGTTGTGTGGACAGGAAAATGAAGAGCTGACTAGGTTTGACTGGATTGCCAATTGAACAGCAAGGCTGTGAGTGTGAACAGCCGCTGAAAACCAGCATTGGATTACCTGGTCATTCACCAGTGTTGTTAGGAAAATCTGCCTGGTGTGGAGAGTCAGAGGAATTCCAGATTCGCAGGGAACGAATGGAACATTCTGAAGTGGAGATAAGAATGATTTCTGAAGGCTCGGTGTGTGGAAGGAAAATCAAGAGCTAACCAGCGTTCACTGGATAGCCAATTGAACAGCACGGCTGCGAGTGTTAACACGCAGCTGAAACCAGCCTTGGGTTGCTTGGACATTCACCAGTGGTGAAACGAAAACCTGCTGGGAGTGGAGAACAAGATGAATTCAAGATTCGCCTGAATGAATGAAACATTCTGTAGTGTAGATTGCAATGGTTTCTGAGGTTTGTATTGTCTGAACTGGAAAAAGAAGAACTCACCAGTGTTGAGTCGCTAGACCGTGAACAGCACGGGTTCGAGTGTGAATAGACCGCTGAAAACCATCATTGCGTTACTTGAACATTCAGCAGTGGTGCAATGAAAACCTGCCGGGAGTGGAGATTCAGATGAATTCCAGATTCGCAGTGAATGAATGGAACATTCTCTAGTGGTGATTCCAATGATTTCTGAAGGCTGGGTTTTGTGGACACGAAAATGTAGAGCTGAACAGGGTGGAATGGATAGCCAAATGAACAGCACGTCTCGTAGTAAGAACAGGCCACTGAAAACCAGCTTGGGCTTAATTGGACATTCACAAGTGGTGTAACGAAAACCTGACGGGAGTTGAGAATTAGATGAATTTCAGATTTGCCGTCAATGAATGGAACATTCTGTGGAGGAGATACCAATTGTTTCTGAAGTTTGGGTTATGTGGACAGGAAAATGGAGCTGAAGAGGGTTGAGTGGATAGCAAATTGAACAGCACGGCTGAGAGTATGAGCAGGCCACTTAAAACCAGCATTGGCTTACTTGGATATTTACCAGTGGTGTCACGAAAACCTGCCGGGAGTGGAGATTCAGATGAATTCCAGATTTGCTGTGAATGAATGGAACATTCTGTAGTGGAGATAACAATGATTTCTCCAGTCTCTGTGGTGTGGACAGGAAAATGTAGAGCTGGCCAGGGTTGAGTGGATAGCCAATTGAACAGCACCACTGCGCTTGTGAAGAAAACACTTAAAACATTGGGTTACTTGGACATTCAACAGTGGTGTAACGAAAACCTGCCGGGAGTGGAGGTTCAGAGGAATTCCAGATTCGCAGTGAATGAATGGAACATTCTCTAGTGGAGATTCCAACGATTTCTGAAGGCTGGGTCGTGTGGAAGGAAAATCAAGAACTAATCAGGATTTAGTGGAAAGCCAATTGTATAGCATGGCTGCGAGTGTGAACATGCAGCTGAAAACCAGCATTGGGTTACTTGGACATTCATCAGTGGTGTAAGGAAAACCTGCATGGAGTGGAGAGTCAGTTGAATTCCACATTCGCAGTGAATGAATGGAACATTCTGTAGAGGAGATTCCAATGATTTCTGAAGCCTGTGTTGTGTGGACAGGAAAATGAAGAGCTGACCAGGCTTGAATCGATAGCCAAGTAAACAGCAGGGCTGCGAATATGAACAGGCCGCTGAAAACCAGCATTGGGTTACTTGGACATTCAACAGTGGTGTAATGAAAACCTGCGTGGAGTTGAGAGTCAGATGAATTCCAGATTCGCAGTGAATGAATGGAACATTCTGTAGTGGAGATAACAAAGATTTCTGAAGGCTGGTAGTGTGGTGGGACAATGAAGAGCTGAACAGGGTGGAGTGAATTGTCAATTAAACAGCACGGCTGCGAGTATGAACAGGCCTCTGAAAACCAGCATTGGCTTACTTGGACATTCACAAGTGGTGTAATGTTAACCAGGCGGGAGTGGAGAATCAGATAAACTCCAGACTCGCAGTGAATGAATGGAACATTCTGTAGTGGAGATTGCAATGATTTCTGAAATCTGGATTGTGGGGACACGAAAATGAAGAGCTGACCAGTGTTGAGTGGATAGCCTGTAAAAAGCCTCGGCTTCGAATGTGAACAGACCACTGAAAACCAGTATTGCATTACTTCGACTTTCAGCAGTGGTGTAACGAAAGCCTGCGTGGAGTGCAGATTCAGATGAATTCCAGATTCCCAGTGAATGAATGGAACATCCTGTAGTGGAGATTACAATGATTTCTGAAGGCTGGGTTGTGTGCACAGGAAAATGAGGAGCAAAACAGGTTGAGTGGATAGCCAATTGAACAGCACGACTGCGAACATGAACAGGCCTCTGAAAACCAGCATTGTTTTACTTGGACATTCACAAGTGGTGTAAGATAAATCTGCAGGTAGTGGAGATTCAGTTGAATTCCAGATTCGCAGTGAATGAATGGAACATTCTGTACTGGAGATTGCAATGATTTCTCAAGTCTGGATTGTTTGGACATGAAAATGAAGAGCTGACCACAGTTGTGTGGATACCCAGTAAAAAGCAGGGCTTAGAGTGTGAACAGACCGCTGAAAACCAGCATTGTGTTACTTGGACATTCATAAGTGGTGTAATGAAAGCCTACCTGGAGTGCAGATTCAGATGAATTCCAGATTGGCAGTGAATGAATGGAACATTCTGTACTGGCCATTCCAATGATTTCTGAAGTCTGATATTGTGGAAAAGAAAATGAAAGGCTGACCAGGTTTGAGTGGATAGACTATTGAACAGCACACTGCGAGTGTGAAAAGGCGCTGAAAACCAGCATTGGATTACTTGGTCATTCACCAGTGCTGTAATGAAAACCTGCCTGGAGCGGAGAGTCAGATGAATTGCAGAATCGCAGTGAATGAATGGAACAGTCTGTAGTGGAGAGCCCAATGATTTCTGAAGGCTGGTTTGTGTGGAGAGGAAAATGAAGAGCTGACCAATATTGAGTGGATAGCCCATTGAACAGCACGGTTTCGAGTGTGAACAGACCACTAAGAAGCAGCATTGCATTACTTGGACATTCATCAGTGGTGTAACGAGAGCCTTCCTGGAATGCAGATTCAGAGTATTTCCAGATTCACAGTGAATGAATGGAAATTTCTGTAGTAGAGATTCCAATGATTTCTGAACGCTGGGTTGTGTGGACAGGAAAATGAAGAGCTGACTAGGTTTGACTGGATTGCCAATTGAACAGCAAGGCTGTGAGTGTGAACAGCCGCTGAAAACCAGCATTGGATTACCTGGTCATTCACCAGTGTTGTTAGGAAAATCTGCCTGGTGTGGAGAGTCAGAGGAATTCCAGATTCGCAGGGAACGAATGGAACATTCTGAAGTGGAGATAAGAATGATTTCTGAAGGCTCGGTGTGTGGAAGGAAAATCAAGAGCTAACCAGCGTTCACTGGATAGCCAATTGAACAGCACGGCTGCGAGTGTTAACACGCAGCTGAAACCAGCCTTGGGTTGCTTGGACATTCACCAGTGGTGAAACGAAAACCTGCTGGGAGTGGAGAACAAGATGAATTCAAGATTCGCCTGAATGAATGAAACATTCTGTAGTGTAGATTGCAATGGTTTCTGAGGTTTGTATTGTCTGAACTGGAAAAAGAAGAACTCACCAGTGTTGAGTCGCTAGACCGTGAACAGCACGGGTTCGAGTGTGAATAGACCGCTGAAAACCATCATTGCGTTACTTGAACATTCAGCAGTGGTGCAATGAAAACCTGCCGGGAGTGGAGATTCAGATGAATTCCAGATTCGCAGTGAATGAATGGAACATTCTCTAGTGGTGATTCCAATGATTTCTGAAGGCTGGGTTTTGTGGACACGAAAATGTAGAGCTGAACAGGGTGGAATGGATAGCCAAATGAACAGCACGTCTCGTAGTAAGAACAGGCCACTGAAAACCAGCTTGGGCTTAATTGGACATTCACAAGTGGTGTAACGAAAACCTGACGGGAGTTGAGAATTAGATGAATTTCAGATTTGCCGTCAATGAATGGAACATTCTGTGGAGGAGATACCAATTGTTTCTGAAGTTTGGGTTATGTGGACAGGAAAATGGAGCTGAAGAGGGTTGAGTGGATAGCAAATTGAACAGCACGGCTGAGAGTATGAGCAGGCCACTTAAAACCAGCATTGGCTTACTTGGATATTTACCAGTGGTGTCACGAAAACCTGCCGGGAGTGGAGATTCAGATGAATTCCAGATTCGCTGTGAATGAATGGAACATTCTGTAGTGGAGATAACAATGATTTCTCCAGTCTCTGTGGTGTGGACAGGAAAATGTAGAGCTGGCCAGGGTTGAGTGGATAGCCAATTGAACAGCACCACTGCGCTTGTGAAGAAAACACTTAAAACATTGGGTTACTTGGACATTCAACAGTGGTGTAACGAAAACCTGCCGGGAGTGGAGGTTCAGAGGAATTCCAGATTCGCAGTGAATGAATGGAACATTCTCTAGTGGAGATTCCAACGATTTCTGAAGGCTGGGTCGTGTGGAAGGAAAATCAAGAACTAATCAGGATTTAGTGGAAAGCCAATTGTATAGCATGGCTGCGAGTGTGAACATGCAGCTGAAAACCAGCATTGGGTTACTTGGACATTCATCAGTGGTGTAAGGAAAACCTGCATGGAGTGGAGAGTCAGTTGAATTCCACATTCGCAGTGAATGAATGGAACATTCTGTAGAGGAGATTCCAATGATTTCTGAAGCCTGTGTTGTGTGGACAGGAAAATGAAGAGCTGACCAGGCTTGAATCGATAGCCAAGTAAACAGCAGGGCTGCGAATATGAACAGGCCGCTGAAAACCAGCATTGGGTTACTTGGACATTCAACAGTGGTGTAATGAAAACCTGCGTGGAGTTGAGAGTCAGATGAATTCCAGATTCGCAGTGAATGAATGGAACATTCTGTAGTGGAGATAACAAAGATTTCTGAAGGCTGGTAGTGTGGTGGGACAATGAAGAGCTGAACAGGGTGGAGTGAATTGTCAATTAAACAGCACGGCTGCGAGTATGAACAGGCCTCTGAAAACCAGCATTGGCTTACTTGGACATTCACAAGTGGTGTAATGTTAACCAGGCGGGAGTGGAGAATCAGATAAACTCCAGACTCGCAGTGAATGAATGGAACATTCTGTAGTGGAGATTGCAATGATTTCTGAAATCTGGATTGTGGGGACACGAAAATGAAGAGCTGACCAGTGTTGAGTGGATAGCCTGTAAAAAGCCTCGGCTTCGAATGTGAACAGACCACTGAAAACCAGTATTGCATTACTTCGACTTTCAGCAGTGGTGTAACGAAAGCCTGCGTGGAGTGCAGATTCAGATGAATTCCAGATTCCCAGTGAATGAATGGAACATCCTGTAGTGGAGATTACAATGATTTCTGAAGGCTGGGTTGTGTGCACAGGAAAATGAGGAGCAAAACAGGTTGAGTGGATAGCCAATTGAACAGCACGGCTGCGAACATGAACAGGCCTCTGAAAACCAGCATTGTTTTACTTGGACATTCACAAGTGGTGTAAGATAAATCTGCAGGTAGTGGAGATTCAGTTGAATTCCAGATTCGCAGTGAATGAATGGAACATTCTGTACTGGAGATTGCAATGATTTCTCAAGTCTGGATTGTTTGGACATGAAAATGAAGAGCTGACCACAGTTGTGTGGATACCCAGTAAAAAGCAGGGCTTAGAGTGTGAACAGACCGCTGAAAACCAGCATTGTGTTACTTGGACATTCATAAGTGGTGTAATGAAAGCCTACCTGGAGTGCAGATTCAGATGAATTCCAGATTGGCAGTGAATGAATGGAACATTCTGTACTGGCGATTCCAATGATTTCTGAAGTCTGATATTGTGGAAAAGAAAATGAAAGGCTGACCAGGTTTGAGTGGATAGACAATTGAACAGCACACTGCGAGTGTGAAAAGGCGGCTGAAAACCAGCATTGGATTACTTGGTCATTCACCAGTGCTGTAATGAAAACCTGCCTGGAGCGGAGAGTCAGATGAATTGCAGAATCGCAGTGAATGAATGGAACAGTCTGTAGTGGAGAGCCCAATGATTTCTGAAGGCTGGTTTGTGTGGAGAGGAAAATGAAGAGCTGACCAATATTGAGTGGATAGCCCATTGAACAGCACTTCTGCGAGTTGAACATGCCTCTGAAAACCAGTATTGAGTTACTTGGACATTCACCAGTGGCGTAACGAAAACCTGCCAGGAGTGGAGGTTCAGAGGAATTCCAGATTCGCAGTGAATGAATGGAACATTCTCTAGTGGTGATTCCAATGATTTCTGAAGGCTGGGTTTTGTGGACACGAGAATGTAGAGCTGAACAGGGTGGAGTGGATAGCCAAATGAACAGCACGTCTCTTAGTATGAACAGGCCACTGAAAACCAGCATTGGCTTACTTGGACATTCACAAGTGGTGTAACGATAACCCGCCGGGAGTTGAGAGTCAGATGAATTTAAGATTCGCAGTGAATGAACGGAACATTCTGTGGAGGAGATACCAATTATTTCTGAAGGTTGGGTTATGAGGACAGGAAAATGTAGAGCTGAATAGGGTTGGGTGGATAGCAAATTGAACAGCACGGCTGAGTGTGTTAGCAGGCGGCTTAAAACCAGCATTGTCTTCCTTGGACATTTACCAGTGGTGTCACGAAAACCTTCCAGGAGTGGAGACTCTGATGAATTCCAGATTCGCGTGATTGAATGGAACATTCTGTAGTGGTGATTGCCAACATTTAGGAATCTGGATAGTCTGGACAGGATATTGAAGAGCTGACCGATATTGAGTGGATAGCCAATGAACAGCACGGTTTCGAGTGTGAACAGACCACTAAGAAGCAGCATTGCATTACTTGGACATTCATCAGTGGTGTAACGAAAGCCTTCCTGGAATGCAGATTCAGAGTATTTCCAGATTCACAGTGAATGAATGGAAATTTCTGTAGTAGAGATTCCAATGATTTCTGAACGCTGGGTTGTGTGGACAGGAAAATGAAGAGCTGACTAGGTTTGACTGGATTGCCAATTGAACAGCAAGGCTGTGAGTGTGAACAGCCGCTGAAAAACAGCATTGGATTACCTGGTCATTCACCAGTGTTGTTAGGAAAATCTGCCTGGTGTGGAGAGTCAGAGGAATTCCAGATTCGCAGGGAACGAATGGAACATTCTGAAGTGGAGATAAGAATGATTTCTGAAGGCTCGGTGTGTGGAAGGAAAATCCAGAGCTAACCAGCGTTCACTGGATAGCCAATTGAACAGCACGGCTGCGAGTGTTAACACGCAGCTGAAACCAGCCTTGGGTTGCTTGGACATTCACCAGTGGTGAAACGAAAACCTGCTGGGAGTGGAGAACAAGATGAATTCAAGATTCGCGTGAATGAATGAAACATTCTGTAGTGTAGATTGCAATGGTTTCTGAGGTTTGTATTGTCTGAACTGGAAAAAGAAGAACTCACCAGTGTTGAGTCGCTAGACCGTGAACAGCACGGGTTCGAGTGTGAATAGACCGCTGAAAACCATCATTGCGTTACTTGAACATTCAGCAGTGGTGCAATGAAAACCTGCCGGGAGTGGAGATTCAGATGAATTCCAGATTCGCAGTGAATGAATGGAACATTCTCTAGTGGTGATTCCAATGATTTCTGAAGGCTGGGTTTTGTGGACACGAAAATGTAGAGCTGAACAGGGTGGAATGGATAGCCAAATGAACAGCACGTCTCGTAGTAAGAACAGGCCACTGAAAACCAGCTTTGGCTTAATTGGACATTCACAAGTGGTGTAACGAAAACCTGACGGGAGTTGAGAATTAGATGAATTTCAGATTTGCCGTCAATGAATGGAACATTCTGTGGAGGAGATACCAATTGTTTCTGAAGTTTGGGTTATGTGGACAGGAAAATGGAGCTGAAGAGGGTTGAGTGGATAGCAAATTGAACAGGACGGCTGAGAGTATGAGCAGGCCACTTAAAACCCGCATTGGCTTACTTGGATATTTACCAGTGGTGTCACGAAAACCTGCCGGGAATGGAGATTCAGATGAATTCCAGATTCGCTGTGAATGAATGGAACATTCTGTAGTGGAGATAACAATGATTTCTCCAGTCTCTGTGGTGTGGACAGGAAAATGTAGAGCTGGCCAGGGTTGAGTGGATAGCCAATTGAACAGCACCACTGCGCTTGTGAAGAAAACACTTAAAACATTGGGTTACTTGGACATTCAACAGTGGTGTAACGAAAACCTGCCGGGAGTGGAGGTTCAGAGGAATTCCAGATTCGCAGTGAATGAATGGAACATTCTCTAGTGGAGATTCCAACGATTTCTGAAGGCTGGGTCGTGTGGAAGGAAAATCAAGAACTAATCAGGATTTAGTGGAAAGCCAATTGTATAGCATGGCTGCGAGTGTGAACATGCAGCTGAAAACCAGCATTGGGTTACTTGGACATTCATCAGTGGTGTAAGGAAAACCTGCATGGAGTGGAGAGTCAGTTGAATTCCACATTCGCAGTGAATGAATGGAACATTCTGTAGAGGAGATTCCAATGATTTCTGAAGCCTGTGTTGTGTGGACAGGAAAATGAAGAGCTGACCAGGCTTGAATCGATAGCCAAGTAAACAGCAGGGCTGCGAATATGAACAGGCCGCTGAAAACCAGCATTGGGTTACTTGGACATTCAACAGTGGTGTAATGAAAACCTGCGTGGAGTTGAGAGTCAGATGAATTCCAGATTCGCAGTGAATGAATGGAACATTCTGTAGTGGAGATAACAAAGATTTCTGAAGGCTGGTAGTGTGGTGGGACAATGAAGAGCTGAACAGGGTGGAGTGAATTGTCAATTAAACAGCACGGCTGCGAGTATGAACAGGCCTCTGAAAACCAGCATTGGCTTACTTGGACATTCACAAGTGGTGTAATGTTAACCAGGCGGGAGTGGAGAATCAGATAAACTCCAGACTCGCAGTGAATGAATGGAACATTCTGTAGTGGAGATTGCAATGATTTCTGAAATCTGGATTGTGGGGACACGAAAATGAAGAGCTGACCAGTGTTGAGTGGATAGCCTGTAAAAAGCCTCGGCTTCGAATGTGAACAGACCACTGAAAACCAGTATTGCATTACTTCGACTTTCAGCAGTGGTGTAACGAAAGCCTGCGTGGAGTGCAGATTCAGATGAATTCCAGATTCCCAGTGAATGAATGGAACATCCTGTAGTGGAGATTACAATGATTTCTGAAGGCTGGGTTGTGTGCACAGGAAAATGAGGAGCAAAACAGGTTGAGTGGATAGCCAATTGAACAGCACGACTGCGAACATGAACAGGCCTCTGAAAACCAGCATTGTTTTACTTGGACATTCACAAGTGGTGTAAGATAAATCTGCAGGTAGTGGAGATTCAGTTGAATTCCAGATTCGCAGTGAATGAATGGAACATTCTGTACTGGAGATTGCAATGATTTCTCAAGTCTGGATTGTTTGGACATGAAAATGAAGAGCTGACCACAGTTGTGTGGATACCCAGTAAAAAGCAGGGCTTAGAGTGTGAACAGACCGCTGAAAACCAGCATTGTGTTACTTGGACATTCATAAGTGGTGTAATGAAAGCCTACCTGGAGTGCAGATTCAGATGAATTCCAGATTGGCAGTGAATGAATGGAACATTCTGTACTGGCGATTCCAATGATTTCTGAAGTCTGATATTGTGGAAAAGAAAATGAAAGGCTGACCAGGTTTGAGTGGATAGACAATTGAACAGCACACTGCGAGTGTGAAAAGGCGGCTGAAAACCAGCATTGGATTACTTGGTCATTCACCAGTGCTGTAATGAAAACCTGCCTGGAGCGGAGAGTCAGATGAATTGCAGAATCGCAGTGAATGAATGGAACAGTCTGTAGTGGAGAGCCCAATGATTTCTGAAGGCTGGTTTGTGTGGAGAGGAAAATGAAGAGCTGACCAATATTGAGTGGATAGCCCATTGAACAGCACTTCTGCGAGTTGAACATGCCTCTGAAAACCAGTATTGAGTTACTTGGACATTCACCAGTGGCGTAACGAAAACCTGCCAGGAGTGGAGGTTCAGAGGAATTCCAGATTCGCAGTGAATGAATGGAACATTCTCTAGTGGTGATTCCAATGATTTCTGAAGGCTGGGTTTTGTGGACACGAGAATGTAGAGCTGAACAGGGTGGAGTGGATAGCCAAATGAACAGCACGTCTCTTAGTATGAACAGGCCACTGAAAACCAGCATTGGCTTACTTGGACATTCACAAGTGGTGTAACGATAACCCGCCGGGAGTTGAGAGTCAGATGAATTTAAGATTCGCAGTGAATGAACGGAACATTCTGTGGAGGAGATACCAATTATTTCTGAAGGTTGGGTTATGAGGACAGGAAAATGTAGAGCTGAATAGGGTTGGGTGGATAGCAAATTGAACAGCACGGCTGAGTGTGTTAGCAGGCGGCTTAAAACCAGCATTGTCTTCCTTGGACATTTACCAGTGGTGTCACGAAAACCTTCCAGGAGTGGAGACTCTGATGAATTCCAGATTCGCGTGATTGAATGGAACATTCTGTAGTGGTGATTGCCAACATTTAGGAATCTGGATAGTCTGGACAGGATATTGAAGAGCTGACCGATATTGAGTGGATAGCCAATGAACAGCACGGTTTCGAGTGTGAACAGACCACTAAGAAGCAGCATTGCATTACTTGGACATTCATCAGTGGTGTAACGAAAGCCTTCCTGGAATGCAGATTCAGAGTATTTCCAGATTCACAGTGAATGAATGGAAATTTCTGTAGTAGAGATTCCAATGATTTCTGAACGCTGGGTTGTGTGGACAGGAAAATGAAGAGCTGACTAGGTTTGACTGGATTGCCAATTGAACAGCAAGGCTGTGAGTGTGAACAGCCGCTGAAAAACAGCATTGGATTACCTGGTCATTCACCAGTGTTGTTAGGAAAATCTGCCTGGTGTGGAGAGTCAGAGGAATTCCAGATTCGCAGGGAACGAATGGAACATTCTGAAGTGGAGATAAGAATGATTTCTGAAGGCTCGGTGTGTGGAAGGAAAATCCAGAGCTAACCAGCGTTCACTGGATAGCCAATTGAACAGCACGGCTGCGAGTGTTAACACGCAGCTGAAACCAGCCTTGGGTTGCTTGGACATTCACCAGTGGTGAAACGAAAACCTGCTGGGAGTGGAGAACAAGATGAATTCAAGATTCGCGTGAATGAATGAAACATTCTGTAGTGTAGATTGCAATGGTTTCTGAGGTTTGTATTGTCTGAACTGGAAAAAGAAGAACTCACCAGTGTTGAGTCGCTAGACCGTGAACAGCACGGGTTCGAGTGTGAATAGACCGCTGAAAACCATCATTGCGTTACTTGAACATTCAGCAGTGGTGCAATGAAAACCTGCCGGGAGTGGAGATTCAGATGAATTCCAGATTCGCAGTGAATGAATGGAACATTCTCTAGTGGTGATTCCAATGATTTCTGAAGGCTGGGTTTTGTGGACACGAAAATGTAGAGCTGAACAGGGTGGAATGGATAGCCAAATGAACAGCACGTCTCGTAGTAAGAACAGGCCACTGAAAACCAGCTTTGGCTTAATTGGACATTCACAAGTGGTGTAACGAAAACCTGACGGGAGTTGAGAATTAGATGAATTTCAGATTTGCCGTCAATGAATGGAACATTCTGTGGAGGAGATACCAATTGTTTCTGAAGTTTGGGTTATGTGGACAGGAAAATGGAGCTGAAGAGGGTTGAGTGGATAGCAAATTGAACAGCACGGCTGAGAGTATGAGCAGGCCACTTAAAACCAGCATTGGCTTACTTGGATATTTACCAGTGGTGTCACGAAAACCTGCCGGGAGTGGAGATTCAGATGAATTCCAGATTCGCTGTGAATGAATGGAACATTCTGTAGTGGAGATAACAATGATTTCTCCAGTCTCTGTGGTGTGGACAGGAAAATGTAGAGCTGGCCAGGGTTGAGTGGATAGCCAATTGAACAGCACCACTGCGCTTGTGAAGAAAACACTTAAAACATTGGGTTACTTGGACATTCAACAGTGGTGTAACGAAAACCTGCCGGGAGTGGAGGTTCAGAGGAATTCCAGATTCGCAGTGAATGAATGGAACATTCTCTGGTGGAGATTCCAACGATTTCTGAAGGCTGGGTCGTGTGGAAGGAAAATCAAGAACTAATCAGGATTTAGTGGAAAGCCAATTGTATAGCATGGCTGCGAGTGTGAACATGCAGCTGAAAACCAGCATTGGGTTACTTGGACATTCATCAGTGGTGTAAGGAAAACCTGCATGGAGTGGAGAGTCAGTTGAATTCCACATTCGCAGTGAATGAATGGAACATTCTGTAGAGGAGATTCCAATGATTTCTGAAGCCTGTGTTGTGTGGACAGGAAAATGAAGAGCTGACCAGGCTTGAATCGATAGCCAAGTAAACAGCAGGGCTGCGAATATGAACAGGCCGCTGAAAACCAGCATTGGGTTACTTGGACATTCAACAGTGGTGTAATGAAAACCTGCGTGGAGTTGAGAGTCAGATGAATTCCAGATTCGCAGTGAATGAATGGAACATACTGTAGTGGAGATAACAAAGATTTCTGAAGGCTGGTAGTGTGGTGGGACAATGAAGAGCTGAACAGGGTGGAGTGAATTGTCAATTAAACAGCACGGCTGCGAGTATGAACAGGCCTCTGAAAACCAGCATTGGCTTACTTGGACATTCACAAGTGGTGTAATGTTAACCAGGCGGGAGTGGAGAATCAGATAAACTCCAGACTCGCAGTGAATGAATGGAACATTCTGTAGTGGAGATTGCAATGATTTCTGAAATCTGGATTGTGGGGACACGAAAATGAAGAGCTGACCAGTGTTGAGTGGATAGCCTGTAAAAAGCCTCGGCTTCGAATGTGAACAGACCACTGAAAACCAGTATTGCATTACTTCGACTTTCAGCAGTGGTGTAACGAAAGCCTGCGTGGAGTGCAGATTCAGATGAATTCCAGATTCCCAGTGAATGAATGGAACATCCTGTAGTGGAGATTACAATGATTTCTGAAGGCTGGGTTGTGTGCACAGGAAAATGAGGAGCAAAACAGGTTGAGTGGATAGCCAATTGAACAGCACGACTGCGAATATGAACAGGCCTCTGAAAACCAGCATTGTTTTACTTGGACATTCACAAGTGGTGTAAGATAAATCTGCAGGTAGTGGAGATTCAGTTGAATTCCAGATTCGCAGTGAATGAATGGAACATTCTGTACTGGAGATTGCAATGATTTCTCAAGTCTGGATTGTTTGGACATGAAAATGAAGAGCTGACCACAGTTGTGTGGATACCCAGTAAAAAGCAGGGCTTAGAGTGTGAACAGACCGCTGAAAACCAGCATTGTGTTACTTGGACATTCATAAGTGGTGTAATGAAAGCCTACCTGGAGTGCAGATTCAGATGAATTCCAGATTGGCAGTGAATGAATGGAACATTCTGTACTGGCGATTCCAATGATTTCTGAAGTCTGATATTGTGGAAAAGAAAATGAAAGGCTGACCAGGTTTGAGTGGATAGACAATTGAACAGCACACTGCGAGTGTGAAAAGGCGGCTGAAAACCAGCATTGGATTACTTGGTCATTCACCAGTGCTGTAATGAAAACCTGCCTGGAGCGGAGAGTCAGATGAATTGCAGAATCGCAGTGAATGAATGGAACAGTCTGTAGTGGAGAGCCCAATGATTTCTGAAGGCTGGTTTGTGTGGAGAGGAAAATGAAGAGCTGACCAATATTGAGTGGATAGCCCATTGAACAGCACTTCTGCGAGTTGAACATGCCTCTGAAAACCAGTATTGAGTTACTTGGACATTCACCAGTGGCGTAACGAAAACCTGCCAGGAGTGGAGGTTCAGAGGAATTCCAGATTCGCAGTGAATGAATGGAACATTCTCTAGTGGTGATTCCAATGATTTCTGAAGGCTGGGTTTTGTGGACACGAAAATGTAGAGCTGAACAGGGTGGAGTGGATAGCCAAATGAACAGCACGTCTCTTAGTATGAACAGGCCACTGAAAACCAGCATTGGCTTACTTGGACATTCACAAGTGGTGTAACGATAACCCGCCGGGAGTTGAGAGTCAGATGAATTTAAGATTTGCAGTGAATGAACGGAACATTCTGTGGAGGAGATACCAATTATTTCTGAAGGTTGGGTTATGAGGACAGGAAAATGTAGAGCTGAATAGGGTTGGGTGGATAGCAAATTGAACAGCACGGCTGAGTGTGTTAGCAGGCGGCTTAAAACCAGCATTGTCTTCCTTGGACATTTACCAGTGGTGTCACGAAAACCTTCCAGGAGTGGAGACTCTGATGAATTCCAGATTCGCGTGATTGAATGGAACATTCTGTAGTGGTGATTGCCAACATTTAGGAATCTGGATAGTCTGGACAGGATATTGAAGAGCTGACGGATATTGAGTGGATAGCCAATGAACAGCACGGTTTCGAGTGTGAACAGACCACTAAGAAGCAGCATTGCATTACTTGGACATTCATCAGTGGTGTAACGAAAGCCTTCCTGGAATGCAGATTCAGAGTATTTCCAGATTCACAGTGAATGAATGGAAATTTCTGTAGTAGAGATTCCAATGATTTCTGAACGCTGGGTTGTGTGGACAGGAAAATGAAGAGCTGACTAGGTTTGACTGGATTGCCAATTGAACAGCAAGGCTGTGAGTGTGAACAGCCGCTGAAAACCAGCATTGGATTACCTGGTCATTCACCAGTGTTGTTAGGAAAATCTGCCTGGTGTGGAGAGTCAGAGGAATTCCAGATTCGCAGGGAACGAATGGAACATTCTGAAGTGGAGATAAGAATGATTTCTGAAGGCTCGGTGTGTGGAAGGAAAATCAAGAGCTCACCAGCGTTCACTGGATAGCCAATTGAACAGCACGGCTGCGAGTGTTAACACGCAGCTGAAACCAGCCTTGGGTTGCTTGGACATTCACCAGTGGTGAAACGAAATCCTGCTGGGAGTGGAGAACAAGATGAATTCAAGATTCGCCTGAATGAATGAAACATTCTGTAGTGTAGATTGCAATGGTTTCTGAGGTTTGTATTGTCTGAACTGGAAAAAGAAGAACTCACCAGTGTTGAGTCGCTAGACCGTGAACAGCACGGGTTCGAGTGTGAATAGACCGCTGAAAACCATCATTGCGTTACTTGAACATTCAGCAGTGGTGCAATGAAAACCTGCCGGGAGTGGAGATTCAGATGAATTCCAGATTCGCAGTGAATGAATGGAACATTCTCTAGTGGTGATTCCAATGATTTCTGAAGGCTGGGTTTTGTGGACACGAAAATGTAGAGCTGAACAGGGTGGAATGGATAGCCAAATGAACAGCACGTCTCGTAGTAAGAACAGGCCACTGAAAACCAGCTTGGGCTTAATTGGACATTCACAAGTGGTGTAACGAAAACCTGACGGGAGTTGAGAATTAGATGAATTTCAGATTTGCCGTCAATGAATGGAACATTCTGTGGAGGAGATACCAATTGTTTCTGAAGTTTGGGTTATGTGGACAGGAAAATGGAGCTGAAGAGGGTTGAGTGGATAGCAAATTGAACAGCACGGCTGAGAGTATGAGCAGGCCACTTAAAACCAGCATTGGCTTACTTGGATATTTACCAGTGGTGTCACGAAAACCTGCCGGGAGTGGAGATTCAGATGAATTCCAGATTCGCTGTGAATGAATGGAACATTCTGTAGTGGAGATAACAATGATTTCTCCAGTCTCTGTGGTGTGGACAGGAAAATGTAGAGCTGGCCAGGGTTGAGTGGATAGCCAATTGAACAGCACCACTGCGCTTGTGAAGAAAACACTTAAAACATTGGGTTACTTGGACATTCAACAGTGGTGTAACGAAAACCTGCCGGGAGTGGAGGTTCAGAGGAATTCCAGATTCGCAGTGAATGAATGGAACATTCTCTAGTGGAGATTCCAACGATTTCTGAAGGCTGGGTCGTGTGGAAGGAAAATCAAGAACTAATCAGGATTTAGTGGAAAGCCAATTGTATAGCATGGCTGCGAGTGTGAACATGCAGCTGAAAACCAGCATTGGGTTACTTGGACATTCATCAGTGGTGTAAGGAAAACCTGCATGGAGTGGAGAGTCAGTTGAATTCCACATTCGCAGTGAATGAATGGAACATTCTGTAGAGGAGATTCCAATGATTTCTGAAGCCTGTGTTGTGTGGACAGGAAAATGAAGAGCTGACCAGGCTTGAATCGATAGCCAAGTAAACAGCAGGGCTGCGAATATGAACAGGCCGCTGAAAACCAGCATTGGGTTACTTGGACATTCAACAGTGGTGTAATGAAAACCTGCGTGGAGTTGAGAGTCAGATGAATTCCAGATTCGCAGTGAATGAATGGAACATTCTGTAGTGGAGATAACAAAGATTTCTGAAGGCTGGTAGTGTGGTGGGACAATGAAGAGCTGAACAGGGTGGAGTGAATTGTCAATTAAACAGCACGGCTGCGAGTATGAACAGGCCTCTGAAAACCAGCATTGGCTTACTTGGACATTCACAAGTGGTGTAATGTTAACCAGGCGGGAGTGGAGAATCAGATAAACTCCAGACTCGCAGTGAATGAATGGAACATTCTGTAGTGGAGATTGCAATGATTTCTGAAATCTGGATTGTGGGGACACGAAAATGAAGAGCTGACCAGTGTTGAGTGGATAGCCTGTAAAAAGCCTCGGCTTCGAATGTGAACAGACCACTGAAAACCAGTATTGCATTACTTCGACTTTCAGCAGTGGTGTAACGAAAGCCTGCGTGGAGTGCAGATTCAGATGAATTCCAGATTCCCAGTGAATGAATGGAACATCCTGTAGTGGAGATTACAATGATTTCTGAAGGCTGGGTTGTGTGCACAGGAAAATGAGGAGCAAAACAGGTTGAGTGGATAGCCAATTGAACAGCACGACTGCGAACATGAACAGGCCTCTGAAAACCAGCATTGTTTTACTTGGACATTCACAAGTGGTGTAAGATAAATCTGCAGGTAGTGGAGATTCAGTTGAATTCCAGATTCGCAGTGAATGAATGGAACATTCTGTACTGGAGATTGCAATGATTTCTCAAGTCTGGATTGTTTGGACATGAAAATGAAGAGCTGACCACAGTTGTGTGGATACCCAGTAAAAAGCAGGGCTTAGAGTGTGAACAGACCGCTGAAAACCAGCATTGTGTTACTTGGACATTCATAAGTGGTGTAATGAAAGCCTACCTGGAGTGCAGATTCAGATGAATTCCAGATTGGCAGTGAATGAATGGAACATTCTGTACTGGCGATTCCAATGATTTCTGAAGTCTGATATTGTGGAAAAGAAAATGAAAGGCTGACCAGGTTTGAGTGGATAGACAATTGAACAGCACACTGCGAGTGTGAAAAGGCGGCTGAAAACCAGCATTGGATTACTTGGTCATTCACCAGTGCTGTAATGAAAACCTGCCTGGAGCGGAGAGTCAGATGAATTGCAGAATCGCAGTGAATGAATGGAACAGTCTGTAGTGGAGAGCCCAATGATTTCTGAAGGCTGGTTTGTGTGGAGAGGAAAATGAAGAGCTGACCAATATTGAGTGGATAGCCCATTGAACAGCACTTCTGCGAGTTGGACATGCCTCTGAAAACCAGTATTGAGTTACTTGGACATTCACCAGTGGCGTAACGAAAACCTGCCAGGAGTGGAGGTTCAGAGGAATTCCAGATTCGCAGTGAATGAATGGAACATTCTCTAGTGGTGATTCCAATGATTTCTGAAGGCTGGGTTTTGTGGACACGAAAATGTAGAGCTGAACAGGGTGGAGTGGATAGCCAAATGAACAGCACGTCTCTTAGTATGAACAGGCCACTGAAAACCAGCATTGGCTTACTTGGACATTCACAAGTGGTGTAACGATAACCCGCCGGGAGTTGAGAGTCAGATGAATTTAAGATTCGCAGTGAATGAACGGAACATTCTGTGGAGGAGATACCAATTATTTCTGAAGGTTGGGTTATGAGGACAGGAAAATGTAGAGCTGAATAGGGTTGGGTGGATAGCAAATTGAACAGCACGGCTGAGTGTGTTAGCAGGCGGCTTAAAACCAGCATTGTCTTCCTTGGACATTTACCAGTGGTGTCACGAAAACCTTCCAGGAGTGGAGACTCTGATGAATTCCAGATTCGCGTGATTGAATGGAACATTCTGTAGTGGTGATTGGCAACATTTAGGAATCTGGATAGTCTGGACAGGATATTGAAGAGCTGACCGATATTGAGTGGATAGCCAATGAACAGCACGGTTTCGAGTGTGAACAGACCACTAAGAAGCAGCATTGCATTACTTGGACATTCATCAGTGGTGTAACGAAAGCCTTCCTGGAATGCAGATTCAGAGTATTTCCAGATTCACAGTGAATGAATGGAAATTTCTGTAGTAGAGATTCCAATGATTTCTGAACGCTGGGTTGTGTGGACAGGAAAATGAAGAGCTGACTAGGTTTGACTGGATTGCCAATTGAACAGCAAGGCTGTGAGTGTGAACAGCCGCTGAAAACCAGCATTGGATTACCTGGTCATTCACCAGTGTTGTTAGGAAAATCTGCCTGGTGTGGAGAGTCAGAGGAATTCCAGATTCGCAGGGAACGAATGGAACATTCTGAAGTGGAGATAAGAATGATTTCTGAAGGCTCGGTGTGTGGAAGGAAAATCAAGAGCTCACCAGCGTTCACTGGATAGCCAATTGAACAGCACGGCTGCGAGTGTTAACACGCAGCTGAAACCAGCCTTGGGTTGCTTGGACATTCACCAGTGGTGAAACGAAAACCTGCTGGGAGTGGAGAACAAGATGAATTCAAGATTCGCCTGAATGAATGAAACATTCTGTAGTGTAGATTGCAATGGTTTCTGAGGTTTGTATTGTCTGAACTGGAAAAAGAAGAACTCACCAGTGTTGAGTCGCTAGACCGTGAACAGCACGGGTTCGAGTGTGAATAGACCGCTGAAAACCATCATTGCGTTACTTGAACATTCAGCAGTGGTGCAATGAAAACCTGCCGGGAGTGGAGATTCAGATGAATTCCAGATTCGCAGTGTATGAATGGAACATTCTCTAGTGGTGATTCCAATGATTTCTGAAGGCTGGGTTTTGTGGACACGAAAATGTAGAGCTGAACAGGGTGGAATGGATAGCCAAATGAACAGCACGTCTCGTAGTAAGAACAGGCCACTGAAAACCAGCTTTGGCTTAATTGGACATTCACAAGTGGTGTAACGAAAACCTGACGGGAGTTGAGAATTAGATGAATTTCAGATTTGCCGTCAATGAATGGAACATTCTGTGGAGGAGATACCAATTGTTTCTGAAGTTTGGGTTATGTGGACAGGAAAATGGAGCTGAAGAGGGTTGAGTGGATAGCAAATTGAACAGCACGGCTGAGAGTATGAGCAGGCCACTTAAAACCAGCATTGGCTTACTTGGATATTTACCAGTGGTGTCACGAAAACCTGCCGGGAGTGGAGATTCAGATGAATTCCAGATTCGCTGTGAATGAATGGAACATTCTGTAGTGGAGATAACAATGATTTCTCCAGTCTCTGTGGTGTGGACAGGAAAATGTAGAGCTGGCCAGGGTTGAGTGGATAGCCAATTGAACAGCACCACTGCGCTTGTGAAGAAAACACTTAAAACATTGGGTTACTTGGACATTCAACAGTGGTGTAACGAAAACCTGCCGGGAGTGGAGGTTCAGAGGAATTCCAGATTCGCAGTGAATGAATGGAACATTCTCTAGTGGAGATTCCAACGATTTCTGAAGGCTGGGTCGTGTGGAAGGAAAATCAAGAACTAATCAGGATTTAGTGGAAAGCCAATTGTATAGCATGGCTGCGAGTGTGAACATGCAGCTGAAAACCAGCATTGGGTTACTTGGACATTCATCAGTGGTGTAAGGAAAACCTGCATGGAGTGGAGAGTCAGTTGAATTCCACATTCGCAGTGAATGAATGGAACATTCTGTAGAGGAGATTCCAATGATTTCTGAAGCCTGTGTTGTGTGGACAGGAAAATGAAGAGCTGACCAGGCTTGAATCGATAGCCAAGTAAACAGCAGGGCTGCGAATATGAACAGGCCGCTGAAAACCAGCATTGGGTTACTTGGACATTCAACAGTGGTGTAATGAAAACCTGCGTGGAGTTGAGAGTCAGATGAATTCCAGATTCGCAGTGAATGAATGGAACATTCTGTAGTGGAGATAACAAAGATTTCTGAAGGCTGGTAGTGTGGTGGGACAATGAAGAGCTGAACAGGGTGGAGTGAATTGTCAATTAAACAGCACGGCTGCGAGTATGAACAGGCCTCTGAAAACCAGCATTGGCTTACTTGGACATTCACAAGTGGTGTAATGTTAACCAGGCGGGAGTGGAGAATCAGATAAACTCCAGACTCGCAGTGAATGAATGGAACATTCTGTAGTGGAGATTGCAATGATTTCTGAAATCTGGATTGTGGGGACACGAAAATGAAGAGCTGACCAGTGTTGAGTGGATAGCCTGTAAAAAGCCTCGGCTTCGAATGTGAACAGACCACTGAAAACCAGTATTGCATTACTTCGACTTTCAGCAGTGGTGTAACGAAAGCCTGCGTGGAGTGCAGATTCAGATGAATTCCAGATTCCCAGTGAATGAATGGAACATCCTGTAGTGGAGATTACAATGATTTCTGAAGGCTGGGTTGTGTGCACAGGAAAATGAGGAGCAAAACAGGTTGAGTGGATAGCCAATTGAACAGCACGACTGCGAACATGAACAGGCCTCTGAAAACCAGCATTGTTTTACTTGGACATTCACAAGTGGTGTAAGATAAATCTGCAGGTAGTGGAGATTCAGTTGAATTCCAGATTCGCAGTGAATGAATGGAACATTCTGTACTGGAGATTGCAATGATTTCTCAAGTCTGGATTGTTTGGACATGAAAATGAAGAGCTGACCACAGTTGTGTGGATACCCAGTAAAAAGCAGGGCTTAGAGTGTGAACAGACCGCTGAAAACCAGCATTGTGTTACTTGGACATTCATAAGTGGTGTAATGAAAGCCTACCTGGAGTGCAGATTCAGATGAATTCCAGATTGGCAGTGAATGAATGGAACATTCTGTACTGGCGATTCCAATGATTTCTGAAGTCTGATATTGTGGAAAAGAAAATGAAAGGCTGACCAGGTTTGAGTGGATAGACAATTGAACAGCACACTGCGAGTGTGAAAAGGCGGCTGAAAACCAGCATTGGATTACTTGGTCATTCACCAGTGCTGTAATGAAAACCTGCCTGGAGCGGAGAGTCAGATGAATTGCAGAATCGCAGTGAATGAATGGAACAGTCTGTAGTGGAGAGCCCAATGATTTCTGAAGGCTGGTTTGTGTGGAGAGGAAAATGAAGAGCTGACCAATATTGAGTGGATAGCCCATTGAACAGCACTTCTGCGAGTTGAACATGCCTCTGAAAACCAGTATTGAGTTACTTGGACATTCACCAGTGGCGTAACGAAAACCTGCCAGGAGTGGAGGTTCAGAGGAATTCCAGATTCGCAGTGAATGAATGGAACATTCTCTAGTGGTGATTCCAATGATTTCTGAAGGCTGGGTTTTGTGGACACGAAAATGTAGAGCTGAACAGGGTGGAGTGGATAGCCAAATGAACAGCACGTCTCTTAGTATGAACAGGCCACTGAAAACCAGCATTGGCTTACTTGGACATTCACAAGTGGTGTAACGATAACCCGCCGGGAGTTGAGAGTCAGATGAATTTAAGATTCGCAGTGAATGAACGGAACATTCTGTGGAGGAGATACCAATTATTTCTGAAGGTTGGGTTATGAGGACAGGAAAATGTAGAGCTGAATAGGGTTGGGTGGATAGCAAATTGAACAGCACGGCTGAGTGTGTTAGCAGGCGGCTTAAAACCAGCATTGTCTTCCTTGGACATTTACCAGTGGTGTCACGAAAACCTTCCAGGAGTGGAGACTCTGATGAATTCCAGATTCGCGTGATTGAATGGAACATTCTGTAGTGGTGATTGCCAACATTTAGGAATCTGGATAGTCTGGACAGGATATTGAAGAGCTGACCGATATTGAGTGGATAGCCAATGAACAGCACGGTTTCGAGTGTGAACAGACCACTAAGAAGCAGCATTGCATTACTTGGACATTCATCAGTGGTGTAACGAAAGCCTTCCTGGAATGCAGATTCAGAGTATTTCCAGATTCACAGTGAATGAATGGAAATTTCTGTAGTAGAGATTCCAATGATTTCTGAACGCTGGGTTGTGTGGACAGGAAAATGAAGAGCTGACTAGGTTTGACTGGATTGCCAATTGAACAGCAAGGCTGTGAGTGTGAACAGCCGCTGAAAACCAGCATTGGATTACCTGGTCATTCACCAGTGTTGTTAGGAAAATCTGCCTGGTGTGGAGAGTCAGAGGAATTCCAGATTCGCAGGGAACGAATGGAACATTCTGAAGTGGAGATAAGAATGATTTCTGAAGGCTCGGTGTGTGGAAGGAAAATCAAGAGCTCACCAGCGTTCACTGGATAGCCAATTGAACAGCACGGCTGCGAGTGTTAACACGCAGCTGAAACCAGCCTTGGGTTGCTTGGACATTCACCAGTGGTGAAACGAAAACCTGCTGGGAGTGGAGAACAAGATGAATTCAAGATTCGCCTGAATGAATGAAACATTCTGTAGTGTAGATTGCAATGGTTTCTGAGGTTTGTATTGTCTGAACTGGAAAAAGAAGAACTCACCAGTGTTGAGTCGCTAGACCGTGAACAGCACGGGTTCGAGTGTGAATAGACCGCTGAAAACCATCATTGCGTTACTTGAACATTCAGCAGTGGTGCAATGAAAACCTGCCGGGAGTGGAGATTCAGATGAATTCCAGATTCGCAGTGAATGAATGGAACATTCTCTAGTGGTGATTCCAATGATTTCTGAAGGCTGGGTTTTGTGGACACGAAAATGTAGAGCTGAACAGGGTGGAATGGATAGCCAAATGAACAGCACGTCTCGTAGTAAGAACAGGCCACTGAAAACCAGCTTTGGCTTAATTGGACATTCACAAGTGGTGTAACGAAAACCTGACGGGAGTTGAGAATTAGATGAATTTCAGATTTGCCGTCAATGAATGGAACATTCTGTGGAGGAGATACCAATTGTTTCTGAAGTTTGGGTTATGTGGACAGGAAAATGGAGCTGAAGAGGGTTGAGTGGATAGCAAATTGAACAGCACGGCTGAGAGTATGAGCAGGCCACTTAAAACCAGCATTGGCTTACTTGGATATTTACCAGTGGTGTCACGAAAACCTGCCGGGAGTGGAGATTCAGATGAATTCCAGATTCGCTGTGAATGAATGGAACATTCTGTAGTGGAGATAACAATGATTTCTCCAGTCTCTGTGGTGTGGACAGGAAAATGTAGAGCTGGCCAGGGTTGAGTGGATAGCCAATTGAACAGCACCACTGCGCTTGTGAAGAAAACACTTAAAACATTGGGTTACTTGGACATTCAACAGTGGTGTAACGAAAACCTGCCGGGAGTGGAGGTTCAGAGGAATTCCAGATTCGCAGTGAATGAATGGAACATTCTCTAGTGGAGATTCCAACGATTTCTGAAGGCTGGGTCGTGTGGAAGGAAAATCAAGAACTAATCAGGATTTAGTGGAAAGCCAATTGTATAGCATGGCTGCGAGTGTGAACATGCAGCTGAAAACCAGCATTGGGTTACTTGGACATTCATCAGTGGTGTAAGGAAAACCTGCATGGAGTGGAGAGTCAGTTGAATTCCACATTCGCAGTGAATGAATGGAACATTCTGTAGAGGAGATTCCAATGATTTCTGAAGCCTGTGTTGTGTGGACAGGAAAATGAAGAGCTGACCAGGCTTGAATCGATAGCCAAGTAAACAGCAGGGCTGCGAATATGAACAGGCCGCTGAAAACCAGCATTGGGTTACTTGGACATTCAACAGTGGTGTAATGAAAACCTGCGTGGAGTTGAGAGTCAGATGAATTCCAGATTCGCAGTGAATGAATGGAACATTCTGTAGTGGAGATAACAAAGATTTCTGAAGGCTGGTAGTGTGGTGGGACAATGAAGAGCTGAACAGGGTGGAGTGAATTGTCAATTAAACAGCACGGCTGCGAGTATGAACAGGCCTCTGAAAACCAGCATTGGCTTACTTGGACATTCACAAGTGGTGTAATGTTAACCAGGCGGGAGTGGAGAATCAGATAAACTCCAGACTCGCAGTGAATGAATGGAACATTCTGTAGTGGAGATTGCAATGATTTCTGAAATCTGGATTGTGGGGACACGAAAATGAAGAGCTGACCAGTGTTGAGTGGATAGCCTGTAAAAAGCCTCGGCTTCGAATGTGAACAGACCACTGAAAACCAGTATTGCATTACTTCGACTTTCAGCAGTGGTGTAACGAAAGCCTGCGTGGAGTGCAGATTCAGATGAATTCCAGATTCCCAGTGAATGAATGGAACATCCTGTAGTGGAGATTACAATGATTTCTGAAGGCTGGGTTGTGTGCACAGGAAAATGAGGAGCAAAACAGGTTGAGTGGATAGCCAATTGAACAGCACGACTGCGAACATGAACAGGCCTCTGAAAACCAGCATTGTTTTACTTGGACATTCACAAGTGGTGTAAGATAAATCTGCAGGTAGTGGAGATTCAGTTGAATTCCAGATTCGCAGTGAATGAATGGAACATTCTGTACTGGAGATTGCAATGATTTCTCAAGTCTGGATTGTTTGGACATGAAAATGAAGAGCTGACCACAGTTGTGTGGATACCCAGTAAAAAGCAGGGCTTAGAGTGTGAACAGACCGCTGAAAACCAGCATTGTGTTACTTGGACATTCATAAGTGGTGTAATGAAAGCCTACCTGGAGTGCAGATTCAGATGAATTCCAGATTGGCAGTGAATGAATGGAACATTCTGTACTGGCGATTCCAATGATTTCTGAAGTCTGATATTGTGGAAAAGAAAATGAAAGGCTGACCAGGTTTGAGTGGATAGACAATTGAACAGCACACTGCGAGTGTGAAAAGGCGGCTGAAAACCAGCATTGGATTACTTGGTCATTCACCAGTGCTGTAATGAAAACCTGCCTGGAGCGGAGAGTCAGATGAATTGCAGAATCGCAGTGAATGAATGGAACAGTCTGTAGTGGAGAGCCCAATGATTTCTGAAGGCTGGTTTGTGTGGAGAGGAAAATGAAGAGCTGACCAATATTGAGTGGATAGCCCATTGAACAGCACTTCTGCGAGTTGAACATGCCTCTGAAAACCAGTATTGAGTTACTTGGACATTCACCAGTGGCGTAACGAAAACCTGCCAGGAGTGGAGGTTCAGAGGAATTCCAGATTCGCAGTGAATGAATGGAACATTCTCTAGTGGTGATTCCAATGATTTCTGAAGGCTGGGTTTTGTGGACACGAAAATGTAGAGCTGAACAGGGTGGAGTGGATAGCCAAATGAACAGCACGTCTCTTAGTATGAACAGGCCACTGAAAACCAGCATTGGCTTACTTGGACATTCACAAGTGGTGTAACGATAACCCGCCGGGAGTTGAGAGTCAGATGAATTTAAGATTCGCAGTGAATGAACGGAACATTCTGTGGAGGAGATACCAATTATTTCTGAAGGTTGGGTTATGAGGACAGGAAAATGTAGAGCTGAATAGGGTTGGGTGGATAGCAAATTGAACAGCACGGCTGAGTGTGTTAGCAGGCGGCTTAAAACCAGCATTGTCTTCCTTGGACATTTACCAGTGGTGTCACGAAAACCTTCCAGGAGTGGAGACTCTGATGAATTCCAGATTCGCGTGATTGAATGGAACATTCTGTAGTGGTGATTGCCAACATTTAGGAATCTGGATAGTCTGGACAGGATATTGAAGAGCTGACCGATATTGAGTGGATAGCCAATGAACAGCACGGTTTCGAGTGTGAACAGACCACTAAGAAGCAGCATTGCATTACTTGGACATTCATCAGTGGTGTAACGAAAGCCTTCCTGGAATGCAGATTCAGAGTATTTCCAGATTCACAGTGAATGAATGGAAATTTCTGTAGTAGAGATTCCAATGATTTCTGAACGCTGGGTTGTGTGGACAGGAAAATGAAGAGCTGACTAGGTTTGACTGGATTGCCAATTGAACAGCAAGGCTGTGAGTGTGAACAGCCGCTGAAAACCAGCATTGGATTACCTGGTCATTCACCAGTGTTGTTAGGAAAATCTGCCTGGTGTGGAGAGTCAGAGGAATTCCAGATTCGCAGGGAACGAATGGAACATTCTGAAGTGGAGATAAGAATGATTTCTGAAGGCTCGGTGTGTGGAAGGAAAATCAAGAGCTAACCAGCGTTCACTGGATAGCCAATTGAACAGCACGGCTGCGAGTGTTAACACGCAGCTGAAACCAGCCTTGGGTTGCTTGGACATTCACCAGTGGTGAAACGAAAACCTGCTGGGAGTGGAGAACAAGATGAATTCAAGATTCGCCTGAATGAATGAAACATTCTGTAGTGTAGATTGCAATGGTTTCTGAGGTTTGTATTGTCTGAACTGGAAAAAGAAGAACTCACCAGTGTTGAGTCGCTAGACCGTGAACAGCACGGGTTCGAGTGTGAATAGACCGCTGAAAACCATCATTGCGTTACTTGAACATTCAGCAGTGGTGCAATGAAAACCTGCCGGGAGTGGAGATTCAGATGAATTCCAGATTCGCAGTGAATGAATGGAACATTCTCTAGTGGTGATTCCAATGATTTCTGAAGGCTGGGTTTTGTGGACACGAAAATGTAGAGCTGAACAGGGTGGAATGGATAGCCAAATGAACAGCACGTCTCGTAGTAAGAACAGGCCACTGAAAACCAGCTTTGGCTTAATTGGACATTCACAAGTGGTGTAACGAAAACCTGACGGGAGTTGAGAATTAGATGAATTTCAGATTTGCCGTCAATGAATGGAACATTCTGTGGAGGAGATACCAATTGTTTCTGAAGTTTGGGTTATGTGGACAGGAAAATGGAGCTGAAGAGGGTTGAGTGGATAGCAAATTGAACAGCACGGCTGAGAGTATGAGCAGGCCACTTAAAACCAGCATTGGCTTACTTGGATATTTACCAGTGGTGTCACGAAAACCTGCCGGGAGTGGAGATTCAGATGAATTCCAGATTCGCTGTGAATGAATGGAACATTCTGTAGTGGAGATAACAATGATTTCTCCAGTCTCTGTGGTGTGGACAGGAAAATGTAGAGCTGGCCAGGGTTGAGTGGATAGCCAATTGAACAGCACCACTGCGCTTGTGAAGAAAACACTTAAAACATTGGGTTACTTGGACATTCAACAGTGGTGTAACGAAAACCTGCCGGGAGTGGAGGTTCAGAGGAATTCCAGATTCGCAGTGAATGAATGGAACATTCTCTAGTGGAGATTCCAACGATTTCTGAAGGCTGGGTCGTGTGGAAGGAAAATCAAGAACTAATCAGGATTTAGTGGAAAGCCAATTGTATAGCATGGCTGCGAGTGTGAACATGCAGCTGAAAACCAGCATTGGGTTACTTGGACATTCATCAGTGGTGTAAGGAAAACCTGCATGGAGTGGAGAGTCAGTTGAATTCCACATTCGCAGTGAATGAATGGAACATTCTGTAGAGGAGATTCCAATGATTTCTGAAGCCTGTGTTGTGTGGACAGGAAAATGAAGAGCTGACCAGGCTTGAATCGATAGCCAAGTAAACAGCAGGGCTGCGAATATGAACAGGCCGCTGAAAACCAGCATTGGGTTACTTGGACATTCAACAGTGGTGTAATGAAAACCTGCGTGGAGTTGAGAGTCAGATGAATTCCAGATTCGCAGTGAATGAATGGAACATTCTGTAGTGGAGATAACAAAGATTTCTGAAGGCTGGTAGTGTGGTGGGACAATGAAGAGCTGAACAGGGTGGAGTGAATTGTCAATTAAACAGCACGGCTGCGAGTATGAACAGGCCTCTGAAAACCAGCATTGGCTTACTTGGACATTCACAAGTGGTGTAATGTTAACCAGGCGGGAGTGGAGAATCAGATAAACTCCAGACTCGCAGTGAATGAATGGAACATTCTGTAGTGGAGATTGCAATGATTTCTGAAATCTGGATTGTGGGGACACGAAAATGAAGAGCTGACCAGTGTTGAGTGGATAGCCTGTAAAAAGCCTCGGCTTCGAATGTGAACAGACCACTGAAAACCAGTATTGCATTACTTCGACTTTCAGCAGTGGTGTAACGAAAGCCTGCGTGGAGTGCAGATTCAGATGAATTCCAGATTCCCAGTGAATGAATGGAACATCCTGTAGTGGAGATTACAATGATTTCTGAAGGCTGGGTTGTGTGCACAGGAAAATGAGGAGCAAAACAGGTTGAGTGGATAGCCAATTGAACAGCACGACTGCGAACATGAACAGGCCTCTGAAAACCAGCATTGTTTTACTTGGACATTCACAAGTGGTGTAAGATAAATCTGCAGGTAGTGGAGATTCAGTTGAATTCCAGATTCGCAGTGAATGAATGGAACATTCTGTACTGGAGATTGCAATGATTTCTCAAGTCTGGATTGTTTGGACATGAAAATGAAGAGCTGACCACAGTTGTGTGGATACCCAGTAAAAAGCAGGGCTTAGAGTGTGAACAGACCGCTGAAAACCAGCATTGTGTTACTTGGACATTCATAAGTGGTGTAATGAAAGCCTACCTGGAGTGCAGATTCAGATGAATTCCAGATTGGCAGTGAATGAATGGAACATTCTGTACTGGCGATACCAATGATTTCTGAAGTCTGATATTGTGGAAAAGAAAATGAAAGGCTGACCAGGTTTGAGTGGATAGACAATTGAACAGCACACTGCGAGTGTGAAAAGGCGGCTGAAAACCAGCATTGGATTACTTGGTCATTCACCAGTGCTGTAATGAAAACCTGCCTGGAGCGGAGAGTCAGATGAATTGCAGAATCGCAGTGAATGAAAGGAACAGTCTGTAGTGGAGAGCCCAATGATTTCTGAAGGCTGGTTTGTGTGGAGAGGAAAATGAAGAGCTGACCAATATTGAGTGGATAGCCCATTGAACAGCACTTCTGCGAGTTGAACATGCCTCTGAAAACCAGTATTGAGTTACTTGGACATTCACCAGTGGCGTAACGAAAACCTGCCAGGAGTGGAGGTTCAGAGGAATTCCAGATTCGCAGTGAATGAATGGAACATTCTCTAGTGGTGATTCCAATGATTTCTGAAGGCTGGGTTTTGTGGACACGAAAATGTAGAGCTGAACAGGGTGGAGTGGATAGCCAAATGAACAGCACGTCTCTTAGTATGAACAGGCCACTGAAAACCAGCATTGGCTTACTTGGACATTCACAAGTGGTGTAACGATAACCCGCCGGGAGTTGAGAGTCAGATGAATTTAAGATTCGCAGTGAATGAACGGAACATTCTGTGGAGGAGATACCAATTATTTCTGAAGGTTGGGTTATGAGGACAGGAAAATGTAGAGCTGAATAGGGTTGGGTGGATAGCAAATTGAACAGCACGGCTGAGTGTGTTAGCAGGCGGCTTAAAACCAGCATTGTCTTCCTTGGACATTTACCAGTGGTGTCACGAAAACCTTCCAGGAGTGGAGACTCTGATGAATTCCAGATTCGCGTGATTGAATGGAACATTCTGTAGTGGTGATTGCCAACATTTAGGAATCTGGATAGTCTGGACAGGATATTGAAGAGCTGACCGATATTGAGTGGATAGCCAATGAACAGCACGGTTTCGAGTGTGAACAGACCACTAAGAAGCAGCATTGCATTACTTGGACATTCATCAGTGGTGTAACGAAAGCCTTCCTGGAATGCAGATTCAGAGTAATTCCAGATTCACAGTGAATGAATGGAAATTTCTGTAGTAGAGATTCCAATGATTTCTGAACGCTGGGTTGTGTGGACAGGAAAATGAAGAGCTGACTAGGTTTGACTGGATTGCCAATTGAACAGCAAGGCTGTGAGTGTGAACAGCCGCTGAAAACCAGCATTGGATTACCTGGTCATTCACCAGTGTTGTTAGGAAAATCTGCCTGGTGTGGAGAGTCAGAGGAATTCCAGATTCGCAGGGAACGAATGGAACATTCTGAAGTGGAGATAAGAATGATTTCTGAAGGCTCGGTGTGTGGAAGGAAAATCAAGAGCTCACCAGCGTTCACTGGATAGCCAATTGAACAGCACGGCTGCGAGTGTTAACACGCAGCTGAAACCAGCCTTGGGTTGCTTGGACATTCACCAGTGGTGAAACGAAAACCTGCTGGGAGTGGAGAACAAGATGAATTCAAGATTCGCCTGAATGAATGAAACATTCTGTAGTGTAGATTGCAATGGTTTCTGAGGTTTGTATTGTCTGAACTGGAAAAAGAAGAACTCACCAGTGTTGAGTCGCTAGACCGTGAACAGCACGGGTTCGAGTGTGAATAGACCGCTGAAAACCATCATTGCGTTACTTGAACATTCAGCAGTGGTGCAATGAAAACCTGCCGGGAGTGGAGATTCAGATGAATTCCAGATTCGCAGTGAATGAATGGAACATTCTCTAGTGGTGATTCCAATGATTTCTGAAGGCTGGGTTTTGTGGACACGAAAATGTAGAGCTGAACAGGGTGGAATGGATAGCCAAATGAACAGCACGTCTCGTAGTAAGAACAGGCCACTGAAAACCAGCTTTGGCTTAATTGGACATTCACAAGTGGTGTAACGAAAACCTGACGGGAGTTGAGAATTAGATGAATTTCAGATTTGCCGTCAATGAATGGAACATTCTGTGGAGGAGATACCAATTGTTTCTGAAGTTTGGGTTATGTGGACAGGAAAATGGAGCTGAAGAGGGTTGAGTGGATAGCAAATTGAACAGCACGGCTGAGAGTATGAGCAGGCCACTTAAAACCAGCATTGGCTTACTTGGATATTTACCAGTGGTGTCACGAAAACCTGCCGGGAGTGGAGATTCAGATGAATTCCAGATTCGCTGTGAATGAATGGAACATTCTGTAGTGGAGATAACAATGATTTCTCCAGTCTCTGTGGTGTGGACAGGAAAATGTAGAGCTGGCCAGGGTTGAGTGGATAGCCAATTGAACAGCACCACTGCGCTTGTGAAGAAAACACTTAAAACATTGGGTTACTTGGACATTCAACAGTGGTGTAACGAAAACCTGCCGGGAGTGGCGGTTCAGAGGAATTCCAGATTCGCAGTGAATGAATGGAACATTCTCTAGTGGAGATTCCAACGATTTCTGAAGGCTGGGTCGTGTGGAAGGAAAATCAAGAACTAATCAGGATTTAGTGGAAAGCCAATTGTATAGCATGGCTGCGAGTGTGAACATGCAGCTGAAAACCAGCATTGGGTTACTTGGACATTCATCAGTGGTGTAAGGAAAACCTGCATGGAGTGGAGAGTCAGTTGAATTCCACATTCGCAGTGAATGAATGGAACATTCTGTAGAGGAGATTCCAATGATTTCTGAAGCCTGTGTTGTGTGGACAGGAAAATGAAGAGCTGACCAGGCTTGAATCGATAGCCAAGTAAACAGCAGGGCTGCGAATATGAACAGGCCGCTGAAAACCAGCATTGGGTTACTTGGACATTCAACAGTGGTGTAATGAAAACCTGCGTGGAGTTGAGAGTCAGATGAATTCCAGATTCGCAGTGAATGAATGGAACATTCTGTAGTGGAGATAACAAAGATTTCTGAAGGCTGGTAGTGTGGTGGGACAATGAAGAGCTGAACAGGGTGGAGTGAATTGTCAATTAAACAGCACGGCTGCGAGTATGAACAGGCCTCTGAAAACCAGCATTGGCTTACTTGGACATTCACAAGTGGTGTAATGTTAACCAGGCGGGAGTGGAGAATCAGATAAACTCCAGACTCGCAGTGAATGAATGGAACATTCTGTAGTGGAGATTGCAATGATTTCTGAAATCTGGATTGTGGGGACACGAAAATGAAGAGCTGACCAGTGTTGAGTGGATAGCCTGTAAAAAGCCTCGGCTTCGAATGTGAACAGACCACTGAAAACCAGTATTGCATTACTTCGACTTTCAGCAGTGGTGTAACGAAAGCCTGCGTGGAGTGCAGATTCAGATGAATTCCAGATTCCCAGTGAATGAATGGAACATCCTGTAGTGGAGATTACAATGATTTCTGAAGGCTGGGTTGTGTGCACAGGAAAATGAGGAGCAAAACAGGTTGAGTGGATAGCCAATTGAACAGCACGACTGCGAACATGAACAGGCCTCTGAAAACCAGCATTGTTTTACTTGGACATTCACAAGTGGTGTAAGATAAATCTGCAGGTAGTGGAGATTCAGTTGAATTCCAGATTCGCAGTGAATGAATGGAACATTCTGTACTGGAGATTGCAATGATTTCTCAAGTCTGGATTGTTTGGACATGAAAATGAAGAGCTGACCACAGTTGTGTGGATACCCAGTAAAAAGCAGGGCTTAGAGTGTGAACAGACCGCTGAAAACCAGCATTGTGTTACTTGGACATTCATAAGTGGTGTAATGAAAGCCTACCTGGAGTGCAGATTCAGATGAATTCCAGATTGGCAGTGAATGAATGGAACATTCTGTACTGGCGATTCCAATGATTTCTGAAGTCTGATATTGTGGAAAAGAAAATGAAAGGCTGACCAGGTTTGAGTGGATAGACAATTGAACAGCACACTGCGAGTGTGAAAAGGCGGCTGAAAACCAGCATTGGATTACTTGGTCATTCACCAGTGCTGTAATGAAAACCTGCCTGGAGCGGAGAGTCAGATGAATTGCAGAATCGCAGTGAATGAATGGAACAGTCTGTAGTGGAGAGCCCAATGATTTCTGAAGGCTGGTTTGTGTGGAGAGGAAAATGAAGAGCTGACCAATATTGAGTGGATAGCCCATTGAACAGCACTTCTGTGAGTTGAACATGCCTCTGAAAACCAGTATTGAGTTACTTGGACATTCACCAGTGGCGTAACGAAAACCTGCCAGGAGTGGAGGTTCAGAGGAATTCCAGATTCGCAGTGAATGAATGGAACATTCTCTAGTGGTGATTCCAATGATTTCTGAAGGCTGGGTTTTGTGGACACGAAAATGTAGAGCTGAACAGGGTGGAGTGGATAGCCAAATGAACAGCACGTCTCTTAGTATGAACAGGCCACTGAAAACCAGCATTGGCTTACTTGGACATTCACAAGTGGTGTAACGATAACCCGCCGGGAGTTGAGAGTCAGATGAATTTAAGATTCGCAGTGAATGAACGGAACATTCTGTGGAGGAGATACCAATTATTTCTGAAGGTTGGGTTATGAGGACAGGAAAATGTAGAGCTGAATAGGGTTGGGTGGATAGCAAATTGAACAGCACGGCTGAGTGTGTTAGCAGGCGGCTTAAAACCAGCATTGTCTTCCTTGGACATTTACCAGTGGTGTCACGAAAACCTTCCAGGAGTGGAGACTCTGATGAATTCCAGATTCGCGTGATTGAATGGAACATTCTGTAGTGGTGATTGCCAACATTTAGGAATCTGGATAGTCTGGACAGGATATTGAAGAGCTGACCGATATTGAGTGGATAGCCAATGAACAGCACGGTTTCGAGTGTGAACAGACCACTAAGAAGCAGCATTGCATTACTTGGACATTCATCAGTGGTGTAACGAAAGCCTTCCTGGAATGCAGATTCAGAGTATTTCCAGATTCACAGTGAATGAATGGAAATTTCTGTAGTAGAGATTCCAATGATTTCTGAACGCTGGGTTGTGTGGACAGGAAAATGAAGAGCTGACTAGGTTTGACTGGATTGCCAATTGAACAGCAAGGCTGTGAGTGTGAACAGCCGCTGAAAACCAGCATTGGATTACCTGGTCATTCACCAGTGTTGTTAGGAAAATCTGCCTGGTGTGGAGAGTCAGAGGAATTCCAGATTCGCAGGGAACGAATGGAACATTCTGAAGTGGAGATAAGAATGATTTCTGAAGGCTCGGTGTGTGGAAGGAAAATCAAGAGCTCACCAGCGTTCACTGGATAGCCAATTGAACAGCACGGCTGCGAGTGTTAACACGCAGCTGAAACCAGCCTTGGGTTGCTTGGACATTCACCAGTGGTGAAACGAAAACCTGCTGGGAGTGGAGAACAAGATGAATTCAAGATTCGCCTGAATGAATGAAACATTCTGTAGTGTAGATTGCAATGGTTTCTGAGGTTTGTATTGTCTGAACTGGAAAAAGAAGAACTCACCAGTGTTGAGTCGCTAGACCGTGAACAGCACGGGTTCGAGTGTGAATAGACCGCTGAAAACCATCATTGCGTTACTTGAACATTCAGCAGTGGTGCAATGAAAACCTGCCGGGAGTGGAGATTCAGATGAATTCCAGATTCGCAGTGAATGAATGGAACATTCTCTAGTGGTGATTCCAATGATTTCTGAAGGCTGGGTTTTGTGGACACGAAAATGTAGAGCTGAACAGGGTGGAATGGATAGCCAAATGAACAGCACGTCTCGTAGTAAGAACAGGCCACTGAAAACCAGCTTTGGCTTAATTGGACATTCACAAGTGGTGTAACGAAAACCTGACGGGAGTTGAGAATTAGATGAATTTCAGATTTGCCGTCAATGAATGGAACATTCTGTGGAGGAGATACCAATTGTTTCTGAAGTTTGGGTTATGTGGACAGGAAAATGGAGCTGAAGAGGGTTGAGTGGATAGCAAATTGAACAGCACGGCTGAGAGTATGAGCAGGCCACTTAAAACCAGCATTGGCTTACTTGGATATTTACCAGTGGTGTCACGAAAACCTGCCGGGAGTGGAGATTCAGATGAATTCCAGATTCGCTGTGAATGAATGGAACATTCTGTAGTGGAGATAACAATGATTTCTCCAGTCTCTGTGGTGTGGACAGGAAAATGTAGAGCTGGCCAGGGTTGAGTGGATAGCCAATTGAACAGCACCACTGCGCTTGTGAAGAAAACACTTAAAACATTGGGTTACTTGGACATTCAACAGTGGTGTAACGAAAACCTGCCGGGAGTGGAGGTTCAGAGGAATTCCAGATTCGCAGTGAATGAATGGAACATTCTCTAGTGGAGATTCCAACGATTTCTGAAGGCTGGGTCGTGTGGAAGGAAAATCAAGAACTAATCAGGATTTAGTGGAAAGCCAATTGTATAGCATGGCTGCGAGTGTGAACATGCAGCTGAAAACCAGCATTGGGTTACTTGGACATTCATCAGTGGTGTAAGGAAAACCTGCATGGAGTGGAGAGTCAGTTGAATTCCACATTCGCAGTGAATGAATGGAACATTCTGTAGAGGAGATTCCAATGATTTCTGAAGCCTGTGTTGTGTGGACAGGAAAATGAAGAGCTGACCAGGCTTGAATCGATAGCCAAGTAAACAGCAGGGCTGCGAATATGAACAGGCCGCTGAAAACCAGCATTGGGTTACTTGGACATTCAACAGTGGTGTAATGAAAACCTGCGTGGAGTTGAGAGTCAGATGAATTCCAGATTCGCAGTGAATGAATGGAACATTCTGTAGTGGAGATAACAAAGATTTCTGAAGGCTGGTAGTGTGGTGGGACAATGAAGAGCTGAACAGGGTGGAGTGAATTGTCAATTAAACAGCACGGCTGCGAGTATGAACAGGCCTCTGAAAACCAGCATTGGCTTACTTGGACATTCACAAGTGGTGTAATGTTAACCAGGCGGGAGTGGAGAATCAGATAAACTCCAGACTCGCAGTGAATGAATGGAACATTCTGTAGTGGAGATTGCAATGATTTCTGAAATCTGGATTGTGGGGACACGAAAATGAAGAGCTGACCAGTGTTGAGTGGATAGCCTGTAAAAAGCCTCGGCTTCGAATGTGAACAGACCACTGAAAACCAGTATTGCATTACTTCGACTTTCAGCAGTGGTGTAACGAAAGCCTGCGTGGAGTGCAGATTCAGATGAATTCCAGATTCCCAGTGAATGAATGGAACATCCTGTAGTGGAGATTACAATGATTTCTGAAGGCTGGGTTGTGTGCACAGGAAAATGAGGAGCAAAACAGGTTGAGTGGATAGCCAATTGAACAGCACGACTGCGAACATGAACAGGCCTCTGAAAACCAGCATTGTTTTACTTGGACATTCACAAGTGGTGTAAGATAAATCTGCAGGTAGTGGAGATTCAGTTGAATTCCAGATTCGCAGTGAATGAATGGAACATTCTGTACTGGAGATTGCAATGATTTCTCAAGTCTGGATTGTTTGGACATGAAAATGAAGAGCTGACCACAGTTGTGTGGATACCCAGTAAAAAGCAGGGCTTAGAGTGTGAACAGACCGCTGAAAACCAGCATTGTGTTACTTGGACATTCATAAGTGGTGTAATGAAAGCCTACCTGGAGTGCAGATTCAGATGAATTCCAGATTGGCAGTGAATGAATGGAACATTCTGTACTGGCGATTCCAATGATTTCTGAAGTCTGATATTGTGGAAAAGAAAATGAAAGGCTGACCAGGTTTGAGTGGATAGACAATTGAACAGCACACTGCGAGTGTGAAAAGGCGGCTGAAAACCAGCATTGGATTACTTGGTCATTCACCAGTGCTGTAATGAAAACCTGCCTGGAGCGGAGAGTCAGATGAATTGCAGAATCGCAGTGAATGAATGGAACAGTCTGTAGTGGAGAGCCCAATGATTTCTGAAGGCTGGTTTGTGTGGAGAGGAAAATGAAGAGCTGACCAATATTGAGTGGATAGCCCATTGAACAGCACTTCTGCGAGTTGAACATGCCTCTGAAAACCAGTATTGAGTTACTTGGACATTCACCAGTGGCGTAACGAAAACCTGCCAGGAGTGGAGGTTCAGAGGAATTCCAGATTCGCAGTGAATGAATGGAACATTCTCTAGTGGTGATTCCAATGATTTCTGAAGGCTGGGTTTTGTGGACACGAAAATGTAGAGCTGAACAGGGTGGAGTGGATAGCCAAATGAACAGCACGTCTCTTAGTATGAACAGGCCACTGAAAACCAGATTTGGCTTACTTGGACATTCACAAGTGGTGTAACGATAACCCGCCGGGAGTTGAGAGTCAGATGAATTTAAGATTCGCAGTGAATGAACGGAACATTCTGTGGAGGAGATACCAATTATTTCTGAAGGTTGGGTTATGAGGACAGGAAAATGTAGAGCTGAATAGGGTTGGGTGGATAGCAAATTGAACAGCACGGCTGAGTGTGTTAGCAGGCGGCTTAAAACCAGCATTGTCTTCCTTGGACATTTACCAGTGGTGTCACGAAAACCTTCCAGGAGTGGAGACTCTGATGAATTCCAGATTCGCGTGATTGAATGGAACATTCTGTAGTGGTGATTGCCAACATTTAGGAATCTGGATAGTCTGGACAGGATATTGAAGAGCTGACCGATATTGAGTGGATAGCCAATGAACAGCACGGTTTCGAGTGTGAACAGACCACTAAGAAGCAGCATTGCATTACTTGGACATTCATCAGTGGTGTAACGAAAGCCTTCCTGGAATGCAGATTCAGAGTATTTCCAGATTCACAGTGAATGAATGGAAATTTCTGTAGTAGAGATTCCAATGATTTCTGAACGCTGGGTTGTGTGGACAGGAAAATGAAGAGCTGACTAGGTTTGACTGGATTGCCAATTGAACAGCAAGGCTGTGAGTGTGAACAGCCGCTGAAAACCAGCATTGGATTACCTGGTCATTCACCAGTGTTGTTAGGAAAATCTGCCTGGTGTGGAGAGTCAGAGGAATTCCAGATTCGCAGGGAACGAATGGAACATTCTGAAGTGGAGATAAGAATGATTTCTGAAGGCTCGGTGTGTGGAAGGAAAATCAAGAGCTCACCAGCGTTCACTGGATAGCCAATTGAACAGCACGGCTGCGAGTGTTAACACGCAGCTGAAACCAGCCTTGGGTTGCTTGGACATTCACCAGTGGTGAAACGAAAACCTGCTGGGAGTGGAGAACAAGATGAATTCAAGATTCGCCTGAATGAATGAAACATTCTGTAGTGTAGATTGCAATGGTTTCTGAGGTTTGTATTGTCTGAACTGGAAAAAGAAGAACTCACCAGTGTTGAGTCGCTAGACCGTGAACAGCACGGGTTCGAGTGTGAATAGACCGCTGAAAACCATCATTGCGTTACTTGAACATTCAGCAGTGGTGCAATGAAAACCTGCCGGGAGTGGAGATTCAGATGAATTCCAGATTCGCAGTGAATGAATGGAACATTCTCTAGTGGTGATTCCAATGATTTCTGAAGGCTGGGTTTTGTGGACACGAAAATGTAGAGCTGAACAGGGTGGAATGGATAGCCAAATGAACAGCACGTCTCGTAGTAAGAACAGGCCACTGAAAACCAGCTTTGGCTTAATTGGACATTCACAAGTGGTGTAACGAAAACCTGACGGGAGTTGAGAATTAGATGAATTTCAGATTTGCCGTCAATGAATGGAACATTCTGTGGAGGAGATACCAATTGTTTCTGAAGTTTGGGTTATGTGGACAGGAAAATGGAGCTGAAGAGGGTTGAGTGGATAGCAAATTGAACAGCACGGCTGAGAGTATGAGCAGGCCACTTAAAACCAGCATTGGCTTACTTGGATATTTACCAGTGGTGTCACGAAAACCTGCCGGGAGTGGAGATTCAGATGAATTCCAGATTCGCTGTGAATGAATGGAACATTCTGTAGTGGAGATAACAATGATTTCTCCAGTCTCTGTGGTGTGGACAGGAAAATGTAGAGCTGGCCAGGGTTGAGTGGATAGCCAATTGAACAGCACCACTGCGCTTGTGAAGAAAACACTTAAAACATTGGGTTACTTGGACATTCAACAGTGGTGTAACGAAAACCTGCCGGGAGTGGAGGTTCAGAGGAATTCCAGATTCGCAGTGAATGAATGGAACATTCTCTAGTGGAGATTCCAACGATTTCTGAAGGCTGGGTCGTGTGGAAGGAAAATCAAGAACTAATCAGGATTTAGTGGAAAGCCAATTGTATAGCATGGCTGCGAGTGTGAACATGCAGCTGAAAACCAGCATTGGGTTACTTGGACATTCATCAGTGGTGTAAGGAAAACCTGCATGGAGTGGAGAGTCAGTTGAATTCCACATTCGCAGTGAATGAATGGAACATTCTGTAGAGGAGATTCCAATGATTTCTGAAGCCTGTGTTGTGTGGACAGGAAAATGAAGAGCTGACCAGGCTTGAATCGATAGCCAAGTAAACAGCAGGGCTGCGAATATGAACAGGCCGCTGAAAACCAGCATTGGGTTACTTGGACATTCAACAGTGGTGTAATGAAAACCTGCGTGGAGTTGAGAGTCAGATGAATTCCAGATTCGCAGTGAATGAATGGAACATTCTGTAGTGGAGATAACAAAGATTTCTGAAGGCTGGTAGTGTGGTGGGACAATGAAGAGCTGAACAGGGTGGAGTGAATTGTCAATTAAACAGCACGGCTGCGAGTATGAACAGGCCTCTGAAAACCAGCATTGGCTTACTTGGACATTCACAAGTGGTGTAATGTTAACCAGGCGGGAGTGGAGAATCAGATAAACTCCAGACTCGCAGTGAATGAATGGAACATTCTGTAGTGGAGATTGCAATGATTTCTGAAATCTGGATTGTGGGGACACGAAAATGAAGAGCTGACCAGTGTTGAGTGGATAGCCTGTAAAAAGCCTCGGCTTCGAATGTGAACAGACCACTGAAAACCAGTATTGCATTACTTCGACTTTCAGCAGTGGTGTAACGAAAGCCTGCGTGGAGTGCAGATTCAGATGAATTCCAGATTCCCAGTGAATGAATGGAACATCCTGTAGTGGAGATTACAATGATTTCTGAAGGCTGGGTTGTGTGCACAGGAAAATGAGGAGCAAAACAGGTTGAGTGGATAGCCAATTGAACAGCACGACTGCGAACATGAACAGGCCTCTGAAAACCAGCATTGTTTTACTTGGACATTCACAAGTGGTGTAAGATAAATCTGCAGGTAGTGGAGATTCAGTTGAATTCCAGATTCGCAGTGAATGAATGGAACATTCTGTACTGGAGATTGCAATGATTTCTCAAGTCTGGATTGTTTGGACATGAAAATGAAGAGCTGACCACAGTTGTGTGGATACCCAGTAAAAAGCAGGGCTTAGAGTGTGAACAGACCGCTGAAAACCAGCATTGTGTTACTTGGACATTCATAAGTGGTGTAATGAAAGCCTACCTGGAGTGCAGATTCAGATGAATTCCAGATTGGCAGTGAATGAATGGAACATTCTGTACTGGCGATTCCAATGATTTCTGAAGTCTGATATTGTGGAAAAGAAAATGAAAGGCTGACCAGGTTTGAGTGGATAGACAATTGAACAGCACACTGCGAGTGTGAAAAGGCGGCTGAAAACCAGCATTGGATTACTTGGTCATTCACCAGTGCTGTAATGAAAACCTGCCTGGAGCAGAGAGTCAGATGAATTGCAAAATCGCAGTGAATGAATGGAACAGTCTGTAGTGGAGAGCCCAATGATTTCTGAAGGCTGGTTTGTGTGGAGAGGAAAATGAAGAGCTGACCAATATTGAGTGGATAGCCCATTGAACAGCACTTCTGCGAGTTGAACATGCCTCTGAAAACCAGTATTGAGTTACTTGGACATTCACCAGTGGCGTAACGAAAACCTGCCAGGAGTGGAGGTTCAGAGGAATTCCAGATTCGCAGTGAATGAATGGAACATTCTCTAGTGGTGATTCCAATGATTTCTGAAGGCTGGGTTTTGTGGACACGAAAATGTAGAGCTGAACAGGGTGGAGTGGATAGCCAAATGAACAGCACGTCTCTTAGTATGAACAGGCCACTGAAAACCAGCATTGGCTTACTTGGACATTCACAAGTGGTGTAACGATAACCCGCCGGGAGTTGAGAGTCAGATGAATTTAAGATTCGCAGTGAATGAACGGAACATTCTGTGGAGGAGATACCAATTATTTCTGAAGGTTGGGTTATGAGGACAGGAAAATGTAGAGCTGAATAGGGTTGGGTGGATAGCAAATTGAACAGCACGGCTGAGTGTGTTAGCAGGCGGCTTAAAACCAGCATTGTCTTCCTTGGACATTTACCAGTGGTGTCACGAAAACCTTCCAGGAGTGGAGACTCTGATGAATTCCAGATTCGCGTGATTGAATGGAACATTCTGTAGTGGTGATTGCCAACATTTAGGAATCTGGATAGTCTGGACAGGATATTGAAGAGCTGACCGATATTGAGTGGATAGCCAATGAATAGCACGGTTTCGAGTGTGAACAGACCACTAAGAAGCAGCATTGCATTACTTGGACATTCATCAGTGGTGTAACGAAAGCCTTCCTGGAATGCAGATTCAGAGTATTTCCAGATTCACAGTGAATGAATGGAAATTTCTGTAGTAGAGATTCCAATGATTTCTGAACGCTGGGTTGTGTGGACAGGAAAATGAAGAGCTGACTAGGTTTGACTGGATTGCCAATTGAACAGCAAGGCTGTGAGTGTGAACAGCCGCTGAAAACCAGCATTGGATTACCTGGTCATTCACCAGTGTTGTTAGGAAAATCTGCCTGGTGTGGAGAGTCAGAGGAATTCCAGATTCGCAGGGAACGAATGGAACATTCTGAAGTGGAGATAAGAATGATTTCTGAAGGCTCGGTGTGTGGAAGGAAAATCAAGAGCTAACCAGCGTTCACTGGATAGCCAATTGAACAGCACGGCTGCGAGTGTTAACACGCAGCTGAAACCAGCCTTGGGTTGCTTGGACATTCACCAGTGGTGAAACGAAAACCTGCTGGGAGTGGAGAACAAGATGAATTCAAGATTCGCCTGAATGAATGAAACATTCTGTAGTGTAGATTGCAATGGTTTCTGAGGTTTGTATTGTCTGAACTGGAAAAAGAAGAACTCACCAGTGTTGAGTCGCTAGACCGTGAACAGCACGGGTTCGAGTGTGAATAGACCGCTGAAAACCATCATTGCGTTACTTGAACATTCAGCAGTGGTGCAATGAAAACCTGCCGGGAGTGGAGATTCAGATGAATTCCAGATTCGCAGTGAATGAATGGAACATTCTCTAGTGGTGATTCCAATGATTTCTGAAGGCTGGGTTTTGTGGACACGAAAATGTAGAGCAGAACAGGGTGGAATGGATAGCCAAATGAACAGCACGTCTCGTAGTAAGAACAGGCCACTGAAAACCAGCTTGGGCTTAATTGGACATTCACAAGTGGTGTAACGAAAACCTGACGGGAGTTGAGAATTAGATGAATTTCAGATTTGCCGTCAATGAATGGAACATTCTGTGGAGGAGATACCAATTGTTTCTGAAGTTTGGGTTATGTGGACAGGAAAATGGAGCTGAAGAGGGTTGAGTGGATAGCAAATTGAACAGCACGGCTGAGAGTATGAGCAGGCCACTTAAAACCAGCATTGGCTTACTTGGATATTTACCAGTGGTGTCACGAAAACCTGCCGGGAGTGGAGATTCAGATGAATTCCAGATTCGCTGTGAATGAATGGAACATTCTGTAGTGGAGACAACAATGATTTCTCCAGTCTCTGTGGTGTGGACAGGAAAATGTAGAGCTGGCCAGGGTTGAGTGGATAGCCAATTGAACAGCACCACTGCGCTTGTGAAGAAAACACTTAAAACATTGGGTTACTTGGACATTCAACAGTGGTGTAACGAAAACCTGCCGGGAGTGGAGGTTCAGAGGAATTCCAGATTCGCAGTGAATGAATGGAACATTCTCTAGTGGAGATTCCAACGATTTCTGAAGGCTGGGTCGTGTGGAAGGAAAATCAAGAACTAATCAGGATTTAGTGGAAAGCCAATTGTATAGCATGGCTGCGAGTGTGAACATGCAGCTGAAAACCAGCATTGGGTTACTTGGACATTCATCAGTGGTGTAAGGAAAACCTGCATGGAGTGGAGAGTCAGTTGAATTCCACATTCGCAGTGAATGAATGGAACATTCTGTAGAGGAGATTCCAATGATTTCTGAAGCCTGTGTTGTGTGGACAGGAAAATGAAGAGCTGACCAGGCTTGAATCGATAGCCAAGTAAACAGCAGGGCTGCGAATATGAACAGGCCGCTGAAAACCAGCATTGGGTTACTTGGACATTCAACAGTGGTGTAATGAAAACCTGCGTGGAGTTGAGAGTCAGATGAATTCCAGATTCGCAGTGAATGAATGGAACATTCTGTAGTGGAGATAACAAAGATTTCTGAAGGCTGGTAGTGTGGTGGGACAATGAAGAGCTGAACAGGGTGGAGTGAATTGTCAATTAAACAGCACGGCTGCGAGTATGAACAGGCCTCTGAAAACCAGCATTGGCTTACTTGGACATTCACAAGTGGTGTAATGTTAACCAGGCGGAGTGGAGAATCAGATAAACTCCAGACTCGCAGTGAATGAATGGAACATTCTGTAGTGGAGATTGCAATGATTTCTGAAATCTGGATTGTGGGGACACGAAAATGAAGAGCTGACCAGTGTTGAGTGGATAGCCTGTAAAAAGCCTCGGCTTCGAATGTGAACAGACCACTGAAAACCAGTATTGCATTACTTCGACTTTCAGCAGTGGTGTAACGAAAGCCTGCGTGGAGTGCAGATTCAGATGAATTCCAGATTCCCAGTGAATGAATGGAACATCCTGTAGTGGAGATTACAATGATTTCTGAAGGCTGGGTTGTGTGCACAGGAAAATGAGGAGCAAAACAGGTTGAGTGGATAGCCAATTGAACAGCACGACTGCGAACATGAACAGGCCTCTGAAAACCAGCATTGTTTTACTTGGACATTCACAAGTGGTGTAAGATAAATCTGCAGGTAGTGGAGATTCAGTTGAATTCCAGATTCGCAGTGAATGAATGGAACATTCTGTACTGGAGATTGCAATGATTTCTCAAGTCTGGATTGTTTGGACATGAAAATGAAGAGCTGACCACAGTTGTGTGGATACCCAGTAAAAAGCAGGGCTTAGAGTGTGAACAGACCGCTGAAAACCAGCATTGTGTTACTTGGACATTCATAAGTGGTGTAATGAAAGCCTACCTGGAGTGCAGATTCAGATGAATTCCAGATTGGCAGTGAATGAATGGAACATTCTGTACTGGCGATTCCAATGATTTCTGAAGTCTGATATTGTGGAAAAGAAAATGAAAGGCTGACCAGGTTTGAGTGGATAGACAATTGAACAGCACACTGCGAGTGTGAAAAGGCGGCTGAAAACCAGCATTGGATTACTTGGTCATTCACCAGTGCTGTAATGAAAACCTGCCTGGAGCGGAGAGTCAGATGAATTGCAGAATCGCAGTGAATGAATGGAACAGTCTGTAGTGGAGAGCCCAATGATTTCTGAAGGCTGGTTTGTGTGGAGAGGAAAATGAAGAGCTGACCAATATTGAGTGGATAGCCCATTGAACAGCACTTCTGCGAGTTGAACATGCCTCTGAAAACCAGTATTGAGTTACTTGGACATTCACCAGTGGCGTAACGAAAACCTGCCAGGAGTGGAGGTTCAGAGGAATTCCAGATTCGCAGTGAATGAATGGAACATTCTCTAGTGGTGATTCCAATGATTTCTGAAGGCTGGGTTTTGTGGACACGAAAATGTAGAGCTGAACAGGGTGGAGTGGATAGCCAAATGAACAGCACGTCTCTTAGTATGAACAGGCCACTGAAAACCAGCATTGGCTTACTTGGACATTCACAAGTGGTGTAACGATAACCCGCCGGGAGTTGAGAGTCAGATGAATTTAAGATTCGCAGTGAATGAACGGAACATTCTGTGGAGGAGATACCAATTATTTCTGAAGGTTGGGTTATGAGGACAGGAAAATGTAGAGCTGAATAGGGTTGGGTGGATAGCAAATTGAACAGCACGGCTGAGTGTGTTAGCAGGTGGCTTAAAACCAGCATTGTCTTCCTTGGACATTTACCAGTGGTGTCACGAAAACCTTCCAGGAGTGGAGACTCTGATGAATTCCAGATTCGCGTGATTGAATGGAACATTCTGTAGTGGTGATTGCCAACATTTAGGAATCTGGATAGTCTGGACAGGATATTGAAGAGCTGACCGATATTGAGTGGATAGCCAATGAACAGCACGGTTTCGAGTGTGAACAGACCACTAAGAAGCAGCATTGCATTACTTGGACATTCATCAGTGGTGTAACGAAAGCCTTCCTGGAATGCAGATTCAGAGTATTTCCAGATTCACAGTGAATGAATGGAAATTTCTGTAGTAGAGATTCCAATGATTTCTGAACGCTGGGTTGTGTGGACAGGAAAATGAAGAGCTGACTAGGTTTGACTGGATTGCCAATTGAACAGCAAGGCTGTGAGTGTGAACAGCCGCTGAAAACCAGCATTGGATTACCTGGTCATTCACCAGTGTTGTTAGGAAAATCTGCCTGGTGTGGAGAGTCAGAGGAATTCCAGATTCGCAGGGAACGAATGGAACATTCTGAAGTGGAGATAAGAATGATTTCTGAAGGCTCGGTGTGTGGAAGGAAAATCAAGAGCTAACCAGCGTTCACTGGATAGCCAATTGAACAGCACGGCTGCGAGTGTTAACACGCAGCTGAAACCAGCCTTGGGTTGCTTGGACATTCACCAGTGGTGAAACGAAAACCTGCTGGGAGTGGAGAACAAGATGAATTCAAGATTCGCCTGAATGAATGAAACATTCTGTAGTGTAGATTGCAATGGTTTCTGAGGTTTGTATTGTCTGAACTGGAAAAAGAAGAACTCACCAGTGTTGAGTCGCTAGACCGTGAACAGCACGGGTTCGAGTGTGAATAGACCGCTGAAAACCATCATTGCGTTACTTGAACATTCAGCAGTGGTGCAATGAAAACCTGCCGGGAGTGGAGATTCAGATGAATTCCAGATTCGCAGTGAATGAATGGAACATTCTCTAGTGGTGATTCCAATGATTTCTGAAGGCTGGGTTTTGTGGACACGAAAATGTAGAGCTGAACAGGGTGGAATGGATAGCCAAATGAACAGCACGTCTCGTAGTAAGAACAGGCCACTGAAAACCAGCTTTGGCTTAATTGGACATTCACAAGTGGTGTAACGAAAACCTGACGGGAGTTGAGAATTAGATGAATTTCAGATTTGCCGTCAATGAATGGAACATTCTGTGGAGGAGATACCAATTGTTTCTGAAGTTTGGGTTATGTGGACAGGAAAATGGAGCTGAAGAGGGTTGAGTGGATAGCAAATTGAACAGCACGGCTGAGAGTATGAGCAGGCCACTTAAAACCAGCATTGGCTTACTTGGATATTTACCAGTGGTGTCACGAAAACCTGCCGGGAGTGGAGATTCAGATGAATTCCAGATTCGCTGTGAATGAATGGAACATTCTGTAGTGGAGATAACAATGATTTCTCCAGTCTCTGTGGTGTGGACAGGAAAATGTAGAGCTGGCCAGGGTTGAGTGGATAGCCAATTGAACAGCACCACTGCGCTTGTGAAGAAAACACTTAAAACATTGGGTTACTTGGACATTCAACAGTGGTGTAACGAAAACCTGCCGGGAGTGGAGGTTCAGAGGAATTCCAGATTCGCAGTGAATGAATGGAACATTCTCTAGTGGAGATTCCAACGATTTCTGAAGGCTGGGTCGTGTGGAAGGAAAATCAAGAACTAATCAGGATTTAGTGGAAAGCCAATTGTATAGCATGGCTGCGAGTGTGAACATGCAGCTGAAAACCAGCATTGGGTTACTTGGACATTCATCAGTGGTGTAAGGAAAACCTGCATGGAGTGGAGAGTCAGTTGAATTCCACATTCGCAGTGAATGAATGGAACATTCTGTAGAGGAGATTCCAATGATTTCTGAAGCCTGTGTTGTGTGGACAGGAAAATGAAGAGCTGACCAGGCTTGAATCGATAGCCAAGTAAACAGCAGGGCTGCGAATATGAACAGGCCGCTGAAAACCAGCATTGGGTTACTTGGACATTCAACAGTGGTGTAATGAAAACCTGCGTGGAGTTGAGAGTCAGATGAATTCCAGATTCGCAGTGAATGAATGGAACATTCTGTAGTGGAGATAACAAAGATTTCTGAAGGCTGGTAGTGTGGTGGGACAATGAAGAGCTGAACAGGGTGGAGTGAATTGTCAATTAAACAGCACGGCTGCGAGTATGAACAGGCCTCTGAAAACCAGCATTGGCTTACTTGGACATTCACAAGTGGTGTAATGTTAACCAGGCGGGAGTGGAGAATCAGATAAACTCCAGACTCGCAGTGAATGAATGGAACATTCTGTAGTGGAGATTGCAATGATTTCTGAAATCTGGATTGTGGGGACACGAAAATGAAGAGCTGACCAGTGTTGAGTGGATAGCCTGTAAAAAGCCTCGGCTTCGAATGTGAACAGACCACTGAAAACCAGTATTGCATTACTTCGACTTTCAGCAGTGGTGTAACGAAAGCCTGCGTGGAGTGCAGATTCAGATGAATTCCAGATTCCCAGTGAATGAATGGAACATCCTGTAGTGGAGATTACAATGATTTCTGAAGGCTGGGTTGTGTGCACAGGAAAATGAGGAGCAAAACAGGTTGAGTGGATAGCCAATTGAACAGCACGACTGCGAACATGAACAGGCCTCTGAAAACCAGCATTGTTTTACTTGGACATTCACAAGTGGTGTAAGATAAATCTGCAGGTAGTGGAGATTCAGTTGAATTCCAGATTCGCAGTGAATGAATGGAACATTCTGTACTGGAGATTGCAATGATTTCTCAAGTCTGGATTGTTTGGACATGAAAATGAAGAGCTGACCACAGTTGTGTGGATACCCAGTAAAAAGCAGGGCTTAGAGTGTGAACAGACCGCTGAAAACCAGCATTGTGTTACTTGGACATTCATAAGTGGTGTAATGAAAGCCTACCTGGAGTGCAGATTCAGATGAATTCCAGATTGGCAGTGAATGAATGGAACATTCTGTACTGGCGATTCCAATGATTTCTGAAGTCTGATATTGTGGAAAAGAAAATGAAAGGCTGACCAGGTTTGAGTGGATAGACAATTGAACAGCACACTGCGAGTGTGAAAAGGCGGCTGAAAACCAGCATTGGATTACTTGGTCATTCACCAGTGCTGTAATGAAAACCTGCCTGGAGCGGAGAGTCAGATGAATTGCAGAATCGCAGTGAATGAATGGAACAGTCTGTAGTGGAGAGCCCAATGATTTCTGAAGGCTGGTTTGTGTGGAGAGGAAAATGAAGAGCTGACCAATATTGAGTGGATAGCCCATTGAACAGCACTTCTGCGAGTTGAACATGCCTCTGAAAACCAGTATTGAGTTACTTGGACATTCACCAGTGGCGTAACGAAAACCTGCCAGGAGTGGAGGTTCAGAGGAATTCCAGATTCGCAGTGAATGAATGGAACATTCTCTAGTGGTGATTCCAATGATTTCTGAAGGCTGGGTTTTGTGGACACGAAAATGTAGAGCTGAACAGGGTGGAGTGGATAGCCAAATGAACAGCACGTCTCTTAGTATGAACAGGCCACTGAAAACCAGCATTGGCTTACTTGGACATTCACAAGTGGTGTAACGATAACCCGCCGGGAGTTGAGAGTCAGATGAATTTAAGATTCGCAGTGAATGAACGGAACATTCTGTGGAGGAGATACCAATTATTTCTGAAGGTTGGGTTATGAGGACAGGAAAATGTAGAGCTGAATAGGGTTGGGTGGATAGCAAATTGAACAGCACGGCTGAGTGTGTTAGCAGGCGGCTTAAAACCAGCATTGTCTTCCTTGGACATTTACCAGTGGTGTCACGAAAACCTTCCAGGAGTGGAGACTCTGATGAATTCCAGATTCGCGTGATTGAATGGAACATTCTGTAGTGGTGATTGCCAACATTTAGGAATCTGGATAGTCTGGACAGGATATTGAAGAGCTGACCGATATTGAGTTGATAGCCAATGAATAGCACGGTTTCGAGTGTGAACAGACCACTAAGAAGCAGCATTGCATTACTTGGACATTCATCAGTGGTGTAACGAAAGCCTTCCTGGAATGCAGATTCAGAGTATTTCCAGATTCACAGTGAATGAATGGAAATTTCTGTAGTAGAGATTCCAATGATTTCTGAACGCTGGGTTGTGTGGACAGGAAAATGAAGAGCTGACTAGGTTTGACTGGATTGCCAATTGAACAGCAAGGCTGTGAGTGTGAACAGCCGCTGAAAACCAGCATTGGATTACCTGGTCATTCACCAGTGTTGTTAGGAAAATCTGCCTGGTGTGGAGAGTCAGAGGAATTCCAGATTCGCAGGGAACGAATGGAACATTCTGAAGTGGAGATAAGAATGATTTCTGAAGGCTCGGTGTGTGGAAGGAAAATCAAGAGCTAACCAGCGTTCACTGGATAGCCAATTGAACAGCACGGCTGCGAGTGTTAACACGCAGCTGAAACCAGCCTTGGGTTGCTTGGACATTCACCAGTGGTGAAACGAAAACCTGCTGGGAGTGGAGAACAAGATGAATTCAAGATTCGCCTGAATGAATGAAACATTCTGTAGTGTAGATTGCAATGGTTTCTGAGGTTTGTATTGTCTGAACTGGAAAAAGAAGAACTCACCAGTGTTGAGTCGCTAGACCGTGAACAGCACGGGTTCGAGTGTGAATAGACCGCTGAAAACCATCATTGCGTTACTTGAACATTCAGCAGTGGTGCAATGAAAACCTGCCGGGAGTGGAGATTCAGATGAATTCCAGATTCGCAGTGAATGAATGGAACATTCTCTAGTGGTGATTCCAATGATTTCTGAAGGCTGGGTTTTGTGGACACGAAAATGTAGAGCTGAACAGGGTGGAATGGATAGCCAAATGAACAGCACGTCTCGTAGTAAGAACAGGCCACTGAAAACCAGCTTTGGCTTAATTGGACATTCACAAGTGGTGTAACGAAAACCTGACGGGAGTTGAGAATTAGATGAATTTCAGATTTGCCGTCAATGAATGGAACATTCTGTGGAGGAGATACCAATTGTTTCTGAAGTTTGGGTTATGTGGACAGGAAAATGGAGCTGAAGAGGGTTGAGTGGATAGCAAATTGAACAGCACGGCTGAGAGTATGAGCAGGCCACTTAAAACCAGCATTGGCTTACTTGGATATTTACCAGTGGTGTCACGAAAACCTGCCGGGAGTGGAGATTCAGATGAATTCCAGATTCGCTGTGAATGAATGGAACATTCTGTAGTGGAGATAACAATGATTTCTCCAGTCTCTGTGGTGTGGACAGGAAAATGTAGAGCTGGCCAGGGTTGAGTGGATAGCCAATTGAACAGCACCACTGCGCTTGTGAAGAAAACACTTAAAACATTGGGTTACTTGGACATTCAACAGTGGTGTAACGAAAACCTGCCGGGAGTGGAGGTTCAGAGGAATTCCAGATTCGCAGTGAATGAATGGAACATTCTCTAGTGGAGATTCCAACGATTTCTGAAGGCTGGGTCGTGTGGAAGGAAAATCAAGAACTAATCAGGATTTAGTGGAAAGCCAATTGTATAGCATGGCTGCGAGTGTGAACATGCAGCTGAAAACCAGCATTGGGTTACTTGGACATTCATCAGTGGTGTAAGGAAAACCTGCATGGAGTGGAGAGTCAGTTGAATTCCACATTCGCAGTGAATGAATGGAACATTCTGTAGAGGAGATTCCAATGATTTCTGAAGCCTGTGTTGTGTGGACAGGAAAATGAAGAGCTGACCAGGCTTGAATCGATAGCCAAGTAAACAGCAGGGCTGCGAATATGAACAGGCCGCTGAAAACCAGCATTGGGTTACTTGGACATTCAACAGTGGTGTAATGAAAACCTGCGTGGAGTTGAGAGTCAGATGAATTCCAGATTCGCAGTGAATGAATGGAACGTTCTGTAGTGGAGATAACAAAGATTTCTGAAGGCTGGTAGTGTGGTGGGACAATGAAGAGCTGAACAGGGTGGAGTGAATTGTCAATTAAACAGCACGGCTGCGAGTATGAACAGGCCTCTGAAAACCAGCATTGGCTTACTTGGACATTCACAAGTGGTGTAATGTTAACCAGGCGGGAGTGGAGAATCAGATAAACTCCAGACTCGCAGTGAATGAATGGAACATTCTGTAGTGGAGATTGCAATGATTTCTGAAATCTGGATTGTGGGGACACGAAAATGAAGAGCTGACCAGTGTTGAGTGGATAGCCTGTAAAAAGCCTCGGCTTCGAATGTGAACAGACCACTGAAAACCAGTATTGCATTACTTCGACTTTCAGCAGTGGTGTAACGAAAGCCTGCGTGGAGTGCAGATTCAGATGAATTCCAGATTCCCAGTGAATGAATGGAACATCCTGTAGTGGAGATTACAATGATTTCTGAAGGCTGGGTTGTGTGCACAGGAAAATGAGGAGCAAAACAGGTTGAGTGGATAGCCAATTGAACAGCACGACTGCGAACATGAACAGGCCTCTGAAAGCCAGCATTGTTTTACTTGGACATTCACAAGTGGTGTAAGATAAATCTGCAGGTAGTGGAGATTCAGTTGAATTCCAGATTCGCAGTGAATGAATGGAACATTCTGTACTGGAGATTGCAATGATTTCTCAAGTCTGGATTGTTTGGACATGAAAATGAAGAGCTGACCACAGTTGTGTGGATACCCAGTAAAAAGCAGGGCTTAGAGTGTGAACAGACCGCTGAAAACCAGCATTGTGTTACTTGGACATTCATAAGTGGTGTAATGAAAGCCTACCTGGAGTGCAGATTCAGATGAATTCCAGATTGGCAGTGAATGAATGGAACATTCTGTACTGGCGATTCCAATGATTTCTGAAGTCTGATATTGTGGAAAAGAAAATGAAAGGCTGACCAGGTTTGAGTGGATAGACAATTGAACAGCACACTGCGAGTGTGAAAAGGCGGCTGAAAACCAGCATTGGATTACTTGGTCATTCACCAGTGCTGTAATGAAAACCTGCCTGGAGCGGAGAGTCAGATGAATTGCAGAATCGCAGTGAATGAATGGAACAGTCTGTAGTGGAGAGCCCAATGATTTCTGAAGGCTGGTTTGTGTGGAGAGGAAAATGAAGAGCTGACCAATATTGAGTGGATAGCCCATTGAACAGCACTTCTGCGAGTTGAACATGCCTCTGAAAACCAGTATTGAGTTACTTGGACATTCACCAGTGGCGTAACGAAAACCTGCCAGGAGTGGAGGTTCAGAGGAATTCCAGATTCGCAGTGAATGAATGGAACATTCTCTAGTGGTGATTCCAATGATTTCTGAAGGCTGGGTTTTGTGGACACGAAAATGTAGAGCTGAACAGGGTGGAGTGGATAGCCAAATGAACAGCACGTCTCTTAGTATGAACAGGCCACTGAAAACCAGCATTGGCTTACTTGGACATTCACAAGTGGTGTAACGATAACCCGCCGGGAGTTGAGAGTCAGATGAATTTAAGATTCGCAGTGAATGAACGGAACATTCTGTGGAGGAGATACCAATTATTTCTGAAGGTTGGGTTATGAGGACAGGAAAATGTAGAGCTGAATAGGGTTGGGTGGATAGCAAATTGAACAGCACGGCTGAGTGTGTTAGCAGGCGGCTTAAAACCAGCATTGTCTTCCTTGGACATTTACCAGTGGTGTCACGAAAACCTTCCAGGAGTGGAGACTCTGATGAATTCCAGATTCGCGTGATTGAATGGAACATTCTGTAGTGGTGATTGCCAACATTTAGGAATCTGGATAGTCTGGACAGGATATTGAAGAGCTGACCGATATTGAGTGGATAGCCAATGAACAGCACGGTTTCGAGTGTGAACAGACCACTAAGAAGCAGCATTGCATTACTTGGACATTCATCAGTGGTGTAACGAAAGCCTTCCTGGAATGCAGATTCAGAGTATTTCCAGATTCACAGTGAATGAATGGAAATTTCTGTAGTAGAGATTCCAATGATTTCTGAACGCTGGGTTGTGTGGACAGGAAAATGAAGAGCTGACTAGGTTTGACTGGATTGCCAATTGAACAGCAAGGCTGTGAGTGTGAACAGCCGCTGAAAACCAGCATTGGATTACCTGGTCATTCACCAGTGTTGTTAGGAAAATCTGCCTGGTGTGGAGAGTCAGAGGAATTCCAGATTCGCAGGGAACGAATGGAACATTCTGAAGTGGAGATAAGAATGATTTCTGAAGGCTCGGTGTGTGGAAGGAAAATCAAGAGCTAACCAGCGTTCACTGGATAGCCAATTGAACAGCACGGCTGCGAGTGTTAACACGCAGCTGAAACCAGCCTTGGGTTGCTTGGACATTCACCAGTGGTGAAACGAAAACCTGCTGGGAGTGGAGAACAAGATGAATTCAAGATTCGCCTGAATGAATGAAACATTCTGTAGTGTAGATTGCAATGGTTTCTGAGGTTTGTATTGTCTGAACTGGAAAAAGAAGAACTCACCAGTGTTGAGTCGCTAGACCGTGAACAGCACGGGTTCGAGTGTGAATAGACCGCTGAAAACCATCATTGCGTTACTTGAACATTCAGCAGTGGTGCAATGAAAACCTGCCGGGAGTGGAGATTCAGATGAATTCCAGATTCGCAGTGAATGAATGGAACATTCTCTAGTGGTGATTCCAATGATTTCTGAAGGCTGGGTTTTGTGGACACGAAAATGTAGAGCTGAACAGGGTGGAATGGATAGCCAAATGAACAGCACGTCTCGTAGTAAGAACAGGCCACTGAAAACCAGCTTTGGCTTAATTGGACATTCACAAGTGGTGTAACGAAAACCTGACGGGAGTTGAGAATTAGATGAATTTCAGATTTGCCGTCAATGAATGGAACATTCTGTGGAGGAGATACCAATTGTTTCTGAAGTTTGGGTTATGTGGACAGGAAAATGGAGCTGAAGAGGGTTGAGTGGATAGCAAATTGAACAGCACGGCTGAGAGTATGAGCAGGCCACTTAAAACCAGCATTGGCTTACTTGGATATTTACCAGTGGTGTCACGAAAACCTGCCGGGAGTGGAGATTCAGATGAATTCCAGATTCGCTGTGAATGAATGGAACATTCTGTAGTGGAGATAACAATGATTTCTCCAGTCTCTGTGGTGTGGACAGGAAAATGTAGAGCTGGCCAGGGTTGAGTGGATAGCCAATTGAACAGCACCACTGCGCTTGTGAAGAAAACACTTAAAACATTGGGTTACTTGGACATTCAACAGTGGTGTAACGAAAACCTGCCGGGAGTGGAGGTTCAGAGGAATTCCAGATTCGCAGTGAATGAATGGAACATTCTCTAGTGGAGATTCCAATGATTTCTGAAGGCTGGGTCGTGTGGAAGGAAAATCAAGAACTAATCAGGATTTAGTGGAAAGCCAATTGTATAGCATGGCTGCGAGTGTGAACATGCAGCTGAAAACCAGCATTGGGTTACTTGGACATTCATCAGTGGTGTAAGGAAAACCTGCATGGAGTGGAGAGTCAGTTGAATTCCACATTCGCAGTGAATGAATGGAACATTCTGTAGAGGAGATTCCAATGATTTCTGAAGCCTGTGTTGTGTGGACAGGAAAATGAAGAGCTGACCAGGCTTGAATCGATAGCCAAGTAAACAGCAGGGCTGCGAATATGAACAGGCCGCTGAAAACCAGCATTGGGTTACTTGGACATTCAACAGTGGTGTAATGAAAACCTGCGTGGAGTTGAGAGTCAGATGAATTCCAGATTCGCAGTGAATGAATGGAACATTCTGTAGTGGAGATAACAAAGATTTCTGAAGGCTGGTAGTGTGGTGGGACAATGAAGAGCTGAACAGGGTGGAGTGAATTGTCAATTAAACAGCACGGCTGCGAGTATGAACAGGCCTCTGAAAACCAGCATTGGCTTACTTGGACATTCACAAGTGGTGTAATGTTAACCAGGCGGGAGTGGAGAATCAGATAAACTCCAGACTCGCAGTGAATGAATGGAACATTCTGTAGTGGAGATTGCAATGATTTCTGAAATCTGGATTGTGGGGACACGAAAATGAAGAGCTGACCAGTGTTGAGTGGATAGCCTGTAAAAAGCCTCGGCTTCGAATGTGAACAGACCACTGAAAACCAGTATTGCATTACTTCGACTTTCAGCAGTGGTGTAACGAAAGCCTGCGTGGAGTGCAGATTCAGATGAATTCCAGATTCCCAGTGAATGAATGGAACATCCTGTAGTGGAGATTACAATGATTTCTGAAGACTGGGTTGTGTGCACAGGAAAATGAGGAGCAAAACAGGTTGAGTGGATAGCCAATTGAACAGCACGACTGCGAACATGAACAGGCCTCTGAAAACCAGCATTGTTTTACTTGGACATTCACAAGTGGTGTAAGATAAATCTGCAGGTAGTGGAGATTCAGTTGAATTCCAGATTCGCAGTGAATGAATGGAACATTCTGTACTGGAGATTGCAATGATTTCTCAAGTCTGGATTGTTTGGACATGAAAATGAAGAGCTGACCACAGTTGTGTGGATACCCAGTAAAAAGCAGGGCTTAGAGTGTGAACAGACCGCTGAAAACCAGCATTGTGTTACTTGGACATTCATAAGTGGTGTAATGAAAGCCTACCTGGAGTGCAGATTCAGATGAATTCCAGATTCCCAGTGAATGAATGGAACATCCTGTAGTGGAGATTACAATGATTTCTGAAGGCTGGGTTGTGTGCACAGGAAAATGAGGAGCAAAACAGGTTGAGTGGATAGCCAATTGAACAGCACGACTGCGAACATGAACAGGCCTCTGAAAACCAGCATTGTTTTACTTGGACATTCACAAGTGGTGTAAGATAAATCTGCAGGTAGTGGAGATTCAGTTGAATTCCAGATTCGCAGTGAATGAATGGAACATTCTGTACTGGAGATTGCAATGATTTCTCAAGTCTGGATTGTTTGGACATGAAAATGAAGAGCTGACCACAGTTGTGTGGATACCCAGTAAAAAGCAGGGCTTAGAGTGTGAACAGACCGCTGAAAACCAGCATTGTGTTACTTGGACATTCATAAGTGGTGTAATGAACGCCTACCTGGAGTGCAGATTCAGATGAATTCCAGATTGGCAGTGAATGAATGGAACATTCTGTACTAGCGATTCCAATGTTTTCTGAAGTCTGATATTGTGGAAAAGAAAATGAAAGGCTGACCAGGTTTGAGTGGATAGACAATTGAACAGCACACTGCGAGTGTGAAAAGGCGGCTGAAAACCAGCATTGGATTACTTGGTCATTCACCAGTGCTGTAATGAAAACCTGCCTGGAGCGGAGAGTCAGATGAATTGCAGAATCGCAGTGAATGAATGGAACAGTCTGTAGTGGAGAGCCCAATGATTTCTGAAGGCTGGTTTGTGTGGAGAGGAAAATGAAGAGCTGACCAATATTGAGTGGATAGCCCATTGAACAGCACTTCTGCGAGTTGAACATGCCTCTGAAAACCAGTATTGAGTTACTTGGACATTCACCAGTGGCGTAACGAAAACCTGCCAGGAGTGGAGGTTCAGATGAATTCCAGATTCGCAGTGAATGAATGGAACATTCTCTAGTGGTGATTCCAATGATTTCTGAAGGCTGGGTTTTGTGGACACGAAAATGTAGAGCTGAACAGGGTGGAGTGGATAGCCAAATGAACAGCACGTCTCTTAGTATGAACAGGCCACTGAAAACCAGCATTGGCTTACTTGGACATTCACAAGTGGTGTAACGATAACCCGCCGGGAGTTGAGAGTCAGATGAATTTAAGATTCGCAGTGAATGAACGGAACATTCTGTGGAGGAGATACCAATTATTTCTGAAGGTTGGGTTATGAGGACAGGAAAATGTAGAGCTGAATAGGGTTGGGTGGATAGCAAATTGAACAGCACGGCTGAGTGTGTTAGCAGGCGGCTTAAAACCAGCATTGTCTTCCTTGGACATTTACCAGTGGTGTCACGAAAACCTTCCAGGAGTGGAGACTCTGATGAATTCCAGATTCGCGTGATTGAATGGAACATTCTGTAGTGGTGATTGCCAACATTTAGGAATCTGGATAGTCTGGACAGGATATTGAAGAGCTGACCGATATTGAGTGGATAGCCAATGAACAGCACGGTTTCGAGTGTGAACAGACCACTAAGAAGCAGCATTGCATTACTTGGACATTCATCAGTGGTGTAACGAAAGCCTTCCTGGAATGCAGATTCAGAGTATTTCCAGATTCACAGTGAATGAATGGAAATTTCTGTAGTAGAGATTCCAATGATTTCTGAACGCTGGGTTGTGTGGACAGGAAAATGAAGAGCTGACTAGGTTTGACTGGATTGCCAATTGAACAGCAAGGCTGTGAGTGTGAACAGCCGCTGAAAACCAGCATTGGATTACCTGGTCATTCACCAGTGTTGTTAGGAAAATCTGCCTGGTGTGGAGAGTCAGAGGAATTCCAGATTCGCAGGGAACGAATGGAACATTCTGAAGTGGAGATAAGAATGATTTCTGAAGGCTCGGTGTGTGGAAGGAAAATCAAGAGCTAACCAGCGTTCACTGGATAGCCAATTGAACAGCACGGCTGCGAGTGTTAACACGCAGCTGAAACCAGCCTTGGGTTGCTTGGACATTCACCAGTGGTGAAACGAAAACCTGCTGGGAGTGGAGAACAAGATGAATTCAAGATTCGCCTGAATGAATGAAACATTCTGTAGTGTAGATTGCAATGGTTTCTGAGGTTTGTATTGTCTGAACTGGAAAAAGAAGAACTCACCAGTGTTGAGTCGCTAGACCGTGAACAGCACGGGTTCGAGTGTGAATAGACCGCTGAAAACCATCATTGCGTTACTTGAACATTCAGCAGTGGTGCAATGAAAACCTGCCGGGAGTGGAGATTCAGATGAATTCCAGATTCGCAGTGAATGAATGGAACATTCTCTAGTGGTGATTCCAATGATTTCTGAAGGCTGGGTTTTGTGGACACGAAAATGTAGAGCTGAACAGGGTGGAATGGATAGCCAAATGAACAGCACGTCTCGTAGTAAGAACAGGCCACTGAAAACCAGCTTTGGCTTAATTGGACATTCACAAGTGGTGTAACGAAAACCTGACGGGAGTTGAGAATTAGATGAATTTCAGATTTGCCGTCAATGAATGGAACATTCTGTGGAGGAGATACCAATTGTTTCTGAAGTTTGGGTTATGTGGACAGGAAAATGGAGCTGAAGAGGGTTGAGTGGATAGCAAATTGAACAGCACGGCTGAGAGTATGAGCAGGCCACTTAAAACCAGCATTGGCTTACTTGGATATTTACCAGTGGTGTCACGAAAACCTGCCGGGAGTGGAGATTCAGATGAATTCCAGATTCGCTGTGAATGAATGGAACATTCTGTAGTGGAGATAACAATGATTTCTCCAGTCTCTGTGGTGTGGACAGGAAAATGTAGAGCTGGCCAGGGTTGAGTGGATAGCCAATTGAACAGCACCACTGCGCTTGTGAAGAAAACACTTAAAACATTGGGTTACTTGGACATTCAACAGTGGTGTAACGAAAACCTGCCGGGAGTGGAGGTTCAGAGGAATTCCAGATTCGCAGTGAATGAATGGAACATTCTCTAGTGGAGATTCCAACGATTTCTGAAGGCTGGGTCGTGTGGAAGGAAAATCAAGAACTAATCAGGATTTAGTGGAAAGCCAATTGTATAGCATGGCTGCGAGTGTGAACATGCAGCTGAAAACCAGCATTGGGTTACTTGGACATTCATCAGTGGTGTAAGGAAAACCTGCATGGAGTGGAGAGTCAGTTGAATTCCACATTCGCAGTGAATGAATGGAACATTCTGTAGAGGAGATTCCAATGATTTCTGAAGCCTGTGTTGTGTGGACAGGAAAATGAAGAGCTGACCAGGCTTGAATCGATAGCCAAGTAAACAGCAGGGCTGCGAATATGAACAGGCCGCTGAAAACCAGCATTGGGTTACTTGGACATTCAACAGTGGTGTAATGAAAACCTGCGTGGAGTTGAGAGTCAGATGAATTCCAGATTCGCAGTGAATGAATGGAACGTTCTGTAGTGGAGATAACAAAGATTTCTGAAGGCTGGTAGTGTGGTGGGACAATGAAGAGCTGAACAGGGTGGAGTGAATTGTCAATTAAACAGCACGGCTGCGAGTATGAACAGGCCTCTGAAAACCAGCATTGGCTTACTTGGACATTCACAAGTGGTGTAATGTTAACCAGGCGGGAGTGGAGAATCAGATAAACTCCAGACTCGCAGTGAATGAATGGAACATTCTGTAGTGGAGATTGCAATGATTTCTGAAATCTGGATTGTGGGGACACGAAAATGAAGAGCTGACCAGTGTTGAGTGGATAGCCTGTAAAAAGCCTCGGCTTCGAATGTGAACAGACCACTGAAAACCAGTATTGCATTACTTCGACTTTCAGCAGTGGTGTAACGAAAGCCTGCGTGGAGTGCAGATTCAGATGAATTCCAGATTCCCAGTGAATGAATGGAACATCCTGTAGTGGAGATTACAATGATTTCTGAAGGCTGGGTTGTGTGCACAGGAAAATGAGGAGCAAAACAGGTTGAGTGGATAGCCAATTGAACAGCACGACTGCGAACATGAACAGGCCTCTGAAAGCCAGCATTGTTTTACTTGGACATTCACAAGTGGTGTAAGATAAATCTGCAGGTAGTGGAGATTCAGTTGAATTCCAGATTCGCAGTGAATGAATGGAACATTCTGTACTGGAGATTGCAATGATTTCTCAAGTCTGGATTGTTTGGACATGAAAATGAAGAGCTGACCACAGTTGTGTGGATACCCAGTAAAAAGCAGGGCTTAGAGTGTGAACAGACCGCTGAAAACCAGCATTGTGTTACTTGGACATTCATAAGTGGTGTAATGAAAGCCTACCTGGAGTGCAGATTCAGATGAATTCCAGATTGGCAGTGAATGAATGGAACATTCTGTACTGGCGATTCCAATGATTTCTGAAGTCTGATATTGTGGAAAAGAAAATGAAAGGCTGACCAGGTTTGAGTGGATAGACAATTGAACAGCACACTGCGAGTGTGAAAAGGCGGCTGAAAACCAGCATTGGATTACTTGGTCATTCACCAGTGCTGTAATGAAAACCTGCCTGGAGCGGAGAGTCAGATGAATTGCAGAATCGCAGTGAATGAATGGAACAGTCTGTAGTGGAGAGCCCAATGATTTCTGAAGGCTGGTTTGTGTGGAGAGGAAAATGAAGAGCTGACCAATATTGAGTGGATAGCCCATTGAACAGCACTTCTGCGAGTTGAACATGCCTCTGAAAACCAGTATTGAGTTACTTGGACATTCACCAGTGGCGTAACGAAAACCTGCCAGGAGTGGAGGTTCAGAGGAATTCCAGATTCGCAGTGAATGAATGGAACATTCTCTAGTGGTGATTCCAATGATTTCTGAAGGCTGGGTTTTGTGGACACGAAAATGTAGAGCTGAACAGGGTGGAGTGGATAGCCAAATGAACAGCACGTCTCTTAGTATGAACAGGCCACTGAAAACCAGCATTGGCTTACTTGGACATTCACAAGTGGTGTAACGATAACCCGCCGGGAGTTGAGAGTCAGATGAATTTAAGATTCGCAGTGAATGAACGGAACATTCTGTGGAGGAGATACCAATTATTTCTGAAGGTTGGGTTATGAGGACAGGAAAATGTAGAGCTGAATAGGGTTGGGTGGATAGCAAATTGAACAGCACGGCTGAGTGTGTTAGCAGGCGGCTTAAAACCAGCATTGTCTTCCTTGGACATTTACCAGTGGTGTCACGAAAACCTTCCAGGAGTGGAGACTCTGATGAATTCCAGATTCGCGTGATTGAATGGAACATTCTGTAGTGGTGATTGCCAACATTTAGGAATCTGGATAGTCTGGACAGGATATTGAAGAGCTGACCGATATTGAGTGGATAGCCAATGAACAGCACGGTTTCGAGTGTGAACAGACCACTAAGAAGCAGCATTGCATTACTTGGACATTCATCAGTGGTGTAACGAAAGCCTTCCTGGAATGCAGATTCAGAGTATTTCCAGATTCACAGTGAATGAATGGAAATTTCTGTAGTAGAGATTCCAATGATTTCTGAACGCTGGGTTGTGTGGACAGGAAAATGAAGAGCTGACTAGGTTTGACTGGATTGCCAATTGAACAGCAAGGCTGTGAGTGTGAACAGCCGCTGAAAACCAGCATTGGATTACCTGGTCATTCACCAGTGTTGTTAGGAAAATCTGCCTGGTGTGGAGAGTCAGAGGAATTCCAGATTCGCAGGGAACGAATGGAACATTCTGAAGTGGAGATAAGAATGATTTCTGAAGGCTCGGTGTGTGGAAGGAAAATCAAGAGCTAACCAGCGTTCACTGGATAGCCAATTGAACAGCACGGCTGCGAGTGTTAACACGCAGCTGAAACCAGCCTTGGGTTGCTTGGACATTCACCAGTGGTGAAACGAAAACCTGCTGGGAGTGGAGAACAAGATGAATTCAAGATTCGCCTGAATGAATGAAACATTCTGTAGTGTAGATTGCAATGGTTTCTGAGGTTTGTATTGTCTGAACTGGAAAAAGAAGAACTCACCAGTGTTGAGTCGCTAGACCGTGAACAGCACGGGTTCGAGTGTGAATAGACCGCTGAAAACCATCATTGCGTTACTTGAACATTCAGCAGTGGTGCAATGAAAACCTGCCGGGAGTGGAGATTCAGATGAATTCCAGATTCGCAGTGAATGAATGGAACATTCTCTAGTGGTGATTCCAATGATTTCTGAAGGCTGGGTTTTGTGGACACGAAAATGTAGAGCTGAACAGGGTGGAATGGATAGCCAAATGAACAGCACGTCTCGTAGTAAGAACAGGCCACTGAAAACCAGCTTTGGCTTAATTGGACATTCACAAGTGGTGTAACGAAAACCTGACGGGAGTTGAGAATTAGATGAATTTCAGATTTGCCGTCAATGAATGGAACATTCTGTGGAGGAGATACCAATTGTTTCTGAAGTTTGGGTTATGTGGACAGGAAAATGGAGCTGAAGAGGGTTGAGTGGATAGCAAATTGAACAGCACGGCTGAGAGTATGAGCAGGCCACTTAAAACCAGCATTGGCTTACTTGGATATTTACCAGTGGTGTCACGAAAACCTGCCGGGAGTGGAGATTCAGATGAATTCCAGATTCGCTGTGAATGAATGGAACATTCTGTAGTGGAGATAACAATGATTTCTCCAGTCTCTGTGGTGTGGACAGGAAAATGTAGAGCTGGCCAGGGTTGAGTGGATAGCCAATTGAACAGCACCACTGCGCTTGTGAAGAAAACACTTAAAACATTGGGTTACTTGGACATTCAACAGTGGTGTAACGAAAACCTGCCGGGAGTGGAGGTTCAGAGGAATTCCAGATTCGCAGTGAATGAATGGAACATTCTCTAGTGGAGATTCCAATGATTTCTGAAGGCTGGGTCGTGTGGAAGGAAAATCAAGAACTAATCAGGATTTAGTGGAAAGCCAATTGTATAGCATGGCTGCGAGTGTGAACATGCAGCTGAAAACCAGCATTGGGTTACTTGGACATTCATCAGTGGTGTAAGGAAAACCTGCATGGAGTGGAGAGTCAGTTGAATTCCACATTCGCAGTGAATGAATGGAACATTCTGTAGAGGAGATTCCAATGATTTCTGAAGCCTGTGTTGTGTGGACAGGAAAATGAAGAGCTGACCAGGCTTGAATCGATAGCCAAGTAAACAGCAGGGCTGCGAATATGAACAGGCCGCTGAAAACCAGCATTGGGTTACTTGGACATTCAACAGTGGTGTAATGAAAACCTGCGTGGAGTTGAGAGTCAGATGAATTCCAGATTCGCAGTGAATGAATGGAACATTCTGTAGTGGAGATAACAAAGATTTCTGAAGGCTGGTAGTGTGGTGGGACAATGAAGAGCTGAACAGGGTGGAGTGAATTGTCAATTAAACAGCACGGCTGCGAGTATGAACAGGCCTCTGAAAACCAGCATTGGCTTACTTGGACATTCACAAGTGGTGTAATGTTAACCAGGCGGGAGTGGAGAATCAGATAAACTCCAGACTCGCAGTGAATGAATGGAACATTCTGTAGTGGAGATTGCAATGATTTCTGAAATCTGGATTGTGGGGACACGAAAATGAAGAGCTGACCAGTGTTGAGTGGATAGCCTGTAAAAAGCCTCGGCTTCGAATGTGAACAGACCACTGAAAACCAGTATTGCATTACTTCGACTTTCAGCAGTGGTGTAACGAAAGCCTGCGTGGAGTGCAGATTCAGATGAATTCCAGATTCCCAGTGAATGAATGGAACATCCTGTAGTGGAGATTACAATGATTTCTGAAGACTGGGTTGTGTGCACAGGAAAATGAGGAGCAAAACAGGTTGAGTGGATAGCCAATTGAACAGCACGACTGCGAACATGAACAGGCCTCTGAAAACCAGCATTGTTTTACTTGGACATTCACAAGTGGTGTAAGATAAATCTGCAGGTAGTGGAGATTCAGTTGAATTCCAGATTCGCAGTGAATGAATGGAACATTCTGTACTGGAGATTGCAATGATTTCTCAAGTCTGGATTGTTTGGACATGAAAATGAAGAGCTGACCACAGTTGTGTGGATACCCAGTAAAAAGCAGGGCTTAGAGTGTGAACAGACCGCTGAAAACCAGCATTGTGTTACTTGGACATTCATAAGTGGTGTAATGAAAGCCTACCTGGAGTGCAGATTCAGATGAATTCCAGATTCCCAGTGAATGAATGGAACATCCTGTAGTGGAGATTACAATGATTTCTGAAGGCTGGGTTGTGTGCACAGGAAAATGAGGAGCAAAACAGGTTGAGTGGATAGCCAATTGAACAGCACGACTGCGAACATGAACAGGCCTCTGAAAACCAGCATTGTTTTACTTGGACATTCACAAGTGGTGTAAGATAAATCTGCAGGTAGTGGAGATTCAGTTGAATTCCAGATTCGCAGTGAATGAATGGAACATTCTGTACTGGAGATTGCAATGATTTCTCAAGTCTGGATTGTTTGGACATGAAAATGAAGAGCTGACCACAGTTGTGTGGATACCCAGTAAAAAGCAGAGCTTAGAGTGTGAACAGACCGCTGAAAACCAGCATTGTGTTACTTGGACATTCATAAGTGGTGTAATGAACGCCTACCTGGAGTGCAGATTCAGATGAATTCCAGATTGGCAGTGAATGAATGGAACATTCTGTACTAGCGATTCCAATGTTTTCTGAAGTCTGATATTGTGGAAAAGAAAATGAAAGGCTGACCAGGTTTGAGTGGATAGACAATTGAACAGCACACTGCGAGTGTGAAAAGGCGGCTGAAAACCAGCATTGGATTACTTGGTCATTCACCAGTGCTGTAATGAAAACCTGCCTGGAGCGGAGAGTCAGATGAATTGCAGAATCGCAGTGAATGAATGGAACAGTCTGTAGTGGAGAGCCCAATGATTTCTGAAGGCTGGTTTGTGTGGAGAGGAAAATGAAGAGCTGACCAATATTGAGTGGATAGCCCATTGAACAGCACTTCTGCGAGTTGAACATGCCTCTGAAAACCAGTATTGAGTTACTTGGACATTCACCAGTGGCGTAACGAAAACCTGCCAGGAGTGGAGGTTCAGATGAATTCCAGATTCGCAGTGAATGAATGGAACATTCTCTAGTGGTGATTCCAATGATTTCTGAAGGCTGGGTTTTGTGGACACGAAAATGTAGAGCTGAACAGGGTGGAGTGGATAGCCAAATGAACAGCACGTCTCTTAGTATGAACAGGCCACTGAAAACCAGCATTGGCTTACTTGGACATTCACAAGTGGTGTAACGATAACCCGCCGGGAGTTGAGAGTCAGATGAATTTAAGATTCGCAGTGAATGAACGGAACATTCTGTGGAGGAGATACCAATTATTTCTGAAGGTTGGGTTATGAGGACAGGAAAATGTAGAGCTGAATAGGGTTGGGTGGATAGCAAATTGAACAGCACGGCTGAGTGTGTTAGCAGGCGGCTTAAAACCAGCATTGTCTTCCTTGGACATTTACCAGTGGTGTCACGAAAACCTTCCAGGAGTGGAGACTCTGATGAATTCCAGATTCGCGTGATTGAATGGAACATTCTGTAGTGGTGATTGCCAACATTTAGGAATCTGGATAGTCTGGACAGGATATTGAAGAGCTGACCGATATTGAGTGGATAGCCAATGAACAGCACGGTTTCGAGTGTGAACAGACCACTAAGAAGCAGCATTGCATTACTTGGACATTCATCAGTGGTGTAACGAAAGCCTTCCTGGAATGCAGATTCAGAGTATTTCCAGATTCACAGTGAATGAATGGAAATTTCTGTAGTAGAGATTCCAATGATTTCTGAACGCTGGGTTGTGTGGACAGGAAAATGAAGAGCTGACTAGGTTTGACTGGATTGCCAATTGAACAGCAAGGCTGTGAGTGTGAACAGCCGCTGAAAACCAGCATTGGATTACCTGGTCATTCACCAGTGTTGTTAGGAAAATCTGCCTGGTGTGGAGAGTCAGAGGAATTCCAGATTCGCAGGGAACGAATGGAACATTCTGAAGTGGAGATAAGAATGATTTCTGAAGGCTCGGTGTGTGGAAGGAAAATCAAGAGCTAACCAGCGTTCACTGGATAGCCAATTGAACAGCACGGCTGCGAGTGTTAACACGCAGCTGAAACCAGCCTTGGGTTGCTTGGACATTCACCAGTGGTGAAACGAAAACCTGCTGGGAGTGGAGAACAAGATGAATTCAAGATTCGCCTGAATGAATGAAACATTCTGTAGTGTAGATTGCAATGGTTTCTGAGGTTTGTATTGTCTGAACTGGAAAAAGAAGAACTCACCAGTGTTGAGTCGCTAGACCGTGAACAGCACGGGTTCGAGTGTGAATAGACCGCTGAAAACCATCATTGCGTTACTTGAACATTCAGCAGTGGTGCAATGAAAACCTGCCGGGAGTGGAGATTCAGATGAATTCCAGATTCGCAGTGAATGAATGGAACATTCTCTAGTGGTGATTCCAATGATTTCTGAAGGCTGGGTTTTGTGGACACGAAAATGTAGAGCTGAACAGGGTGGAATGGATAGCCAAATGAACAGCACGTCTCGTAGTAAGAACAGGCCACTGAAAACCAGCTTTGGCTTAATTGGACATTCACAAGTGGTGTAACGAAAACCTGACGGGAGTTGAGAATTAGATGAATTTCAGATTTGCCGTCAATGAATGGAACATTCTGTGGAGGAGATACCAATTGTTTCTGAAGTTTGGGTTATGTGGACAGGAAAATGGAGCTGAAGAGGGTTGAGTGGATAGCAAATTGAACAGCACGGCTGAGAGTATGAGCAGGCCACTTAAAACCAGCATTGGCTTACTTGGATATTTACCAGTGGTGTCACGAAAACCTGCCGGGAGTGGAGATTCAGATGAATTCCAGATTCGCTGTGAATGAATGGAACATTCTGTAGTGGAGATAACAATGATTTCTCCAGTCTCTGTGGTGTGGACAGGAAAATGTAGAGCTGGCCAGGGTTGAGTGGATAGCCAATTGAACAGCACCACTGCGCTTGTGAAGAAAACACTTAAAACATTGGGTTACTTGGACATTCAACAGTGGTGTAACGAAAACCTGCCGGGAGTGGAGGTTCAGAGGAATTCCAGATTCGCAGTGAATGAATGGAACATTCTCTAGTGGAGATTCCAACGATTTCTGAAGGCTGGGTCGTGTGGAAGGAAAATCAAGAACTAATCAGGATTTAGTGGAAAGCCAATTGTATAGCATGGCTGCGAGTGTGAACATGCAGCTGAAAACCAGCATTGGGTTACTTGGACATTCATCAGTGGTGTAAGGAAAACCTGCATGGAGTGGAGAGTCAGTTGAATTCCACATTCGCAGTGAATGAATGGAACATTCTGTAGAGGAGATTCCAATGATTTCTGAAGCCTGTGTTGTGTGGACAGGAAAATGAAGAGCTGACCAGGCTTGAATCGATAGCCAAGTAAACAGCAGGGCTGCGAATATGAACAGGCCGCTGAAAACCAGCATTGGGTTACTTGGACATTCAACAGTGGTGTAATGAAAACCTGCGTGGAGTTGAGAGTCAGATGAATTCCAGATTCGCAGTGAATGAATGGAACATTCTGTAGTGGAGATAACAAAGATTTCTGAAGGCTGGTAGTGTGGTGGGACAATGAAGAGCTGAACAGGGTGGAGTGAATTGTCAATTAAACAGCACGGCTGCGAGTATGAACAGGCCTCTGAAAACCAGCATTGGCTTACTTGGACATTCACAAGTGGTGTAATGTTAACCAGGCGGGAGTGGAGAATCAGATAAACTCCAGACTCGCAGTGAATGAATGGAACATTCTGTAGTGGAGATTGCAATGATTTCTGAAATCTGGATTGTGGGGACACGAAAATGAAGAGCTGACCAGTGTTGAGTGGATAGCCTGTAAAAAGCCTCGGCTTCGAATGTGAACAGACCACTGAAAACCAGTATTGCATTACTTCGACTTTCAGCAGTGGTGTAACGAAAGCCTGCGTGGAGTGCAGATTCAGATGAATTCCAGATTCCCAGTGAATGAATGGAACATCCTGTAGTGGAGATTACAATGATTTCTGAAGGCTGGGTTGTGTGCACAGGAAAATGAGGAGCAAAACAGGTTGAGTGGATAGCCAATTGAACAGCACGACTGCGAACATGAACAGGCCTCTGAAAACCAGCATTGTTTTACTTGGACATTCACAAGTGGTGTAAGATAAATCTGCAGGTAGTGGAGATTCAGTTGAATTCCAGATTCGCAGTGAATGAATGGAACATTCTGTACTGGAGATTGCAATGATTTCTCAAGTCTGGATTGTTTGGACATGAAAATGAAGAGCTGACCACAGTTGTGTGGATACCCAGTAAAAAGCAGGGCTTAGAGTGTGAACAGACCGCTGAAAACCAGCATTGTGTTACTTGGACATTCATAAGTGGTGTAATGAAAGCCTACCTGGAGTGCAGATTCAGATGAATTCCAGATTGGCAGTGAATGAATGGAACATTCTGTACTGGCGATTCCAATGATTTCTGAAGTCTGATATTGTGGAAAAGAAAATGAAAGGCTGACCAGGTTTGAGTGGATAGACAATTGAACAGCACACTGCGAGTGTGAAAAGGCGGCTGAAAACCAGCATTGGATTACTTGGTCATTCACCAGTGCTGTAATGAAAACCTGCCTGGAGCGGAGAGTCAGATGAATTGCAGAATCGCAGTGAATGAATGGAACAGTCTGTAGTGGAGAGCCCAATGATTTCTGAAGGCTGGTTTGTGTGGAGAGGAAAATGAAGAGCTGACCAATATTGAGTGGATAGCCCATTGAACAGCACTTCTGCGAGTTGAACATGCCTCTGAAAACCAGTATTGAGTTACTTGGACATTCACCAGTGGCGTAACGAAAACCTGCCAGGAGTGGAGGTTCAGAGGAATTCCAGATTCGCAGTGAATGAATGGAACATTCTCTAGTGGTGATTCCAATGATTTCTGAAGGCTGGGTTTTGTGGACACGAAAATGTAGAGCTGAACAGGGTGGAGTGGATAGCCAAATGAACAGCACGTCTCTTAGTATGAACAGGCCACTGAAAACCAGCATTGGCTTACTTGGACATTCACAAGTGGTGTAACGATAACCCGCCGGGAGTTGAGAGTCAGATGAATTTAAGATTCGCAGTGAATGAACGGAACATTCTGTGGAGGAGATACCAATTATTTCTGAAGGTTGGGTTATGAGGACAGGAAAATGTAGAGCTGAATAGGGTTGGGTGGATAGCAAATTGAACAGCACGGCTGAGTGTGTTAGCAGGCGGCTTAAAACCAGCATTGTCTTCCTTGGACATTTACCAGTGGTGTCACGAAAACCTTCCAGGAGTGGAGACTCTGATGAATTCCAGATTCGCGTGATTGAATGGAACATTCTGTAGTGGTGATTGCCAACATTTAGGAATCTGGATAGTCTGGACAGGATATTGAAGAGCTGACCGATATTGAGTGGATAGCCAATGAACAGCACGGTTTCGAGTGTGAACAGACCACTAAGAAGCAGCATTGCATTACTTGGACATTCATCAGTGGTGTAACGAAAGCCTTCCTGGAATGCAGATTCAGAGTATTTCCAGATTCACAGTGAATGAATGGAAATTTCTGTAGTAGAGATTCCAATGATTTCTGAACGCTGGGTTGTGTGGACAGGAAAATGAAGAGCTGACTAGGTTTGACTGGATTGCCAATTGAACAGCAAGGCTGTGAGTGTGAACAGCCGCTGAAAACCAGCATTGGATTACCTGGTCATTCACCAGTGTTGTTAGGAAAATCTGCCTGGTGTGGAGAGTCAGAGGAATTCCAGATTCGCAGGGAACGAATGGAACATTCTGAAGTGGAGATAAGAATGATTTCTGAAGGCTCGGTGTGTGGAAGGAAAATCAAGAGCTAACCAGCGTTCACTGGATAGCCAATTGAACAGCACGGCTGCGAGTGTTAACACGCAGCTGAAACCAGCCTTGGGTTGCTTGGACATTCACCAGTGGTGAAACGAAAACCTGCTGGGAGTGGAGAACAAGATGAATTCAAGATTCGCCTGAATGAATGAAACATTCTGTAGTGTAGATTGCAATGGTTTCTGAGGTTTGTATTGTCTGAACTGGAAAAAGAAGAACTCACCAGTGTTGAGTCGCTAGACCGTGAACAGCACGGGTTCGAGTGTGAATAGACCGCTGAAAACCATCATTGCGTTACTTGAACATTCAGCAGTGGTGCAATGAAAACCTGCCGGGAGTGGAGATTCAGATGAATTCCAGATTCGCAGTGAATGAATGGAACATTCTCTAGTGGTGATTCCAATGATTTCTGAAGGCTGGGTTTTGTGGACACGAAAATGTAGAGCTGAACAGGGTGGAATGGATAGCCAAATGAACAGCACGTCTCGTAGTAAGAACAGGCCACTGAAAACCAGCTTTGGCTTAATTGGACATTCACAAGTGGTGTAACGAAAACCTGACGGGAGTTGAGAATTAGATGAATTTCAGATTTGCCGTCAATGAATGGAACATTCTGTGGAGGAGATACCAATTGTTTCTGAAGTTTGGGTTATGTGGACAGGAAAATGGAGCTGAAGAGGGTTGAGTGGATAGCAAATTGAACAGCACGGCTGAGAGTAGGAGCAGGCCACTTAAAACCAGCATTGGCTTACTTGGATATTTACCAGTGGTGTCACGAAAACCTGCCGGGAGTGGAGATTCAGATGAATTCCAGATTCGCTGTGAATGAATGGAACATTCTGTAGTGGAGATAACAATGATTTCTCCAGTCTCTGTGGTGTGGACAGGAAAATGTAGAGCTGGCCAGGGTTGAGTGGATAGCCAATTGAACAGCACCACTGCGCTTGTGAAGAAAACACTTAAAACATTGGGTTACTTGGACATTCAACAGTGGTGTAACGAAAACCTGCCGGGAGTGGAGGTTCAGAGGAATTCCAGATTCGCAGTGAATGAATGGAACATTCTCTAGTGGAGATTCCAACGATTTCTGAAGGCTGGGTCGTGTGGAAGGAAAATCAAGAACTAATCAGGATTTAGTGGAAAGCCAATTGTATAGCATGGCTGCGAGTGTGAACATGCAGCTGAAAACCAGCATTGGGTTACTTGGACATTCATCAGTGGTGTAAGGAAAACCTGCATGGAGTGGAGAGTCAGTTGAATTCCACATTCGCAGTGAATGAATGGAACATTCTGTAGAGGAGATTCCAATGATTTCTGAAGCCTGTGTTGTGTGGACAGGAAAATGAAGAGCTGACCAGGCTTGAATCGATAGCCAAGTAAACAGCAGGGCTGCGAATATGAACAGGCCGCTGAAAACCAGCATTGGGTTACTTGGACATTCAACAGTGGTGTAATGAAAACCTGCGTGGAGTTGAGAGTCAGATGAATTCCAGATTCGCAGTGAATGAATGGAACATTCTGTAGTGGAGATAACAAAGATTTCTGAAGGCTGGTAGTGTGGTGGGACAATGAAGAGCTGAACAGGGTGGAGTGAATTGTCAATTAAACAGCACGGCTGCGAGTATGAACAGGCCTCTGAAAACCAGCATTGGCTTACTTGGACATTCACAAGTGGTGTAATGTTAACCAGGCGGGAGTGGAGAATCAGATAAACTCCAGACTCGCAGTGAATGAATGGAACATTCTGTAGTGGAGATTGCAATGATTTCTGAAATCTGGATTGTGGGGACACGAAAATGAAGAGCTGACCAGTGTTGAGTGGATAGCCTGTAAAAAGCCTCGGCTTCGAATGTGAACAGACCACTGAAAACCAGTATTGCATTACTTCGACTTTCAGCAGTGGTGTAACGAAAGCCTGCGTGGAGTGCAGATTCAGATGAATTCCAGATTCCCAGTGAATGAATGGAACATCCTGTAGTGGAGATTACAATGATTTCTGAAGGCTGGGTTGTGTGCACAGGAAAATGAGGAGCAAAACAGGTTGAGTGGATAGCCAATTGAACAGCACGACTGCGAACATGAACAGGCCTCTGAAAACCAGCATTGTTTTACTTGGACATTCACAAGTGGTGTAAGATAAATCTGCAGGTAGTGGAGATTCAGTTGAATTCCAGATTCGCAGTGAATGAATGGAACATTCTGTACTGGAGATTGCAATGATTTCTCAAGTCTGGATTGTTTGGACATGAAAATGAAGAGCTGACCACAGTTGTGTGGATACCCAGTAAAAAGCAGGGCTTAGAGTGTGAACAGACCGCTGAAAACCAGCATTGTGTTACTTGGACATTCATAAGTGGTGTAATGAAAGCCTACCTGGAGTGCAGATTCAGATGAATTCCAGATTGGCAGTGAATGAATGGAACATTCTGTACTGGCGATTCCAATGATTTCTGAAGTCTGATATTGTGGAAAAGAAAATGAAAGGCTGACCAGGTTTGAGTGGATAGACAATTGAACAGCACACTGCGAGTGTGAAAAGGCGGCTGAAAACCAGCATTGGATTACTTGGTCATTCACCAGTGCTGTAATGAAAACCTGCCTGGAGCGGAGAGTCAGATGAATTGCAGAATCGCAGTGAATGAATGGAACAGTCTGTAGTGGAGAGCCCAATGATTTCTGAAGGCTGGTTTGTGTGGAGAGGAAAATGAAGAGCTGACCAATATTGAGTGGATAGCCCATTGAACAGCACTTCTGCGAGTTGAACATGCCTCTGAAAACCAGTATTGAGTTACTTGGACATTCACCAGTGGCGTAACGAAAACCTGCCAGGAGTGGAGGTTCAGAGGAATTCCAGATTCGCAGTGAATGAATGGAACATTCTCTAGTGGTGATTCCAATGATTTCTGAAGGCTGGGTTTTGTGGACACGAAAATGTAGAGCTGAACAGGGTGGAGTGGATAGCCAAATGAACAGCACGTCTCTTAGTATGAACAGGCCACTGAAAACCAGCATTGGCTTACTTGGACATTCACAAGTGGTGTAACGATAACCCGCCGGGAGTTGAGAGTCAGATGAATTTAAGATTCGCAGTGAATGAACGGAACATTCTGTGGAGGAGATACCAATTATTTCTGAAGGTTGGGTTATGAGGACAGGAAAATGTAGAGCTGAATAGGGTTGGGTGGATAGCAAATTGAACAGCACGGCTGAGTGTGTTAGCAGGCGGCTTAAAACCAGCATTGTCTTCCTTGGACATTTACCAGTGGTGTCACGAAAACCTTCCAGGAGTGGAGACTCTGATGAATTCCAGATTCGCGTGATTGAATGGAACATTCTGTAGTGGTGATTGCCAACATTTAGGAATCTGGATAGTCTGGACAGGATATTGAAGAGCTGACCGATATTGAGTGGATAGCCAATGAACAGCACGGTTTCGAGTGTGAACAGACCACTAAGAAGCAGCATTGCATTACTTGGACATTCATCAGTGGTGTAACGAAAGCCTTCCTGGAATGCAGATTCAGAGTATTTCCAGATTCACAGTGAATGAATGGAAATTTCTGTAGTAGAGATTCCAATGATTTCTGAACGCTGGGTTGTGTGGACAGGAAAATGAAGAGCTGACTAGGTTTGACTGGATTGCCAATTGAACAGCAAGGCTGTGAGTGTGAACAGCCGCTGAAAACCAGCATTGGATTACCTGGTCATTCACCAGTGTTGTTAGGAAAATCTGCCTGGTGTGGAGAGTCAGAGGAATTCCAGATTCGCAGGGAACGAATGGAACATTCTGAAGTGGAGATAAGAATGATTTCTGAAGGCTCGGTGTGTGGAAGGAAAATCAAGAGCTAACCAGCGTTCACTGGATAGCCAATTGAACAGCACGGCTGCGAGTGTTAACACGCAGCTGAAACCAGCCTTGGGTTGCTTGGACATTCACCAGTGGTGAAACGAAAACCTGCTGGGAGTGGAGAACAAGATGAATTCAAGATTCGCCTGAATGAATGAAACATTCTGTAGTGTAGATTGCAATGGTTTCTGAGGTTTGTATTGTCTGAACTGGAAAAAGAAGAACTCACCAGTGTTGAGTCGCTAGACCGTGAACAGCACGGGTTCGAGTGTGAATAGACCGCTGAAAACCATCATTGCGTTACTTGAACATTCAGCAGTGGTGCAATGAAAACCTGCCGGGAGTGGAGATTCAGATGAATTCCAGATTCGCAGTGAATGAATGGAACATTCTCTAGTGGTGATTCCAATGATTTCTGAAGGCTGGGTTTTGTGGACACGAAAATGTAGAGCTGAACAGGGTGGAATGGATAGCCAAATGAACAGCACGTCTCGTAGTAAGAACAGGCCACTGAAAACCAGCTTTGGCTTAATTGGACATTCACAAGTGGTGTAACGAAAACCTGACGGGAGTTGAGAATTAGATGAATTTCAGATTTGCCGTCAATGAATGGAACATTCTGTGGAGGAGATACCAATTGTTTCTGAAGTTTGGGTTATGTGGACAGGAAAATGGAGCTGAAGAGGGTTGAGTGGATAGCAAATTGAACAGCACGGCTGAGAGTATGAGCAGGCCACTTAAAACCAGCATTGGCTTACTTGGATATTTACCAGTGGTGTCACGAAAACCTGCCGGGAGTGGAGATTCAGATGAATTCCAGATTCGCTGTGAATGAATGGAACATTCTGTAGTGGAGATAACAATGATTTCTCCAGTCTCTGTGGTGTGGACAGGAAAATGTAGAGCTGGCCAGGGTTGAGTGGATAGCCAATTGAACAGCACCACTGCGCTTGTGAAGAAAACACTTAAATCATTGGGTTACTTGGACATTCAACAGTGGTGTAACGAAAACCTGCCGCGAGTGGAGGTTCAGAGGAATTCCAGATTCGCAGTGAATGAATGGAACATTCTCTAGTGGAGATTCCAACGATTTCTGAAGGCTGGGTCGTGTGGAAGGAAAATCAAGAACTAATCAGGATTTAGTGGAAAGCCAATTGTATAGCATGGCTGCGAGTGTGAACATGCAGCTGAAAACCAGCATTGGGTTACTTGGACATTCATCAGTGGTGTAAGGAAAACCTGCATGGAGTGGAGAGTCAGTTGAATTCCACATTCGCAGTGAATGAATGGAACATTCTGTAGAGGAGATTCCAATGATTTCTGAAGCCTGTGTTGTGTGGACAGGAAAATGAAGAGCTGACCAGGCTTGAATCGATAGCCAAGTAAACAGCAGGGCTGCGAATATGAACAGGCCGCTGAAAACCAGCATTGGGTTACTTGGACATTCAACAGTGGTGTAATGAAAACCTGCGTGGAGTTGAGAGTCAGATGAATTCCAGATTCGCAGTGAATGAATGGAACATTCTGTAGTGGAGATAACAAAGATTTCTGAAGGCTGGTAGTGTGGTGGGACAATGAAGAGCTGAACAGGGTGGAGTGAATTGTCAATTAAACAGCACGGCTGCGAGTATGAACAGGCCTCTGAAAACCAGCATTGGCTTACTTGGACATTCACAAGTGGTGTAATGTTAACCAGGCGGGAGTGGAGAATCAGATAAACTCCAGACTCGCAGTGAATGAATGGAACATTCTGTAGTGGAGATTGCAATGATTTCTGAAATCTGGATTGTGGGGACACGAAAATGAAGAGCTGACCAGTGTTGAGTGGATAGCCTGTAAAAAGCCTCGGCTTCGAATGTGAACAGACCACTGAAAACCAGTATTGCATTACTTCGACTTTCAGCAGTGGTGTAACGAAAGCCTGCGTGGAGTGCAGATTCAGATGAATTCCAGATTCCCAGTGAATGAATGGAACATCCTGTAGTGGAGATTACAATGATTTCTGAAGGCTGGGTTGTGTGCACAGGAAAATGAGGAGCAAAACAGGTTGAGTGGATAGCCAATTGAACAGCACGACTGCGAACATGAACAGGCCTCTGAAAACCAGCATTGTTTTACTTGGACATTCACAAGTGGTGTAAGATAAATCTGCAGGTAGTGGAGATTCAGTTGAATTCCAGATTCGCAGTGAATGAATGGAACATTCTGTACTGGAGATTGCAATGATTTCTCAAGTCTGGATTGTTTGGACATGAAAATGAAGAACTGACCACAGTTGTGTGGATACCCAGTAAAAAGCAGGGCTTAGAGTGTGAACAGACCGCTGAAAACCAGCATTGTGTTACTTGGACATTCATAAGTGGTGTAATGAAAGCCTACCTGGAGTGCAGATTCAGATGAATTCCAGATTGGCAGTGAATGAATGGAACATTCTGTACTGGCGATTCCAATGATTTCTGAAGTCTGATATTGTGGAAAAGAAAATGAAAGGCTGACCAGGTTTGAGTGGATAGACAATTGAACAGCACACTGCGAGTGTGAAAAGGCGGCTGAAAACCAGCATTGGATTACTTGGTCATTCACCAGTGCTGTAATGAAAACCTGCCTGGAGCGGAGAGTCAGATGAATTGCAGAATCGCAGTGAATGAATGGAACAGTCTGTAGTGGAGAGCCCAATGATTTCTGAAGGCTGGTTTGTGTGGAGAGGAAAATGAAGAGCTGACCAATATTGAGTGGATAGCCCATTGAACAGCACTTCTGCGAGTTGAACATGCCTCTGAAAACCAGTATTGAGTTACTTGGACATTCACCAGTGGCGTAACGAAAACCTGCCAGGAGTGGAGGTTCAGAGGAATTCCAGATTCGCAGTGAATGAATGGAACATTCTCTAGTGGTGATTCCAATGATTTCTGAAGGCTGGGTTTTGTGGACACGAAAATGTAGAGCTGAACAGGGTGGAGTGGATAGCCAAATGAACAGCACGTCTCTTAGTATGAACAGGCCACTGAAAACCAGCATTGGCTTACTTGGACATTCACAAGTGGTGTAACGATAACCCGCCGGGAGTTGAGAGTCAGATGAATTTAAGATTCGCAGTGAATGAACGGAACATTCTGTGGAGGAGATACCAATTATTTCTGAAGGTTGGGTTATGAGGACAGGAAAATGTAGAGCTGAATAGGGTTGGGTGGATAGCAAATTGAACAGCACGGCTGAGTGTGTTAGCAGGCGGCTTAAAACCAGCATTGTCTTCCTTGGACATTTACCAGTGGTGTCACGAAAACCTTCCAGGAGTGGAGACTCTGATGAATTCCAGATTCGCGTGATTGAATGGAACATTCTGTAGTGGTGATTGCCAACATTTAGGAATCTGGATAGTCTGGACAGGATATTGAAGAGCTGACCGATATTGAGTGGATAGCCAATGAACAGCACGGTTTCGAGTGTGAACAGACCACTAAGAAGCAGCATTGCATTACTTGGACATTCATCAGTGGTGTAACGAAAGCCTTCCTGGAATGCAGATTCAGAGTATTTCCAGATTCACAGTGAATGAATGGAAATTTCTGTAGTAGAGATTCCAATGATTTCTGAACGCTGGGTTGTGTGGACAGGAAAATGAAGAGCTGACTAGGTTTGACTGGATTGCCAATTGAACAGCAAGGCTGTGAGTGTGAACAGCCGCTGAAAACCAGCATTGGATTACCTGGTCATTCACCAGTGTTGTTAGGAAAATCTGCCTGGTGTGGAGAGTCAGAGGAATTCCAGATTCGCAGGGAACGAATGGAACATTCTGAAGTGGAGATAAGAATGATTTCTGAAGGCTCGGTGTGTGGAAGGAAAATCAAGAGCTAACCAGCGTTCACTGGATAGCCAATTGAACAGCACGGCTGCGAGTGTTAACACGCAGCTGAAACCAGCCTTGGGTTGCTTGGACATTCACCAGTGGTGAAACGAAAACCTGCTGGGAGTGGAGAACAAGATGAATTCAAGATTCGCCTGAATGAATGAAACATTCTGTAGTGTAGATTGCAATGGTTTCTGAGGTTTGTATTGTCTGAACTGGAAAAAGAAGAACTCACCAGTGTTGAGTCGCTAGACCGTGAACAGCACGGGTTCGAGTGTGAATAGACCGCTGAAAACCATCATTGCGTTACTTGAACATTCAGCAGTGGTGCAATGAAAACCTGCCGGGAGTGGAGATTCAGATGAATTCCAGATTCGCAGTGAATGAATGGAACATTCTCTAGTGGTGATTCCAATGATTTCTGAAGGCTGGGTTTTGTGGACACGAAAATGTAGAGCTGAACAGGGTGGAATGGATAGCCAAATGAACAGCACGTCTCGTAGTAAGAACAGGCCACTGAAAACCAGCTTTGGCTTAATTGGACATTCACAAGTGGTGTAACGAAAACCTGACGGGAGTTGAGAATTAGATGAATTTCAGATTTGCCGTCAATGAATGGAACATTCTGTGGAGGAGATACCAATTGTTTCTGAAGTTTGGGTTATGTGGACAGGAAAATGGAGCTGAAGAGGGTTGAGTGGATAGCAAATTGAACAGCACGGCTGAGAGTATGAGCAGGCCACTTAAAACCAGCATTGGCTTACTTGGATATTTACCAGTGGTGTCACGAAAACCTGCCGGGAGTGGAGATTCAGATGAATTCCAGATTCGCTGTGAATGAATGGAACATTCTGTAGTGGAGATAACAATGATTTCTCCAGTCTCTGTGGTGTGGACAGGAAAATGTAGAGCTGGCCAGGGTTGAGTGGATAGCCAATTGAACAGCACCACTGCGCTTGTGAAGAAAACACTTAAAACATTGGGTTACTTGGACATTCAACAGTGGTGTAACGAAAACCTGCCGGGAGTGGAGGTTCAGAGGAATTCCAGATTCGCAGTGAATGAATGGAACATTCTCTAGTGGAGATTCCAACGATTTCTGAAGGCTGGGTCGTGTGGAAGGAAAATCAAGAACTAATCAGGATTTAGTGGAAAGCCAATTGTATAGCATGGCTGCGAGTGTGAACATGCAGCTGAAAACCAGCCTTGGGTTACTTGGACATTCATCAGTGGCGTAAGGAAAACCTGCATGGAGTGGAGAGTCAGTTGAATTCCACATTCGCAGTGAATGAATGGAACATTCTGTAGAGGAGATTCCAATGATTTCTGAAGCCTGTGTTGTGTGGACAGGAAAATGAAGAGCTGACCAGGCTTGAATCGATAGCCAAGTAAACAGCAGGGCTGCGAATATGAACAGGCCGCTGAAAACCAGCATTGGGTTACTTGGACATTCAACAGTGGTGTAATGAAAACCTGCGTGGAGTTGAGAGTCAGATGAATTCCAGATTCGCAGTGAATGAATGGAACATTCTGTAGTGGAGATAACAAAGATTTCTGAAGGCTGGTAGTGTGGTGGGACAATGAAGAGCTGAACAGGGTGGAGTGAATTGTCAATTAAACAGCACGGCTGCGAGTATGAACAGGCCTCTGAAAACCAGCATTGGCTTACTTGGACATTCACAAGTGGTGTAATGTTAACCAGGCGGGAGTGGAGAATCAGATAAACTCCAGACTCGCAGTGAATGAATGGAACATTCTGTAGTGGAGATTGCAATGATTTCTGAAATCTGGATTGTGGGGACACGAAAATGAAGAGCTGACCAGTGTTGAGTGGATAGCCTGTAAAAAGCCTCGGCTTCGAATGTGAACAGACCACTGAAAACCAGTATTGCATTACTTCGACTTTCAGCAGTGGTGTAACGAAAGCCTGCGTGGAGTGCAGATTCAGATGAATTCCAGATTCCCAGTGAATGAATGGAACATCCTGTAGTGGAGATTACAATGATTTCTGAAGGCTGGGTTGTGTGCACAGGAAAATGAGGAGCAAAACAGGTTGAGTGGATAGCCAATTGAACAGCACGACTGCGAACATGAACAGGCCTCTGAAAACCAGCATTGTTTTACTTGGACATTCACAAGTGGTGTAAGATAAATCTGCAGGTAGTGGAGATTCAGTTGAATTCCAGATTCGCAGTGAATGAATGGAACATTCTGTACTGGAGATTGCAATGATTTCTCAAGTCTGGATTGTTTGGACATGAAAATGAAGAGCTGACCACAGTTGTGTGGATACCCAGTAAAAAGCAGGGCTTAGAGTGTGAACAGACCGCTGAAAACCAGCATTGTGTTACTTGGACATTCATAAGTGGTGTAATGAAAGCCTACCTGGAGTGCAGATTCAGATGAATTCCAGATTGGCAGTGAATGAATGGAACATTCTGTACTGGCGATTCCAATGATTTCTGAAGTCTGATATTGTGGAAAAGAAAATGAAAGGCTGACCAGGTTTGAGTGGATAGACAATTGAACAGCACACTGCGAGTGTGAAAAGGCGGCTGAAAACCAGCATTGGATTACTTGGTCATTCACCAGTGCTGTAATGAAAACCTGCCTGGAGCGGAGAGTCAGATGAATTGCAGAATCGCAGTGAATGAATGGAACAGTCTGTAGTGGAGAGCCCAATGATTTCTGAAGGCTGGTTTGTGTGGAGAGGAAAATGAAGAGCTGACCAATATTGAGTGGATAGCCCATTGAACAGCACTTCTGCGAGTTGAACATGCCTCTGAAAACCAGTATTGAGTTACTTGGACATTCACCAGTGGCGTAACGAAAACCTGCCAGGAGTGGAGGTTCAGAGGAATTCCAGATTCGCAGTGAATGAATGGAACATTCTCTAGTGGTGATTCCAATGATTTCTGAAGGCTGGGTTTTGTGGACACGAGAATGTAGAGCTGAACAGGGTGGAGTGGATAGCCAAATGAACAGCACGTCTCTTAGTATGAACAGGCCACTGAAAACCAGCATTGGCTTACTTGGACATTCACAAGTGGTGTAACGATAACCCGCCGGGAGTTGAGAGTCAGATGAATTTAAGATTCGCAGTGAATGAACGGAACATTCTGTGGAGGAGATACCAATTATTTCTGAAGGTTGGGTTATGAGGACAGGAAAATGTAGAGCTGAATAGGGTTGGGTGGATAGCAAATTGAACAGCACGGCTGAGTGTGTTAGCAGGCGGCTTAAAACCAGCATTGTCTTCCTTGGACATTTACCAGTGGTGTCACGAAAACCTTCCAGGAGTGGAGACTCTGATGAATTCCAGATTCGCGTGATTGAATGGAACATTCTGTAGTGGTGATTGCCAACATTTAGGAATCTGGATAGTCTGGACAGGATATTGAAGAGCTGACCGATATTGAGTGGATAGCCAATGAACAGCACGGTTTCGAGTGTGAACAGACCACTAAGAAGCAGCATTGCATTACTTGGACATTCATCAGTGGTGTAACGAAAGCCTTCCTGGAATGCAGATTCAGAGTATTTCCAGATTCACAGTGAATGAATGGAAATTTCTGTAGTAGAGATTCCAATGATTTCTGAACGCTGGGTTGTGTGGACAGGAAAATGAAGAGCTGACTAGGTTTGACTGGATTGCCAATTGAACAGCAAGGCTGTGAGTGTGAACAGCCGCTGAAAACCAGCATTGGATTACCTGGTCATTCACCAGTGTTGTTAGGAAAATCTGCCTGGTGTGGAGAGTCAGAGGAATTCCAGATTCGCAGGGAACGAATGGAACATTCTGAAGTGGAGATAAGAATGATTTCTGAAGGCTCGGTGTGTGGAAGGAAAATCAAGAGCTAACCAGCGTTCACTGGATAGCCAATTGAACAGCACGGCTGCGAGTGTTAACACGCAGCTGAAACCAGCCTTGGGTTGCTTGGACATTCACCAGTGGTGAAACGAAAACCTGCTGGGAGTGGAGAACAAGATGAATTCAAGATTCGCCTGAATGAATGAAACATTCTGTAGTGTAGATTGCAATGGTTTCTGAGGTTTGTATTGTCTGAACTGGAAAAAGAAGAACTCACCAGTGTTGAGTCGCTAGACCGTGAACAGCACGGGTTCGAGTGTGAATAGACCGCTGAAAACCATCATTGCGTTACTTGAACATTCAGCAGTGGTGCAATGAAAACCTGCCGGGAGTGGAGATTCAGATGAATTCCAGATTCGCAGTGAATGAATGGAACATTCTCTAGTGGTGATTCCAATGATTTCTGAAGGCTGGGTTTTGTGGACACGAAAATGTAGAGCTGAACAGGGTGGAATGGATAGCCAAATGAACAGCACGTCTCGTAGTAAGAACAGGCCACTGAAAACCAGCTTTGGCTTAATTGGACATTCACAAGTGGTGTAACGAAAACCTGACGGGAGTTGAGAATTAGATGAATTTCAGATTTGCCGTCAATGAATGGAACATTCTGTGGAGGAGATACCAATTGTTTCTGAAGTTTGGGTTATGTGGACAGGAAAATGGAGCTGAAGAGGGTTGAGTGGATAGCAAATTGAACAGCACGGCTGAGAGTATGAGCAGGCCACTTAAAACCAGCATTGGCTTACTTGGATATTTACCAGTGGTGTCACGAAAACCTGCCGGGAGTGGAGATTCAGATGAATTCCAGATTCGCTGTGAATGAATGGAACATTCTGTAGTGGAGATAACAATGATTTCTCCAGTCTCTGTGGTGTGGACAGGAAAATGTAGAGCTGGCCAGGGTTGAGTGGATAGCCAATTGAACAGCACCACTGCGCTTGTGAAGAAAACACTTAAAACATTGGGTTACTTGGACATTCAACAGTGGTGTAACGAAAACCTGCCGGGAGTGGAGGTTCAGAGGAATTCCAGATTCGCAGTGAATGAATGGAACATTCTCTAGTGGAGATTCCAACGATTTCTGAAGGCTGGGTCGTGTGGAAGGAAAATCAAGAACTAATCAGGATTTAGTGGAAAGCCAATTGTATAGCATGGCTGCGAGTGTGAACATGCAGCTGAAAACCAGCATTGGGTTACTTGGACATTCATCAGTGGTGTAAGGAAAACCTGCATGGAGTGGAGAGTCAGTTGAATTCCACATTCGCAGTGAATGAATGGAACATTCTGTAGAGGAGATTCCAATGATTTCTGAAGCCTGTGTTGTGTGGACAGGAAAATGAAGAGCTGACCAGGCTTGAATCGATAGCCAAGTAAACAGCAGGGCTGCGAATATGAACAGGCCGCTGAAAACCAGCATTGGGTTACTTGGACATTCAACAGTGGTGTAATGAAAACCTGCGTGGAGTTGAGAGTCAGATGAATTCCAGATTCGCAGTGAATGAATGGAACATTCTGTAGTGGAGATAACAAAGATTTCTGAAGGCTGGTAGTGTGGTGGGACAATGAAGAGCTGAACAGGGTGGAGTGAATTGTCAATTAAACAGCACGGCTGCGAGTATGAACAGGCCTCTGAAAACCAGCATTGGCTTACTTGGACATTCACAAGTGGTGTAATGTTAACCAGGCGGGAGTGGAGAATCAGATAAACTCCAGACTCGCAGTGAATGAATGGAACATTCTGTAGTGGAGATTGCAATGATTTCTGAAATCTGGATTGTGGGGACACGAAAATGAAGAGCTGACCAGTGTTGAGTGGATAGCCTGTAAAAAGCCTCGGCTTCGAATGTGAACAGACCACTGAAAACCAGTATTGCATTACTTCGACTTTCAGCAGTGGTGTAACGAAAGCCTGCGTGGAGTGCAGATTCAGATGAATTCCAGATTCCCAGTGAATGAATGGAACATCCTGTAGTGGAGATTACAATGATTTCTGAAGGCTGGGTTGTGTGCACAGGAAAATGAGGAGCAAAACAGGTTGAGTGGATAGCCAATTGAACAGCACGACTGCGAACATGAACAGGCCTCTGAAAACCAGCATTGTTTTACTTGGACATTCACAAGTGGTGTAAGATAAATCTGCAGGTAGTGGAGATTCAGTTGAATTCCAGATTCGCAGTGAATGAATGGAACATTCTGTACTGGAGATTGCAATGATTTCTCAAGTCTGGATTGTTTGGACATGAAAATGAAGAGCTGACCACAGTTGTGTGGATACCCAGTAAAAAGCAGGGCTTAGAGTGTGAACAGACCGCTGAAAACCAGCATTGTGTTACTTGGACATTCATAAGTGGTGTAATGAAAGCCTACCTGGAGTGGAGATTCAGATGAATTCCAGATTGGCAGTGAATGAATGGAACATTCTGTACTGGCGATTCCAATGATTTCTGAAGTCTGATATTGTGGAAAAGAAAATGAAAGGCTGACCAGGTTTGAGTGGATAGACAATTGAACAGCACACTGCGAGTGTGAAAAGGCGGCTGAAAACCAGCATTGGATTACTTGGTCATTCACCAGTGCTGTAATGAAAACCTGCCTGGAGCGGAGAGTCAGATGAATTGCAGAATCGCAGTGAATGAATGGAACAGTCTGTAGTGGAGAGCCCAATGATTTCTGAAGGCTGGTTTGTGTGGAGAGGAAAATGAAGAGCTGACCAATATTGAGTGGATAGCCCATTGAACAGCACTTCTGCGAGTTGAACATGCCTCTGAAAACCAGTATTGAGTTACTTGGACATTCACCAGTGGCGTAACGAAAACCTGCCAGGAGTGGAGGTTCAGAGGAATTCCAGATTCGCAGTGAATGAATGGAACATTCTCTAGTGGTGATTCCAATGATTTCTGAAGGCTGGGTTTTGTGGACACGAAAATGTAGAGCTGAACAGGGTGGAGTGGATAGCCAAATGAACAGCACGTCTCTTAGTATGAACAGGCCACTGAAAACCAGCATTGGCTTACTTGGGCATTCACAAGTGGTGTAACGATAACCCGCCGGGAGTTGAGAGTCAGATGAATTTAAGATTCGCAGTGAATGAACGGAACATTCTGTGGAGGAGATACCAATTATTTCTGAAGGTTGGGTTATGAGGACAGGAAAATGTAGAGCTGAATAGGGTTGGGTGGATAGCAAATTGAACAGCACGGCTGAGTGTGTTAGCAGGCGGCTTAAAACCAGCATTGTCTTCCTTGGACATTTACCAGTGGTGTCACGAAAACCTTCCAGGAGTGGAGACTCTGATGAATTCCAGATTCGCGTGATTGAATGGAACATTCTGTAGTGGTGATTGCCAACATTTAGGAATCTGGATAGTCTGGACAGGATATTGAAGAGCTGACCGATATTGAGTGGATAGCCAATGAACAGCACGGTTTCGAGTGTGAACAGACCACTAAGAAGCAGCATTGCATTACTTGGACATTCATCAGTGGTGTAACGAAAGCCTTCCTGGAATGCAGATTCAGAGTATTTCCAGATTCACAGTGAATGAATGGAAATTTCTGTAGTAGAGATTCCAATGATTTCTGAACGCTGGGTTGTGTGGACAGGAAAATGAAGAGCTGACTAGGTTTGACTGGATTGCCAATTGAACAGCAAGGCTGTGAGTGTGAACAGCCGCTGAAAACCAGCATTGGATTACCTGGTCATTCACCAGTGTTGTTAGGAAAATCTGCCTGGTGTGGAGAGTCAGAGGAATTCCAGATTCGCAGGGAACGAATGGAACATTCTGAAGTGGAGATAAGAATGATTTCTGAAGGCTCGGTGTGTGGAAGGAAAATCAAGAGCTAACCAGCGTTCACTGGATAGCCAATTGAACAGCACGGCTGCGAGTGTTAACACGCAGCTGAAACCAGCCTTGGGTTGCTTGGACATTCACCAGTGGTGAAACGAAAACCTGCTGGGAGTGGAGAACAAGATGAATTCAAGATTCGCCTGAATGAATGAAACATTCTGTAGTGTAGATTGCAATGGTTTCTGAGGTTTGTATTGTCTGAACTGGAAAAAGAAGAACTCACCAGTGTTGAGTCGCTAGACCGTGAACAGCACGGGTTCGAGTGTGAATAGACCGCTGAAAACCATCATTGCGTTACTTGAACATTCAGCAGTGGTGCAATGAAAACCTGCCGGGAGTGGAGATTCAGATGAATTCCAGATTCGCAGTGAATGAATGGAACATTCTCTAGTGGTGATTCCAATGATTTCTGAAGGCTGGGTTTTGTGGACACGAAAATGTAGAGCTGAACAGGGTGGAATGGATAGCCAAATGAACAGCACGTCTCGTAGTAAGAACAGGCCACTGAAAACCAGCTTTGGCTTAATTGGACATTCACAAGTGGTGTAACGAAAACCTGACGGGAGTTGAGAATTAGATGAATTTCAGATTTGCCGTCAATGAATGGAACATTCTGTGGAGGAGATACCAATTGTTTCTGAAGTTTGGGTTATGTGGACAGGAAAATGGAGCTGAAGAGGGTTGAGTGGATAGCAAATTGAACAGCACGGCTGAGAGTATGAGCAGGCCACTTAAAACCAGCATTGGCTTACTTGGATATTTACCAGTGGTGTCACGAAAACCTGCCGGGAGTGGAGATTCAGATGAATTCCAGATTCGCTGTGAATGAATGGAACATTCTGTAGTGGAGATAACAATGATTTCTCCAGTCTCTGTGGTGTGGACAGGAAAATGTAGAGCTGGCCAGGGTTGAGTGGATAGCCAATTGAACAGCACCACTGCGCTTGTGAAGAAAACACTTAAAACATTGGGTTACTTGGACATTCAACAGTGGTGTAACGAAAACCTGCCGGGAGTGGAGGTTCAGAGGAATTCCAGATTCGCAGTGAATGAATGGAACATTCTCTAGTGGAGATTCCAACGATTTCTGAAGGCTGGGTCGTGTGGAAGGAAAATCAAGAACTAATCAGGATTTAGTGGAAAGCCAATTGTATAGCATGGCTGCGAGTGTGAACATGCAGCTGAAAACCAGCATTGGGTTACTTGGACATTCATCAGTGGTGTAAGGAAAACCTGCATGGAGTGGAGAGTCAGTTGAATTCCACATTCGCAGTGAATGAATGGAACATTCTGTAGAGGAGATTCCAATGATTTCTGAAGCCTGTGTTGTGTGGACAGGAAAATGAAGAGCTGACCAGGCTTGAATCGATAGCCAAGTAAACAGCAGGGCTGCGAATATGAACAGGCCGCTGAAAACCGGCATTGGGTTACTTGGACATTCAACAGTGGTGTAATGAAAACCTGCGTGGAGTTGAGAGTCAGATGAATTCCAGATTCGCAGTGAATGAATGGAACATTCTGTAGTGGAGATAACAAAGATTTCTGAAGGCTGGTAGTGTGGTGGGACAATGAAGAGCTGAACAGGGTGGAGTGAATTGTCAATTAAACAGCACGGCTGCGAGTATGAACAGGCCTCTGAAAACCAGCATTGGCTTACTTGGACATTCACAAGTGGTGTAATGTTAACCAGGCGGGAGTGGAGAATCAGATAAACTCCAGACTCGCAGTGAATGAATGGAACATTCTGTAGTGGAGATTGCAATGATTTCTGAAATCTGGATTGTGGGGACACGAAAATGAAGAGCTGACCAGTGTTGAGTGGATAGCCTGTAAAAAGCCTCGGCTTCGAATGTGAACAGACCACTGAAAACCAGTATTGCATTACTTCGACTTTCAGCAGTGGTGTAACGAAAGCCTGCGTGGAGTGCAGATTCAGATGAATTCCAGATTCCCAGTGAATGAATGGAACATCCTGTAGTGGAGATTACAATGATTTCTGAAGGCTGGGTTGTGTGCACAGGAAAATGAGGAGCAAAACAGGTTGAGTGGATAGCCAATTGAACAGCACGACTGCGAACATGAACAGGCCTCTGAAAACCAGCATTGTTTTACTTGGACATTCACAAGTGGTGTAAGATAAATCTGCAGGTAGTGGAGATTCAGTTGAATTCCAGATTCGCAGTGAATGAATGGAACATTCTGTACTGGAGATTGCAATGATTTCTCAAGTCTGGATTGTTTGGACATGAAAATGAAGAGCTGACCACAGTTGTGTGGATACCCAGTAAAAAGCAGGGCTTAGAGTGTGAACAGACCGCTGAAAACCAGCATTGTGTTACTTGGACATTCATAAGTGGTGTAATGAAAGCCTACCTGGAGTGCAGATTCAGATGAATTCCAGATTGGCAGTGAATGAATGGAACATTCTGTACTGGCGATACCAATGATTTCTGAAGTCTGATATTGTGGAAAAGAAAATGAAAGGCTGACCAGGTTTGAGTGGATAGACAATTGAACAGCACACTGCGAGTGTGAAAAGGCGGCTGAAAACCAGCATTGGATTACTTGGTCATTCACCAGTGCTGTAATGAAAACCTGCCTGGAGCGGAGAGTCAGATGAATTGCAGAATCGCAGTGAATGAATGGAACAGTCTGTAGTGGAGAGCCCAATGATTTCTGAAGGCTGGTTTGTGTGGAGAGGAAAATGAAGAGCTGACCAATATTGAGTGGATAGCCCATTGAACAGCACTTCTGCGAGTTGAACATGCCTCTGAAAACCAGTATTGAGTTACTTGGACATTCACCAGTGGCGTAACGAAAACCTGCCAGGAGTGGAGGTTCAGAGGAATTCCAGATTCGCAGTGAATGAATGGAACATTCTCTAGTGGTGATTCCAATGATTTCTGAAGGCTGGGTTTTGTGGACACGAGAATGTAGAGCTGAACAGGGTGGAGTGGATAGCCAAATGAACAGCACGTCTCTTAGTATGAACAGGCCACTGAAAACCAGCATTGGCTTACTTGGACATTCACAAGTGGTGTAACGATAACCCGCCGGGAGTTGAGAGTCAGATGAATTTAAGATTCGCAGTGAATGAACGGAACATTCTGTGGAGGAGATACCAATTATTTCTGAAGGTTGGGTTATGAGGACAGGAAAATGTAGAGCTGAATAGGGTTGGGTGGATAGCAAATTGAACAGCACGGCTGAGTGTGTTAGCAGGCGGCTTAAAACCAGCATTGTCTTCCTTGGACATTTACCAGTGGTGTCACGAAAACCTTCCAGGAGTGGAGACTCTGATGAATTCCAGATTCGCGTGATTGAATGGAACATTCTGTAGTGGTGATTGCCAACATTTAGGAATCTGGATAGTCTGGACAGGATATTGAAGAGCTGACCGATATTGAGTGGATAGCCAATGAACAGCACGGTTTCGAGTGTGAACAGACCACTAAGAAGCAGCATTGCATTACTTGGACATTCATCAGTGGTGTAACGAAAGCCTTCCTGGAATGCAGATTCAGAGTATTTCCAGATTCACAGTGAATGAATGGAAATTTCTGTAGTAGAGATTCCAATGATTTCTGAACGCTGGGTTGTGTGGACAGGAAAATGAAGAGCTGACTAGGTTTGACTGGATTGCCAATTGAACAGCAAGGCTGTGAGTGTGAACAGCCGCTGAAAACCAGCATTGGATTACCTGGTCATTCACCAGTGTTGTTAGGAAAATCTGCCTGGTGTGGAGAGTCAGAGGAATTCCAGATTCGCAGGGAACGAATGGAACATTCTGAAGTGGAGATAAGAATGATTTCTGAAGGCTCGGTGTGTGGAAGGAAAATCAAGAGCTAACCAGCGTTCACTGGATAGCCAATTGAACAGCACGGCTGCGAGTGTTAACACGCAGCTGAAACCAGCCTTGGGTTGCTTGGACATTCACCAGTGGTGAAACGAAAACCTGCTGGGAGTGGAGAACAAGATGAATTCAAGATTCGCGTGAATGAATGAAACATTCTGTAGTGTAGATTGCAATGGTTTCTGAGGTTTGTATTGTCTGAACTGGAAAAAGAAGAACTCACCAGTGTTGAGTCGCTAGACCGTGAACAGCACGGGTTCGAGTGTGAATAGACCGCTGAAAACCATCATTGCGTTACTTGAACATTCAGCAGTGGTGCAATGAAAACCTGCCGGGAGTGGAGATTCAGATGAATTCCAGATTCGCAGTGAATGAATGGAACATTCTCTAGTGGTGATTCCAATGATTTCTGAAGGCTGGGTTTTGTGGACACGAAAATGTAGAGCTGAACAGGGTGGAATGGATAGCCAAATGAACAGCACGTCTCGTAGTAAGAACAGGCCACTGAAAACCAGCTTTGGCTTAATTGGACATTCACAAGTGGTGTAACGAAAACCTGACGGGAGTTGAGAATTAGATGAATTTCAGATTTGCCGTCAATGAATGGAACATTCTGTGGAGGAGATACCAATTGTTTCTGAAGTTTGGGTTATGTGGACAGGAAAATGGAGCTGAAGAGGGTTGAGTGGATAGCAAATTGAACAGCACGGCTGAGAGTATGAGCAGGCCACTTAAAACCAGCATTGGCTTACTTGGATATTTACCAGTGGTGTCACGAAAACCTGCCGGGAGTGGAGATTCAGATGAATTCCAGATTCGCTGTGAATGAATGGAACATTCTGTAGTGGAGATAACAATGATTTCTCCAGTCTCTGTGGTGTGGACAGGAAAATGTAGAGCTGGCCAGGGTTGAGTGGATAGCCAATTGAACAGCACCACTGCGCTTGTGAAGAAAACACTTAAAACATTGGGTTACTTGGACATTCAACAGTGGTGTAACGAAAACCTGCCGGGAGTGGAGGTTCAGAGGAATTCCAGATTCGCAGTGAATGAATGGAACATTCTCTAGTGGAGATTCCAACGATTTCTGAAGGCTGGGTCGTGTGGAAGGAAAATCAAGAACTAATCAGGATTTAGTGGAAAGCCAATTGTATAGCATGGCTGCGAGTGTGAACATGCAGCTGAAAACCAGCATTGGGTTACTTGGACATTCATCAGTGGTGTAAGGAAAACCTGCATGGAGTGGAGAGTCAGTTGAATTCCACATTCGCAGTGAATGAATGGAACATTCTGTAGAGGAGATTCCAATGATTTCTGAAGCCTGTGTTGTGTGGACAGGAAAATGAAGAGCTGACCAGGCTTGAATCGATAGCCAAGTAAACAGCAGGGCTGCGAATATGAACAGGCCGCTGAAAACCAGCATTGGGTTACTTGGACATTCAACAGTGGTGTAATGAAAACCTGCGTGGAGTTGAGAGTCAGATGAATTCCAGATTCGCAGTGAATGAATGGAACATTCTGTAGTGGAGATAACAAAGATTTCTGAAGGCTGGTAGTGTGGTGGGACAATGAAGAGCTGAACAGGGTGGAGTGAATTGTCAATTAAACAGCACGGCTGCGAGTATGAACAGGCCTCTGAAAACCAGCATTGGCTTACTTGGACATTCACAAGTGGTGTAATGTTAACCAGGCGGGAGTGGAGAATCAGATAAACTCCAGACTCGCAGTGAATGAATGGAACATTCTGTAGTGGAGATTGCAATGATTTCTGAAATCTGGATTGTGGGGACACGAAAATGAAGAGCTGACCAGTGTTGAGTGGATAGCCTGTAAAAAGCCTCGGCTTCGAATGTGAACAGACCACTGAAAACCAGTATTGCATTACTTCGACTTTCAGCAGTGGTGTAACGAAAGCCTGCGTGGAGTGCAGATTCAGATGAATTCCAGATTCCCAGTGAATGAATGGAACATCCTGTAGTGGAGATTACAATGATTTCTGAAGGCTGGGTTGTGTGCACAGGAAAATGAGGAGCAAAACAGGTTGAGTGGATAGCCAATTGAACAGCACGACTGCGAACATGAACAGGCCTCTGAAAACCAGCATTGTTTTACTTGGACATTCACAAGTGGTGTAAGATAAATCTGCAGGTAGTGGAGATTCAGTTGAATTCCAGATTCGCAGTGAATGAATGGAACATTCTGTACTGGAGATTGCAATGATTTCTCAAGTCTGGATTGTTTGGACATGAAAATGAAGAGCTGACCACAGTTGTGTGGATACCCAGTAAAAAGCAGGGCTTAGAGTGTGAACAGACCGCTGAAAACCAGCATTGTGTTACTTGGACATTCATAAGTGGTGTAATGAAAGCCTACCTGGAGTGCAGATTCAGATGAATTCCAGATTGGCAGTGAATGAATGGAACATTCTGTACTGGCGATACCAATGATTTCTGAAGTCTGATATTGTGGAAAAGAAAATGAAAGGCTGACCAGGTTTGAGTGGATAGACAATTGAACAGCACACTGCGAGTGTGAAAAGGCGGCTGAAAACCAGCATTGGATTACTTGGTCATTCACCAGTGCTGTAATGAAAACCTGCCTGGAGCGGAGAGTCAGATGAATTGCAGAATCGCAGTGAATGAATGGAACAGTCTGTAGTGGAGAGCCCAATGATTTCTGAAGGCTGGTTTGTGTGGAGAGGAAAATGAAGAGCTGACCAATATTGAGTGGATAGCCCATTGAACAGCACTTCTGCGAGTTGAACATGCCTCTGAAAACCAGTATTGAGTTACTTGGACATTCACCAGTGGCGTAACGAAAACCTGCCAGGAGTGGAGGTTCAGAGGAATTCCAGATTCGCAGTGAATGAATGGAACATTCTCTAGTGGTGATTCCAATGATTTCTGAAGGCTGGGTTTTGTGGACACGAAAATGTAGAGCTGAACAGGGTGGAGTGGATAGCCAAATGAACAGCACGTCTCTTAGTATGAACAGGCCACTGAAAACCAGCATTGGCTTACTTGGACATTCACAAGTGGTGTAACGATAACCCGCCGGGAGTTGAGAGTCAGATGAATTTAAGATTCGCAGTGAATGAACGGAACATTCTGTGGAGGAGATACCAATTATTTCTGAAGGTTGGGTTATGAGGACAGGAAAATGTAGAGCTGAATAGGGTTGGGTGGATAGCAAATTGAACAGCACGGCTGAGTGTGTTAGCAGGCGGCTTAAAACCAGCATTGTCTTCCTTGGACATTTACCAGTGGTGTCACGAAAACCTTCCAGGAGTGGAGACTCTGATGAATTCCAGATTCGCGTGATTGAATGGAACATTCTGTAGTGGTGATTGCCAACATTTAGGAATCTGGATAGTCTGGACAGGATATTGAAGAGCTGACCGATATTGAGTGGATAGCCAATGAACAGCACGGTTTCGAGTGTGAACAGACCACTAAGAAGCAGCATTGCATTACTTGGACATTCATCAGTGGTGTAACGAAAGCCTTCCTGGAATGCAGATTCAGAGTATTTCCAGATTCACAGTGAATGAATGGAAATTTCTGTAGTAGAGATTCCAATGATTTCTGAACGCTGGGTTGTGTGGACAGGAAAATGAAGAGCTGACTAGGTTTGACTGGATTGCCAATTGAACAGCAAGGCTGTGAGTGTGAACAGCCGCTGAAAACCAGCATTGGATTACCTGGTCATTCACCAGTGTTGTTAGGAAAATCTGCCTGGTGTGGAGAGTCAGAGGAATTCCAGATTCGCAGGGAACGAATGGAACATTCTGAAGTGGAGATAAGAATGATTTCTGAAGGCTCGGTGTGTGGAAGGAAAATCAAGAGCTAACCAGCGTTCACTGGATAGCCAATTGAACAGCACGGCTGCGAGTGTTAACACGCAGCTGAAACCAGCCTTGGGTTGCTTGGACATTCACCAGTGGTGAAACGAAAACCTGCTGGGAGTGGAGAACAAGATGAATTCAAGATTCGCCTGAATGAATGAAACATTCTGTAGTGTAGATTGCAATGGTTTCTGAGGTTTGTATTGTCTGAACTGGAAAAAGAAGAACTCACCAGTGTTGAGTCGCTAGACCGTGAACAGCACGGGTTCGAGTGTGAATAGACCGCTGAAAACCATCATTGCGTTACTTGAACATTCAGCAGTGGTGCAATGAAAACCTGCCGGGAGTGGAGATTCAGATGAATTCCAGATTCGCAGTGAATGAATGGAACATTCTCTAGTGGTGATTCCAATGATTTCTGAAGGCTGGGTTTTGTGGACACGAAAATGTAGAGCTGAACAGGGTGGAATGGATAGCCAAATGAACAGCACGTCTCGTAGTAAGAACAGGCCACTGAAAACCAGCTTTGGCTTAATTGGACATTCACAAGTGGTGTAACGAAAACCTGACGGGAGTTGAGAATTAGATGAATTTCAGATTTGCCGTCAATGAATGGAACATTCTGTGGAGGAGATACCAATTGTTTCTGAAGTTTGGGTTATGTGGACAGGAAAATGGAGCTGAAGAGGGTTGAGTGGATAGCAAATTGAACAGCACGGCTGAGAGTATGAGCAGGCCACTTAAAACCAGCATTGGCTTACTTGGATATTTACCAGTGGTGTCACGAAAACCTGCCGGGAGTGGAGATTCAGATGAATTCCAGATTCGCTGTGAATGAATGGAACATTCTGTAGTGGAGATAACAATGATTTCTCCAGTCTCTGTGGTGTGGACAGGAAAATGTAGAGCTGGCCAGGGTTGAGTGGATAGCCAATTGAACAGCACCACTGCGCTTGTGAAGAAAACACTTAAAACATTGGGTTACTTGGACATTCAACAGTGGTGTAACGAAAACCTGCCGGGAGTGGAGGTTCAGAGGAATTCCAGATTCGCAGTGAATGAATGGAACATTCTCTAGTGGAGATTCCAACGATTTCTGAAGGCTGGGTCGTGTGGAAGGAAAATCAAGAACTAATCAGGATTTAGTGGAAAGCCAATTGTATAGCATGGCTGCGAGTGTGAACATGCAGCTGAAAACCAGCATTGGGTTACTTGGACATTCATCAGTGGTGTAAGGAAAACCTGCATGGAGTGGAGAGTCAGTTGAATTCCACATTCGCAGTGAATGAATGGAACATTCTGTAGAGGAGATTCCAATGATTTCTGAAGCCTGTGTTGTGTGGACAGGAAAATGAAGAGCTGACCAGGCTTGAATCGATAGCCAAGTAAACAGCAGGGCTGCGAATATGAACAGGCCGCTGAAAACCGGCATTGGGTTACTTGGACATTCAACAGTGGTGTAATGAAAACCTGCGTGGAGTTGAGAGTCAGATGAATTCCAGATTCGCAGTGAATGAATGGAACATTCTGTAGTGGAGATAACAAAGATTTCTGAAGGCTGGTAGTGTGGTGGGACAATGAAGAGCTGAACAGGGTGGAGTGAATTGTCAATTAAACAGCACGGCTGCGAGTATGAACAGGCCTCTGAAAACCAGCATTGGCTTACTTGGACATTCACAAGTGGTGTAATGTTAACCAGGCGGGAGTGGAGAATCAGATAAACTCCAGACTCGCAGTGAATGAATGGAACATTCTGTAGTGGAGATTGCAATGATTTCTGAAATCTGGATTGTGGGGACACGAAAATGAAGAGCTGACCAGTGTTGAGTGGATAGCCTGTAAAAAGCCTCGGCTTCGAATGTGAACAGACCACTGAAAACCAGTATTGCATTACTTCGACTTTCAGCAGTGGTGTAACGAAAGCCTGCGTGGAGTGCAGATTCAGATGAATTCCAGATTCCCAGTGAATGAATGGAACATCCTGTAGTGGAGATTACAATGATTTCTGAAGGCTGGGTTGTGTGCACAGGAAAATGAGGAGCAAAACAGGTTGAGTGGATAGCCAATTGAACAGCACGACTGCGAACATGAACAGGCCTCTGAAAACCAGCATTGTTTTACTTGGACATTCACAAGTGGTGTAAGATAAATCTGCAGGTAGTGGAGATTCAGTTGAATTCCAGATTCGCAGTGAATGAATGGAACATTCTGTACTGGAGATTGCAATGATTTCTCAAGTCTGGATTGTTTGGACATGAAAATGAAGAGCTGACCACAGTTGTGTGGATACCCAGTAAAAAGCAGGGCTTAGAGTGTGAACAGACCGCTGAAAACCAGCATTGTGTTACTTGGACATTCATAAGTGGTGTAATGAAAGCCTACCTGGAGTGCAGATTCAGATGAATTCCAGATTGGCAGTGAATGAATGGAACATTCTGTACTGGCGATTCCAATGATTTCTGAAGTCTGATATTGTGGAAAAGAAAATGAAAGGCTGACCAGGTTTGAGTGGATAGACAATTGAACAGCACACTGCGAGTGTGAAAAGGCGGCTGAAAACCAGCATTGGATTACTTGGTCATTCACCAGTGCTGTAATGAAAACCTGCCTGGAGCGGAGAGTCAGATGAATTGCAGAATCGCAGTGAATGAATGGAACAGTCTGTAGTGGAGAGCCCAATGATTTCTGAAGGCTGGTTTGTGTGGAGAGGAAAATGAAGAGCTGACCAATATTGAGTGGATAGCCCATTGAACAGCACTTCTGCGAGTTGAACATGCCTCTGAAAACCAGTATTGAGTTACTTGGACATTCACCAGTGGCGTAACGAAAACCTGCCAGGAGTGGAGGTTCAGAGGAATTCCAGATTCGCAGTGAATGAATGGAACATTCTCTAGTGGTGATTCCAATGATTTCTGAAGGCTGGGTTTTGTGGACACGAGAATGTAGAGCTGAACAGGGTGGAGTGGATAGCCAAATGAACAGCACGTCTCTTAGTATGAACAGGCCACTGAAAACCAGCATTGGCTTACTTGGACATTCACAAGTGGTGTAACGATAACCCGCCGGGAGTTGAGAGTCAGATGAATTTAAGATTCGCAGTGAATGAACGGAACATTCTGTGGAGGAGATACCAATTATTTCTGAAGGTTGGGTTATGAGGACAGGAAAATGTAGAGCTGAATAGGGTTGGGTGGATAGCAAATTGAACAGCACGGCTGAGTGTGTTAGCAGGCGGCTTAAAACCAGCATTGTCTTCCTTGGACATTTACCAGTGGTGTCACGAAAACCTTCCAGGAGTGGAGACTCTGATGAATTCCAGATTCGCGTGATTGAATGGAACATTCTGTAGTGGTGATTGCCAACATTTAGGAATCTGGATAGTCTGGACAGGATATTGAAGAGCTGACCGATATTGAGTGGATAGCCAATGAACAGCACGGTTTCGAGTGTGAACAGACCACTAAGAAGCAGCATTGCATTACTTGGACATTCATCAGTGGTGTAACGAAAGCCTTCCTGGAATGCAGATTCAGAGTATTTCCAGATTCACAGTGAATGAATGGAAATTTCTGTAGTAGAGATTCCAATGATTTCTGAACGCTGGGTTGTGTGGACAGGAAAATGAAGAGCTGACTAGGTTTGACTGGATTGCCAATTGAACAGCAAGGCTGTGAGTGTGAACAGCCGCTGAAAACCAGCATTGGATTACCTGGTCATTCACCAGTGTTGTTAGGAAAATCTGCCTGGTGTGGAGAGTCAGAGGAATTCCAGATTCGCAGGGAACGAATGGAACATTCTGAAGTGGAGATAAGAATGATTTCTGAAGGCTCGGTGTGTGGAAGGAAAATCAAGAGCTAACCAGCGTTCACTGGATAGCCAATTGAACAGCACGGCTGCGAGTGTTAACACGCAGCTGAAACCAGCCTTGGGTTGCTTGGACATTCACCAGTGGTGAAACGAAAACCTGCTGGGAGTGGAGAACAAGATGAATTCAAGATTCGCCTGAATGAATGAAACATTCTGTAGTGTAGATTGCAATGGTTTCTGAGGTTTGTATTGTCTGAACTGGAAAAAGAAGAACTCACCAGTGTTGAGTCGCTAGACCGTGAACAGCACGGGTTCGAATGTGAATAGACCGCTGAAAACCATCATTGCGTTACTTGAACATTCAGCAGTGGTGCAATGAAAACCTGCCGGGAGTGGAGATTCAGATGAATTCCAGATTCGCAGTGAATGAATGGAACATTCTCTAGTGGTGATTCCAATGATTTCTGAAGGCTGGGTTTTGTGGACACGAAAATGTAGAGCTGAACAGGGTGGAATGGATAGCCAAATGAACAGCACGTCTCGTAGTAAGAACAGGCCACTGAAAACCAGCTTTGGCTTAATTGGACATTCACAAGTGGTGTAACGAAAACCTGACGGGAGTTGAGAATTAGATGAATTTCAGATTTGCCGTCAATGAATGGAACATTCTGTGGAGGAGATACCAATTGTTTCTGAAGTTTGGGTTATGTGGACAGGAAAATGGAGCTGAAGAGGGTTGAGTGGATAGCAAATTGAACAGCACGGCTGAGAGTATGAGCAGGCCACTTAAAACCAGCATTGGCTTACTTGGATATTTACCAGTGGTGTCACGAAAACCTGCCGGGAGTGGAGATTCAGATGAATTCCAGATTCGCTGTGAATGAATGGAACATTCTGTAGTGGAGATAACAATGATTTCTCCAGTCTCTGTGGTGTGGACAGGAAAATGTAGAGCTGGCCAGGGTTGAGTGGATAGCCAATTGAACAGCACCACTGCGCTTGTGAAGAAAACACTTAAAACATTGGGTTACTTGGACATTCAACAGTGGTGTAACGAAAACCTGCCGGGAGTGGAGGTTCAGAGGAATTCCAGATTCGCAGTGAATGAATGGAACATTCTCTAGTGGAGATTCCAACGATTTCTGAAGGCTGGGTCGTGTGGAAGGAAAATCAAGAACTAATCAGGATTTAGTGGAAAGCCAATTGTATAGCATGGCTGCGAGTGTGAACATGCAGCTGAAAACCAGCATTGGGTTACTTGGACATTCATCAGTGGTGTAAGGAAAACCTGCATGGAGTGGAGAGTCAGTTGAATTCCACATTCGCAGTGAATGAATGGAACATTCTGTAGAGGAGATTCCAATGATTTCTGAAGCCTGTGTTGTGTGGACAGGAAAATGAAGAGCTGACCAGGCTTGAATCGATAGCCAAGTAAACAGCAGGGCTGCGAATATGAACAGGCCGCTGAAAACCGGCATTGGGTTACTTGGACATTCAACAGTGGTGTAATGAAAACCTGCGTGGAGTTGAGAGTCAGATGAATTCCAGATTCGCAGTGAATGAATGGAACATTCTGTAGTGGAGATAACAAAGATTTCTGAAGGCTGGTAGTGTGGTGGGACAATGAAGAGCTGAACAGGGTGGAGTGAATTGTCAATTAAACAGCACGGCTGCGAGTATGAACAGGCCTCTGAAAACCAGCATTGGCTTACTTGGACATTCACAAGTGGTGTAATGTTAACCAGGCGGGAGTGGAGAATCAGATAAACTCCAGACTCGCAGTGAATGAATGGAACATTCTGTAGTGGAGATTGCAATGATTTCTGAAATCTGGATTGTGGGGACACGAAAATGAAGAGCTGACAAGTGTTGAGTGGATAGCCTGTAAAAAGCCTCGGCTTCGAATGTGAACAGACCACTGAAAACCAGTATTGCATTACTTCGACTTTCAGCAGTGGTGTAACGAAAGCCTGCGTGGAGTGCAGATTCAGATGAATTCCAGATTCCCAGTGAATGAATGGAACATCCTGTAGTGGAGATTACAATGATTTCTGAAGGCTGGGTTGTGTGCACAGGAAAATGAGGAGCAAAACAGGTTGAGTGGATAGCCAATTGAACAGCACGACTGCGAACATGAACAGGCCTCTGAAAACCAGCATTGTTTTACTTGGACATTCACAAGTGGTGTAAGATAAATCTGCAGGTAGTGGAGATTCAGTTGAATTCCAGATTCGCAGTGAATGAATGGAACATTCTGTACTGGAGATTGCAATGATTTCTCAAGTCTGGATTGTTTGGACATGAAAATGAAGAGCTGACCACAGTTGTGTGGATACCCAGTAAAAAGCAGGGCTTAGAGTGTGAACAGACCGCTGAAAACCAGCATTGTGTTACTTGGACATTCATAAGTGGTGTAATGAAAGCCTACCTGGAGTGCAGATTCAGATGAATTCCAGATTGGCAGTGAATGAATGGAACATTCTGTACTGGCGATTCCAATGATTTCTGAAGTCTGATATTGTGGAAAAGAAAATGAAAGGCTGACCAGGTTTGAGTGGATAGACAATTGAACAGCACACTGCGAGTGTGAAAAGGCGGCTGAAAACCAGCATTGGATTACTTGGTCATTCACCAGTGCTGTAATGAAAACCTGCCTGGAGCGGAGAGTCAGATGAATTGCAGAATCGCAGTGAATGAATGGAACAGTCTGTAGTGGAGAGCCCAATGATTTCTGAAGGCTGGTTTGTGTGGAGAGGAAAATGAAGAGCTGACCAATATTGAGTGGATAGCCCATTGAACAGCACTTCTGCGAGTTGAACATGCCTCTGAAAACCAGTATTGAGTTACTTGGACATTCACCAGTGGCGTAACGAAAACCTGCCAGGAGTGGAGGTTCAGAGGAATTCCAGATTCGCAGTGAATGAATGGAACATTCTCTAGTGGTGATTCCAATGATTTCTGAAGGCTGGGTTTTGTGGACACGAGAATGTAGAGCTGAACAGGGTGGAGTGGATAGCCAAATGAACAGCACGTCTCTTAGTATGAACAGGCCACTGAAAACCAGCATTGGCTTACTTGGACATTCACAAGTGGTGTAACGATAACCCGCCGGGAGTTGAGAGTCAGATGAATTTAAGATTCGCAGTGAATGAACGGAACATTCTGTGGAGGAGATACCAATTATTTCTGAAGGTTGGGTTATGAGGACAGGAAAATGTAGAGCTGAATAGGGTTGGGTGGATAGCAAATTGAACAGCACGGCTGAGTGTGTTAGCAGGCGGCTTAAAACCAGCATTGTCTTCCTTGGACATTTACCAGTGGTGTCACGAAAACCTTCCAGGAGTGGAGACTCTGATGAATTCCAGATTCGCGTGATTGAATGGAACATTCTGTAGTGGTGATTGCCAACATTTAGGAATCTGGATAGTCTGGACAGGATATTGAAGAGCTGACCGATATTGAGTGGATAGCCAATGAACAGCACGGTTTCGAGTGTGAACAGACCACTAAGAAGCAGCATTGCATTACTTGGACATTCATCAGTGGTGTAACGAAAGCCTTCCTGGAATGCAGATTCAGAGTATTTCCAGATTCACAGTGAATGAATGGAAATTTCTGTAGTAGAGATTCCAATGATTTCTGAACGCTGGGTTGTGTGGACAGGAAAATGAAGAGCTGACTAGGTTTGACTGGATTGCCAATTGAACAGCAAGGCTGTGAGTGTGAACAGCCGCTGAAAACCAGCATTGGATTACCTGGTCATTCACCAGTGTTGTTAGGAAAATCTGCCTGGTGTGGAGAGTCAGAGGAATTCCAGATTCGCAGCGAACGAATGGAACATTCTGAAGTGGAGATAAGAATGATTTCTGAAGGCTCGGTGTGTGGAAGGAAAATCAAGAGCTAACCAGCGTTCACTGGATAGCCAATTGAACAGCACGGCTGCGAGTGTTAACACGCAGCTGAAACCAGCCTTGGGTTGCTTGGACATTCACCAGTGGTGAAACGAAAACCTGCTGGGAGTGGAGAACAAGATGAATTCAAGATTCGCCTGAATGAATGAAACATTCTGTAGTGTAGATTGCAATGGTTTCTGAGGTTTGTATTGTCTGAACTGGAAAAAGAAGAACTCACCAGTGTTGAGTCGCTAGACCGTGAACAGCACGGGTTCGAGTGTGAATAGACCGCTGAAAACCATCATTGCGTTACTTGAACATTCAGCAGTGGTGCAATGAAAACCTGCCGGGAGTGGAGATTCAGATGAATTCCAGATTCGCAGTGAATGAATGGAACATTCTCTAGTGGTGATTCCAATGATTTCTGAAGGCTGGGTTTTGTGGACACGAAAATGTAGAGCTGAACAGGGTGGAATGGATAGCCAAATGAACAGCACGTCTCGTAGTAAGAACAGGCCACTGAAAACCAGCTTTGGCTTAATTGGACATTCACAAGTGGTGTAACGAAAACCTGACGGGAGTTGAGAATTAGATGAATTTCAGATTTGCCGTCAATGAATGGAACATTCTGTGGAGGAGATACCAATTGTTTCTGAAGTTTGGGTTATGTGGACAGGAAAATGGAGCTGAAGAGGGTTGAGTGGATAGCAAATTGAACAGCACGGCTGAGAGTATGAGCAGGCCACTTAAAACCAGCATTGGCTTACTTGGATATTTACCAGTGGTGTCACGAAAACCTGCCGGGAGTGGAGATTCAGATGAATTCCAGATTCGCTGTGAATGAATGGAACATTCTGTAGTGGAGATAACAATGATTTCTCCAGTCTCTGTGGTGTGGACAGGAAAATGTAGAGCTGGCCAGGGTTGAGTGGATAGCCAATTGAACAGCACCACTGCGCTTGTGAAGAAAACACTTAAAACATTGGGTTGCTTGGACATTCAACAGTGGTGTAACGAAAACCTGCCGGGAGTGGAGGTTCAGAGGAATTCCAGATTCGCAGTGAATGAATGGAACATTCTCTAGTGGAGATTCCAACGATTTCTGAAGGCTGGGTCGTGTGGAAGGAAAATCAAGAACTAATCAGGATTTAGTGGAAAGCCAATTGTATAGCATGGCTGCGAGTGTGAACATGCAGCTGAAAACCAGCATTGGGTTACTTGGACATTCATCAGTGGTGTAAGGAAAACCTGCATGGAGTGGAGAGTCAGTTGAATTCCACATTCGCAGTGAATGAATGGAACATTCTGTAGAGGAGATTCCAATGATTTCTGAAGCCTGTGTTGTGTGGACAGGAAAATGAAGAGCTGACCAGGCTTGAATCGATAGCCAAGTAAACAGCAGGGCTGCGAATATGAACAGGCCGCTGAAAACCAGCATTGGGTTACTTGGACATTCAACAGTGGTGTAATGAAAACCTGCGTGGAGTTGAGAGTCAGATGAATTCCAGATTCGCAGTGAATGAATGGAACATTCTGTAGTGGAGATAACAAAGATTTCTGAAGGCTGGTAGTGTGGTGGGACAATGAAGAGCTGAACAGGGTGGAGTGAATTGTCAATTAAACAGCACGGCTGCGAGTATGAACAGGCCTCTGAAAACCAGCATTGGCTTACTTGGACATTCACAAGTGGTGTAATGTTAACCAGGCGGGAGTGGAGAATCAGATAAACTCCAGACTCGCAGTGAATGAATGGAACATTCTGTAGTGGAGATTGCAATGATTTCTGAAATCTGGATTGTGGGGACACGAAAATGAAGAGCTGACCAGTGTTGAGTGGATAGCCTGTAAAAAGCCTCGGCTTCGAATGTGAACAGACCACTGAAAACCAGTATTGCATTACTTCGACTTTCAGCAGTGGTGTAACGAAAGCCTGCGTGGAGTGCAGATTCAGATGAATTCCAGATTCCCAGTGAATGAATGGAACATCCTGTAGTGGAGATTACAATGATTTCTGAAGGCTGGGTTGTGTGCACAGGAAAATGAGGAGCAAAACAGGTTGAGTGGATAGCCAATTGAACAGCACGACTGCGAACATGAACAGGCCTCTGAAAACCAGCATTGTTTTACTTGGACATTCACAAGTGGTGTAAGATAAATCTGCAGGTAGTGGAGATTCAGTTGAATTCCAGATTCGCAGTGAATGAATGGAACATTCTGTACTGGAGATTGCAATGATTTCTCAAGTCTGGATTGTTTGGACATGAAAATGAAGAGCTGACCACAGTTGTGTGGATACCCAGTAAAAAGCAGGGCTTAGAGTGTGAACAGACCGCTGAAAACCAGCATTGTGTTACTTGGACATTCATAAGTGGTGTAATGAAAGCCTACCTGGAGTGCAGATTCAGATGAATTCCAGATTGGCAGTGAATGAATGGAACATTCTGTACTGGCGATACCAATGATTTCTGAAGTCTGATATTGTGGAAAAGAAAATGAAAGGCTGACCAGGTTTGAGTGGATAGACAATTGAACAGCACACTGCGAGTGTGAAAAGGCGGCTGAAAACCAGCATTGGATTACTTGGTCATTCACCAGTGCTGTAATGAAAACCTGCCTGGAGCGGAGAGTCAGATGAATTGCAGAATCGCAGTGAATGAATGGAACAGTCTGTAGTGGAGAGCCCAATGATTTCTGAAGGCTGGTTTGTGTGGAGAGGAAAATGAAGAGCTGACCAATATTGAGTGGATAGCCCATTGAACAGCACTTCTGCGAGTTGAACATGCCTCTGAAAACCAGTATTGAGTTACTTGGACATTCACCAGTGGCGTAACGAAAACCTGCCAGGAGTGGAGGTTCAGAGGAATTCCAGATTCGCAGTGAATGAATGGAACATTCTCTAGTGGTGATTCCAATGATTTCTGAAGGCTGGGTTTTGTGGACACGAAAATGTAGAGCTGAACAGGGTGGAGTGGATAGCCAAATGAACAGCACGTCTCTTAGTATGAACAGGCCACTGAAAACCAGCATTGGCTTACTTGGACATTCACAAGTGGTGTAACGATAACCCGCCGGGAGTTGAGAGTCAGATGAATTTAAGATTCGCAGTGAATGAACGGAACATTCTGTGGAGGAGATACAAATTATTTCTGAAGGTTGGGTTATGAGGACAGGAAAATGTAGAGCTGAATAGGGTTGGGTGGATAGCAAATTGAACAGCACGGCTGAGTGTGTTAGCAGGCGGCTTAAAACCAGCATTGTCTTCCTTGGACATTTACCAGTGGTGTCACGAAAACCTTCCAGGAGTGGAGACTCTGATGAATTCCAGATTCGCGTGATTGAATGGAACATTCTGTAGTGGTGATTGCCAACATTTAGGAATCTGGATAGTCTGGACAGGATATTGAAGAGCTGACCGATATTGAGTGGATAGCCAATGAACAGCACGGTTTCGAGTGTGAACAGACCACTAAGAAGCAGCATTGCATTACTTGGACATTCATCAGTGGTGTAACGAAAGCCTTCCTGGAATGCAGATTCAGAGTATTTCCAGATTCACAGTGAATGAATGGAAATTTCTGTAGTAGAGATTCCAATGATTTCTGAACGCTGGGTTGTGTGGACAGGAAAATGAAGAGCTGACTAGGTTTGACTGGATTGCCAATTGAACAGCAAGGCTGTGAGTGTGAACAGCCGCTGAAAACCAGCATTGGATTACCTGGTCATTCACCAGTGTTGTTAGGAAAATCTGCCTGGTGTGGAGAGTCAGAGGAATTCCAGATTCGCAGGGAACGAATGGAACATTCTGAAGTGGAGATAAGAATGATTTCTGAAGGCTCGGTGTGTGGAAGGAAAATCAAGAGCTAACCAGCGTTCACTGGATAGCCAATTGAACAGCACGGCTGCGAGTGTTAACACGCAGCTGAAACCAGCCTTGGGTTGCTTGGACATTCACCAGTGGTGAAACGAAAACCTGCTGGGAGTGGAGAACAAGATGAATTCAAGATTCGCCTGAATGAATGAAACATTCTGTAGTGTAGATTGCAATGGTTTCTGAGGTTTGTATTGTCTGAACTGGAAAAAGAAGAACTCACCAGTGTTGAGTCGCTAGACCGTGAACAGCACGGGTTCGAGTGTGAATAGACCGCTGAAAACCATCATTGCGTTACTTGAACATTCAGCAGTGGTGCAATGAAAACCTGCCGGGAGTGGAGATTCAGATGAATTCCAGATTCGCAGTGAATGAATGGAACATTCTCTAGTGGTGATTCCAATGATTTCTGAAGGCTGGGTTTTGTGGACACGAAAATGTAGAGCTGAACAGGGTGGAATGGATAGCCAAATGAACAGCACGTCTCGTAGTAAGAACAGGCCACTGAAAACCAGCTTTGGCTTAATTGGACATTCACAAGTGGTGTAACGAAAACCTGACGGGAGTTGAGAATTAGATGAATTTCAGATTTGCCGTCAATGAATGGAACATTCTGTGGAGGAGATACCAATTGTTTCTGAAGTTTGGGTTATGTGGACAGGAAAATGGAGCTGAAGAGGGTTGAGTGGATAGCAAATTGAACAGCACGGCTGAGAGTATGAGCAGGCCACTTAAAACCAGCATTGGCTTACTTGGATATTTACCAGTGGTGTCACGAAAACCTGCCGGGAGTGGAGATTCAGATGAATTCCAGATTCGCTGTGAATGAATGGAACATTCTGTAGTGGAGATAACAATGATTTCTCCAGTCTCTGTGGTGTGGACAGGAAAATGTAGAGCTGGCCAGGGTTGAGTGGATAGCCAATTGAACAGCACCACTGCGCTTGTGAAGAAAACACTTAAAACATTGGGTTACTTGGACATTCAACAGTGGTGTAACGAAAACCTGCCGGGAGTGGAGGTTCAGAGGAATTCCAGATTCGCAGTGAATGAATGGAACATTCTCTAGTGGAGATTCCAACGATTTCTGAAGGCTGGGTCGTGTGGAAGGAAAATCAAGAACTAATCAGGATTTAGTGGAAAGCCAATTGTATAGCATGGCTGCGAGTGTGAACATGCAGCTGAAAACCAGCATTGGGTTACTTGGACATTCATCAGTGGTGTAAGGAAAACCTGCATGGAGTGGAGAGTCAGTTGAATTCCACATTCGCAGTGAATGAATGGAACATTCTGTAGAGGAGATTCCAATGATTTCTGAAGCCTGTGTTGTGTGGACAGGAAAATGAAGAGCTGACCAGGCTTGAATCGATAGCCAAGTAAACAGCAGGGCTGCGAATATGAACAGGCCGCTGAAAACCGGCATTGGGTTACTTGGACATTCAACAGTGGTGTAATGAAAACCTGCGTGGAGTTGAGAGTCAGATGAATTCCAGATTCGCAGTGAATGAATGGAACATTCTGTAGTGGAGATAACAAAGATTTCTGAAGGCTGGTAGTGTGGTGGGACAATGAAGAGCTGAACAGGGTGGAGTGAATTGTCAATTAAACAGCACGGCTGCGAGTATGAACAGGCCTCTGAAAACCAGCATTGGCTTACTTGGACATTCACAAGTGGTGTAATGTTAACCAGGCGGGAGTGGAGAATCAGATAAACTCCAGACTCGCAGTGAATGAATGGAACATTCTGTAGTGGAGATTGCAATGATTTCTGAAATCTGGATTGTGGGGACACGAAAATGAAGAGCTGACCAGTGTTGAGTGGATAGCCTGTAAAAAGCCTCGGCTTCGAATGTGAACAGACCACTGAAAACCAGTATTGCATTACTTCGACTTTCAGCAGTGGTGTAACGAAAGCCTGCGTGGAGTGCAGATTCAGATGAATTCCAGATTCCCAGTGAATGAATGGAACATCCTGTAGTGGAGATTACAATGATTTCTGAAGGCTGGGTTGTGTGCACAGGAAAATGAGGAGCAAAACAGGTTGAGTGGATAGCCAATTGAACAGCACGACTGCGAACATGAACAGGCCTCTGAAAACCAGCATTGTTTTACTTGGACATTCACAAGTGGTGTAAGATAAATCTGCAGGTAGTGGAGATTCAGTTGAATTCCAGATTCGCAGTGAATGAATGGAACATTCTGTACTGGAGATTGCAATGATTTCTCAAGTCTGGATTGTTTGGACATGAAAATGAAGAGCTGACCACAGTTGTGTGGATACCCAGTAAAAAGCAGGGCTTAGAGTGTGAACAGACCGCTGAAAACCAGCATTGTGTTACTTGGACATTCATAAGTGGTGTAATGAAAGCCTACCTGGAGTGCAGATTCAGATGAATTCCAGATTGGCAGTGAATGAATGGAACATTCTGTACTGGCGATACCAATGATTTCTGAAGTCTGATATTGTGGAAAAGAAAATGAAAGGCTGACCAGGTTTGAGTGGATAGACAATTGAACAGCACACTGCGAGTGTGAAAAGGCGGCTGAAAACCAGCATTGGATTACTTGGTCATTCACCAGTGCTGTAATGAAAACCTGCCTGGAGCGGAGAGTCAGATGAATTGCAGAATCGCAGTGAATGAATGGAACAGTCTGTAGTGGAGAGCCCAATGATTTCTGAAGGCTGGTTTGTGTGGAGAGGAAAATGAAGAGCTGACCAATATTGAGTGGATAGCCCATTGAACAGCACTTCTGCGAGTTGAACATGCCTCTGAAAACCAGTATTGAGTTACTTGGACATTCACCAGTGGCGTAACGAAAACCTGCCAGGAGTGGAGGTTCAGAGGAATTCCAGATTCGCAGTGAATGAATGGAACATTCTCTAGTGGTGATTCCAATGATTTCTGAAGGCTGGGTTTTGTGGACACGAGAATGTAGAGCTGAACAGGGTGGAGTGGATAGCCAAATGAACAGCACGTCTCTTAGTATGAACAGGCCACTGAAAACCAGCATTGGCTTACTTGGACATTCACAAGTGGTGTAACGATAACCCGCCGGGAGTTGAGAGTCAGATGAATTTAAGATTCGCAGTGAATGAACGGAACATTCTGTGGAGGAGATACCAATTATTTCTGAAGGTTGGGTTATGAGGACAGGAAAATGTAGAGCTGAATAGGGTTGGGTGGATAGCAAATTGAACAGCACGGCTGAGTGTGTTAGCAGGCGGCTTAAAACCAGCATTGTCTTCCTTGGACATTTACCAGTGGTGTCACGAAAACCTTCCAGGAGTGGAGACTCTGATGAATTCCAGATTCGCGTGATTGAATGGAACATTCTGTAGTGGTGATTGCCAGCATTTAGGAATCTGGATAGTCTGGACAGGATATTGAAGAGCTGACCGATATTGAGTGGATAGCCAATGAACAGCACGGTTTCGAGTGTGAACAGACCACTAAGAAGCAGCATTGCATTACTTGGACATTCATCAGTGGTGTAACGAAAGCCTTCCTGGAATGCAGATTCAGAGTATTTCCAGATTCACAGTGAATGAATGGAAATTTCTGTAGTAGAGATTCCAATGATTTCTGAACGCTGGGTTGTGTGGACAGGAAAATGAAGAGCTGACTAGGTTTGACTGGATTGCCAATTGAACAGCAAGGCTGTGAGTGTGAACAGCCGCTGAAAACCAGCATTGGATTACCTGGTCATTCACCAGTGTTGTTAGGAAAATCTGCCTGGTGTGGAGAGTCAGAGGAATTCCAGATTCGCAGGGAACGAATGGAACATTCTGAAGTGGAGATAAGAATGATTTCTGAAGGCTCGGTGTGTGGAAGGAAAATCAAGAGCTAACCAGCGTTCACTGGATAGCCAATTGAACAGCACGGCTGCGAGTGTTAACACGCAGCTGAAACCAGCCTTGGGTTGCTTGGACATTCACCAGTGGTGAAACGAAAACCTGCTGGGAGTGGAGAACAAGATGAATTCAAGATTCGCCTGAATGAATGAAACATTCTGTAGTGTAGATTGCAATGGTTTCTGAGGTTTGTATTGTCTGAACTGGAAAAAGAAGAACTCACCAGTGTTGAGTCGCTAGACCGTGAACAGCACGGGTTCGAGTGTGAATAGACCGCTGAAAACCATCATTGCGTTACTTGAACATTCAGCAGTGGTGCAATGAAAACCTGCCGGGAGTGGAGATTCAGATGAATTCCAGATTCGCAGTGAATGAATGGAACATTCTCTAGTGGTGATTCCAATGATTTCTGAAGGCTGGGTTTTGTGGACACGAAAATGTAGAGCTGAACAGGGTGGAATGGATAGCCAAATGAACAGCACGTCTCGTAGTAAGAACAGGCCACTGAAAACCAGCTTTGGCTTAATTGGACATTCACAAGTGGTGTAACGAAAACCTGACGGGAGTTGAGAATTAGATGAATTTCAGATTTGCCGTCAATGAATGGAACATTCTGTGGAGGAGATACCAATTGTTTCTGAAGTTTGGGTTATGTGGACAGGAAAATGGAGCTGAAGAGGGTTGAGTGGATAGCAAATTGAACAGCACGGCTGAGAGTAGGAGCAGGCCACTTAAAACCAGCATTGGCTTACTTGGATATTTACCAGTGGTGTCACGAAAACCTGCCGGGAGTGGAGATTCAGATGAATTCCAGATTCGCTGTGAATGAATGGAACATTCTGTAGTGGAGATAACAATGATTTCTCCAGTCTCTGTGGTGTGGACAGGAAAATGTAGAGCTGGCCAGGGTTGAGTGGATAGCCAATTGAACAGCACCACTGCGCTTGTGAAGAAAACACTTAAAACATTGGGTTACTTGGACATTCAACAGTGGTGTAACGAAAACCTGCCGGGAGTGGAGGTTCAGAGGAATTCCAGATTCGCAGTGAATGAATGGAACATTCTCTAGTGGAGATTCCAACGATTTCTGAAGGCTGGGTCGTGTGGAAGGAAAATCAAGAACTAATCAGGATTTAGTGGAAAGCCAATTGTATAGCATGGCTGCGAGTGTGAACATGCAGCTGAAAACCAGCATTGGGTTACTTGGACATTCATCAGTGGTGTAAGGAAAACCTGCATGGAGTGGAGAGTCAGTTGAATTCCACATTCGCAGTGAATGAATGGAACATTCTGTAGAGGAGATTCCAATGATTTCTGAAGCCTGTGTTGTGTGGACAGGAAAATGAAGAGCTGACCAGGCTTGAATCGATAGCCAAGTAAACAGCAGGGCTGCGAATATGAACAGGCCGCTGAAAACCAGCATTGGGTTACTTGGACATTCAACAGTGGTGTAATGAAAACCTGCGTGGAGTTGAGAGTCAGATGAATTCCAGATTCGCAGTGAATGAATGGAACATTCTGTAGTGGAGATAACAAAGATTTCTGAAGGCTGGTAGTGTGGTGGGACAATGAAGAGCTGAACAGGGTGGAGTGAATTGTCAATTAAACAGCACGGCTGCGAGTATGAACAGGCCTCTGAAAACCAGCATTGTCTTACTTGGACATTCACAAGTGGTGTAATGTTAACCAGGCGGGAGTGGAGAATCAGATAAACTCCAGACTCGCAGTGAATGAATGGAACATTCTGTAGTGGAGATTGCAATGATTTCTGAAATCTGGATTGTGGGGACACGAAAATGAAGAGCTGACCAGTGTTGAGTGGATAGCCTGTAAAAAGCCTCGGCTTCGAATGTGAACAGACCACTGAAAACCAGTATTGCATTACTTCGACTTTCAGCAGTGGTGTCACGAAAGCCTGCGTGGAGTGCAGATTCAGATGAATTCCAGATTCCCAGTGAATGAATGGAACATCCTGTAGTGGAGATTACAATGATTTCTGAAGGCTGGGTTGTGTGCACAGGAAAATGAGGAGCAAAACAGGTTGAGTGGATAGCCAATTGAACAGCACGACTGCGAACATGAACAGGCCTCTGAAAACCAGCATTGTTTTACTTGGACATTCACAAGTGGTGTAAGATAAATCTGCAGGTAGTGGAGATTCAGTTGAATTCCAGATTCGCAGTGAATGAATGGAACATTCTGTACTGGAGATTGCAATGATTTCTCAAGTCTGGATTGTTTGGACATGAAAATGAAGAGCTGACCACAGTTGTGTGGATACCCAGTAAAAAGCAGGGCTTAGAGTGTGAACAGACCGCTGAAAACCAGCATTGTGTTACTTGGACATTCATAAGTGGTGTAATGAAAGCCTACCTGGAGTGCAGATTCAGATGAATTCCAGATTGGCAGTGAATGAATGGAACATTCTGTACTGGCGATTCCAATGATTTCTGAAGTCTGATATTGTGGAAAAGAAAATGAAAGGCTGACCAGGTTTGAGTGGATAGACAATTGAACAGCACACTGCGAGTGTGAAAAGGCGGCTGAAAACCAGCATTGGATTACTTGGTCATTCACCAGTGCTGTAATGAAAACCTGCCTGGAGCGGAGAGTCAGATGAATTGCAGAATCGCAGTGAATGAATGGAACAGTCTGTAGTGGAGAGCCCAATGATTTCTGAAGGCTGGTTTGTGTGGAGAGGAAAATGAAGAGCTGACCAATATTGAGTGGATAGCCCATTGAACAGCACTTCTGCGAGTTGAACATGCCTCTGAAAACCAGTATTGAGTTACTTGGACATTCACCAGTGGCGTAACGAAAACCTGCCAGGAGTGGAGGTTCAGAGGAATTCCAGATTCGCAGTGAATGAATGGAACATTCTCTAGTGGTGATTCCAATGATTTCTGAAGGCTGGGTTTTGTGGACACGAGAATGTAGAGCTGAACAGGGTGGAGTGGATAGCCAAATGAACAGCACGTCTCTTAGTATGAACAGGCCACTGAAAACCAGCATTGGCTTACTTGGACATTCACAAGTGGTGTAACGATAACCCGCCGGGAGTTGAGAGTCAGATGAATTTAAGATTCGCAGTGAATGAACGGAACATTCTGTGGAGGAGATACCAATTATTTCTGAAGGTTGGGTTATGAGGACAGGAAAATGTAGAGCTGAATAGGGTTGGGTGGATAGCAAATTGAACAGCACGGCTGAGTGTGTTAGCAGGCGGCTTAAAACCAGCATTGTCTTCCTTGGACATTTACCAGTGGTGTCACGAAAACCTTCCAGGAGTGGAGACTCTGATGAATTCCAGATTCGCGTGATTGAATGGAACATTCTGTAGTGGTGATTGCCAACATTTAGGAATCTGGATAGTCTGGACAGGATATTGAAGAGCTGACCGATATTGAGTGGATAGCCAATGAACAGCACGGTTTCGAGTGTGAACAGACCACTAAGAAGCAGCATTGCATTACTTGGACATTCATCAGTGGTGTAACGAAAGCCTTCCTGGAATGCAGATTCAGAGTATTTCCAGATTCACAGTGAATGAATGGAAATTTCTGTAGTAGAGATTCCAATGATTTCTGAACGCTGGGTTGTGTGGACAGGAAAATGAAGAGCTGACTAGGTTTGACTGGATTGCCAATTGAACAGCAAGGCTGTGAGTGTGAACAGCCGCTGAAAACCAGCATTGGATTACCTGGTCATTCACCAGTGTTGTTAGGAAAATCTGCCTGGTGTGGAGAGTCAGAGGAATTCCAGATTCGCAGGGAACGAATGGAACATTCTGAAGTGGAGATAAGAATGATTTCTGAAGGCTCGGTGTGTGGAAGGAAAATCAAGAGCTAACCAGCGTTCACTGGATAGCCAATTGAACAGCACGGCTGCGAGTGTTAACACGCAGCTGAAACCAGCCTTGGGTTGCTTGGACATTCACCAGTGGTGAAACGAAAACCTGCTGGGAGTGGAGAACAAGATGAATTCAAGATTCGCCTGAATGAATGAAACATTCTGTAGTGTAGATTGCAATGGTTTCTGAGGTTTGTATTGTCTGAACTGGAAAAAGAAGAACTCACCAGTGTTGAGTCGCTAGACCGTGAACAGCACGGGTTCGAGTGTGAATAGACCGCTGAAAACCATCATTGCGTTACTTGAACATTCAGCAGTGGTGCAATGAAAACCTGCCGGGAGTGGAGATTCAGATGAATTCCAGATTCGCAGTGAATGAATGGAACATTCTCTAGTGGTGATTCCAATGATTTCTGAAGGCTGGGTTTTGTGGACACGAAAATGTAGAGCTGAACAGGGTGGAATGGATAGCCAAATGAACAGCACGTCTCGTAGTAAGAACAGGCCACTGAAAACCAGCTTTGGCTTAATTGGACATTCACAAGTGGTGTAACGGAAACCTGACGGGAGTTGAGAATTAGATGAATTTCAGATTTGCCGTCAATGAATGGAACATTCTGTGGAGGAGATACCAATTGTTTCTGAAGTTTGGGTTATGTGGACAGGAAAATGGAGCTGAAGAGGGTTGAGTGGATAGCAAATTGAACAGCACGGCTGAGAGTATGAGCAGGCCACTTAAAACCAGCATTGGCTTACTTGGATATTTACCAGTGGTGTCACGAAAACCTGCCGGGAGTGGAGATTCAGATGAATTCCAGATTCGCTGTGAATGAATGGAACATTCTGTAGTGGAGATAACAATGATTTCTCCAGTCTCTGTGGTGTGGACAGGAAAATGTAGAGCTGGCCAGGGTTGAGTGGATAGCCAATTGAACAGCACCACTGCGCTTGTGAAGAAAACACTTAAAACATTGGGTTACTTGGACATTCAACAGTGGTGTAACGAAAACCTGCCGGGAGTGGAGGTTCAGAGGAATTCCAGATTCGCAGTGAATGAATGGAACATTCTCTAGTGGAGATTCCAACGATTTCTGAAGGCTGGGTCGTGTGGAAGGAAAATCAAGAACTAATCAGGATTTAGTGGAAAGCCAATTGTATAGCATGGCTGCGAGTGTGAACATGCAGCTGAAAACCAGCATTGGGTTACTTGGACATTCATCAGTGGTGTAAGGAAAACCTGCATGGAGTGGAGAGTCAGTTGAATTCCACATTCGCAGTGAATGAATGGAACATTCTGTAGAGGAGATTCCAATGATTTCTGAAGCCTGTGTTGTGTGGACAGGAAAATGAAGAGCTGACCAGGCTTGAATCGATAGCCAAGTAAACAGCAGGGCTGCGAATATGAACAGGCCGCTGAAAACCAGCATTGGGTTACTTGGACATTCAACAGTGGTGTAATGAAAACCTGCGTGGAGTTGAGAGTCAGATGAATTCCAGATTCGCAGTGAATGAATGGAACATTCTGTAGTGGAGATAACAAAGATTTCTGAAGGCTGGTAGTGTGGTGGGACAATGAAGAGCTGAACAGGGTGGAGTGAATTGTCAATTAAACAGCACGGCTGCGAGTATGAACAGGCCTCTGAAAACCAGCATTGGCTTACTTGGACATTCACAAGTGGTGTAATGTTAACCAGGCGGGAGTGGAGAATCAGATAAACTCCAGACTCGCAGTGAATGAATGGAACATTCTGTAGTGGAGATTGCAATGATTTCTGAAATCTGGATTGTGGGGACACGAAAATGAAGAGCTGACCAGTGTTGAGTGGATAGCCTGTAAAAAGCCTCGGCTTCGAATGTGAACAGACCACTGAAAACCAGTATTGCATTACTTCGACTTTCAGCAGTGGTGTAACGAAAGCCTGCGTGGAGTGCAGATTCAGATGAATTCCAGATTCCCAGTGAATGAATGGAACATCCTGTAGTGGAGATTACAATGATTTCTGAAGGCTGGGTTGTGTGCACAGGAAAATGAGGAGCAAAACAGGTTGAGTGGATAGCCAATTGAACAGCACGACTGCGAACATGAACAGGCCTCTGAAAACCAGCATTGTTTTACTTGGACATTCACAAGTGGTGTAAGATAAATCTGCAGGTAGTGGAGATTCAGTTGAATTCCAGATTCGCAGTGAATGAATGGAACATTCTGTACTGGAGATTGCAATGATTTCTCAAGTCTGGATTGTTTGGACATGAAAATGAAGAGCTGACCACAGTTGTGTGGATACCCAGTAAAAAGCAGGGCTTAGAGTGTGAACAGACCGCTGAAAACCAGCATTGTGTTACTTGGACATTCATAAGTGGTGTAATGAAAGCCTACCTGGAGTGCAGATTCAGATGAATTCCAGATTGGCAGTGAATGAATGGAACATTCTGTACTGGCGATTCCAATGATTTCTGAAGTCTGATATTGTGGAAAAGAAAATGAAAGGCTGACCAGGTTTGAGTGGATAGACAATTGAACAGCACACTGCGAGTGTGAAAAGGCGGCTGAAAACCAGCATTGGATTACTTGGTCATTCACCAGTGCTGTAATGAAAACCTGCCTGGAGCGGAGAGTCAGATGAATTGCAGAATCGCAGTGAATGAATGGAACAGTCTGTAGTGGAGAGCCCAATGATTTCTGAAGGCTGGTTTGTGTGGAGAGGAAAATGAAGAGCTGACCAATATTGAGTGGATAGCCCATTGAACAGCACTTCTGCGAGTTGAACATGCCTCTGAAAACCAGTATTGAGTTACTTGGACATTCACCAGTGGCGTAACGAAAACCTGCCAAGAGTGGAGGTTCAGAGGAATTCCAGATTCGCAGTGAATGAATGGAACATTCTCTAGTGGTGATTCCAATGATTTCTGAAGGCTGGGTTTTGTGGACACGAAAATGTAGAGCTGAACAGGGTGGAGTGGATAGCCAAATGAACAGCACGTCTCTTAGTATGAACAGGCCACTGAAAACCAGCATTGGCTTACTTGGACATTCACAAGTGGTGTAACGATAACCCGCCGGGAGTTGAGAGTCAGATGAATTTAAGATTCGCAGTGAATGAACGGAACATTCTGTGGAGGAGATACCAATTATTTCTGAAGGTTGGGTTATGAGGACAGGAAAATGTAGAGCTGAATAGGGTTGGGTGGATAGCAAATTGAACAGCACGGCTGAGTGTGTTAGCAGGCGGCTTAAAACCAGCATTGTCTTCCTTGGACATTTACCAGTGGTGTCACGAAAACCTTCCAGGAGTGGAGACTCTGATGAATTCCAGATTCGCGTGATTGAATGGAACATTCTGTAGTGGCGATTGCCAACATTTAGGAATCTGGATAGTCTGGACAGGATATTGAAGAGCTGACCGATATTGAGTGGATAGCCAATGAACAGCACGGTTTCGAGTGTGAACAGACCACTAAGAAGCAGCATTGCATTACTTGGACATTCATCAGTGGTGTAACGAAAGCCTTCCTGGAATGCAGATTCAGAGTATTTCCAGATTCACAGTGAATGAATGGAAATTTCTGTAGTAGAGATTCCAATGATTTCTGAACGCTGGGTTGTGTGGACAGGAAAATGAAGAGCTGACTAGGTTTGACTGGATTGCCAATTGAACAGCAAGGCTGTGAGTGTGAACAGCCGCTGAAAACCAGCATTGGATTACCTGGTCATTCACCAGTGTTGTTAGGAAAATCTGCCTGGTGTGGAGAGTCAGAGGAATTCCAGATTCGCAGGGAACGAATGGAACATTCTGAAGTGGAGATAAGAATGATTTCTGAAGGCTCGGTGTGTGGAAGGAAAATCAAGAGCTAACCAGCGTTCACTGGATAGCCAATTGAACAGCACGGCTGCGAGTGTTAACACGCAGCTGAAACCAGCCTTGGGTTGCTTGGACATTCACCAGTGGTGAAACGAAAACCTGCTGGGAGTGGAGAACAAGATGAATTCAAGATTCGCCTGAATGAATGAAACATTCTGTAGTGTAGATTGCAATGGTTTCTGAGGTTTGTATTGTCTGAACTGGAAAAAGAAGAACTCACCAGTGTTGAGTCGCTAGACCGTGAACAGCACGGGTTCGAGTGTGAATAGACCGCTGAAAACCATCATTGCGTTACTTGAACATTCAGCAGTGGTGCAATGAAAACCTGCCGGGAGTGGAGATTCAGATGAATTCCAGATTCGCAGTGAATGAATGGAACATTCTCTAGTGGTGATTCCAATGATTTCTGAAGGCTGGGTTTTGTGGACACGAAAATGTAGAGCTGAACAGGGTGGAATGGATAGCCAAATGAACAGCACGTCTCGTAGTAAGAACAGGCCACTGAAAACCAGCTTTGGCTTAATTGGACATTCACAAGTGGTGTAACGAAAACCTGACGGGAGTTGAGAATTAGATGAATTTCAGATTTGCCGTCAATGAATGGAACATTCTGTGGAGGAGATACCAATTGTTTCTGAAGTTTGGGTTATGTGGACAGGAAAATGGAGCTGAAGAGGGTTGAGTGGATAGCAAATTGAACAGCACGGCTGAGAGTAGGAGCAGGCCACTTAAAACCAGCATTGGCTTACTTGGATATTTACCAGTGGTGTCACGAAAACCTGCCGGGAGTGGAGATTCAGATGAATTCCAGATTCGCTGTGAATGAATGGAACATTCTGTAGTGGAGATAACAATGATTTCTCCAGTCTCTGTGGTGTGGACAGGAAAATGTAGAGCTGGCCAGGGTTGAGTGGATAGCCAATTGAACAGCACCACTGCGCTTTTAAAGAAAACACTTAAAACATTGGGTTACTTGGACATTCAACAGTGGTGTAACGAAAACCTGCCGGGAGTGGAGGTTCAGAGGAATTCCAGATTCGCAGTGAATGAATGGAACATTCTCTAGTGGAGATTCCAACGATTTCTGAAGGCTGGGTCGTGTGGAAGGAAAATCAAGAACTAATCAGGATTTAGTGGAAAGCCAATTGTATAGCATGGCTGCGAGTGTGAACATGCAGCTGAAAACCAGCATTGGGTTACTTGGACATTCATCAGTGGTGTAAGGAAAACCTGCATGGAGTGGAGAGTCAGTTGAATTCCACATTCGCAGTGAATGAATGGAACATTCTGTAGAGGAGATTCCAATGATTTCTGAAGCCTGTGTTGTGTGGACAGGAAAATGAAGAGCTGACCAGGCTTGAATCGATAGCCAAGTAAACAGCAGGGCTGCGAATATGAACAGGCCGCTGAAAACCAGCATTGGGTTACTTGGACATTCAACAGTGGTGTAATGAAAACCTGCGTGGAGTTGAGAGTCAGATGAATTCCAGATTCGCAGTGAATGAATGGAACATTCTGTAGTGGAGATAACAAAGATTTCTGAAGGCTGGTAGTGTGGTGGGACAATGAAGAGCTGAACAGGGTGGAGTGAATTGTCAATTAAACAGCACGGCTGCGAGTATGAACAGGCCTCTGAAAACCAGCATTGGCTTACTTGGACATTCACAAGTGGTGTAATGTTAACCAGGCGGGAGTGGAGAATCAGATAAACTCCAGACTCGCAGTGAATGAATGGAACATTCTGTAGTGGAGATTGCAATGATTTCTGAAATCTGGATTGTGGGGACACGAAAATGAAGAGCTGACCAGTGTTGAGTGGATAGCCTGTAAAAAGCCTCGGCTTCGAATGTGAACAGACCACTGAAAACCAGTATTGCATTACTTCGACTTTCAGCAGTGGTGTAACGAAAGCCTGCGTGGAGTGCAGATTCAGATGAATTCCAGATTCCCAGTGAATGAATGGAACATCCTGTAGTGGAGATTACAATGATTTCTGAAGGCTGGGTTGTGTGCACAGGAAAATGAGGAGCAAAACAGGTTGAGTGGATAGCCAATTGAACAGCACGACTGCGAACATGAACAGGCCTCTGAAAACCAGCATTGTTTTACTTGGACATTCACAAGTGGTGTAAGATAAATCTGCAGGTAGTGGAGATTCAGTTGAATTCCAGATTCGCAGTGAATGAATGGAACATTCTGTACTGGAGATTGCAATGATTTCTCAAGTCTGGATTGTTTGGACATGAAAATGAAGAGCTGACCACAGTTGTGTGGATACCCAGTAAAAAGCAGGGCTTAGAGTGTGAACAGACCGCTGAAAACCAGCATTGTGTTACTTGGACATTCATAAGTGGTGTAATGAAAGCCTACCTGGAGTGCAGATTCAGATGAATTCCAGATTGGCAGTGAATGAATGGAACATTCTGTACTGGCGATTCCAATGATTTCTGAAGTCTGATATTGTGGAAAAGAAAATGAAAGGCTGACCAGGTTTGAGTGGATAGACAATTGAACAGCACACTGCGAGTGTGAAAAGGCGGCTGAAAACCAGCATTGGATTACTTGGTCATTCACCAGTGCTGTAATGAAAACCTGCCTGGAGCGGAGAGTCAGATGAATTGCAGAATCGCAGTGAATGAATGGAACAGTCTGTAGTGGAGAGCCCAATGATTTCTGAAGGCTGGTTTGTGTGGAGAGGAAAATGAAGAGCTGACCAATATTGAGTGGATAGCCCATTGAACAGCACTTCTGCGAGTTGAACATGCCTCTGAAAACCAGTATTGAGTTACTTGGACATTCACCAGTGGCGTAACGAAAACCTGCCAGGAGTGGAGGTTCAGAGGAATTCCAGATTCGCAGTGAATGAATGGAACATTCTCTAGTGGTGATTCCAATGATTTCTGAAGGCTGGGTTTTGTGGACACGAAAATGTAGAGCTGAACAGGGTGGGTGGATAGCCAAATGAACAGCACGTCTCTTAGTATGAACAGGCCACTGAAAACCAGCATTGGCTTACTTGGACATTCACAAGTGGTGTAACGATAACCCGCCGGGAGTTGAGAGTCAGATGAATTTAAGATTCGCAGTGAATGAACGGAACATTCTGTGGAGGAGATACCAATTATTTCTGAAGGTTGGGTTATGAGGACAGGAAAATGTAGAGCTGAATAGGGTTGGGTGGATAGCAAATTGAACAGCACGGCTGAGTGTGTTAGCAGGTGGCTTAAAACCAGCATTGTCTTCCTTGGACATTTACCAGTGGTGTCACGAAAACCTTCCAGGAGTGGAGACTCTGATGAATTCCAGATTCGCGTGATTGAATGGAACATTCTGTAGTGGTGATTGCCAACATTTAGGAATCTGGATAGTCTGGACAGGATATTGAAGAGCTGACCGATATTGAGTGGATAGCCAATGAACAGCACGGTTTCGAGTGTGAACAGACCACTAAGAAGCAGCATTGCATTACTTGGACATTCATCAGTGGTGTAACGAAAGCCTTCCTGGAATGCAGATTCAGAGTATTTCCAGATTCACAGTGAATGAATGGAAATTTCTGTAGTAGAGATTCCAATGATTTCTGAACGCTGGGTTGTGTGGACAGGAAAATGAAGAGCTGACTAGGTTTGACTGGATTGCCAATTGAACAGCAAGGCTGTGAGTGTGAACAGCCGCTGAAAACCAGCATTGGATTACCTGGTCATTCACCAGTGTTGTTAGGAAAATCTGCCTGGTGTGGAGAGTCAGAGGAATTCCAGATTCGCAGGGAACGAATGGAACATTCTGAAGTGGAGATAAGAATGATTTCTGAAGGCTCGGTGTGTGGAAGGAAAATCAAGAGCTAACCAGCGTTCACTGGATAGCCAATTGAACAGCACGGCTGCGAGTGTTAACACGCAGCTGAAACCAGCCTTGGGTTGCTTGGACATTCACCAGTGGTGAAACGAAAACCTGCTGGGAGTGGAGAACAAGATGAATTCAAGATTCGCCTGAATGAATGAAACATTCTGTAGTGTAGATTGCAATGGTTTCTGAGGTTTGTATTGTCTGAACTGGAAAAAGAAGAACTCACCAGTGTTGAGTCGCTAGACCGTGAACAGCACGGGTTCGAGTGTGAATAGACCGCTGAAAACCATCATTGCGTTACTTGAACATTCAGCAGTGGTGCAATGAAAACCTGCCGGGAGTGGAGATTCAGATGAATTCCAGATTCGCAGTGAATGAATGGAACATTCTCTAGTGGTGATTCCAATGATTTCTGAAGGCTGGGTTTTGTGGACACGAAAATGTAGAGCTGAACAGGGTGGAATGGATAGCCAAATGAACAGCACGTCTCGTAGTAAGAACAGGCCACTGAAAACCAGCTTTGGCTTAATTGGACATTCACAAGTGGTGTAACGAAAACCTGACGGGAGTTGAGAATTAGATGAATTTCAGATTTGCCGTCAATGAATGGAACATTCTGTGGAGGAGATACCAATTGTTTCTGAAGTTTGGGTTATGTGGACAGGAAAATGGAGCTGAAGAGGGTTGAGTGGATAGCAAATTGAACAGCACGGCTGAGAGTATGAGCAGGCCACTTAAAACCAGCATTGGCTTACTTGGATATTTACCAGTGGTGTCACGAAAACCTGCCGGGAGTGGAGATTCAGATGAATTCCAGATTCGCTGTGAATGAATGGAACATTCTGTAGTGGAGATAACAATGATTTCTCCAGTCTCTGTGGTGTGGACAGGAAAATGTAGAGCTGGCCAGGGTTGAGTGGATAGCCAATTGAACAGCACCACTGCGCTTGTGAAGAAAACACTTAAAACATTGGGTTACTTGGACATTCAACAGTGGTGTAACGAAAACCTGCCGGGAGTGGAGGTTCAGAGGAATTCCAGATTCGCAGTGAATGAATGGAACATTCTCTAGTGGAGATTCCAACGATTTCTGAAGGCTGGGTCGTGTGGAAGGAAAATCAAGAACTAATCAGGATTTAGTGGAAAGCCAATTGTATAGCATGGCTGCGAGTGTGAACATGCAGCTGAAAACCAGCATTGGGTTACTTGGACATTCATCAGTGGTGTAAGGAAAACCTGCATGGAGTGGAGAGTCAGTTGAATTCCACATTCGCAGTGAATGAATGGAACATTCTGTAGAGGAGATTCCAATGATTTCTGAAGCCTGTGTTGTGTGGACAGGAAAATGAAGAGCTGACCAGGCTTGAATCGATAGCCAAGTAAACAGCAGGGCTGCGAATATGAACAGGCCGCTGAAAACCAGCATTGGGTTACTTGGACATTCAACAGTGGTGTAATGAAAACCTGCGTGGAGTTGAGAGTCAGATGAATTCCAGATTCGCAGTGAATGAATGGAACATTCTGTAGTGGAGATAACAAAGATTTCTGAAGGCTGGTAGTGTGGTGGGACAATGAAGAGCTGAACAGGGTGGAGTGAATTGTCAATTAAACAGCACGGCTGCGAGTATGAACAGGCCTCTGAAAACCAGCATTGGCTTACTTGGACATTCACAAGTGGTGTAATGTTAACCAGGCGGAGTGGAGAATCAGATAAACTCCAGACTCGCAGTGAATGAATGGAACATTCTGTAGTGGAGATTGCAATGATTTCTGAAATCTGGATTGTGGGGACACAAAAATGAAGAGCTGACCAGTGTTGAGTGGATAGCCTGTAAAAAGCCTCGGCTTCGAATGTGAACAGACCACTGAAAACCAGTATTGCATTACTTCGACTTTCAGCAGTGGTGTAACGAAAGCCTACGTGGAGTGCAGATTCAGATGAATTCCAGATTCCCAGTGAATGAATGGAACATCCTGTAGTGGAGATTACAATGATTTCTGAAGGCTGGGTTGTGTGCACAGGAAAATGAGGAGCAAAACAGGTTGAGTGGATAGCCAATTGAACAGCACGACTGCGAACATGAACAGGCCTCTGAAAACCAGCATTGTTTTACTTGGACATTCACAAGTGGTGTAAGATAAATCTGCAGGTAGTGGAGATTCAGTTGAATTCCAGATTCGCAGTGAATGAATGGAACATTCTGTACTGGAGATTGCAATGATTTCTCAAGTCTGGATTGTTTGGACATGAAAATGAAGAGCTGACCACAGTTGTGTGGATACCCAGTAAAAAGCAGGGCTTAGAGTGTGAACAGACCGCTGAAAACCAGCATTGTGTTACTTGGACATTCATAAGTGGTGTAATGAAAGCCTACCTGGAGTGCAGATTCAGATGAATTCCAGATTGGCAGTGAATGAATGGAACATTCTGTACTGGCGATTCCAATGATTTCTGAAGTCTGATATTGTGGAAAAGAAAATGAAAGGCTGACCAGGTTTGAGTGGATAGACAATTGAACAGCACACTGCGAGTGTGAAAAGGCGGCTGAAAACCAGCATTGGATTACTTGGTCATTCACCAGTGCTGTAATGAAAACCTGCCTGGAGCGGAGAGTCAGATGAATTGCAGAATCGCAGTGAATGAATGGAACAGTCTGTAGTGGAGAGCCCAATTATTTCTGAAGGCTGGTTTGTGTGGAGAGGAAAATGAAGAGCTGACCAATATTGAGTGGATAGCCCATTGAACAGCACTTCTGCGAGTTGAACATGCCTCTGAAAACCAGTATTGAGTTACTTGGACATTCACCAGTGGCGTAACGAAAACCTGCCAGGAGTGGAGGTTCAGAGGAATTCCAGATTCGCAGTGAATGAATGGAACATTCTCTAGTGGTGATTCCAATGATTTCTGAAGGCTGGGTTTTGTGGACACGAAAATGTAGAGCTGAACAGGGTGGAGTGGATAGCCAAATGAACAGCACGTCTCTTAGTATGAACAGGCCACTGAAAACCAGCATTGGCTTACTTGGACATTCACAAGTGGTGTAACGATAACCCGCCGGGAGTTGAGAGTCAGATGAATTTAAGATTCGCAGTGAATGAACGGAACATTCTGTGGAGGAGATACCAATTATTTCTGAAGGTTGGGTTATGAGGACAGGAAAATGTAGAGCTGAATAGGGTTGGGTGGATAGCAAATTGAACAGCACGGCTGAGTGTGTTAGCAGGTGGCTTAAAACCAGCATTGTCTTCCTTGGACATTTACCAGTGGTGTCACGAAAACCTTCCAGGAGTGGAGACTCTGATGAATTCCAGATTCGCGTGATTGAATGGAACATTCTGTAGTGGTGATTGCCAACATTTAGGAATCTGGATAGTCTGGACAGGATATTGAAGAGCTGACCGATATTGAGTGGATAGCCAATGAACAGCACGGTTTCGAGTGTGAACAGACCACTAAGAAGCAGCATTGCATTACTTGGACATTCATCAGTGGTGTAACGAAAGCCTTCCTGGAATGCAGATTCAGAGTATTTCCAGATTCACAGTGAATGAATGGAAATTTCTGTAGTAGAGATTCCAATGATTTCTGAACGCTGGGTTGTGTGGACAGGAAAATGAAGAGCTGACTAGGTTTGACTGGATTGCCAATTGAACAGCAAGGCTGTGAGTGTGAACAGCCGCTGAAAACCAGCATTGGATTACCTGGTCATTCACCAGTGTTGTTAGGAAAATCTGCCTGGTGTGGAGAGTCAGAGGAATTCCAGATTCGCAGGGAACGAATGGAACATTCTGAAGTGGAGATAAGAATGATTTCTGAAGGCTCGGTGTGTGGAAGGAAAATCAAGAGCTAACCAGCGTTCACTGGATAGCCAATTGAACAGCACGGCTGCGAGTGTTAACACGCAGCTGAAACCAGCCTTGGGTTGCTTGGACATTCACCAGTGGTGAAACGAAAACCTGCTGGGAGTGGAGAACAAGATGAATTCAAGATTCGCCTGAATGAATGAAACATTCTGTAGTGTAGATTGCAATGGTTTCTGAGGTTTGTATTGTCTGAACTGGAAAAAGAAGAACTCACCAGTGTTGAGTCGCTAGACCGTGAACAGCACGGGTTCGAGTGTGAATAGACCGCTGAAAACCATCATTGCGTTACTTGAACATTCAGCAGTGGTGCAATGAAAACCTGCCGGGAGTGGAGATTCAGATGAATTCCAGATTCGCAGTGAATGAATGGAACATTCTCTAGTGGTGATTCCAATGATTTCTGAAGGCTGGGTTTTGTGGACACGAAAATGTAGAGCTGAACAGGGTGGAATGGATAGCCAAATGAACAGCACGTCTCGTAGTAAGAACAGGCCACTGAAAACCAGCTTTGGCTTAATTGGACATTCACAAGTGGTGTAACGAAAACCTGACGGGAGTTGAGAATTAGATGAATTTCAGATTTGCCGTCAATGAATGGAACATTCTGTGGAGGAGATACCAATTGTTTCTGAAGTTTGGGTTATGTGGACAGGAAAATGGAGCTGAAGAGGGTTGAGTGGATAGCAAATTGAACAGCACGGCTGAGAGTATGAGCAGGCCACTTAAAACCAGCATTGGCTTACTTGGATATTTACCAGTGGTGTCACGAAAACCTGCCGGGAGTGGAGATTCAGATGAATTCCAGATTCGCTGTGAATGAATGGAACATTCTGTAGTGGAGATAACAATGATTTCTCCAGTCTCTGTGGTGTGGACAGGAAAATGTAGAGCTGGCCAGGGTTGAGTGGATAGCCAATTGAACAGCACCACTGCGCTTGTGAAGAAAACACTTAAAACATTGGGTTGCTTGGACATTCAACAGTGGTGTAACGAAAACCTGCCGGGAGTGGAGGTTCAGAGGAATTCCAGATTCGCAGTGAATGAATGGAACATTCTCTAGTGGAGATTCCAACGATTTCTGAAGGCTGGGTCGTGTGGAAGGAAAATCAAGAACTAATCAGGATTTAGTGGAAAGCCAATTGTATAGCATGGCTGCGAGTGTGAACATGCAGCTGAAAACCAGCATTGGGTTACTTGGACATTCATCAGTGGTGTAAGGAAAACCTGCATGGAGTGGAGAGTCAGTTGAATTCCACATTCGCAGTGAATGAATGGAACATTCTGTAGAGGAGATTCCAATGATTTCTGAAGCCTGTGTTGTGTGGACAGGAAAATGAAGAGCTGACCAGGCTTGAATCGATAGCCAAGTAAACAGCAGGGCTGCGAATATGAACAGGCCGCTGAAAACCAGCATTGGGTTACTTGGACATTCAACAGTGGTGTAATGAAAACCTGCGTGGAGTTGAGAGTCAGATGAATTCCAGATTCGCAGTGAATGAATGGAACATTCTGTAGTGGAGATAACAAAGATTTCTGAAGGCTGGTAGTGTGGTGGGACAATGAAGAGCTGAACAGGGTGGAGTGAATTGTCAATTAAACAGCACGGCTGCGAGTATGAACAGGCCTCTGAAAACCAGCATTGGCTTACTTGGACATTCACAAGTGGTGTAATGTTAACCAGGCGGGAGTGGAGAATCAGATAAACTCCAGACTCGCAGTGAATGAATGGAACATTCTGTAGTGGAGATTGCAATGATTTCTGAAATCTGGATTGTGGGGACACGAAAATGAAGAGCTGACCAGTGTTGAGTGGATAGCCTGTAAAAAGCCTCGGCTTCGAATGTGAACAGACCACTGAAAACCAGTATTGCATTACTTCGACTTTCAGCAGTGGTGTAACGAAAGCCTGCGTGGAGTGCAGATTCAGATGAATTCCAGATTCCCAGTGAATGAATGGAACATCCTGTAGTGGAGATTACAATGATTTCTGAAGGCTGGGTTGTGTGCACAGGAAAATGAGGAGCAAAACAGGTTGAGTGGATAGCCAATTGAACAGCACGACTGCGAACATGAACAGGCCTCTGAAAACCAGCATTGTTTTACTTGGACATTCACAAGTGGTGTAAGATAAATCTGCAGGTAGTGGAGATTCAGTTGAATTCCAGATTCGCAGTGAATGAATGGAACATTCTGTACTGGAGATTGCAATGATTTCTCAAGTCTGGATTGTTTGGACATGAAAATGAAGAGCTGACCACAGTTGTGTGGATACCCAGTAAAAAGCAGGGCTTAGAGTGTGAACAGACCGCTGAAAACCAGCATTGTGTTACTTGGACATTCATAAGTGGTGTAATGAAAGCCTACCTGGAGTGCAGATTCAGATGAATTCCAGATTGGCAGTGAATGAATGGAACATTCTGTACTGGCGATTCCAATGATTTCTGAAGTCTGATATTGTGGAAAAGAAAATGAAAGGCTGACCAGGTTTGAGTGGATAGACAATTGAACAGCACACTGCGAGTGTGAAAAGGCGGCTGAAAACCAGCATTGGATTACTTGGTCATTCACCAGTGCTGTAATGAAAACCTGCCTGGAGCGGAGAGTCAGATGAATTGCAGAATCGCAGTGAATGAATGGAACAGTCTGTAGTGGAGAGCCCAATGATTTCTGAAGGCTGGTTTGTGTGGAGAGGAAAATGAAGAGCTGACCAATATTGAGTGGATAGCCCATTGAACAGCACTTCTGCGAGTTGAACATGCCTCTGAAAACCAGTATTGAGTTACTTGGACATTCACCAGTGGCGTAACGAAAACCTGCCAGGAGTGGAGGTTCAGAGGAATTCCAGATTCGCAGTGAATGAATGGAACATTCTCTAGTGGTGATTCCAATGATTTCTGAAGGCTGGGTTTTGTGGACACGAAAATGTAGAGCTGAACAGGGTGGGTGGATAGCCAAATGAACAGCACGTCTCTTAGTATGAACAGGCCACTGAAAACCAGCATTGGCTTACTTGGACATTCACAAGTGGTGTAACGATAACCCGCCGGGAGTTGAGAGTCAGATGAATTTAAGATTCGCAGTGAATGAACGGAACATTCTGTGGAGGAGATACCAATTATTTCTGAAGGTTGGGTTATGAGGACAGGAAAATGTAGAGCTGAATAGGGTTGGGTGGATAGCAAATTGAACAGCACGGCTGAGTGTGTTAGCAGGCGGCTTAAAACCAGCATTGTCTTCCTTGGACATTTACCAGTGGTGTCACGAAAACCTTCCAGGAGTGGAGACTCTGATGAATTCCAGATTCGCGTGATTGAATGGAACATTCTGTAGTGGTGATTGCCAACATTTAGGAATCTGGATAGTCTGGACAGGATATTGAAGAGCTGACCGATATTGAGTGGATAGCCAATGAACAGCACGGTTTCGAGTGTGAACAGACCACTAAGAAGCAGCATTGCATTACTTGGACATTCATCAGTGGTGTAACGAAAGCCTTCCTGGAATGCAGATTCAGAGTATTTCCAGATTCACAGTGAATGAATGGAAATTTCTGTAGTAGAGATTCCAATGATTTCTGAACGCTGGGTTGTGTGGACAGGAAAATGAAGAGCTGACTAGGTTTGACTGGATTGCCAATTGAACAGCAAGGCTGTGAGTGTGAACAGCCGCTGAAAACCAGCATTGGATTACCTGGTCATTCACCAGTGTTGTTAGGAAAATCTGCCTGGTGTGGAGAGTCAGAGGAATTCCAGATTCGCAGGGAACGAATGGAATATTCTGAAGTGGAGATAAGAATGATTTCTGAAGGCTCGGTGTGTGGAAGGAAAATCAAGAGCTCACCAGCGTTCACTGGATAGCCAATTGAACAGCACGGCTGCGAGTGTTAACACGCAGCTGAAACCAGCCTTGGGTTGCTTGGACATTCACCAGTGGTGAAACGAAAACCTGCTGGGAGTGGAGAACAAGATGAATTCAAGATTCGCCTGAATGAATGAAACATTCTGTAGTGTAGATTGCAATGGTTTCTGAGGTTTGTATTGTCTGAACTGGAAAAAGAAGAACTCACCAGTGTTGAGTCGCTAGACCGTGAACAGCACGGGTTCGAGTGTGAATAGACCGCTGAAAACCATCATTGCGTTACTTGAACATTCAGCAGTGGTGCAATGAAAACCTGCCGGGAGTGGAGAATTAGATGAATTTCAGATTTGCCGTCAATGAATGGAACATTCTGTGGAGGAGATACCAATTGTTTCTGAAGTTTGGGTTATATGGACAGGAAAATGGAGCTGAAGAGGGTTGAGTGGATAGCAAATTGAACAGCACGGCTGAGAGTATGAGCAGGCCACTTAAAACCAGCATTGGCTTACTTGGATATTTACCAGTGGTGTCACGAAAACCTGCCGGGAGTGGAGATTCAGATGAATTCCAGATTCGCTGTGAATGAATGGAACATTCTGTAGTGGAGATAACAATGATTTCTCCAGTCTCTGTGGTGTGGACAGGAAAATGTAGAGCTGGCCAGGGTTGAGTGGATAGCCAATTGAACAGCACCACTGCGCTTGTGAAGAAAACACTTAAAACATTGGGTTACTTGGACATTCAACAGTGGTGTAACGAAAACCTGCCGGGAGTGGAGGTTCAGAGGAATTCCAGATTCGCAGTGAATGAATGGAACATTCTCTAGTGGAGATTCCAACGATTTCTGAAGGCTGGGTCGTGTGGAAGGAAAATCAAGAACTAATCAGGATTTAGTGGAAAGCCAATTGTATAGCATGGCTGCGAGTGTGAACATGCAGCTGAAAACCAGCATTGGGTTACTTGGACATTCATCAGTGGTGTAAGGAAAACCTGCATGGAGTGGAGAGTCAGTTGAATTCCACATTCGCAGTGAATGAATGGAACATTCTGTAGAGGAGATTCCAATGATTTCTGAAGCCTGTGTTGTGTGGACAGGAAAATGAAGAGCTGACCAGGCTTGAATCGATAGCCAAGTAAACAGCAGGGCTGCGAATATGAACAGGCCGCTGAAAACCAGCATTGGGTTACTTGGACATTCAACAGTGGTGTAATGAAAACCTGCGTGGAGTTGAGAGTCAGATGAATTCCAGATTCGCAGTGAATGAATGGAACATTCTGTAGTGGAGATAACAAAGATTTCTGAAGGCTGGTAGTGTGGTGGGACAATGAAGAGCTGAACAGGGTGGAGTGAATTGTCAATTAAACAGCACGGCTGCGAGTATGAACAGGCCTCTGAAAACCAGCATTGGCTTACTTGGACATTCACAAGTGGTGTAATGTTAACCAGGCGGGAGTGGAGAATCAGATAAACTCCAGACTCGCAGTGAATGAATGGAACATTCTGTAGTGGAGATTGCAATGATTTCTGAAATCTGGATTGTGGGGACACGAAAATGAAGAGCTGACCAGTGTTGAGTGGATAGCCTGTAAAAAGCCTCGGCTTCGAATGTGAACAGACCACTGAAAACCAGTATTGCATTACTTCGACTTTCAGCAGTGGTGTAACGAAAGCCTGCGTGGAGTGCAGATTCAGATGAATTCCAGATTCCCAGTGAATGAATGGAACATCCTGTAGTGGAGATTACAATGATTTCTGAAGGCTGGGTTGTGTGCACAGGAAAATGAGGAGCAAAACAGGTTGAGTGGATAGCCAATTGAACAGCACGACTGCGAACATGAACAGGCCTCTGAAAACCAGCATTGTTTTACTTGGACATTCACAAGTGGTGTAAGATAAATCTGCAGGTAGTGGAGATTCAGTTGAATTCCAGATTCGCAGTGAATGAATGGAACATTCTGTACTGGAGATTGCAATGATTTCTCAAGTCTGGATTGTTTGGACATGAAAATGAAGAGCTGACCACAGTTGTGTGGATACCCAGTAAAAAGCAGGGCTTAGAGTGTGAACAGACCGCTGAAAACCAGCATTGTGTTACTTGGACATTCATAAGTGGTGTAATGAAAGCCTACCTGGAGTGCAGATTCAGATGAATTCCAGATTGGCAGTGAATGAATGGAACATTCTGTACTGGCGATTCCAATGATTTCTGAAGTCTGATATTGTGGAAAAGAAAATGAAAGGCTGACCAGGTTTGAGTGGATAGACAATTGAACAGCACACTGCGAGTGTGAAAAGGCGGCTGAAAACCAGCATTGGATTACTTGGTCATTCACCAGTGCTGTAATGAAAACCTGCCTGGAGCGGAGAGTCAGATGAATTGCAGAATCGCAGTGAATGAATGGAACAGTCTGTAGTGGAGAGCCCAATGATTTCTGAAGGCTGGTTTGTGTGGAGAGGAAAATGAAGAGCTGACCAATATTGAGTGGATAGCCCATTGAACAGCACTTCTGCGAGTTGAACATGCCTCTGAAAACCAGTATTGAGTTACTTGGACATTCACCAGTGGCGTAACGAAAACCTGCCAGGAGTGGAGGTTCAGAGGAATTCCAGATTCGCAGTGAATGAATGGAACATTCTCTAGTGGTGATTCCAATGATTTCTGAAGGCTGGGTTTTGTGGACACGAAAATGTAGAGCTGAACAGGGTGGGTGGATAGCCAAATGAACAGCACGTCTCTTAGTATGAACAGGCCACTGAAAACCAGCATTGGCTTACTTGGACATTCACAAGTGGTGTAACGATAACCCGCCGGGAGTTGAGAGTCAGATGAATTTAAGATTCGCAGTGAATGAACGGAACATTCTGTGGAGGAGATACCAATTATTTCTGAAGGTTGGGTTATGAGGACAGGAAAATGTAGAGCTGAATAGGGTTGGGTGGATAGCAAATTGAACAGCACGGCTGAGTGTGTTAGCAGGCGGCTTAAAACCAGCATTGTCTTCCTTGGACATTTACCAGTGGTGTCACGAAAACCTTCCAGGAGTGGAGACTCTGATGAATTCCAGATTCGCGTGATTGAATGGAACATTCTGTAGTGGTGATTGCCAACATTTAGGAATCTGGATAGTCTGGACAGGATATTGAAGAGCTGACCGATATTGAGTGGATAGCCAATGAACAGCACGGTTTCGAGTGTGAACAGACCACTAAGAAGCAGCATTGCATTACTTGGACATTCATCAGTGGTGTAACGAAAGCCTTCCTGGAATGCAGATTCAGAGTATTTCCAGATTCACAGTGAATGAATGGAAATTTCTGTAGTAGAGATTCCAATGATTTCTGAACGCTGGGTTGTGTGGACAGGAAAATGAAGAGCTGACTAGGTTTGACTGGATTGCCAATTGAACAGCAAGGCTGTGAGTGTGAACAGCCGCTGAAAACCAGCATTGGATTACCTGGTCATTCACCAGTGTTGTTAGGAAAATCTGCCTGGTGTGGAGAGTCAGAGGAATTCCAGATTCGCAGGGAACGAATGGAATATTCTGAAGTGGAGATAAGAATGATTTCTGAAGGCTCGGTGTGTGGAAGGAAAATCAAGAGCTCACCAGCGTTCACTGGATAGCCAATTGAACAGCACGGCTGCGAGTGTTAACACGCAGCTGAAACCAGCCTTGGGTTGCTTGGACATTCACCAGTGGTGAAACGAAAACCTGCTGGGAGTGGAGAACAAGATGAATTCAAGATTCGCCTGAATGAATGAAACATTCTGTAGTGTAGATTGCAATGGTTTCTGAGGTTTGTATTGTCTGAACTGGAAAAAGAAGAACTCACCAGTGTTGAGTCGCTAGACCGTGAACAGCACGGGTTCGAGTGTGAATAGACCGCTGAAAACCATCATTGCGTTACTTGAACATTCAGCAGTGGTGCAATGAAAACCTGCCGGGAGTGGAGAATTAGATGAATTTCAGATTTGCCGTCAATGAATGGAACATTCTGTGGAGGAGATACCAATTGTTTCTGAAGTTTGGGTTATATGGACAGGAAAATGGAGCTGAAGAGGGTTGAGTGGATAGCAAATTGAACAGCACGGCTGAGAGTATGAGCAGGCCACTTAAAAGCAGCATTGGCTTACTTGGATATTTACCAGTGGTGTCACGAAAACCTGCCGGGAGTGGAGATTCAGATGAATTCCAAATTCGCTGTGAATGAATGGAACATTCTGTAGTGGAGATAACAATGATTTCTCCAGTCTCTGTGGTGTGGACAGGAAAATGTAGAGCTGGCCAGGGTTGAGTGGATAGCCAATTGAACAGCACCACTGCGCTTGTGAAGAAAACACTTAAAACATTGGGTTACTTGGACATTCAACAGTGGTGTAACGAAAACCTGCCGGGAGTGGAGGTTCAGAGGAATTCCAGATTCGCAGTGAATGAATGGAACATTCTCTAGTGGAGATTCCAACGATTTCTGAAGGCTGGGTCGTGTGGAAGGAAAATCAAGAACTAATCAGGATTTAGTGGAAAGCCAATTGTATAGCATGGCTGCGAGTGTGAACATGCAGCTGAAAACCAGCATTGGGTTACTTGGACATTCATCAGTGGTGTAAGGAAAACCTGCATGGAGTGGAGAGTCAGTTGAATTCCACATTCGCAGTGAATGAATGGAACATTCTGTAGAGGAGATTCCAATGATTTCTGAAGCCTGTGTTGTGTGGACAGGAAAATGAAGAGCTGACCAGGCTTGAATCGATAGCCAAGTAAACAGCAGGGCTGCGAATATGAACAGGCCGCTGAAAACCAGCATTGGGTTACTTGGACATTCAACAGTGGTGTAATGAAAACCTGCGTGGAGTTGAGAGTCAGATGAATTCCAGATTCGCAGTGAATGAATGGAACATTCTGTAGTGGAGATAACAAAGATTTCTGAAGGCTGGTAGTGTGGTGGGACAATGAAGAGCTGAACAGGGTGGAGTGAATTGTCAATTAAACAGCACGGCTGCGAGTATGAACAGGCCTCTGAAAACCAGCATTGGCTTACTTGGACATTCACAAGTGGTGTAATGTTAACCAGGCGGGAGTGGAGAATCAGATAAACTCCAGACTCGCAGTGAATGAATGGAACATTCTGTAGTGGAGATTGCAATGATTTCTGAAATCTGGATTGTGGGGACACGAAAATGAAGAGCTGACCAGTGTTGAGTGGATAGCCTGTAAAAAGCCTCGGCTTCGAATGTGAACAGACCACTGAAAACCAGTATTGCATTACTTCGACTTTCAGCAGTGGTGTAACGAAAGCCTGCGTGGAGTGCAGATTCAGATGAATTCCAGATTCCCAGTGAATGAATGGAACATCCTGTAGTGGAGATTACAATGATTTCTGAAGGCTGGGTTGTGTGCACAGGAAAATGAGGAGCAAAACAGGTTGAGTGGATAGCCAATTGAACAGCACGACTGCGAACATGAACAGGCCTCTGAAAACCAGCATTGTTTTACTTGGACATTCACAAGTGGTGTAAGATAAATCTGCAGGTAGTGGAGATTCAGTTGAATTCCAGATTCGCAGTGAATGAATGGAACATTCTGTACTGGAGATTGCAATGATTTCTCAAGTCTGGATTGTTTGGACATGAAAATGAAGAGCTGACCACAGTTGTGTGGATACCCAGTAAAAAGCAGGGCTTAGAGTGTGAACAGACCGCTGAAAACCAGCATTGTGTTACTTGGACATTCATAAGTGGTGTAATGAAAGCCTACCTGGAGTGCAGATTCAGATGAATTCCAGATTGGCAGTGAATGAATGGAACATTCTGTACTGGCGATTCCAATGATTTCTGAAGTCTGATATTGTGGAAAAGAAAATGAAAGGCTGACCAGGTTTGAGTGGATAGACAATTGAACAGCACACTGCGAGTGTGAAAAGGCGGCTGAAAACCAGCATTGGATTACTTGGTCATTCACCAGTGCTGTAATGAAAACCTGCCTGGAGCGGAGAGTCAGATGAATTGCAGAATCGCAGTGAATGAATGGAACAGTCTGTAGTGGAGAGCCCAATGATTTCTGAAGGCTGGTTTGTGTGGAGAGGAAAATGAAGAGCTGACCAATATTGAGTGGATAGCCCATTGAACAGCACTTCTGCGAGTTGAACATGCCTCTGAAAACCAGTATTGAGTTACTTGGACATTCACCAGTGGCGTAACGAAAACCTGCCAGGAGTGGAGGTTCAGAGGAATTCCAGATTCGCAGTGAATGAATGGAACATTCTCTAGTGGTGATTCCAATGATTTCTGAAGGCTGGGTTTTGTGGACACGAAAATGTAGAGCTGAACAGGGTGGAGTGGATAGCCAAATGAACAGCACGTCTCTTAGTATGAACAGGCCACTGAAAACCAGCATTGGCTTACTTGGACATTCACAAGTGGTGTAACGATAACCCGCCGGGAGTTGAGAGTCAGATGAATTTAAGATTCGCAGTGAATGAACGGAACATTCTGTGGAGGAGATACCAATTATTTCTGAAGGTTGGGTTATGAGGACAGGAAAATGTAGAGCTGAATAGGGTTGGGTGGATAGCAAATTGAACAGCACGGCTGAGTGTGTTAGCAGGCGGCTTAAAACCAGCATTGTCTTCCTTGGACATTTACCAGTGGTGTCACGAAAACCTTCCAGGAGTGGAGACTCTGATGAATTCCAGATTCGCGTGATTGAATGGAACATTCTGTAGTGGTGATTGCCAACATTTAGGAATCTGGATAGTCTGGACAGGATATTGAAGAGCTGACCGATATTGAGTGGATAGCCAATGAACAGCACGGTTTCGAGTGTGAACAGACCACTAAGAAGCAGCATTGCATTACTTGGACATTCATCAGTGGTGTAACGAAAGCCTTCCTGGAATGCAGATTCAGATTATTTCCAGATTCACAGTGAATGAATGGAAATTTCTGTAGTAGAGATTCCAATGATTTCTGAACGCTGGGTTGTGTGGACAGGAAAATGAAGAGCTGACTAGGTTTGACTGGATTGCCAATTGAACAGCAAGGCTGTGAGTGTGAACAGCCGCTGAAAACCAGCATTGGATTACCTGGTCATTCACCAGTGTTGTTAGGAAAATCTGCCTGGTGTGGAGAGTCAGAGGAATTCCAGATTCGCAGGGAACGAATGGAATATTCTGAAGTGGAGATAAGAATGATTTCTGAAGGCTCGGTGTGTGGAAGGAAAATCAAGAGCTCACCAGCGTTCACTGGATAGCCAATTGAACAGCACGGCTGCGAGTGTTAACACGCAGCTGAAACCAGCCTTGGGTTGCTTGGACATTCACCAGTGGTGAAACGAAAACCTGCTGGGAGTGGAGAACAAGATGAATTCAAGATTCGCCTGAATGAATGAAACATTCTGTAGTGTAGATTGCAATGGTTTCTGAGGTTTGTATTGTCTGAACTGGAAAAAGAAGAACTCACCAGTGTTGAGTCGCTAGACCGTGAACAGCACGGGTTCGAGTGTGAATAGACCGCTGAAAACCATCATTGCGTTACTTGAACATTCAGCAGTGGTGCAATGAAAACCTGCCGGGAGTGGAGAATTAGATGAATTTCAGATTTGCCGTCAATGAATGGAACATTCTGTGGAGGAGATACCAATTGTTTCTGAAGTTTGGGTTATATGGACAGGAAAATGGAGCTGAAGAGGGTTGAGTGGATAGCAAATTGAACAGCACGGCTGAGAGTATGAGCAGGCCACTTAAAAGCAGCATTGGCTTACTTGGATATTTACCAGTGGTGTCACGAAAACCTGCCGGGAGTGGAGATTCAGATGAATTCCAAATTCGCTGTGAATGAATGGAACATTCTGTAGTGGAGATAACAATGATTTCTCCAGTCTCTGTGGTGTGGACAGGAAAATGTAGAGCTGGCCAGGGTTGAGTGGATAGCCAATTGAACAGCACCACTGCGCTTGTGAAGAAAACACTTAAAACATTGGGTTACTTGGACATTCAACAGTGGTGTAACGAAAACCTGCCGGGAGTGGAGGTTCAGAGGAATTCCAGATTCGCAGTGAATGAATGGAACATTCTCTAGTGGAGATTCCAACGATTTCTGAAGGCTGGGTCGTGTGGAAGGAAAATCAAGAACTAATCAGGATTTAGTGGAAAGCCAATTGTATAGCATGGCTGCGAGTGTGAACATGCAGCTGAAAACCAGCATTGGGTTACTTGGACATTCATCAGTGGTGTAAGGAAAACCTGCATGGAGTGGAGAGTCAGTTGAATTCCACATTCGCAGTGAATGAATGGAACATTCTGTAGAGGAGATTCCAATGATTTCTGAAGCCTGTGTTGTGTGGACAGGAAAATGAAGAGCTGACCAGGCTTGAATCGATAGCCAAGTAAACAGCAGGGCTGCGAATATGAACAGGCCGCTGAAAACCAGCATTGGGTTACTTGGACATTCAACAGTGGTGTAATGAAAACCTGCGTGGAGTTGAGAGTCAGATGAATTCCAGATTCGCAGTGAATGAATGGAACATTCTGTAGTGGAGATAACAAAGATTTCTGAAGGCTGGTAGTGTGGTGGGACAATGAAGAGCTGAACAGGGTGGAGTGAATTGTCAATTAAACAGCACGGCTGCGAGTATGAACAGGCCTCTGAAAACCAGCATTGGCTTACTTGGACATTCACAAGTGGTGTAATGTTAACCAGGCGGGAGTGGAGAATCAGATAAACTCCAGACTCGCAGTGAATGAATGGAACATTCTGTAGTGGAGATTGCAATGATTTCTGAAATCTGGATTGTGGGGACACGAAAATGAAGAGCTGACCAGTGTTGAGTGGATAGCCTGTAAAAAGCCTCGGCTTCGAATGTGAACAGACCACTGAAAACCAGTATTGCTTTACTTCGACTTTCAGCAGTGGTGTAACGAAAGCCTGCGTGGAGTGCAGATTCAGATGAATTCCAGATTCCCAGTGAATGAATGGAACATCCTGTAGTGGAGATTACAATGATTTCTGAAGGCTGGGTTGTGTGCACAGGAAAATGAGGAGCAAAACAGGTTGAGTGGATAGCCAATTGAACAGCACGACTGCGAACATGAACAGGCCTCTGAAAACCAGCATTGTTTTACTTGGACATTCACAAGTGGTGTAAGATAAATCTGCAGGTAGTGGAGATTCAGTTGAATTCCAGATTCGCAGTGAATGAATGGAACATTCTGTACTGGAGATTGCAATGATTTCTCAAGTCTGGATTGTTTGGACATGAAAATGAAGAGCTGACCACAGTTGTGTGGATACCCAGTAAAAAGCAGGGCTTAGAGTGTGAACAGACCGCTGAAAACCAGCATTGTGTTACTTGGACATTCATAAGTGGTGTAATGAAAGCCTACCTGGAGTGCAGATTCAGATGAATTCCAGATTGGCAGTGAATGAATGGAACATTCTGTACTGGCGATTCCAATGATTTCTGAAGTCTGATATTGTGGAAAAGAAAATGAAAGGCTGACCAGGTTTGAGTGGATAGACAATTGAACAGCACACTGCGAGTGTGAAAAGGCGGCTGAAAACCAGCATTGGATTACTTGGTCATTCACCAGTGCTGTAATGAAAACCTGCCTGGAGCGGAGAGTCAGATGAATTGCAGAATCGCAGTGAATGAATGGAACAGTCTGTAGTGGAGAGCCCAATGATTTCTGAAGGCTGGTTTGTGTGGAGAGGAAAATGAAGAGCTGACCAATATTGAGTGGATAGCCCATTGAACAGCACTTCTGCGAGTTGAACATGCCTCTGAAAACCAGTATTGAGTTACTTGGACATTCACCAGTGGCGTAACGAAAACCTGCCAGGAGTGGAGGTTCAGAGGAATTCCAGATTCGCAGTGAATGAATGGAACATTCTCTAGTGGTGATTCCAATGATTTCTGAAGGCTGGGTTTTGTGGACACGAGAATGTAGAGCTGAACAGGGTGGAGTGGATAGCCAAATGAACAGCACGTCTCTTAGTATGAACAGGCCACTGAAAACCAGCATTGGCTTACTTGGACATTCACAAGTGGTGTAACGATAACCCGCCGGGAGTTGAGAGTCAGATGAATTTAAGATTCGCAGTGAATGAACGGAACATTCTGTGGAGGAGATACCAATTATTTCTGAAGGTTGGGTTATGAGGACAGGAAAATGTAGAGCTGAATAGGGTTGGGTGGATAGCAAATTGAACAGCACGGCTGAGTGTGTTAGCAGGCGGCTTAAAACCAGCATTGTCTTCCTTGGACATTTACCAGTGGTGTCACGAAAACCTTCCAGGAGTGGAGACTCTGATGAATTCCAGATTCGCGTGATTGAATGGAACATTCTGTAGTGGTGATTGCCAACATTTAGGAATCTGGATAGTCTGGACAGGATATTGAAGAGCTGACCGATATTGAGTGGATAGCCAATGAACAGCACGGTTTCGAGTGTGAACAGACCACTAAGAAGCAGCATTGCATTACTTGGACATTCATCAGTGGTGTAACGAAAGCCTTCCTGGAATGCAGATTCAGAGTATTTCCAGATTCACAGTGAATGAATGGAAATTTCTGTAGTAGAGATTCCAATGATTTCTGAACGCTGGGTTGTGTGGACAGGAAAATGAAGAGCTGACTAGGTTTGACTGGATTGCCAATTGAACAGCAAGGCTGTGAGTGTGAACAGCCGCTGAAAACCAGCATTGGATTACCTGGTCATTCACCAGTGTTGTTAGGAAAATCTGCCTGGTGTGGAGAGTCAGAGGAATTCCAGATTCGCAGGGAACGAATGGAACATTCTGAAGTGGAGATAAGAATGATTTCTGAAGGCTCGGTGTGTGGAAGGAAAATCAAGAGCTAACCAGCGTTCACTGGATAGCCAATTGAACAGCACGGCTGCGAGTGTTAACACGCAGCTGAAACCAGCCTTGGGTTGCTTGGACATTCACCAGTGGTGAAACGAAAACCTGCTGGGAGTGGAGAACAAGATGAATTCAAGATTCGCCTGAATGAATGAAACATTCTGTAGTGTAGATTGCAATGGTTTCTGAGGTTTGTATTGTCTGAACTGGAAAAAGAAGAACTCACCAGTGTTGAGTCGCTAGACCGTGAACAGCACGGGTTCGAGTGTGAATAGACCGCTGAAAACCATCATTGCGTTACTTGAACATTCAGCAGTGGTGCAATGAAAACCTGCCGGGAGTGGAGATTCAGATGAATTCCAGATTCGCAGTGAATGAATGGAACATTCTCTAGTGGTGATTCCAATGATTTCTGAAGGCTGGGTTTTGTGGACACGAAAATGTAGAGCTGAACAGGGTGGAATGGATAGCCAAATGAACAGCACGTCTCGTAGTAAGAACAGGCCACTGAAAACCAGCTTTGGCTTAATTGGACATTCACAAGTGGTGTAACGAAAACCTGACGGGAGTTGAGAATTAGATGAATTTCAGATTTGCCGTCAATGAATGGAACATTCTGTGGAGGAGATACCAATTGTTTCTGAAGTTTGGGTTATGTGGACAGGAAAATGGAGCTGAAGAGGGTTGAGTGGATAGCAAATTGAACAGCACGGCTGAGAGTATGAGCAGGCCACTTAAAACCAGCATTGGCTTACTTGGATATTTACCAGTGGTGTCACGAAAACCTGCCGGGAGTGGAGATTCAGATGAATTCCAGATTCGCTGTGAATGAATGGAACATTCTGTAGTGGAGATAACAATGATTTCTCCAGTCTCTGTGGTGTGGACAGGAAAATGTAGAGCTGGCCAGGGTTGAGTGGATAGCCAATTGAACAGCACCACTGCGCTTGTGAAGAAAACACTTAAAACATTGGGTTACTTGGACATTCAACAGTGGTGTAACGAAAACCTGCCGGGAGTGGAGGTTCAGAGGAATTCCAGATTCGCAGTGAATGAATGGAACATTCTCTAGTGGAGATTCCAACGATTTCTGAAGGCTGGGTCGTGTGGAAGGAAAATCAAGAACTAATCAGGATTTAGTGGAAAGCCAATTGTATAGCATGGCTGCGAGTGTGAACATGCAGCTGAAAACCAGCATTGGGTTACTTGGACATTCATCAGTGGTGTAAGGAAAACCTGCATGGAGTGGAGAGTCAGTTGAATTCCACATTCGCAGTGAATGAATGGAACATTCTGTAGAGGAGATTCCAATGATTTCTAAAGCCTGTGTTGTGTGGACAGGAAAATGAAGAGCTGACCAGGCTTGAATCGATAGCCAAGTAAACAGCAGGGCTGCGAATATGAACAGGCCGCTGAAAACCAGCATTGGGTTACTTGGACATTCAACAGTGGTGTAATGAAAACCTGCGTGGAGTTGAGAGTCAGATGAATTCCAGATTCGCAGTGAATGAATGGAACATTCTGTAGTGGAGATAACAAAGATTTCTGAAGGCTGGTAGTGTGGTGGGACAATGAAGAGCTGAACAGGGTGGAGTGAATTGTCAATTAAACAGCACGGCTGCGAGTATGAACAGGCCTCTGAAAACCAGCATTGGCTTACTTGGACATTCACAAGTGGTGTAATGTTAACCAGGCGGGAGTGGAGAATCAGATAAACTCCAGACTCGCAGTGAATGAATGGAACATTCTGTAGTGGAGATTGCAATGATTTCTGAAATCTGGATTGTGGGGACACGAAAATGAAGAGCTGACCAGTGTTGAGTGGATAGCCTGTAAAAAGCCTCGGCTTCGAATGTGAACAGACCACTGAAAACCAGTATTGCATTACTTCGACTTTCAGCAGTGGTGTAACGAAAGCCTGCGTGGAGTGCAGATTCAGATGAATTCCAGATTCCCAGTGAATGAATGGAACATCCTGTAGTGGAGATTACAATGATTTCTGAAGGCTGGGTTGTGTGCACAGGAAAATGAGGAGCAAAACAGGTTGAGTGGATAGCCAATTGAACAGCACGACTGCGAACATGAACAGGCCTCTGAAAACCAGCATTGTTTTACTTGGACATTCACAAGTGGTGTAAGATAAATCTGCAGGTAGTGGAGATTCAGTTGAATTCCAGATTCGCAGTGAATGAATGGAACATTCTGTACTGGAGATTGCAATGATTTCTCAAGTCTGGATTGTTTGGACATGAAAATGAAGAGCTGACCACAGTTGTGTGGATACCCAGTAAAAAGCAGGGCTTAGAGTGTGAACAGACCGCTGAAAACCAGCATTGTGTTACTTGGACATTCATAAGTGGTGTAATGAAAGCCTACCTGGAGTGCAGATTCAGATGAATTCCAGATTGGCAGTGAATGAATGGAACATTCTGTACTGGCGATTCCAATGATTTCTGAAGTCTGATATTGTGGAAAAGAAAATGAAAGGCTGACCAGGTTTGAGTGGATAGACAATTGAACAGCACACTGCGAGTGTGAAAAGGCGGCTGAAAACCAGCATTGGATTACTTGGTCATTCACCAGTGCTGTAATGAAAACCTGCCTGGAGCGGAGAGTCAGATGAATTGCAGAATCGCAGTGAATGAATGGAACAGTCTGTAGTGGAGAGCCCAATGATTTCTGAAGGCTGGTTTGTGTGGAGAGGAAAATGAAGAGCTGACCAATATTGAGTGGATAGCCCATTGAACAGCACTTCTGCGAGTTGAACATGCCTCTGAAAACCAGTATTGAGTTACTTGGACATTCACCAGTGGCGTAACGAAAACCTGCCAGGAGTGGAGGTTCAGAGGAATTCCAGATTCGCAGTGAATGAATGGAACATTCTCTAGTGGTGATTCCAATGATTTCTGAAGGCTGGGTTTTGTGGACACGAGAATGTAGAGCTGAACAGGGTGGAGTGGATAGCCAAATGAACAGCACGTCTCTTAGTATGAACAGGCCACTGAAAACCAGCATTGGCTTACTTGGACATTCACAAGTGGTGTAACGATAACCCGCCGGGAGTTGAGAGTCAGATGAATTTAAGATTCGCAGTGAATGAACGGAACATTCTGTGGAGGAGATACCAATTATTTCTGAAGGTTGGGTTATGAGGACAGGAAAATGTAGAGCTGAATAGGGTTGGGTGGATAGCAAATTGAACAGCACGGCTGAGTGTGTTAGCAGGCGGCTTAAAACCAGCATTGTCTTCCTTGGACATTTACCAGTGGTGTCACGAAAACCTTCCAGGAGTGGAGACTCTGATGAATTCCAGATTCGCGTGATTGAATGGAACATTCTGTAGTGGTGATTGCCAACATTTAGGAATCTGGATAGTCTGGACAGGATATTGAAGAGCTGACCGATATTGAGTGGATAGCCAATGAACAGCACGGTTTCGAGTGTGAACAGACCACTAAGAAGCAGCATTGCATTACTTGGACATTCATCAGTGGTGTAACGAAAGCCTTCCTGGAATGCAGATTCAGAGTATTTCCAGATTCACAGTGAATGAATGGAAATTTCTGTAGTAGAGATTCCAATGATTTCTGAACGCTGGGTTGTGTGGACAGGAAAATGAAGAGCTGACTAGGTTTGACTGGATTGCCAATTGAACAGCAAGGCTGTGAGTGTGAACAGCCGCTGAAAACCAGCATTGGATTACCTGGTCATTCACCAGTGTTGTTAGGAAAATCTGCCTGGTGTGGAGAGTCAGAGGAATTCCAGATTCGCAGGGAACGAATGGAACATTCTGAAGTGGAGATAAGAATGATTTCTGAAGGCTCGGTGTGTGGAAGGAAAATCAAGAGCTAACCAGCGTTCACTGGATAGCCAATTGAACAGCACGGCTGCGAGTGTTAACACGCAGCTGAAACCAGCCTTGGGTTGCTTGGACATTCACCAGTGGTGAAACGAAAACCTGCTGGGAGTGGAGAACAAGATGAATTCAAGATTCGCCTGAATGAATGAAACATTCTGTAGTGTAGATTGCAATGGTTTCTGAGGTTTGTATTGTCTGAACTGGAAAAAGAAGAACTCACCAGTGTTGAGTCGCTAGACCGTGAACAGCACGGGTTCGAGTGTGAATAGACCGCTGAAAACCATCATTGCGTTACTTGAACATTCAGCAGTGGTGCAATGAAAACCTGCCGGGAGTGGAGATTCAGATGAATTCCAGATTCGCAGTGAATGAATGGAACATTCTCTAGTGGTGATTCCAATGATTTCTGAAGGCTGGGTTTTGTGGACACGAAAATGTAGAGCTGAACAGGGTGGAATGGATAGCCAAATGAACAGCACGTCTCGTAGTAAGAACAGGCCACTGAAAACCAGCTTTGGCTTAATTGGACATTCACAAGTGGTGTAACGAAAACCTGACGGGAGTTGAGAATTAGATGAATTTCAGATTTGCCGTCAATGAATGGAACATTCTGTGGAGGAGATACCAATTGTTTCTGAAGTTTGGGTTATGTGGACAGGAAAATGGAGCTGAAGAGGGTTGAGTGGATAGCAAATTGAACAGCACGGCTGAGAGTATGAGCAGGCCACTTAAAACCAGCATTGGCTTACTTGGATATTTACCAGTGGTGTCACGAAAACCTGCCGGGAGTGGAGATTCAGATGAATTCCAGATTCGCTGTGAATGAATGGAACATTCTGTAGTGGAGATAACAATGATTTCTCCAGTCTCTGTGGTGTGGACAGGAAAATGTAGAGCTGGCCAGGGTTGAGTGGATAGCCAATTGAACAGCACCACTGCGCTTGTGAAGAAAACACTTAAAACATTGGGTTACTTGGACATTCAACAGTGGTGTAACGAAAACCTGCCGGGAGTGGAGGTTCAGAGGAATTCCAGATTCGCAGTGAATGAATGGAACATTCTCTAGTGGAGATTCCAACGATTTCTGAAGGCTGGGTCGTGTGGAAGGAAAATCAAGAACTAATCAGGATTTAGTGGAAAGCCAATTGTATAGCATGGCTGCGAGTGTGAACATGCAGCTGAAAACCAGCATTGGGTTACTTGGACATTCATCAGTGGTGTAAGGAAAACCTGCATGGAGTGGAGAGTCAGTTGAATTCCAAATTCGCAGTGAATGAATGGAACATTCTGTAGAGGAGATTCCAATGATTTCTGAAGCCTGTGTTGTGTGGACAGGAAAATGAAGAGCTGACCAGGCTTGAATCGATAGCCAAGTAAACAGCAGGGCTGCGAATATGAACAGGCCGCTGAAAACCAGCATTGGGTTACTTGGACATTCAACAGTGGTGTAATGAAAACCTGCGTGGAGTTGAGAGTCAGATGAATTCCAGATTCGCAGTGAATGAATGGAACATTCTGTAGTGGAGATAACAAAGATTTCTGAAGGCTGGTAGTGTGGTGGGACAATGAAGAGCTGAACAGGGTGGAGTGAATTGTCAATTAAACAGCACGGCTGCGAGTATGAACAGGCCTCTGAAAACCAGCATTGGCTTACTTGGACATTCACAAGTGGTGTAATGTTAACCAGGCGGGAGTGGAGAATCAGATAAACTCCAGACTCGCAGTGAATGAATGGAACATTCTGTAGTGGAGATTGCAATGATTTCTGAAATCTGGATTGTGGGGACACGAAAATGAAGAGCTGACCAGTGTTGAGTGGATAGCCTGTAAAAAGCCTCGGCTTCGAATGTGAACAGACCACTGAAAACCAGTATTGCATTACTTCGACTTTCAGCAGTGGTGTAACGAAAGCCTGCGTGGAGTGCAGATTCAGATGAATTCCAGATTCCCAGTGAATGAATGGAACATCCTGTAGTGGAGATTACAATGATTTCTGAAGGCTGGGTTGTGTGCACAGGAAAATGAGGAGCAAAACAGGTTGAGTGGATAGCCAATTGAACAGCACGACTGCGAACATGAACAGGCCTCTGAAAACCAGCATTGTTTTACTTGGACATTCACAAGTGGTGTAAGATAAATCTGCAGGTAGTGGAGATTCAGTTGAATTCCAGATTCGCAGTGAATGAATGGAACATTCTGTACTGGAGATTGCAATGATTTCTCAAGTCTGGATTGTTTGGACATGAAAATGAAGAGCTGACCACAGTTGTGTGGATACCCAGTAAAAAGCAGGGCTTAGAGTGTGAACAGACCGCTGAAAACCAGCATTGTGCTACTTGGACATTCATAAGTGGTGTAATGAAAGCCTACCTGGAGTGCAGATTCAGATGAATTCCAGATTGGCAGTGAATGAATGGAGCATTCTGTACTGGCGATTCCAATGATTTCTGAAGTCTGATATTGTGGAAAAGAAAATGAAAGGCTGACCAGGTTTGAGTGGATAGACAATTGAACAGCACACTGCGAGTGTGAAAAGGCGGCTGAAAACCAGCATTGGATTACTTGGTCATTCACCAGTGCTGTAATGAAAACCTGCCTGGAGCGGAGAGTCAGATGAATTGCAGAATCGCAGTGAATGAATGGAACAGTCTGTAGTGGAGAGCCCAATGATTTCTGAAGGCTGGTTTGTGTGGAGAGGAAAATGAAGAGCTGACCAATATTGAGTGGATAGCCCATTGAACAGCACTTCTGCGAGTTGAACATGCCTCTGAAAACCAGTATTGAGTTACTTGGACATTCACCAGTGGCGTAACGAAAACCTGCCAGGAGTGGAGGTTCAGAGGAATTCCAGATTCGCAGTGAATGAATGGAACATTCTCTAGTGGTGATTCCAATGATTTCTGAAGGCTGGGTTTTGTGGACACGAGAATGTAGAGCTGAACAGGGTGGAGTGGATAGCCAAATGAACAGCACGTCTCTTAGTATGAACAGGCCACTGAAAACCAGCATTGGCTTACTTGGACATTCACAAGTGGTGTAACGATAACCCGCCGGGAGTTGAGAGTCAGATGAATTTAAGATTCGCAGTGAATGAACGGAACATTCTGTGGAGGAGATACCAATTATTTCTGAAGGTTGGGTTATGAGGACAGGAAAATGTAGAGCTGAATAGGGTTGGGTGGATAGCAAATTGAACAGCACGGCTGAGTGTGTTAGCAGGCGGCTTAAAACCAGCATTGTCTTCCTTGGACATTTACCAGTGGTGTCACGAAAACCTTCCAGGAGTGGAGACTCTGATGAATTCCAGATTCGCGTGATTGAATGGAACATTCTGTAGTGGTGATTGCCAACATTTAGGAATCTGGATAGTCTGGACAGGATATTGAAGAGCTGACCGATATTGAGTGGATAGCCAATGAACAGCACGGTTTCGAGTGTGAACAGACCACTAAGAAGCAGCATTGCATTACTTGGACATTCATCAGTGGTGTAACGAAAGCCTTCCTGGAATGCAGATTCAGAGTATTTCCAGATTCACAGTGAATGAATGGAAATTTCTGTAGTAGAGATTCCAATGATTTCTGAACGCTGGGTTGTGTGGACAGGAAAATGAAGAGCTGACTAGGTTTGACTGGATTGCCAATTGAACAGCAAGGCTGTGAGTGTGAACAGCCGCTGAAAACCAGCATTGGATTACCTGGTCATTCACCAGTGTTGTTAGGAAAATCTGCCTGGTGTGGAGAGTCAGAGGAATTCCAGATTCGCAGGGAACGAATGGAACACTCTGAAGTGGAGATAAGAATGATTTCTGAAGGCTCGGTGTGTGGAAGGAAAATCAAGAGCTAACCAGCGTTCACTGGATAGCCAATTGAACAGCACGGCTGCGAGTGTTAACACGCAGCTGAAACCAGCCTTGGGTTGCTTGGACATTCACCAGTGGTGAAACGAAAACCTGCTGGGAGTGGAGAACAAGATGAATTCAAGATTCGCCTGAATGAATGAAACATTCTGTAGTGTAGATTGCAATGGTTTCTGAGGTTTGTATTGTCTGAACTGGAAAAAGAAGAACTCACCAGTGTTGAGTCGCTAGACCGTGAACAGCACGGGTTCGAGTGTGAATAGACCGCTGAAAACCATCATTGCGTTACTTGAACATTCAGCAGTGGTGCAATGAAAACCTGCCGGGAGTGGAGATTCAGATGAATTCCAGATTCGCAGTGAATGAATGGAACATTCTCTAGTGGTGATTCCAATGATTTCTGAAGGCTGGGTTTTGTGGACACGAAAATGTAGAGCTGAACAGGGTGGAATGGATAGCCAAATGAACAGCACGTCTCGTAGTAAGAACAGGCCACTGAAAACCAGCTTTGGCTTAATTGGACATTCACAAGTGGTGTAACGAAAACCTGACGGGAGTTGAGAATTAGATGAATTTCAGATTTGCCGTCAATGAATGGAACATTCTGTGGAGGAGATACCAATTGTTTCTGAAGTTTGGGTTATGTGGACAGGAAAATGGAGCTGAAGAGGGTTGAGTGGATAGCAAATTGAACATCACGGCTGAGAGTATGAGCAGGCCACTTAAAACCAGCATTGGCTTACTTGGATATTTACCAGTGGTGTCACGAAAACCTGCCGGGAGTGGAGATTCAGATGAATTCCAGATTCGCTGTGAATGAATGGAACATTCTGTAGTGGAGATAACAATGATTTCTCCAGTCTCTGTGGTGTGGACAGGAAAATGTAGAGCTGGCCAGGGTTGAGTGGATAGCCAATTGAACAGCACCACTGCGCTTGTGAAGAAAACACTTAAAACATTGGGTTACTTGGACATTCAACAGTGGTGTAACGAAAACCTGCCGGGAGTGGAGGTTCAGAGGAATTCCAGATTCGCAGTGAATGAATGGAACATTCTCTAGTGGAGATTCCAACGATTTCTGAAGGCTGGGTCGTGTGGAAGGAAAATCAAGAACTAATCAGGATTTAGTGGAAAGCCAATTGTATAGCATGGCTGCGAGTGTGAACATGCAGCTGAAAACCAGCATTGGGTTACTTGGACATTCATCAGTGGTGTAAGGAAAACCTGCATGGAGTGGAGAGTCAGTTGAATTCCACATTCGCAGTGAATGAATGGAACATTCTGTAGAGGAGATTCCAATGATTTCTGAAGCCTGTGTTGTGTGGACAGGAAAATGAAGAGCTGACCAGGCTTGAATCGATAGCCAAGTAAACAGCAGGGCTGCGAATATGAACAGGCCGCTGAAAACCAGCATTGGGTTACTTGGACATTCAACAGTGGTGTAATGAAAACCTGCGTGGAGTTGAGAGTCAGATGAATTCCAGATTCGCAGTGAATGAATGGAACATTCTGTAGTGGAGATAACAAAGATTTCTGAAGGCTGGTAGTGTGGTGGGACAATGAAGAGCTGAACAGGGTGGAGTGAATTGTCAATTAAACAGCACGGCTGCGAGTATGAACAGGCCTCTGAAAACCAGCATTGGCTTACTTGGACATTCACAAGTGGTGTAATGTTAACCAGGCGGGAGTGGAGAATCAGATAAACTCCAGACTCGCAGTGAATGAATGGAACATTCTGTAGTGGAGATTGCAATGATTTCTGAAATCTGGATTGTGGGGACACGAAAATGAAGAGCTGACCAGTGTTGAGTGGATAGCCTGTAAAAAGCCTCGGCTTCGAATGTGAACAGACCACTGAAAACCAGTATTGCATTACTTCGACTTTCAGCAGTGGTGTAACGAAAGCCTGCGTGGAGTGCAGATTCAGATGAATTCCAGATTCCCAGTGAATGAATGGAACATCCTGTAGTGGAGATTACAATGATTTCTGAAGGCTGGGTTGTGTGCACAGGAAAATGAGGAGCAAAACAGGTTGAGTGGATAGCCAATTGAACAGCACGACTGCGAACATGAACAGGCCTCTGAAAACCAGCATTGTTTTACTTGGACATTCACAAGTGGTGTAAGATAAATCTGCAGGTAGTGGAGATTCAGTTGAATTCCAGATTCGCAGTGAATGAATGGAACATTCTGTACTGGAGATTGCAATGATTTCTCAAGTCTGGATTGTTTGGACATGAAAATGAAGAGCTGACCACAGTTGTGTGGATACCCAGTAAAAAGCAGGGCTTAGAGTGTGAACAGACCGCTGAAAACCAGCATTGTGTTACTTGGACATTCATAAGTGGTGTAATGAAAGCCTACCTGGAGTGCAGATTCAGATGAATTCCAGATTGGCAGTGAATGAATGGAACATTCTGTACTGGCGATTCCAATGATTTCTGAAGTCTGATATTGTGGAAAAGAAAATGAAAGGCTGACCAGGTTTGAGTGGATAGACAATTGAACAGCACACTGCGAGTGTGAAAAGGCGGCTGAAAACCAGCATTGGATTACTTGGTCATTCACCAGTGCTGTAATGAAAACCTGCCTGGAGCGGAGAGTCAGATGAATTGCAGAATCGCAGTGAATGAATGGAACAGTCTGTAGTGGAGAGCCCAATGATTTCTGAAGGCTGGTTTGTGTGGAGAGGAAAATGAAGAGCTGACCAATATTGAGTGGATAGCCCATTGAACAGCACTTCTGCGAGTTGAACATGCCTCTGAAAACCAGTATTGAGTTACTTGGACATTCACCAGTGGCGTAACGAAAACCTGCCAGGAGTGGAGGTTCAGAGGAATTCCAGATTCGCAGTGAATGAATGGAACATTCTCTAGTGGTGATTCCAATGATTTCTGAAGGCTGGGTTTTGTGGACACGAGAATGTAGAGCTGAACAGGGTGGAGTGGATAGCCAAATGAACAGCACGTCTCTTAGTATGAACAGGCCACTGAAAACCAGCATTGGCTTACTTGGACATTCACAAGTGGTGTAACGATAACCCGCCGGGAGTTGAGAGTCAGATGAATTTAAGATTCGCAGTGAATGAACGGAACATTCTGTGGAGGAGATACCAATTATTTCTGAAGGTTGGGTTATGAGGACAGGAAAATGTAGAGCTGAATAGGGTTGGGTGGATAGCAAATTGAACAGCACGGCTGAGTGTGTTAGCAGGCGGCTTAAAACCAGCATTGTCTTCCTTGGACATTTACCAGTGGTGTCACGAAAACCTTCCAGGAGTGGAGACTCTGATGAATTCCAGATTCGCGTGATTGAATGGAACATTCTGTAGTGGTGATTGCCAACATTTAGGAATCTGGATAGTCTGGACAGGATATTGAAGAGCTGACCGATATTGAGTGGATAGCCAATGAACAGCACGGTTTCGAGTGTGAACAGACCACTAAGAAGCAGCATTGCATTACTTGGACATTCATCAGTGGTGTAACGAAAGCCTTCCTGGAATGCAGATTCAGAGTATTTCCAGATTCACAGTGAATGAATGGAAATTTCTGTAGTAGAGATTCCAATGATTTCTGAACGCTGGGTTGTGTGGACAGGAAAATGAAGAGCTGACTAGGTTTGACTGGATTGCCAATTGAACAGCAAGGCTGTGAGTGTGAACAGCCGCTGAAAACCAGCATTGGATTACCTGGTCATTCACCAGTGTTGTTAGGAAAATCTGCCTGGTGTGGAGAGTCAGAGGAATTCCAGATTCGCAGGGAACGAATGGAACACTCTGAAGTGGAGATAAGAATGATTTCTGAAGGCTCGGTGTGTGGAAGGAAAATCAAGAGCTAACCAGCGTTCACTGGATAGCCAATTGAACAGCACGGCTGCGAGTGTTAACACGCAGCTGAAACCAGCCTTGGGTTGCTTGGACATTCACCAGTGGTGAAACGAAAACCTGCTGGGAGTGGAGAACAAGATGAATTCAAGATTCGCCTGAATGAATGAAACATTCTGTAGTGTAGATTGCAATGGTTTCTGAGGTTTGTATTGTCTGAACTGGAAAAAGAAGAACTCACCAGTGTTGAGTCGCTAGACCGTGAACAGCACGGGTTCGAGTGTGAATAGACCGCTGAAAACCATCATTGCGTTACTTGAACATTCAGCAGTGGTGCAATGAAAACCTGCCGGGAGTGGAGATTCAGATGAATTCCAGATTCGCAGTGAATGAATGGAACATTCTCTAGTGGTGATTCCAATGATTTCTGAAGGCTGGGTTTTGTGGACACGAAAATGTAGAGCTGAACAGGGTGGAATGGATAGCCAAATGAACAGCACGTCTCGTAGTAAGAACAGGCCACTGAAAACCAGCTTTGGCTTAATTGGACATTCACAAGTGGTGTAACGAAAACCTGACGGGAGTTGAGAATTAGATGAATTTCAGATTTGCCGTCAATGAATGGAACATTCTGTGGAGGAGATACCAATTGTTTCTGAAGTTTGGGTTATGTGGACAGGAAAATGGAGCTGAAGAGGGTTGAGTGGATAGCAAATTGAACAGCACGGCTGAGAGTATGAGCAGGCCACTTAAAACCAGCATTGGCTTACTTGGATATTTACCAGTGGTGTCACGAAAACCTGCCGGGAGTGGAGATTCAGATGAATTCCAGATTCGCTGTGAATGAATGGAACATTCTGTAGTGGAGATAACAATGATTTCTCCAGTCTCTGTGGTGTGGACAGGAAAATGTAGAGCTGGCCAGGGTTGAGTGGATAGCCAATTGAACAGCACCACTGCGCTTGTGAAGAAAACACTTAAAACATTGGGTTACTTGGACATTCAACAGTGGTGTAACGAAAACCTGCCGGGAGTGGAGGTTCAGAGGAATTCCAGATTCGCAGTGAATGAATGGAACATTCTCTAGTGGAGATTCCAACGATTTCTGAAGGCTGGGTCGTGTGGAAGGAAAATCAAGAACTAATCAGGATTTAGTGGAAAGCCAATTGTATAGCATGGCTGCGAGTGTGAACATGCAGCTGAAAACCAGCATTGGGTTACTTGGACATTCATCAGTGGTGTAAGGAAAACCTGCATGGAGTGGAGAGTCAGTTGAATTCCACATTCGCAGTGAATGAATGGAACATTCTGTAGAGGAGATTCCAATGATTTCTGAAGCCTGTGTTGTGTGGACAGGAAAATGAAGAGCTGACCAGGCTTGAATCGATAGCCAAGTAAACAGCAGGGCTGCGAATATGAACAGGCCGCTGAAAACCAGCATTGGGTTACTTGGACATTCAACAGTGGTGTAATGAAAACCTGCGTGGAGTTGAGAGTCAGATGAATTCCAGATTCGCAGTGAATGAATGGAACATTCTGTAGTGGAGATAACAAAGATTTCTGAAGGCTGGTAGTGTGGTGGGACAATGAAGAGCTGAACAGGGTGGAGTGAATTGTCAATTAAACAGCACGGCTGCGAGTATGAACAGGCCTCTGAAAACCAGCATTGGCTTACTTGGACATTCACAAGTGGTGTAATGTTAACCAGGCGGGAGTGGAGAATCAGATAAACTCCAGACTCGCAGTGAATGAATGGAACATTCTGTAGTGGAGATTGCAATGATTTCTGAAATCTGGATTGTGGGGACACGAAAATGAAGAGCTGACCAGTGTTGAGTGGATAGCCTGTAAAAAGCCTCGGCTTCGAATGTGAACAGACCACTGAAAACCAGTATTGCATTACTTCGACTTTCAGCAGTGGTGTAACGAAAGCCTGCGTGGAGTGCAGATTCAGATGAATTCCAGATTCCCAGTGAATGAATGGAACATCCTGTAGTGGAGATTACAATGATTTCTGAAGGCTGGGTTGTGTGCACAGGAAAATGAGGAGCAAAACAGGTTGAGTGGATAGCCAATTGAACAGCACGACTGCGAACATGAACAGGCCTCTGAAAACCAGCATTGTTTTACTTGGACATTCACAAGTGGTGTAAGATAAATCTGCAGGTAGTGGAGATTCAGTTGAATTCCAGATTCGCAGTGAATGAATGGAACATTCTGTACTGGAGATTGCAATGATTTCTCAAGTCTGGATTGTTTGGACATGGAAATGAAGAGCTGACCACAGTTGTGTGGATACCCAGTAAAAAGCAGGGCTTAGAGTGTGAACAGACCGCTGAAAACCAGCATTGTGTTACTTGGACATTCATAAGTGGTGTAATGAAAGCCTACCTGGAGTGCAGATTCAGATGAATTCCAGATTGGCAGTGAATGAATGGAACATTCTGTACTGGCGATTCCAATGATTTCTGAAGTCTGATATTGTGGAAAAGAAAATGAAAGGCTGACCAGGTTTGAGTGGATAGACAATTGAACAGCACACTGCGAGTGTGAAAAGGCGGCTGAAAACCAGCATTGGATTACTTGGTCATTCACCAGTGCTGTAATGAAAACCTGCCTGGAGCGGAGAGTCAGATGAATTGCAGAATCGCAGTGAATGAATGGAACAGTCTGTAGTGGAGAGCCCAATGATTTCTGAAGGCTGGTTTGTGTGGAGAGGAAAATGAAGAGCTGACCAATATTGAGTGGATAGCCCATTGAACAGCACTTCTGCGAGTTGAACATGCCTCTGAAAACCAGTATTGAGTTACTTGGACATTCACCAGTGGCGTAACGAAAACCTGCCAGGAGTGGAGGTTCAGAGGAATTCCAGATTCGCAGTGAATGAATGGAACATTCTCTAGTGGTGATTCCAATGATTTCTGAAGGCTGGGTTTTGTGGACACGAGAATGTAGAGCTGAACAGGGTGGAGTGGATAGCCAAATGAACAGCACGTCTCTTAGTATGAACAGGCCACTGAAAACCAGCATTGGCTTACTTGGACATTCACAAGTGGTGTAACGATAACCCGCCGGGAGTTGAGAGTCAGATGAATTTAAGATTCGCAGTGAATGAACGGAACATTCTGTGGAGGAGATACCAATTATTTCTGAAGGTTGGGTTATGAGGACAGGAAAATGTAGAGCTGAATAGGGTTGGGTGGATAGCAAATTGAACAGCACGGCTGAGTGTGTTAGCAGGCGGCTTAAAACCAGCATTGTCTTCCTTGGACATTTACCAGTGGTGTCACGAAAACCTTCCAGGAGTGGAGACTCTGATGAATTCCAGATTCGCGTGATTGAATGGAACATTCTGTAGTGGTGATTGCCAACATTTAGGAATCTGGATAGTCTGGACAGGATATTGAAGAGCTGACCGATATTGAGTGGATAGCCAATGAACAGCACGGTTTCGAGTGTGAACAGACCACTAAGAAGCAGCATTGCATTACTTGGACATTCATCAGTGGTGTAACGAAAGCCTTCCTGGAATGCAGATTCAGAGTATTTCCAGATTCACAGTGAATGAATGGAAATTTCTGTAGTAGAGATTCCAATGATTTCTGAACGCTGGGTTGTGTGGACAGGAAAATGAAGAGCTGACTAGGTTTGACTGGATTGCCAATTGAACAGCAAGGCTGTGAGTGTGAACAGCCGCTGAAAACCAGCATTGGATTACCTGGTCATTCACCAGTGTTGTTAGGAAAATCTGCCTGGTGTGGAGAGTCAGAGGAATTCCAGATTCGCAGGGAACGAATGGAACACTCTGAAGTGGAGATAAGAATGATTTCTGAAGGCTCGGTGTGTGGAAGGAAAATCAAGAGCTAACCAGCGTTCACTGGATAGCCAATTGAACAGCACGGCTGCGAGTGTTAACACGCAGCTGAAACCAGCCTTGGGTTGCTTGGACATTCACCAGTGGTGAAACGAAAACCTGCTGGGAGTGGAGAACAAGATGAATTCAAGATTCGCCTGAATGAATGAAACATTCTGTAGTGTAGATTGCAATGGTTTCTGAGGTTTGTATTGTCTGAACTGGAAAAAGAAGAACTCACCAGTGTTGAGTCGCTAGACCGTGAACAGCACGGGTTCGAGTGTGAATAGACCGCTGAAAACCATCATTGCGTTACTTGAACATTCAGCAGTGGTGCAATGAAAACCTGCCGGGAGTGGAGATTCAGATGAATTCCAGATTCGCAGTGAATGAATGGAACATTCTCTAGTGGTGATTCCAATGATTTCTGAAGGCTGGGTTTTGTGGACACGAAAATGTAGAGCTGAACAGGGTGGAATGGATAGCCAAATGAACAGCACGTCTCGTAGTAAGAACAGGCCACTGAAAACCAGCTTTGGCTTAATTGGACATTCACAAGTGGTGTAACGAAAACCTGACGGGAGTTGAGAATTAGATGAATTTCAGATTTGCCGTCAATGAATGGAACATTCTGTGGAGGAGATACCAATTGTTTCTGAAGTTTGGGTTATGTGGACAGGAAAATGGAGCTGAAGAGGGTTGAGTGGATAGCAAATTGAACAGCACGGCTGAGAGTATGAGCAGGCCACTTAAAACCAGCATTGGCTTACTTGGATATTTACCAGTGGTGTCACGAAAACCTGCCGGGAGTGGAGATTCAGATGAATTCCAGATTCGCTGTGAATGAATGGAACATTCTGTAGTGGAGATAACAATGATTTCTCCAGTCTCTGTGGTGTGGACAGGAAAATGTAGAGCTGGCCAGGGTTGAGTGGATAGCCAATTGAACAGCACCACTGCGCTTGTGAAGAAAACACTTAAAACATTGGGTTACTTGGACATTCAACAGTGGTGTAACGAAAACCTGCCGGGAGTGGAGGTTCAGAGGAATTCCAGATTCGCAGTGAATGAATGGAACATTCTCTAGTGGAGATTCCAACGATTTCTGAAGGCTGGGTCGTGTGGAAGGAAAATCAAGAACTAATCAGGATTTAGTGGAAAGCCAATTGTATAGCATGGCTGCGAGTGTGAACATGCAGCTGAAAACCAGCATTGGGTTACTTGGACATTCATCAGTGGTGTAAGGAAAACCTGCATGGAGTGGAGAGTCAGTTGAATTCCACATTCGCAGTGAATGAATGGAACATTCTGTAGAGGAGATTCCAATGATTTCTGAAGCCTGTGTTGTGTGGACAGGAAAATGAAGAGCTGACCAGGCTTGAATCGATAGCCAAGTAAACAGCAGGGCTGCGAATATGAACAGGCCGCTGAAAACCAGCATTGGGTTACTTGGACATTCAACAGTGGTGTAATGAAAACCTGCGTGGAGTTGAGAGTCAGATGAATTCCAGATTCGCAGTGAATGAATGGAACATTCTGTAGTGGAGATAACAAAGATTTCTGAAGGCTGGTAGTGTGGTGGGACAATGAAGAGCTGAACAGGGTGGAGTGAATTGTCAATTAAACAGCACGGCTGCGAGTATGAACAGGCCTCTGAAAACCAGCATTGGCTTACTTGGACATTCACAAGTGGTGTAATGTTAACCAGGCGGGAGTGGAGAATCAGATAAACTCCAGACTCGCAGTGAATGAATGGAACATTCTGTAGTGGAGATTGCAATGATTTCTGAAATCTGGATTGTGGGGACACGAAAATGAAGAGCTGACCAGTGTTGAGTGGATAGCCTGTAAAAAGCCTCGGCTTCGAATGTGAACAGACCACTGAAAACCAGTATTGCATTACTTCGACTTTCAGCAGTGGTGTAACGAAAGCCTGCGTGGAGTGCAGATTCAGATGAATTCCAGATTCCCAGTGAATGAATGGAACATCCTGTAGTGGAGATTACAATGATTTCTGAAGGCTGGGTTGTGTGCACAGGAAAATGAGGAGCAAAACAGGTTGAGTGGATAGCCAATTGAACAGCACGACTGCGAACATGAACAGGCCTCTGAAAACCAGCATTGTTTTACTTGGACATTCACAAGTGGTGTAAGATAAATCTGCAGGTAGTGGAGATTCAGTTGAATTCCAGATTCGCAGTGAATGAATGGAACATTCTGTACTGGAGATTGCAATGATTTCTCAAGTCTGGATTGTTTGGACATGAAAATGAAGAGCTGACCACAGTTGTGTGGATACCCAGTAAAAAGCAGGGCTTAGAGTGTGAACAGACCGCTGAAAACCAGCATTGTGTTACTTGGACATTCATAAGTGGTGTAATGAAAGCCTACCTGGAGTGCAGATTCAGATGAATTCCAGATTGGCAGTGAATGAATGGAACATTCTGTACTGGCGATTCCAATGATTTCTGAAGTCTGATATTGTGGAAAAGAAAATGAAAGGCTGACCAGGTTTGAGTGGATAGACAATTGAACAGCACACTGCGAGTGTGAAAAGGCGGCTGAAAACCAGCATTGGATTACTTGGTCATTCACCAGTGCTGTAATGAAAACCTGCCTGGAGCGGAGAGTCAGATGAATTGCAGAATCGCAGTGAATGAATGGAACAGTCTGTAGTGGAGAGCCCAATGATTTCTGAAGGCTGGTTTGTGTGGAGAGGAAAATGAAGAGCTGACCAATATTGAGTGGATAGCCCATTGAACAGCACTTCTGCGAGTTGAACATGCCTCTGAAAACCAGTATTGAGTTACTTGGACATTCACCAGTGGCGTAACGAAAACCTGCCAGGAGTGGAGGTTCAGAGGAATTCCAGATTCGCAGTGAATGAATGGAACATTCTCTAGTGGTGATTCCAATGATTTCTGAAGGCTGGGTTTTGTGGACACGAGAATGTAGAGCTGAACAGGGTGGAGTGGATAGCCAAATGAACAGCACGTCTCTTAGTATGAACAGGCCACTGAAAACCAGCATTGGCTTACTTGGACATTCACAAGTGGTGTAACGATAACCCGCCGGGAGTTGAGAGTCAGATGAATTTAAGATTCGCAGTGAATGAACGGAACATTCTGTGGAGGAGATACCAATTATTTCTGAAGGTTGGGTTATGAGGACAGGAAAATGTAGAGCTGAATAGGGTTGGGTGGATAGCAAATTGAACAGCACGGCTGAGTGTGTTAGCAGGCGGCTTAAAACCAGCATTGTCTTCCTTGGACATTTACCAGTGGTGTCACGAAAACCTTCCAGGAGTGGAGACTCTGATGAATTCCAGATTCGCGTGATTGAATGGAACATTCTGTAGTGGTGATTGCCAACATTTAGGAATCTGGATAGTCTGGACAGGATATTGAAGAGCTGACCGATATTGAGTGGATAGCCAATGAACAGCACGGTTTCGAGTGTGAACAGACCACTAAGAAGCAGCATTGCATTACTTGGACATTCATCAGTGGTGTAACGAAAGCCTTCCTGGAATGCAGATTCAGAGTATTTCCAGATTCACAGTGAATGAATGGAAATTTCTGTAGTAGAGATTCCAATGATTTCTGAACGCTGGGTTGTGTGGACAGGAAAATGAAGAGCTGACTAGGTTTGACTGGATTGCCAATTGAACAGCAAGGCTGTGAGTGTGAACAGCCGCTGAAAACCAGCATTGGATTACCTGGTCATTCACCAGTGTTGTTAGGAAAATCTGCCTGGTGTGGAGAGTCAGAGGAATTCCAGATTCGCAGGGAACGAATGGAACACTCTGAAGTGGAGATAAGAATGATTTCTGAAGGCTCGGTGTGTGGAAGGAAAATCAAGAGCTAACCAGCGTTCACTGGATAGCCAATTGAACAGCACGGCTGCGAGTGTTAACACGCAGCTGAAACCAGCCTTGGGTTGCTTGGACATTCACCAGTGGTGAAACGAAAACCTGCTGGGAGTGGAGAACAAGATGAATTCAAGATTCGCCTGAATGAATGAAACATTCTGTAGTGTAGATTGCAATGGTTTCTGAGGTTTGTATTGTCTGAACTGGAAAAAGAAGAACTCACCAGTGTTGAGTCGCTAGACCGTGAACAGCACGGGTTCGAGTGTGAATAGACCGCTGAAAACCATCATTGCGTTACTTGAACATTCAGCAGTGGTGCAATGAAAACCTGCCGGGAGTGGAGATTCAGATGAATTCCAGATTCGCAGTGAATGAATGGAACATTCTCTAGTGGTGATTCCAATGATTTCTGAAGGCTGGGTTTTGTGGACACGAAAATGTAGAGCTGAACAGGGTGGAATGGATAGCCAAATGAACAGCACGTCTCGTAGTAAGAACAGGCCACTGAAAACCAGCTTTGGCTTAATTGGACATTCACAAGTGGTGTAACGAAAACCTGACGGGAGTTGAGAATTAGATGAATTTCAGATTTGCCGTCAATGAATGGAACATTCTGTGGAGGAGATACCAATTGTTTCTGAAGTTTGGGTTATGTGGACAGGAAAATGGAGCTGAAGAGGGTTGAGTGGATAGCAAATTGAACAGCACGGCTGAGAGTATGAGCAGGCCACTTAAAACCAGCATTGGCTTACTTGGATATTTACCAGTGGTGTCACGAAAACCTGCCGGGAGTGGAGATTCAGATGAATTCCAGATTCGCTGTGAATGAATGGAACATTCTGTAGTGGAGATAACAATGATTTCTCCAGTCTCTGTGGTGTGGACAGGAAAATGTAGAGCTGGCCAGGGTTGAGTGGATAGCCAATTGAACAGCACCACTGCGCTTGTGAAGAAAACACTTAAAACATTGGGTTACTTGGACATTCAACAGTGGTGTAACGAAAACCTGCCGGGAGTGGAGGTTCAGAGGAATTCCAGATTCGCAGTGAATGAATGGAACATTCTCTAGTGGAGATTCCAACGATTTCTGAAGGCTGGGTCGTGTGGAAGGAAAATCAAGAACTAATCAGGATTTAGTGGAAAGCCAATTGTATAGCATGGCTGCGAGTGTGAACATGCAGCTGAAAACCAGCATTGGGTTACTTGGACATTCATCAGTGGTGTAAGGAAAACCTGCATGGAGTGGAGAGTCAGTTGAATTCCACATTCGCAGTGAATGAATGGAACATTCTGTAGAGGAGATTCCAATGATTTCTGAAGCCTGTGTTGTGTGGACAGGAAAATGAAGAGCTGACCAGGCTTGAATCGATAGCCAAGTAAACAGCAGGGCTGCGAATATGAACAGGCCGCTGAAAACCAGCATTGGGTTACTTGGACATTCAACAGTGGTGTAATGAAAACCTGCGTGGAGTTGAGAGTCAGATGAATTCCAGATTCGCAGTGAATGAATGGAACATTCTGTAGTGGAGATAACAAAGATTTCTGAAGGCTGGTAGTGTGGTGGGACAATGAAGAGCTGAACAGGGTGGAGTGAATTGTCAATTAAACAGCACGGCTGCGAGTATGAACAGGCCTCTGAAAACCAGCATTGGCTTACTTGGACATTCACAAGTGGTGTAATGTTAACCAGGCGGGAGTGGAGAATCAGATAAACTCCAGACTCGCAGTGAATGAATGGAACATTCTGTAGTGGAGATTGCAATGATTTCTGAAATCTGGATTGTGGGGACACGAAAATGAAGAGCTGACCAGTGTTGAGTGGATAGCCTGTAAAAAGCCTCGGCTTCGAATGTGAACAGACCACTGAAAACCAGTATTGCATTACTTCGACTTTCAGCAGTGGTGTAACGAAAGCCTGCGTGGAGTGCAGATTCAGATGAATTCCAGATTCCCAGTGAATGAATGGAACATCCTGTAGTGGAGATTACAATGATTTCTGAAGGCTGGGTTGTGTGCACAGGAAAATGAGGAGCAAAACAGGTTGAGTGGATAGCCAATTGAACAGCACGACTGCGAACATGAACAGGCCTCTGAAAACCAGCATTGTTTTACTTGGACATTCACAAGTGGTGTAAGATAAATCTGCAGGTAGTGGAGATTCAGTTGAATTCCAGATTCGCAGTGAATGAATGGAACATTCTGTACTGGAGATTGCAATGATTTCTCAAGTCTGGATTGTTTGGACATGAAAATGAAGAGCTGACCACAGTTGTGTGGATACCCAGTAAAAAGCAGGGCTTAGAGTGTGAACAGACCGCTGAAAACCAGCATTGTGTTACTTGGACATTCATAAGTGGTGTAATGAAAGCCTACCTGGAGTGCAGATTCAGATGAATTCCAGATTGGCAGTGAATGAATGGAACATTCTGTACTGGCGATTCCAATGATTTCTGAAGTCTGATATTGTGGAAAAGAAAATGAAAGGCTGACCAGGTTTGAGTGGATAGACAATTGAACAGCACACTGCGAGTGTGAAAAGGCGGCTGAAAACCAGCATTGGATTACTTGGTCATTCACCAGTGCTGTAATGAAAACCTGCCTGGAGCGGAGAGTCAGATGAATTGCAGAATCGCAGTGAATGAATGGAACAGTCTGTAGTGGAGAGCCCAATGATTTCTGAAGGCTGGTTTGTGTGGAGAGGAAAATGAAGAGCTGACCAATATTGAGTGGATAGCCCATTGAACAGCACTTCTGCGAGTTGAACATGCCTCTGAAAACCAGTATTGAGTTACTTGGACATTCACCAGTGGCGTAACGAAAACCTGCCAGGAGTGGAGGTTCAGAGGAATTCCAGATTCGCAGTGAATGAATGGAACATTCTCTAGTGGTGATTCCAATGATTTCTGAAGGCTGGGTTTTGTGGACACGAGAATGTAGAGCTGAACAGGGTGGAGTGGATAGCCAAATGAACAGCACGTCTCTTAGTATGAACAGGCCACTGAAAACCAGCATTGGCTTACTTGGACATTCACAAGTGGTGTAACGATAACCCGCCGGGAGTTGAGAGTCAGATGAATTTAAGATTCGCAGTGAATGAACGGAACATTCTGTGGAGGAGATACCAATTATTTCTGAAGGTTGGGTTATGAGGACAGGAAAATGTAGAGCTGAATAGGGTTGGGTGGATAGCAAATTGAACAGCACGGCTGAGTGTGTTAGCAGGCGGCTTAAAACCAGCATTGTCTTCCTTGGACATTTACCAGTGGTGTCACGAAAACCTTCCAGGAGTGGAGACTCTGATGAATTCCAGATTCGCGTGATTGAATGGAACATTCTGTAGTGGTGATTGCCAACATTTAGGAATCTGGATAGTCTGGACAGGATATTGAAGAGCTGACCGATATTGAGTGGATAGCCAATGAACAGCACGGTTTCGAGTGTGAACAGACCACTAAGAAGCAGCATTGCATTACTTGGACATTCATCAGTGGTGTAACGAAAGCCTTCCTGGAATGCAGATTCAGAGTATTTCCAGATTCACAGTGAATGAATGGAAATTTCTGTAGTAGAGATTCCAATGATTTCTGAACGCTGGGTTGTGTGGACAGGAAAATGAAGAGCTGACTAGGTTTGACTGGATTGCCAATTGAACAGCAAGGCTGTGAGTGTGAACAGCCGCTGAAAACCAGCATTGGATTACCTGGTCATTCACCAGTGTTGTTAGGAAAATCTGCCTGGTGTGGAGAGTCAGAGGAATTCCAGATTCGCAGGGAACGAATGGAACACTCTGAAGTGGAGATAAGAATGATTTCTGAAGGCTCGGTGTGTGGAAGGAAAATCAAGAGCTAACCAGCGTTCACTGGATAGCCAATTGAACAGCACGGCTGCGAGTGTTAACACGCAGCTGAAACCAGCCTTGGGTTGCTTGGACATTCACCAGTGGTGAAACGAAAACCTGCTGGGAGTGGAGAACAAGATGAATTCAAGATTCGCCTGAATGAATGAAACATTCTGTAGTGTAGATTGCAATGGTTTCTGAGGTTTGTATTGTCTGAACTGGAAAAAGAAGAACTCACCAGTGTTGAGTCGCTAGACCGTGAACAGCACGGGTTCGAGTGTGAATAGACCGCTGAAAACCATCATTGCGTTACTTGAACATTCAGCAGTGGTGCAATGAAAACCTGCCGGGAGTGGAGATTCAGATGAATTCCAGATTCGCAGTGAATGAATGGAACATTCTCTAGTGGTGATTCCAATGATTTCTGAAGGCTGGGTTTTGTGGACACGAAAATGTAGAGCTGAACAGGGTGGAATGGATAGCCAAATGAACAGCACGTCTCGTAGTAAGAACAGGCCACTGAAAACCAGCTTTGGCTTAATTGGACATTCACAAGTGGTGTAACGAAAACCTGACGGGAGTTGAGAATTAGATGAATTTCAGATTTGCCGTCAATGAATGGAACATTCTGTGGAGGAGATACCAATTGTTTCTGAAGTTTGGGTTATGTGGACAGGAAAATGGAGCTGAAGAGGGTTGAGTGGATAGCAAATTGAACAGCACGGCTGAGAGTATGAGCAGGCCACTTAAAACCAGCATTGGCTTACTTGGATATTTACCAGTGGTGTCACGAAAACCTGCCGGGAGTGGAGATTCAGATGAATTCCAGATTCGCTGTGAATGAATGGAACATTCTGTAGTGGAGATAACAATGATTTCTCCAGTCTCTGTGGTGTGGACAGGAAAATGTAGAGCTGGCCAGGGTTGAGTGGATAGCCAATTGAACAGCACCACTGCGCTTGTGAAGAAAACACTTAAAACATTGGGTTACTTGGACATTCAACAGTGGTGTAACGAAAACCTGCCGGGAGTGGAGGTTCAGAGGAATTCCAGATTCGCAGTGAATGAATGGAACATTCTCTAGTGGAGATTCCAACGATTTCTGAAGGCTGGGTCGTGTGGAAGGAAAATCAAGAACTAATCAGGATTTAGTGGAAAGCCAATTGTATAGCATGGCTGCGAGTGTGAACATGCAGCTGAAAACCAGCATTGGGTTACTTGGACATTCATCAGTGGTGTAAGGAAAACCTGCATGGAGTGGAGAGTCAGTTGAATTCCACATTCGCAGTGAATGAATGGAACATTCTGTAGAGGAGATTCCAATGATTTCTGAAGCCTGTGTTGTGTGGACAGGAAAATGAAGAGCTGACCAGGCTTGAATCGATAGCCAAGTAAACAGCAGGGCTGCGAATATGAACAGGCCGCTGAAAACCAGCATTGGGTTACTTGGACATTCAACAGTGGTGTAATGAAAACCTGCGTGGAGTTGAGAGTCAGATGAATTCCAGATTCGCAGTGAATGAATGGAACATTCTGTAGTGGAGATAACAAAGATTTCTGAAGGCTGGTAGTGTGGTGGGACAATGAAGAGCTGAACAGGGTGGAGTGAATTGTCAATTAAACAGCACGGCTGCGAGTATGAACAGGCCTCTGAAAACCAGCATTGGCTTACTTGGACATTCACAAGTGGTGTAATGTTAACCAGGCGGGAGTGGAGAATCAGATAAACTCCAGACTCGCAGTGAATGAATGGAACATTCTGTAGTGGAGATTGCAATGATTTCTGAAATCTGGATTGTGGGGACACGAAAATGAAGAGCTGACCAGTGTTGAGTGGATAGCCTGTAAAAAGCCTCGGCTTCGAATGTGAACAGACCACTGAAAACCAGTATTGCATTACTTCGACTTTCAGCAGTGGTGTAACGAAAGCCTGCGTGGAGTGCAGATTCAGATGAATTCCAGATTCCCAGTGAATGAATGGAACATCCTGTAGTGGAGATTACAATGATTTCTGAAGGCTGGGTTGTGTGCACAGGAAAATGAGGAGCAAAACAGGTTGAGTGGATAGCCAATTGAACAGCACGACTGCGAACATGAACAGGCCTCTGAAAACCAGCATTGTTTTACTTGGACATTCACAAGTGGTGTAAGATAAATCTGCAGGTAGTGGAGATTCAGTTGAATTCCAGATTCGCAGTGAATGAATGGAACATTCTGTACTGGAGATTGCAATGATTTCTCAAGTCTGGATTGTTTGGACATGAAAATGAAGAGGTGACCACAGTTGTGTGGATACCCAGTAAAAAGCAGGGCTTAGAGTGTGAACAGACCGCTGAAAACCAGCATTGTGTTACTTGGACATTCATAAGTGGTGTAATGAAAGCCTACCTGGAGTGCAGATTCAGATGAATTCCAGATTGGCAGTGAATGAATGGAACATTCTGTACTGGCGATTCCAATGATTTCTGAAGTCTGATATTGTGGAAAAGAAAATGAAAGGCTGACCAGGTTTGAGTGGATAGACAATTGAACAGCACACTGCGAGTGTGAAAAGGCGGCTGAAAACCAGCATTGGATTACTTGGTCATTCACCAGTGCTGTAATGAAAACCTGTCTGGAGCGGAGAGTCAGATGAATTGCAGAATCGCAGTGAATGAATGGAACAGTCTGTAGTGGAGAGCCCAATGATTTCTGAAGGCTGGTTTGTGTGGAGAGGAAAATGAAGAGCTGACCAATATTGAGTGGATAGCCCATTGAACAGCACTTCTGCGAGTTGAACATGCCTCTGAAAACCAGTATTGAGTTACTTGGACATTCACCAGTGGCGTAACGAAAACCTGCCAGGAGTGGAGGTTCAGATGAATTCCAGATTCGCAGTGAATGAATGGAACATTCTCTAGTGGTGATTCCAATGATTTCTGAAGGCTGGGTTTTGTGGACACGAGAATGTAGAGCTGAACAGGGTGGAGTGGATAGCCAAATGAACAGCACGTCTCTTAGTATGAACAGGCCACTGAAAACCAGCATTGGCTTACTTGGACATTCACAAGTGGTGTAACGATAACCCGCCGGGAGTTGAGAGTCAGATGAATTTAAGATTCGCAGTGAATGAACGGAACATTCTGTGGAGGAGATACCAATTATTTCTGAAGGTTGGGTTATGAGGACAGGAAAATGTAGAGCTGAATAGGGTTGGGTGGATAGCAAATTGAACAGCACGGCTGAGTGTGTTAGCAGGCGGCTTAAAACCAGCATTGTCTTCCTTGGACATTTACCAGTGGTGTCACGAAAACCTTCCAGGAGTGGAGACTCTGATGAATTCCAGATTCGCGTGATTGAATGGAACATTCTGTAGTGGTGATTGCCAACATTTAGGAATCTGGATAGTCTGGACAGGATATTGAAGAGCTGACCGATATTGAGTGGATAGCCAATGAACAGCACGGTTTCGAGTGTGAACAGACCACTAAGAAGCAGCATTGCATTACTTGGACATTCATCAGTGGTGTAACGAAAGCCTTCCTGGAATGCAGATTCAGAGTATTTCCAGATTCACAGTGAATGAATGGAAATTTCTGTAGTAGAGATTCCAATGATTTCTGAACGCTGGGTTGTGTGGACAGGAAAATGAAGAGCTGACTAGGTTTGACTGGATTGCCAATTGAACAGCAAGGCTGTGAGTGTGAACAGCCGCTGAAAACCAGCATTGGATTACCTGGTCATTCACCAGTGTTGTTAGGAAAATCTGCCTGGTGTGGAGAGTCAGAGGAATTCCAGATTCGCAGGGAACGAATGGAACACTCTGAAGTGGAGATAAGAATGATTTCTGAAGGCTCGGTGTGTGGAAGGAAAATCAAGAGCTAACCAGCGTTCACTGGATAGCCAATTGAACAGCACGGCTGCGAGTGTTAACACGCAGCTGAAACCAGCCTTGGGTTGCTTGGACATTCACCAGTGGTGAAACGAAAACCTGCTGGGAGTGGAGAACAAGATGAATTCAAGATTCGCCTGAATGAATGAAACATTCTGTAGTGTAGATTGCAATGGTTTCTGAGGTTTGTATTGTCTGAACTGGAAAAAGAAGAACTCACCAGTGTTGAGTCGCTAGACCGTGAACAGCACGGGTTCGAGTGTGAATAGACCGCTGAAAACCATCATTGCGTTACTTGAACATTCAGCAGTGGTGCAATGAAAACCTGCCGGGAGTGGAGATTCAGATGAATTCCAGATTCGCAGTGAATGAATGGAACATTCTCTAGTGGTGATTCCAATGATTTCTGAAGGCTGGGTTTTGTGGACACGAAAATGTAGAGCTGAACAGGGTGGAATGGATAGCCAAATGAACAGCACGTCTCGTAGTAAGAACAGGCCACTGAAAACCAGCTTTGGCTTAATTGGACATTCACAAGTGGTGTAACGAAAACCTGACGGGAGTTGAGAATTAGATGAATTTCAGATTTGCCGTCAATGAATGGAACATTCTGTGGAGGAGATACCAATTGTTTCTGAAGTTTGGGTTATGTGGACAGGAAAATGGAGCTGAAGAGGGTTGAGTGGATAGCAAATTGAACAGCACGGCTGAGAGTATGAGCAGGCCACTTAAAACCAGCATTGGCTTACTTGGATATTTACCAGTGGTGTCACGAAAACCTGCCGGGAGTGGAGATTCAGATGAATTCCAGATTCGGTGTGAATGAATGGAACATTCTGTAGTGGGGATAACAATGATTTCTCCAGTCTCTGTGGTGTGGACAGGAAAATGTAGAGCTGGCCAGGGTTGAGTGGATAGCCAATTGAACAGCACCACTGCGCTTGTGAAGAAAACACTTAAAACATTGGGTTACTTGGACATTCAACAGTGGTGTAACGAAAACCTGCCGGGAGTGGAGGTTCAGAGGAATTCCAGATTCGCAGTGAATGAATGGAACATTCTCTAGTGGAGATTCCAACGATTTCTGAAGGCTGGGTCGTGTGGAAGGAAAATCAAGAACTAATCAGGATTTAGTGGAAAGCCAATTGTATAGCATGGCTGCGAGTGTGAACATGCAGCTGAAAACCAGCATTGGGTTACTTGGACATTCATCAGTGGTGTAAGGAAAACCTGCATGGAGTGGAGAGTCAGTTGAATTCCACATTCGCAGTGAATGAATGGAACATTCTGTAGAGGAGATTCCAATGATTTCTGAAGCCTGTGTTGTGTGGACAGGAAAATGAAGAGCTGACCAGGCTTGAATCGATAGCCAAGTAAACAGCAGGGCTGCGAATATGAACAGGCCGCTGAAAACCAGCATTGGGTTACTTGGACATTCAACAGTGGTGTAATGAAAACCTGCGTGGAGTTGAGAGTCAGATGAATTCCAGATTCGCAGTGAATGAATGGAACATTCTGTAGTGGAGATAACAAAGATTTCTGAAGGCTGGTAGTGTGGTGGGACAATGAAGAGCTGAACAGGGTGGAGTGAATTGTCAATTAAACAGCACGGCTGCGAGTATGAACAGGCCTCTGAAAACCAGCATTGGCTTACTTGGACATTCACAAGTGGTGTAATGTTAACCAGGCGGGAGTGGAGAATCAGATAAACTCCAGACTCGCAGTGAATGAATGGAACATTCTGTAGTGGAGATTGCAATGATTTCTGAAATCTGGATTGTGGGGACACGAAAATGAAGAGCTGACCAGTGTTGAGTGGATAGCCTGTAAAAAGCCTCGGCTTCGAATGTGAACAGACCACTGAAAACCAGTATTGCATTACTTCGACTTTCAGCAGTGGTGTAACGAAAGCCTGCGTGGAGTGCAGATTCAGATGAATTCCAGATTCCCAGTGAATGAATGGAACATCCTGTAGTGGAGATTACAATGATTTCTGAAGGCTGGGTTGTGTGCACAGGAAAATGAGGAGCAAAACAGGTTGAGTGGATAGCCAATTGAACAGCACGACTGCGAACATGAACAGGCCTCTGAAAACCAGCATTGTTTTACTTGGACATTCACAAGTGGTGTAAGATAAATCTGCAGGTAGTGGAGATTCAGTTGAATTCCAGATTCGCAGTGAATGAATGGAACATTCTGTACTGGAGATTGCAATGATTTCTCAAGTCTGGATTGTTTGGACATGAAAATGAAGAGCTGACCACAGTTGTGTGGATACCCAGTAAAAAGCAGGGCTTAGAGTGTGAACAGACCGCTGAAAACCAGCATTGTGTTACTTGGACATTCATAAGTGGTGTAATGAAAGCCTACCTGGAGTGCAGATTCAGATGAATTCCAGATTGGCAGTGAATGAATGGAACATTCTGTACTGGCGATTCCAATGATTTCTGAAGTCTGATATTGTGGAAAAGAAAATGAAAGGCTGACCAGGTTTGAGTGGATAGACAATTGAACAGCACACTGCGAGTGTGAAAAGGCGGCTGAAAACCAGCATTGGATTACTTGGTCATTCACCAGTGCTGTAATGAAAACCTGCCTGGAGCGGAGAGTCAGATGAATTGCAGAATCGCAGTGAATGAATGGAACAGTCTGTAGTGGAGAGCCCAATGATTTCTGAAGGCTGGTTTGTGTGGAGAGGAAAATGAAGAGCTGACCAATATTGAGTGGATAGCCCATTGAACAGCACTTCTGCGAGTTGAACATGCCTCTGAAAACCAGTATTGAGTTACTTGGACATTCACCAGTGGCGTAACGAAAACCTGCCAGGAGTGGAGGTTCAGATGAATTCCAGATTCGCAGTGAATGAATGGAACATTCTCTAGTGGTGATTCCAATGATTTCTGAAGGCTGGGTTTTGTGGACACGAGAATGTAGAGCTGAACAGGGTGGAGTGGATAGCCAAATGAACAGCACGTCTCTTAGTATGAACAGGCCACTGAAAACCAGCATTGGCTTACTTGGACATTCACAAGTGGTGTAACGATAACCCGCCGGGAGTTGAGAGTCAGATGAATTTAAGATTCGCAGTGAATGAACGGAACATTCTGTGGAGGAGATACCAATTATTTCTGAAGGTTGGGTTATGAGGACAGGAAAATGTAGAGCTGAATAGGGTTGGGTGGATAGCAAATTGAACAGCACGGCTGAGTGTGTTAGCAGGCGGCTTAAAACCAGCATTGTCTTCCTTGGACATTTACCAGTGGTGTCACGAAAACCTTCCAGGAGTGGAGACTCTGATGAATTCCAGATTCGCGTGATTGAATGGAACATTCTGTAGTGGTGATTGCCAACATTTAGGAATCTGGATAGTCTGGACAGGATATTGAAGAGCTGACCGATATTGAGTGGATAGCCAATGAACAGCACGGTTTCGAGTGTGAACAGACCACTAAGAAGCAGCATTGCATTACTTGCACATTCATCAGTGGTGTAACGAAAGCCTTCCTGGAATGCAGATTCAGAGTATTTCCAGATTCACAGTGAATGAATGGAAATTTCTGTAGTAGAGATTCCAATGATTTCTGAACGCTGGGTTGTGTGGACAGGAAAATGAAGAGCTGACTAGGTTTGACTGGATTGCCAATTGAACAGCAAGGCTGTGAGTGTGAACAGCCGCTGAAAACCAGCATTGGATTACCTGGTCATTCACCAGTGTTGTTAGGAAAATCTGCCTGGTGTGGAGAGTCAGAGGAATTCCAGATTCGCAGGGAACGAATGGAACACTCTGAAGTGGAGATAAGAATGATTTCTGAAGGCTCGGTGTGTGGAAGGAAAATCAAGAGCTAACCAGCGTTCACTGGATAGCCAATTGAACAGCACGGCTGCGAGTGTTAACACGCAGCTGAAACCAGCCTTGGGTTGCTTGGACATTCACCAGTGGTGAAACGAAAACCTGCTGGGAGTGGAGAACAAGATGAATTCAAGATTCGCCTGAATGAATGAAACATTCTGTAGTGTAGATTGCAATGGTTTCTGAGGTTTGTATTGTCTGAACTGGAAAAAGAAGAACTCACCAGTGTTGAGTCGCTAGACCGTGAACAGCACGGGTTCGAGTGTGAATAGACCGCTGAAAACCATCATTGCGTTACTTGAACATTCAGCAGTGGTGCAATGAAAACCTGCCGGGAGTGGAGATTCAGATGAATTCCAGATTCGCAGTGAATGAATGGAACATTCTCTAGTGGTGATTCCAATGATTTCTGAAGGCTGGGTTTTGTGGACACGAAAATGTAGAGCTGAACAGGGTGGAATGGATAGCCAAATGAACAGCACGTCTCGTAGTAAGAACAGGCCACTGAAAACCAGCTTTGGCTTAATTGGACATTCACAAGTGGTGTAACGAAAACCTGACGGGAGTTGAGAATTAGATGAATTTCAGATTTGCCGTCAATGAATGGAACATTCTGTGGAGGAGATACCAATTGTTTCTGAAGTTTGGGTTATGTGGACAGGAAAATGGAGCTGAAGAGGGTTGAGTGGATAGCAAATTGAACAGCACGGCTGAGAGTATGAGCAGGCCACTTAAAACCAGCATTGGCTTACTTGGATATTTACCAGTGGTGTCACGAAAACCTGCCGGGAGTGGAGATTCAGATGAATTCCAGATTCGGTGTGAATGAATGGAACATTCTGTAGTGGGGATAACAATGATTTCTCCAGTCTCTGTGGTGTGGACAGGAAAATGTAGAGCTGGCCAGGGTTGAGTGGATAGCCAATTGAACAGCACCACTGCGCTTGTGAAGAAAACACTTAAAACATTGGGTTACTTGGACATTCAACAGTGGTGTAACGAAAACCTGCCGGGAGTGGAGGTTCAGAGGAATTCCAGATTCGCAGTGAATGAATGGAACATTCTCTAGTGGAGATTCCAACGATTTCTGAAGGCTGGGTCGTGTGGAAGGAAAATCAAGAACTAATCAGGATTTAGTGGAAAGCCAATTGTATAGCATGGCTGCGAGTGTGAACATGCAGCTGAAAACCAGCATTGGGTTACTTGGACATTCATCAGTGGTGTAAGGAAAACCTGCATGGAGTGGAGAGTCAGTTGAATTCCACATTCGCAGTGAATGAATGGAACATTCTGTAGAGGAGATTCCAATGATTTCTGAAGCCTGTGTTGTGTGGACAGGAAAATGAAGAGCTGACCAGGCTTGAATCGATAGCCAAGTAAACAGCAGGGCTGCGAATATGAACAGGCCGCTGAAAACCAGCATTGGGTTACTTGGACATTCAACAGTGGTGTAATGAAAACCTGCGTGGAGTTGAGAGTCAGATGAATTCCAGATTCGCAGTGAATGAATGGAACATTCTGTAGTGGAGATAACAAAGATTTCTGAAGGCTGGTAGTGTGGTGGGACAATGAAGAGCTGAACAGGGTGGAGTGAATTGTCAATTAAACAGCACGGCTGCGAGTATGAACAGGCCTCTGAAAACCAGCATTGGCTTACTTGGACATTCACAAGTGGTGTAATGTTAACCAGGCGGGAGTGGAGAATCAGATAAACTCCAGACTCGCAGTGAATGAATGGAACATTCTGTAGTGGAGATTGCAATGATTTCTGAAATCTGGATTGTGGGGACACGAAAATGAAGAGCTGACCAGTGTTGAGTGGATAGCCTGTAAAAAGCCTCGGCTTCGAATGTGAACAGACCACTGAAAACCAGTATTGCATTACTTCGACTTTCAGCAGTGGTGTAACGAAAGCCTGCGTGGAGTGCAGATTCAGATGAATTCCAGATTCCCAGTGAATGAATGGAACATCCTGTAGTGGAGATTACAATGATTTCTGAAGGCTGGGTTGTGTGCACAGGAAAATGAGGAGCAAAACAGGTTGAGTGGATAGCCAATTGAACAGCACGACTGCGAACATGAACAGGCCTCTGAAAACCAGCATTGTTTTACTTGGACATTCACAAGTGGTGTAAGATAAATCTGCAGGTAGTGGAGATTCAGTTGAATTCCAGATTCGCAGTGAATGAATGGAACATTCTGTACTGGAGATTGCAATGATTTCTCAAGTCTGGATTGTTTGGACATGAAAATGAAGAGCTGACCACAGTTGTGTGGATACCCAGTAAAAAGCAGGGCTTAGAGTGTGAACAGACCGCTGAAAACCAGCATTGTGTTACTTGGACATTCATAAGTGGTGTAATGAAAGCCTACCTGGAGTGCAGATTCAGATGAATTCCAGATTGGCAGTGAATGAATGGAGCATTCTGTACTGGCGATTCCAATGATTTCTGAAGTCTGATATTGTGGAAAAGAAAATGAAAGGCTGACCAGGTTTGAGTGGATAGACAATTGAACAGCACACTGCGAGTGTGAAAAGGCGGCTGAAAACCAGCATTGGATTACTTGGTCATTCACCAGTGCTGTAATGAAAACCTGCCTGGAGCGGAGAGTCAGATGAATTGCAGAATCGCAGTGAATGAATGGAAAAGTCTGTAGTGGAGAGCCCAATGATTTCTGAAGGCTGGTTTGTGTGGAGAGGAAAATGAAGAGCTGACCAATATTGAGTGGATAGCCCATTGAACAGCACTTCTGCGAGTTGAACATGCCTCTGAAAACCAGTATTGAGTTACTTGGACATTCACCAGTGGCGTAACGAAAACCTGCCAGGAGTGGAGGTTCAGAGGAATTCCAGATTCGCAGTGAATGAATGGAACATTCTCTAGTGGTGATTCCAATGATTTCTGAAGGCTGGGTTTTGTGGACACGAGAATGTAGAGCTGAACAGGGTGGAGTGGATAGCCAAATGAACAGCACGTCTCTTAGTATGAACAGGCCACTGAAAACCAGCATTGGCTTACTTGGACATTCACAAGTGGTGTAACGATAACCCGCCGGGAGTTGAGAGTCAGATGAATTTAAGATTCGCAGTGAATGAACGGAACATTCTGTGGAGGAGATACCAATTATTTCTGAAGGTTGGGTTATGAGGACAGGAAAATGTAGAGCTGAATAGGGTTGGGTGGATAGCAAATTGAACAGCACGGCTGAGTGTGTTAGCAGGCGGCTTAAAACCAGCATTGTCTTCCTTGGACATTTACCAGTGGTGTCACGAAAACCTTCCAGGAGTGGAGACTCTGATGAATTCCAGATTCGCGTGATTGAATGGAACATTCTGTAGTGGTGATTGCCAACATTTAGGAATCTGGATAGTCTGGACAGGATATTGAAGAGCTGACCGATATTGAGTGGATAGCCAATGAACAGCACGGTTTCGAGTGTGAACAGACCACTAAGAAGCAGCATTGCATTACTTGGACATTCATCAGTGGTGTAACGAAAGCCTTCCTGGAATGCAGATTCAGAGTATTTCCAGATTCACAGTGAATGAATGGAAATTTCTGTAGTAGAGATTCCAATGATTTCTGAACGCTGGGTTGTGTGGACAGGAAAATGAAGAGCTGACTAGGTTTGACTGGATTGCCAATTGAACAGCAAGGCTGTGAGTGTGAACAGCCGCTGAAAACCAGCATTGGATTACCTGGTCACTCACCAGTGTTGTTAGGAAAATCTGCCTGGTGTGGAGAGTCAGAGGAATTCCAGATTCGCAGGGAACGAATGGAACACTCTGAAGTGGAGATAAGAATGATTTCTGAAGGCTCGGTGTGTGGAAGGAAAATCAAGAGCTAACCAGCGTTCACTGGATAGCCAATTGAACAGCACGGCTGCGAGTGTTAACACGCAGCTGAAACCAGCCTTGGGTTGCTTGGACATTCACCAGTGGTGAAACGAAAACCTGCTGGGAGTGGAGAACAAGATGAATTCAAGATTCGCCTGAATGAATGAAACATTCTGTAGTGTAGATTGCAATGGTTTCTGAGGTTTGTATTGTCTGAACTGGAAAAAGAAGAACTCACCAGTGTTGAGTCGCTAGACCGTGAACAGCACGGGTTCGAGTGTGAATAGACCGCTGAAAACCATCATTGCGTTACTTGAACATTCAGCAGTGGTGCAATGAATACCTGCCGGGAGTGGAGATTCAGATGAATTCCAGATTCGCAGTGAATGAATGGAACATTCTCTAGTGGTGATTCCAATGATTTCTGAAGGCTGGGTTTTGTGGACACGAAAATGTAGAGCTGAACAGGGTGGAATGGATAGCCAAATGAACAGCACGTCTCGTAGTAAGAACAGGCCACTAAAAACCAGCTTTGGCTTAATTGGACATTCACAAGTGGTGTAACGAAAACCTGACGGGAGTTGAGAATTAGATGAATTTCAGATTTGCCGTCAATGAATGGAACATTCTGTGGAGGAGATACCAATTGTTTCTGAAGTTTGGGTTATGTGGACAGGAAAATGGAGCTGAAGAGGGTTGAGTGGATAGCAAATTGAACAGCACGGCTGAGAGTATGAGCAGGCCACTTAAAACCAGCATTGGCTTACTTGGATATTTACCAGTGGTGTCACGAAAACCTGCCGGGAGTGGAGATTCAGATGAATTCCAGATTCGCTGTGAATGAATGGAACATTCTGTAGTGGAGATAACAATGATTTCTCCAGTCTCTGTGGTGTGGACAGGAAAATGTAGAGCTGGCCAGGGTTGAGTGGATAGCCAATTGAACAGCACCACTGCGCTTGTGAAGAAAACACTTAAAACATTGGGTTACTTGGACATTCAACAGTGGTGTAACGAAAACCTGCCGGGAGTGGAGGTTCAGAGGAATTCCAGATTCGCAGTGAATGAATGGAACATTCTCTAGTGGAGATTCCAACGATTTCTGAAGGCTGGGTCGTGTGGAAGGAAAATCAAGAACTAATCAGGATTTAGTGGAAAGCCAATTGTATAGCATGGCTGCGAGTGTGAACATGCAGCTGAAAACCAGCATTGGGTTACTTGGACATTCATCAGTGGTGTAAGGAAAACCTGCATGGAGTGGAGAGTCAGTTGAATTCCACATTCGCAGTGAATGAATGGAACATTCTGTAGAGGAGATTCCAATGATTTCTGAAGCCTGTGTTGTGTGGACAGGAAAATGAAGAGCTGACCAGGCTTGAATCGATAGCCAAGTAAACAGCAGGGCTGCGAATATGAACAGGCCGCTGAAAACCAGCATTGGGTTACTTGGACATTCAACAGTGGTGTAATGAAAACCTGCGTGGAGTTGAGAGTCAGATGAATTCCAGATTCGCAGTGAATGAATGGAACATTCTGTAGTGGAGATAACAAAGATTTCTGAAGGCTGGTAGTGTGGTGGGACAATGAAGAGCTGAACAGGGTGGAGTGAATTGTCAATTAAACAGCACGGCTGCGAGTATGAACAGGCCTCTGAAAACCAGCATTGGCTTACTTGGACATTCACAAGTGGTGTAATGTTAACCAGGCGGGAGTGGAGAATCAGATAAACTCCAGACTCGCAGTGAATGAATGGAACATTCTGTAGTGGAGATTGCAATGATTTCTGAAATCTGGATTGTGGGGACACGAAAATGAAGAGCTGACCAGTGTTGAGTGGATAGCCTGTAAAAAGCCTCGGCTTCGAATGTGAACAGACCACTGAAAACCAGTATTGCATTACTTCGACTTTCAGCAGTGGTGTAACGAAAGCCTGCGTGGAGTGCAGATTCAGATGAATTCCAGATTCCCAGTGAATGAATGGAACATCCTGTAGTGGAGATTACAATGATTTCTGAAGGCTGGGTTGTGTGCACAGGAAAATGAGGAGCAAAACAGGTTGAGTGGATAGCCAATTGAACAGCACGACTGCGAACATGAACAGGCCTCTGAAAACCAGCATTGTTTTACTTGGACATTCACAAGTGGTGTAAGATAAATCTGCAGGTAGTGGAGATTCAGTTGAATTCCAGATTCGCAGTGAATGAATGGAACATTCTGTACTGGAGATTGCAATGATTTCTCAAGTCTGGATTGTTTGGACATGAAAATGAAGAGCTGACCACAGTTGTGTGGATACCCAGTAAAAAGCAGGGCTTAGAGTGTGAACAGACCGCTGAAAACCAGCATTGTGTTACTTGGACATTCATAAGTGGTGTAATGAAAGCCTACCTGGAGTGCAGATTCAGATGAATTCCAGATTGGCAGTGAATGAATGGAACATTCTGTACTGGCGATTCCAATGATTTCTGAAGTCTGATATTGTGGAAAAGAAAATGAAAGGCTGACCAGGTTTGAGTGGATAGACAATTGAACAGCACACTGCGAGTGTGAAAAGGCGGCTGAAAACCAGCATTGGATTACTTGGTCATTCACCAGTGCTGTAATGAAAACCTGCCTGGAGCGGAGAGTCAGATGAATTGCAGAATCGCAGTGAATGAATGGAACAGTCTGTAGTGGAGAGCCCAATGATTTCTGAAGGCTGGTTTGTGTGGAGAGGAAAATGAAGAGCTGACCAATATTGAGTGGATAGCCCATTGAACAGCACTTCTGCGAGTTGAACATGCCTCTGAAAACCAGTATTGAGTTACTTGGACATTCACCAGTGGCGTAACGAAAACCTGCCAGGAGTGGAGGTTCAGAGGAATTCCAGATTCGCAGTGAATGAATGGAACATTCTCTAGTGGTGATTCCAATGATTTCTGAAGGCTGGGTTTTGTGGACACGAGAATGTAGAGCTGAACAGGGTGGAGTGGATAGCCAAATGAACAGCACGTCTCTTAGTATGAACAGGCCACTGAAAACCAGCATTGGCTTACTTGGACATTCACAAGTGGTGTAACGATAACCCGCCGGGAGTTGAGAGTCAGATGAATTTAAGATTCGCAGTGAATGAACGGAACATTCTGTGGAGGAGATACCAATTATTTCTGAAGGTTGGGTTATGAGGACAGGAAAATGTAGAGCTGAATAGGGTTGGGTGGATAGCAAATTGAACAGCACGGCTGAGTGTGTTAGCAGGCGGCTTAAAACCAGCATTGTCTTCCTTGGACATTTACCAGTGGTGTCACGAAAACCTTCCAGGAGTGGAGACTCTGATGAATTCCAGATTCGCGTGATTGAATGGAACATTCTGTAGTGGTGATTGCCAACATTTAGGAATCTGGATAGTCTGGACAGGATATTGAAGAGCTGACCGATATTGAGTGGATAGCCAATGAACAGCACGGTTTCGAGTGTGAACAGACCACTAAGAAGCAGCATTGCATTACTTGGACATTCATCAGTGGTGTAACGAAAGCCTTCCTGGAATGCAGATTCAGATTATTTCCAGATTCACAGTGAATGAATGGAAATTTCTGTAGTAGAGATTCCAATGATTTCTGAACGCTGGGTTGTGTGGACAGGAAAATGAAGAGCTGACTAGGTTTGACTGGATTGCCAATTGAACAGCAAGGCTGTGAGTGTGAACAGCCGCTGAAAACCAGCATTGGATTACCTGGTCATTCACCAGTGTTGTTAGGAAAATCTGCCTGGTGTGGAGAGTCAGAGGAATTCCAGATTCGCAGGGAACGAATGGAATATTCTGAAGTGGAGATAAGAATGATTTCTGAAGGCTCGGTGTGTGGAAGGAAAATCAAGAGCTAACCAGCGTTCACTGGATAGCCAATTGAACAGCACGGCTGCGAGTGTTAACACGCAGCTGAAACCAGCCTTGGGTTGCTTGGACATTCACCAGTGGTGAAACGAAAACCTGCTGGGAGTGGAGAACAAGATGAATTCAAGATTCGCCTGAATGAATGAAACATTCTGTAGTGTAGATTGCAATGGTTTCTGAGGTTTGTATTGTCTGAACTGGAAAAAGAAGAACTCACCAGTGTTGAGTCGCTAGACCGTGAACAGCACGGGTTCGAGTGTGAATAGACCGCTGAAAACCATCATTGCGTTACTTGAACATTCAGCAGTGGTGCAATGAATACCTGCCGGGAGTGGAGATTCAGATGAATTCCAGATTCGCAGTGAATGAATGGAACATTCTCTAGTGGTGATTCCAATGATTTCTGAAGGCTGGGTTTTGTGGACACGAAAATGTAGAGCTGAACAGGGTGGAATGGATAGCCAAATGAACAGCACGTCTCGTAGTAAGAACAGGCCACTGAAAACCAGCTTTGGCTTAATTGGACATTCACAAGTGGTGTAACGAAAACCTGACGGGAGTTGAGAATTAGATGAATTTCAGATTTGCCGTCAATGAATGGAACATTCTGTGGAGGAGATACCAATTGTTTCTGAAGTTTGGGTTATGTGGACAGGAAAATGGAGCTGAAGAGGGTTGAGTGGATAGCAAATTGAACAGCACGGCTGAGAGTATGAGCAGGCCACTTAAAACCAGCATTGGCTTACTTGGATATTTACCAGTGGTGTCACGAAAACCTGCCGGGAGTGGAGATTCAGATGAATTCCAGATTCGCTGTGAATGAATGGAACATTCTGTAGTGGAGATAACAATGATTTCTCCAGTCTCTGTGGTGTGGACAGGAAAATGTAGAGCTGGCCAGGGTTGAGTGGATAGCCAATTGAACAGCACCACTGCGCTTGTGAAGAAAACACTTAAAACATTGGGTTACTTGGACATTCAACAGTGGTGTAACGAAAACCTGCCGGGAGTGGAGGTTCAGAGGAATTCCAGATTCGCAGTGAATGAATGGAACATTCTCTAGTGGAGATTCCAACGATTTCTGAAGGCTGGGTCGTGTGGAAGGAAAATCAAGAACTAATCAGGATTTAGTGGAAAGCCAATTGTATAGCATGACTGCGAGTGTGAACATGCAGCTGAAAACCAGCATTGGGTTACTTGGACATTCATCAGTGGTGTAAGGAAAACCTGCATGGAGTGGAGAGTCAGTTGAATTCCACATTCGCAGTGAATGAATGGAACATTCTGTAGAGGAGATTCCAATGATTTCTGAAGCCTGTGTTGTGTGGACAGGAAAATGAAGAGCTGACCAGGCTTGAATCGATAGCCAAGTAAACAGCAGGGCTGCGAATATGAACAGGCCGCTGAAAACCAGCATTGGGTTACTTGGACATTCAACAGTGGTGTAATGAAAACCTGCGTGGAGTTGAGAGTCAGATGAATTCCAGATTCGCAGTGAATGAATGGAACATTCTGTAGTGGAGATAACAAAGATTTCTGAAGGCTGGTAGTGTGGTGGGACAATGAAGAGCTGAACAGGGTGGAGTGAATTGTCAATTAAACAGCACGGCTGCGAGTATGAACAGGCCTCTGAAAACCAGCATTGGCTTACTTGGACATTCACAAGTGGTGTAATGTTAACCAGGCGGGAGTGGAGAATCAGATAAACTCCAGACTCGCAGTGAATGAATGGAACATTCTGTAGTGGAGATTGCAATGATTTCTGAAATCTGGATTGTGGGGACACGAAAATGAAGAGCTGACCAGTGTTGAGTGGATAGCCTGTAAAAAGCCTCGGCTTCGAATGTGAACAGACCACTGAAAACCAGTATTGCATTACTTCGACTTTCAGCAGTGGTGTAACGAAAGCCTGCGTGGAGTGCAGATTCAGATGAATTCCAGATTCCCAGTGAATGAATGGAACATCCTGTAGTGGAGATTACAATGATTTCTGAAGGCTGGGTTGTGTGCACAGGAAAATGAGGAGCAAAACAGGTTGAGTGGATAGCCAATTGAACAGCACGACTGCGAACATGAACAGGCCTCTGAAAACCAGCATTGTTTTACTTGGACATTCACAAGTGGTGTAAGATAAATCTGCAGGTAGTGGAGATTCAGTTGAATTCCAGATTCGCAGTGAATGAATGGAACATTCTGTACTGGAGATTGCAATGATTTCTCAAGTCTGGATTGTTTGGACATGAAAATGAAGAGCTGACCACAGTTGTGTGGATACCCAGTAAAAAGCAGGGCTTAGAGTGTGAACAGACCGCTGAAAACCAGCATTGTGTTACTTGGACATTCATAAGTGGTGTAATGAAAGCCTACCTGGAGTGCAGATTCAGATGAATTCCAGATTGGCAGTGAATGAATGGAGCATTCTGTACTGGCGATTCCAATGATTTCTGAAGTCTGATATTGTGGAAAAGAAAATGAAAGGCTGACCAGGTTTGAGTGGATAGACAATTGAACAGCACACTGCGAGTGTGAAAAGGCGGCTGAAAACCAGCATTGGATTACTTGGTCATTCACCAGTGCTGTAATGAAAACCTGCCTGGAGCGGAGAGTCAGATGAATTGCAGAATCGCAGTGAATGAATGGAACAGTCTGTAGTGGAGAGCCCAATGATTTCTGAAGGCTGGTTTGTGTGGAGAGGAAAATGAAGAGCTGACCAATATTGAGTGGATAGCCCATTGAACAGCACTTCTGCGAGTTGAACATGCCTCTGAAAACCAGTATTGAGTTACTTGGACATTCACCAGTGGCGTAACGAAAACCTGCCAGGAGTGGAGGTTCAGATGAATTCCAGATTCGCAGTGAATGAATGGAACATTCTCTAGTGGTGATTCCAATGATTTCTGAAGGCTGGGTTTTGTGGACACGAGAATGTAGAGCTGAACAGGGTGGAGTGGATAGCCAAATGAACAGCACGTCTCTTAGTATGAACAGGCCACTGAAAACCAGCATTGGCTTACTTGGACATTCACAAGTGGTGTAACGATAACCCGCCGGGAGTTGAGAGTCAGATGAATTTAAGATTCGCAGTGAATGAACGGAACATTCTGTGGAGGAGATACCAATTATTTCTGAAGGTTGGGTTATGAGGACAGGAAAATGTAGAGCTGAATAGGGTTGGGTGGATAGCAAATTGAACAGCACGGCTGAGTGTGTTAGCAGGCGGCTTAAAACCAGCATTGTCTTCCTTGGACATTTACCAGTGGTGTCACGAAAACCTTCCAGGAGTGGAGACTCTGATGAATTCCAGATTCGCGTGATTGAATGGAACATTCTGTAGTGGTGATTGTCAACATTTAGGAATCTGGATAGTCTGGACAGGATATTGAAGAGCTGACCGATATTGAGTGGATAGCCAATGAACAGCACGGTTTCGAGTGTGAACAGACCACTAAGAAGCAGCATTGCATTACTTGGACATTCATCAGTGGTGTAACGAAAGCCTTCCTGGAATGCAGATTCAGATTATTTCCAGATTCACAGTGAATGAATGGAAATTTCTGTAGTAGAGATTCCAATGATTTCTGAACGCTGGGTTGTGTGGACAGGAAAATGAAGAGCTGACTAGGTTTGACTGGATTGCCAATTGAACAGCAAGGCTGTGAGTGTGAACAGCCGCTGAAAACCAGCATTGGATTACCTGGTCATTCACCAGTGTTGTTAGGAAAATCTGCCTGGTGTGGAGAGTCAGAGGAATTCCAGATTCGCAGGGAACGAATGGAACATTCTGAAGTGGAGATAAGAATGATTTCTGAAGGCTCGGTGTGTGGAAGGAAAATCAAGAGCTAACCAGCGTTCACTGGATAGCCAATTGAACAGCACGGCTGCGAGTGTTAACACGCAGCTGAAACCAGCCTTGGGTTGCTTGGACATTCACCAGTGGTGAAACGAAAACCTGCTGGGAGTGGAGAACAAGATGAATTCAAGATTCGCCTGAATGAATGAAACATTCTGTAGTGTAGATTGCAATGGTTTCTGAGGTTTGTATTGTCTGAACTGGAAAAAGAAGAACTCACCAGTGTTGAGTCGCTAGACCGTGAACAGCACGGGTTCGAGTGTGAATAGACCGCTGAAAACCATCATTGCGTTACTTGAACATTCAGCAGTGGTGCAATGAAAACCTGCCGGGAGTGGAGATTCAGATGAATTCCAGATTCGCAGTGAATGAATGGAACATTCTCTAGTGGTGATTCCAATGATTTCTGAAGGCTGGGTTTTGTGGACACGAAAATGTAGAGCTGAACAGGGTGGAATGGATAGCCAAATGAACAGCACGTCTCGTAGTAAGAACAGGCCACTGAAAACCAGCTTTGGCTTAATTGGACATTCACAAGTGGTGTAACGAAAACCTGACGGGAGTTGAGAATTAGATGAATTTCAGATTTGCCGTCAATGAATGGAACATTCTGTGGAGGAGATACCAATTGTTTCTGAAGTTTGGGTTATGTGGACAGGAAAATGGAGCTGAAGAGGGTTGAGTGGATAGCAAATTGAACAGCACGGCTGAGAGTATGAGCAGGCCACTTAAAACCAGCATTGGCTTACTTGGATATTTACCAGTGGTGTCACGAAAACCTGCCGGGAGTGGAGATTCAGATGAATTCCAGATTCGCTGTGAATGAATGGAACATTCTGTAGTGGAGATAACAATGATTTCTCCAGTCTCTGTGGTGTGGACAGGAAAATGTAGAGCTGGCCAGGGTTGAGTGGATAGCCAATTGAACAGCACCACTGCGCTTGTGAAGAAAACACTTAAAACATTGGGTTACTTGGACATTCAACAGTGGTGTAACGAAAACCTGCCGGGAGTGGAGGTTCAGAGGAATTCCAGATTCGCAGTGAATGAATGGAACATTCTCTAGTGGAGATTCCAACGATTTCTGAAGGCTGGGTCGTGTGGAAGGAAAATCAAGAACTAATCAGGATTTAGTGGAAAGCCAATTGTATAGCATGGCTGCGAGTGTGAACATGCAGCTGAAAACCAGCATTGGGTTACTTGGACATTCATCAGTGGTGTAAGGAAAACCTGCATGGAGTGGAGAGTCAGTTGAATTCCACATTCGCAGTGAATGAATGGAACATTCTGTAGAGGAGATTCCAATGATTTCTGAAGCCTGTGTTGTGTGGACAGGAAAATGAAGAGCTGACCAGGCTTGAATCGATAGCCAAGTAAACAGCAGGGCTGCGAATATGAACAGGCCGCTGAAAACCAGCATTGGGTTACTTGGACATTCAACAGTGGTGTAATGAAAACCTGCGTGGAGTTGAGAGTCAGATGAATTCCAGATTCGCAGTGAATGAATGGAACATTCTGTAGTGGAGATAACAAAGATTTCTGAAGGCTGGTAGTGTGGTGGGACAATGAAGAGCTGAACAGGGTGGAGTGAATTGTCAATTAAACAGCACGGCTGCGAGTATGAACAGGCCTCTGAAAACCAGCATTGGCTTACTTGGACATTCAAAAGTGGTGTAATGTTAACCAGGCGGGAGTGGAGAATCAGATAAACTCCAGACTCGCAGTGAATGAATGGAACATTCTGTAGTGGAGATTGCAATGATTTCTGAAATCTGGATTGTGGGGACACGAAAATGAAGAGCTGACCAGTGTTGAGTGGATAGCCTGTAAAAAGCCTCGGCTTCGAATGTGAACAGACCACTGAAAACCAGTATTGCATTACTTCGACTTTCAGCAGTGGTGTAACGAAAGCCTGCGTGGAGTGCAGATTCAGATGAATTCCAGATTCCCAGTGAATGAATGGAACATCCTGTAGTGGAGATTACAATGATTTCTGAAGGCTGGGTTGTGTGCACAGGAAAATGAGGAGCAAAACAGGTTGAGTGGATATGGATAGCCAATTGAACAGCACGACTGCGAACATGAACAGGCCTCTGAAAACCAGCATTGTTTTACTTGGACATTCACAAGTGGTGTAAGATAAATCTGCAGGTAGTGGAGATTCAGTTGAATTCCAGATTCGCAGTGAATGAATGGAACATTCTGTACTGGAGATTGCAATGATTTCTCAAGTCTGGATTGTTTGGACATGAAAATGAAGAGCTGACCACAGTTGTGTGGACACCCAGTAAAAAGCAGGGCTTAGAGTGTGAACAGACCGCTGAAAACCAGCATTGTGTTACTTGGACATTCATAAGTGGTGTAATGAAAGCCTACCTGGAGTGCAGATTCAGATGAATTCCAGATTGGCAGTGAATGAATGGAGCATTCTGTACTGGCGATTCCAATGATTTCTGAAGTCTGATATTGTGGAAAAGAAAATGAAAGGCTGACCAGGTTTGAGTGGATAGACAATTGAACAGCACACTGCGAGTGTGAAAAGGTGGCTGAAAACCAGCATTGGATTACTTGGTCATTCACCAGTGCTGTAATGAAAACCTGCCTGGAGCGGAGAGTCAGATGAATTGCAGAATCACAGTGAATGAATGGAACAGTCTGTAGTGGAGAGCCCAATGATTTCTGAAGGCTGGTTTGTGTGGAGAGGAAAATGAAGAGCTGACCAATATTGAGTGGATAGCCCATTGAACAGCACTTCTGCGAGTTGAACATGCCTCTGAAAACCAATATTGAGTTACTTGGACATTCACCAGTGGCGTAACGAAAACCTGCCAGGAGTGGAGGTTCAGAGGAATTCCAGATTCGCAGTGAATGAATGGAACATTCTCTAGTGGTGATTCCAATGATTTCTGAAGGCTGGGTTTTGTGGACACGAAAATGTAGAGCTGAACAGGGTGGAGTGGATAGCCAAATGAACAGCACGTCTCTTAGTATGAACAGGCCACTGAAAACCAGCATTGGCTTACTTGGACATTCACAAGTGGTGTAACGATAACCCGCCGGGAGTTGAGAGTCAGATGAATTTAAGATTCGCAGTGAATGAACGGAACATTCTGTGGAGGAGATACCAATTATTTCTGAAGGTTGGGTTATGAGGACAGGAAAATGTAGAGCTGAATAGGGTTGGGTGGATAGCAAATTGAACAGCACGGCTGAGTGTGTTAGCAGGCGGCTTAAAACCAGCATTGTCTTCCTTGGACATTTACCAGTGGTGTCACGAAAACCTTCCAGGAGTGGAGACTCTGATGAATTCCAGATTCGCGTGATTGAATGGAACATTCTGTAGTGGTGATTGCCAACATTTAGGAATCTGGATAGTCTGGACAGGATATTGAAGAGCTGACCGATATTGAGTGGATAGCCAATGAACAGCACGGTTTCGAGTGTGAACAGACCACTAAGAAGCAGCATTGCATTACTTGGACATTCATCAGTGGTGTAACGAAAGCCTTCCTGGAATGCAGATTCAGAGTATTTCCAGATTCACAGTGAATGAATGGAAATTTCTGTAGTAGAGATTCCAATGATTTCTGAACGCTGGGTTGTGTGGACAGGAAAATGAAGAGCTGACTAGGTTTGACTGGATTGCCAATTGAACAGCAAGGCTGTGAGTGTGAACAGCCGCTGAAAACCAGCATTGGATTACCTGGTCATTCACCAGTGTTGTTAGGAAAATCTGCCTGGTGTGGAGAGTCAGAGGAATTCCAGATTCGCAGGGAACGAATGGAACACTCTGAAGTGGAGATAAGAATGATTTCTGAAGGCTCGGTGTGTGGAAGGAAAATCAAGAGCTAACCAGCGTTCACTGGATAGCCAATTGAACAGCACGGCTGCGAGTGTTAACACGCAGCTGAAACCAGCCTTGGGTTGCTTGGACATTCACCAGTGGTGAAACGAAAACCTGCTGGGAGTGGAGAACAAGATGAATTCAAGATTCGCCTGAATGAATGAAACATTCTGTAGTGTAGATTGCAATGGTTTCTGAGGTTTGTATTGTCTGAACTGGAAAAAGAAGAACTCACCAGTGTTGAGTCGCTAGACCGTGAACAGCACGGGTTCGAGTGTGAATAGACCGCTGAAAACCATCATTGCGTTACTTGAACATTCAGCAGTGGTGCAATGAAAACCTGCCGGGAGTGGAGATTCAGATGAATTCCAGATTCGCAGTGAATGAATGGAACATTCTCTAGTGGTGATTCCAATGATTTCTGAAGGCTGGGTTTTGTGGACACGAAAATGTAGAGCTGAACAGGGTGGAATGGATAGCCAAATGAACAGCACGTCTCGTAGTAAGAACAGGCCACTGAAAACCAGCTTTGGCTTAATTGGACATTCACAAGTGGTGTAACGAAAACCTGACGGGAGTTGAGAATTAGATGAATTTCAGATTTGCCGTCAATGAATGGAACATTCTGTGGAGGAGATACCAATTGTTTCTGAAGTTTGGGTTATGTGGACAGGAAAATGGAGCTGAAGAGGGTTGAGTGGATAGCAAATTGAACAGCACGGCTGAGAGTATGAGCAGGCCACTTAAAACCAGCATTGGCTTACTTGGATATTTACCAGTGGTGTCACGAAAACCTGCCGGGAGTGGAGATTCAGATGAATTCCAGATTCGCTGTGAATGAATGGAACATTCTGTAGTGGAGATAACAATGATTTCTCCAGTCTCTGTGGTGTGGACAGGAAAATGTAGAGCTGGCCAGGGTTGAGTGGATAGCCAATTGAACAGCACCACTGCGCTTGTGAAGAAAACACTTAAAACATTGGGTTACTTGGACATTCAACAGTGGTGTAACGAAAACCTGCCGGGAGTGGAGGTTCAGAGGAATTCCAGATTCGCAGTGAATGAATGGAACATTCTCTAGTGGAGATTCCAACGATTTCTGAAGGCTGGGTCGTGTGGAAGGAAAATCAAGAACTAATCAGGATTTAGTGGAAAGCCAATTGTATAGCATGGCTGCGAGTGTGAACATGCAGCTGAAAACCAGCATTGGGTTACTTGGACATTCATCAGTGGTGTAAGGAAAACCTGCATGGAGTGGAGAGTCAGTTGAATTCCACATTCGCAGTGAATGAATGGAACATTCTGTAGAGGAGATTCCAATGATTTCTGAAGCCTGTGTTGTGTGGACAGGAAAATGAAGAGCTGACCAGGCTTGAATCGATAGCCAAGTAAACAGCAGGGCTGCGAATATGAACAGGCCGCTGAAAACCAGCATTGGGTTACTTGGACATTCAACAGTGGTGTAATGAAAACCTGCGTGGAGTTGAGAGTCAGATGAATTCCAGATTCGCAGTGAATGAATGGAACATTCTGTAGTGGAGATAACAAAGATTTCTGAAGGCTGGTAGTGTGGTGGGACAATGAAGAGCTGAACAGGGTGGAGTGAATTGTCAATTAAACAGCACGGCTGCGAGTATGAACAGGCCTCTGAAAACCAGCATTGGCTTACTTGGACATTCACAAGTGGTGTAATGTTAACCAGGCGGGAGTGGAGAATCAGATAAACTCCAGACTCGCAGTGAATGAATGGAACATTCTGTAGTGGAGATTGCAATGATTTCTGAAATCTGGATTGTGGGGACACGAAAATGAAGAGCTGACCAGTGTTGAGTGGATAGCCTGTAAAAAGCCTCGGCTTCGAATGTGAACAGACCACTGAAAACCAGTATTGCATTACTTCGACTTTCAGCAGTGGTGTAACGAAAGCCTGCGTGGAGTGCAGATTCAGATGAATTCCAGATTCCCAGTGAATGAATGGAACATCCTGTAGTGGAGATTACAATGATTTCTGAAGGCTGGGTTGTGTGCACAGGAAAATGAGGAGCAAAACAGGTTGAGTGGATAGCCAATTGAACAGCACGACTGCGAACATGAACAGGCCTCTGAAAACCAGCATTGTTTTACTTGGACATTCACAAGTGGTGTAAGATAAATCTGCAGGTAGTGGAGATTCAGTTGAATTCCAGATTCGCAGTGAATGAATGGAACATTCTGAACTGGAGATTGCAATGATTTCTCAAGTCTGGATTGTTTGGACATGAAAATGAAGAGCTGACCACAGTTGTGTGGACACCCAGTAAAAAGCAGGGCTTAGAGTGTGAACAGACCGCTGAAAACCAGCATTGTGTTACTTGGACATTCATAAGTGGTGTAATGAAAGCCTACCTGGAGTGCAGATTCAGATGAATTCCAGATTGGCAGTGAATGAATGGAGCATTCTGTACTGGCGATTCCAATGATTTCTGAAGTCTGATATTGTGGAAAAGAAAATGAAAGGCTGACCAGGTTTGAGTGGATAGACAATTGAACAGCACACTGCGAGTGTGAAAAGGCGGCTGAAAACCAGCATTGGATTACTTGGTCATTCACCAGTGCTGTAATGAAAACCTGCCTGGAGCGGAGAGTCAGATGAATTGCAGAATCGCAGTGAATGAATGGAACAGTCTGTAGTGGAGAGCCCAATGATTTCTGAAGGCTGGTTTGTGTGGAGAGGAAAATGAAGAGCTGACCAATATTGAGTGGATAGCCCATTGAACAGCATTTCTGCGAGTTGAACATGCCTCTGAAAACCAGTATTGAGTTACTTGGACATTCACCAGTGGCGTAACGAAAACCTGCCAGGAGTGGAGGTTCAGAGGAATTCCAGATTCGCAGTGAATGAATGGAACATTCTCTAGTGGTGATTCCAATGATTTCTGAAGGCTGGGTTTTGTGGACACGAGAATGTAGAGCTGAACAGGGTGGAGTGGATAGCCAAATGAACAGCACGTCTCTTAGTATGAACAGGCCACTGAAAACCAGCATTGGCTTACTTGGACATTCACAAGTGGTGTAACGATAACCCGCCGGGAGTTGAGAGTCAGATGAATTTAAGATTCGCAGTGAATGAACGGAACATTCTGTGGAGGAGATACCAATTATTTCTGAAGGTTGGGTTATGAGGACAGGAAAATGTAGAGCTGAATAGGGTTGGGTGGATAGCAAATTGAACAGCACGGCTGAGTGTGTTAGCAGGCGGCTTAAAACCAGCATTGTCTTCCTTGGACATTTACCAGTGGTGTCACGAAAACCTTCCAGGAGTGGAGACTCTGATGAATTCCAGATTCGCGTGATTGAATGGAACATTCTGTAGTGGTGATTGCCAACATTTAGGAATCTGGATAGTCTGGACAGGATATTGAAGAGCTGACCGATATTGAGTGGATAGCCAATGAACAGCACGGTTTCGAGTGTGAACAGACCACTAAGAAGCAGCATTGCATTACTTGGACATTCATCAGTGGTGTAACGAAAGCCTTCCTGGAATGCAGATTCAGAGTATTTCCAGATTCACAGTGAATGAATGGAAATTTCTGTAGTAGAGATTCCAATGATTTCTGAACGCTGGGTTGTGTGGACAGGAAAATGAAGAGCTGACTAGGTTTGACTGGATTGCCAATTGAACAGCAAGGCTGTGAGTGTGAACAGCCGCTGAAAACCAGCATTGGATTACCTGGTCATTCACCAGTGTTGTTAGGAAAATCTGCCTGGTGTGGAGAGTCAGAGGAATTCCAGATTCGCAGGGAACGAATGGAACACTCTGAAGTGGAGATAAGAATGATTTCTGAAGGCTCGGTGTGTGGAAGGAAAATCAAGAGCTAACCAGCGTTCACTGGATAGCCAATTGAACAGCACGGCTGCGAGTGTTAACACGCAGCTGAAACCAGCCTTGGGTTGCTTGGACATTCACCAGTGGTGAAACGAAAACCTGCTGGGAGTGGAGAACAAGATGAATTCAAGATTCGCCTGAATGAATGAAACATTCTGTAGTGTAGATTGCAATGGTTTCTGAGGTTTGTATTGTCTGAACCGGAAAAAGAAGAACTCACCAGTGTTGAGTCGCTAGACCGTGAACAGCACGGGTTCGAGTGTGAATAGACCGCTGAAAACCATCATTGCGTTACTTGAACATTCAGCAGTGGTGCAATGAAAACCTGCCGGGAGTGGAGATTCAGATGAATTCCAGATTCGCAGTGAATGAATGGAACATTCTCTAGTGGTGATTCCAATGATTTCTGAAGGCTGGGTTTTGTGGACACGAAAATGTAGAGCTGAACAGGGTGGAATGGATAGCCAAATGAACAGCACGTCTCGTAGTAAGAACAGGCCACTGAAAACCAGCTTTGGCTTAATTGGACATTCACAAGTGGTGTAACGAAAACCTGACGGGAGTTGAGAATTAGATGAATTTCAGATTTGCCGTCAATGAATGGAACATTCTGTGGAGGAGATACCAATTGTTTCTGAAGTTTGGGTTATGTGGACAGGAAAATGGAGCTGAAGAGGGTTGAGTGGATAGCAAATTGAACAGCACGGCTGAGAGTATGAGCAGGCCACTTAAAACCAGCATTGGCTTACTTGGATATTTACCAGTGGTGTCACGAAAACCTGCCGGGAGTGGAGATTCAGATGAATTCCAGATTCGCTGTGAATGAATGGAACATTCTGTAGTGGAGATAACAATGATTTCTCCAGTCTCTGTGGTGTGGACAGGAAAATGTAGAGCTGGCCAGGGTTGAGTGGATAGCCAATTGAACAGCACCACTGCGCTTGTGAAGAAAACACTTAAAACATTGGGTTACTTGGACATTCAACAGTGGTGTAACGAAAACCTGCCGGGAGTGGAGGTTCAGAGGAATTCCAGATTCGCAGTGAATGAATGGAACATTCTCTAGTGGAGATTCCAACGATTTCTGAAGGCTGGGTCGTGTGGAAGGAAAATCAAGAACTAATCAGGATTTAGTGGAAAGCCAATTGTATAGCATGGCTGCGAGTGTGAACATGCAGCTGAAAACCAGCATTGGGTTACTTGGACATTCATCAGTGGTGTAAGGAAAACCTGCATGGAGTGGAGAGTCAGTTGAATTCCACATTCGCAGTGAATGAATGGAACATTCTGTAGAGGAGATTCCAATGATTTCTGAAGCCTGTGTTGTGTGGACAGGAAAATGAAGAGCTGACCAGGCTTGAATCGATAGCCAAGTAAACAGCAGGGCTGCGAATATGAACAGGCCGCTGAAAACCAGCATTGGGTTACTTGGACATTCAACAGTGGTGTAATGAAAACCTGCGTGGAGTTGAGAGTCAGATGAATTCCAGATTCGCAGTGAATGAATGGAACATTCTGTAGTGGAGATAACAAAGATTTCTGAAGGCTGGTAGTGTGGTGGGACAATGAAGAGCTGAACAGGGTGGAGTGAATTGTCAATTAAACAGCACGGCTGCGAGTATGAACAGGCCTCTGAAAACCAGCATTGGCTTACTTGGACATTCACAAGTGGTGTAATGTTAACCAGGCGGGAGTGGAGAATCAGATAAACTCCAGACTCGCAGTGAATGAATGGAACATTCTGTAGTGGAGATTGCAATGATTTCTGAAATCTGGATTGTGGGGACACGAAAATGAAGAGCTGACCAGTGTTGAGTGGATAGCCTGTAAAAAGCCTCGGCTTCGAATGTGAACAGACCACTGAAAACCAGTATTGCATTACTTCGACTTTCAGCAGTGGTGTAACGAAAGCCTGCGTGGAGTGCAGATTCAGATGAATTCCAGATTCCCAGTGAATGAATGGAACATCCTGTAGTGGAGATTACAATGATTTCTGAAGGCTGGGTTGTGTGCACAGGAAAATGAGGAGCAAAACAGGTTGAGTGGATATGGATAGCCAATTGAACAGCACGACTGCGAACATGAACAGGCCTCTGAAAACCAGCATTGTTTTACTTGGACATTCACAAGTGGTGTAAGATAAATCTGCAGGTAGTGGAGATTCAGTTGAATTCCAGATTCGCAGTGAATGAATGGAACATTCTGTACTGGAGATTGCAATGATTTCTCAAGTCTGGATTGTTTGGACATGAAAATGAAGAGCTGACCACAGTTGTGTGGACACCCAGTAAAAAGCAGGGCTTAGAGTGTGAACAGACCGCTGAAAACCAGCATTGTGTTACTTGGACATTCATAAGTGGTGTAATGAAAGCCTACCTGGAGTGCAGATTCAGATGAATTCCAGATTGGCAGTGAATGAATGGAGCATTCTGTACTGGCGATTCCAATGATTTCTGAAGTCTGATATTGTGGAAAAGAAAATGAAAGGCTGACCAGGTTTGAGTGGATAGACAATTGAACAGCACACTGCGAGTGTGAAAAGGTGGCTGAAAACCAGCATTGGATTACTTGGTCATTCACCAGTGCTGTAATGAAAACCTGCCTGGAGCGGAGAGTCAGATGAATTGCAGAATCGCAGTGAATGAATGGAACAGTCTGTAGTGGAGAGCCCAATGATTTCTGAAGGCTGGTTTGTGTGGAGAGGAAAATGAAGAGCTGACCAATATTGAGTGGATAGCCCATTGAACAGCACTTCTTCGAGTTGAACATGCCTCTGAAAACCAATATTGAGTTACTTGGACATTCACCAGTGGCGTAACGAAAACCTGCCAGGAGTGGAGGTTCAGAGGAATTCCAGATTCGCAGTGAATGAATGGAACATTCTCTAGTGGTGATTCCAATGATTTCTGAAGGCTGGGTTTTGTGGACACGAAAATGTAGAGCTGAACAGGGTGGAGTGGATAGCCAAATGAACAGCACGTCTCTTAGTATGAACAGGCCACTGAAAACCAGCATTGGCTTACTTGGACATTCACAAGTGGTGTAACGATAACCCGCCGGGAGTTGAGAGTCAGATGAATTTAAGATTCGCAGTGAATGAACGGAACATTCTGTGGAGGAGATACCAATTATTTCTGAAGGTTGGGTTATGAGGACAGGAAAATGTAGAGCTGAATAGGGTTGGGTGGATAGCAAATTGAACAGCACGGCTGAGTGTGTTAGCAGGCGGCTTAAAACCAGCATTGTCTTCCTTGGACATTTACCAGTGGTGTCACGAAAACCTTCCAGGAGTGGAGACTCTGATGAATTCCAGATTCGCGTGATTGAATGGAACATTCTGTAGTGGTGATTGCCAACATTTAGGAATCTGGATAGTCTGGACAGGATATTGAAGAGCTGACCGATATTGAGTGGATAGCCAATGAACAGCACGGTTTCGAGTGTGAACAGACCACTAAGAAGCAGCATTGCATTACTTGGACATTCATCAGTGGTGTAACGAAAGCCTTCCTGGAATGCAGATTCAGAGTATTTCCAGATTCACAGTGAATGAATGGAAATTTCTGTAGTAGAGATTCCAATGATTTCTGAACGCTGGGTTGTGTGGACAGGAAAATGAAGAGCTGACTAGGTTTGACTGGATTGCCAATTGAACAGCAAGGCTGTGAGTGTGAACAGCCGCTGAAAACCAGCATTGGATTACCTGGTCATTCACCAGTGTTGTTAGGAAAATCTGCCTGGTGTGGAGAGTCAGAGGAATTCCAGATTCGCAGGGAACGAATGGAACACTCTGAAGTGGAGATAAGAATGATTTCTGAAGGCTCGGTGTGTGGAAGGAAAATCAAGAGCTAACCAGCGTTCACTGGATAGCCAATTGAACAGCACGGCTGCGAGTGTTAACACGCAGCTGAAACCAGCCTTGGGTTGCTTGGACATTCACCAGTGGTGAAACGAAAACCTGCTGGGAGTGGAGAACAAGATGAATTCAAGATTCGCCTGAATGAATGAAACATTCTGTAGTGTAGATTGCAATGGTTTCTGAGGTTTGTATTGTCTGAACTGGAAAAAGAAGAACTCACCAGTGTTGAGTCGCTAGACCGTGAACAGCACGGGTTCGAGTGTGAATAGACCGCTGAAAACCATCATTGCGTTACTTGAACATTCAGCAGTGGTGCAATGAAAACCTGCCGGGAGTGGAGATTCAGATGAATTCCAGATTCGCAGTGAATGAATGGAACATTCTCTAGTGGTGATTCCAATGATTTCTGAAGGCTGGGTTTTGTGGACACGAAAATGTAGAGCTGAACAGGGTGGAATGGATAGCCAAATGAACAGCACGTCTCGTAGTAAGAACAGGCCACTGAAAACCAGCTTTGGCTTAATTGGACATTCACAAGTGGTGTAACGAAAACCTGACGGGAGTTGAGAATTAGATGAATTTCAGATTTGCCGTCAATGAATGGAACATTCTGTGGAGGAGATACCAATTGTTTCTGAAGTTTGGGTTATGTGGACAGGAAAATGGAGCTGAAGAGGGTTGAGTGGATAGCAAATTGAACAGCACGGCTGAGAGTATGAGCAGGCCACTTAAAACCAGCATTGGCTTACTTGGATATTTACCAGTGGTGTCACGAAAACCTGCCGGGAGTGGAGATTCAGATGAATTCCAGATTCGCTGTGAATGAATGGAACATTCTGTAGTGGAGATAACAATGATTTCTCCAGTCTCTGTGGTGTGGACAGGAAAATGTAGAGCTGGCCAGGGTTGAGTGGATAGCCAATTGAACAGCACCACTGCGCTTGTGAAGAAAACACTTAAAACATTGGGTTACTTGGACATTCAACAGTGGTGTAACGAAAACCTGCCGGGAGTGGAGGTTCAGAGGAATTCCAGATTCGCAGTGAATGAATGGAACATTCTCTAGTGGAGATTCCAACGATTTCTGAAGGCTGGGTCGTGTGGAAGGAAAATCAAGAACTAATCAGGATTTAGTGGAAAGCCAATTGTATAGCATGGCTGCGAGTGTGAACATGCAGCTGAAAACCAGCATTGGGTTACTTGGACATTCATCAGTGGTGTAAGGAAAACCTGCATGGAGTGGAGAGTCAGTTGAATTCCACATTCGCAGTGAATGAATGGAACATTCTGTAGAGGAGATTCCAATGATTTCTGAAGCCTGTGTTGTGTGGACAGGAAAATGAAGAGCTGACCAGGCTTGAATCGATAGCCAAGTAAACAGCAGGGCTGCGAATATGAACAGGCCGCTGAAAACCAGCATTGGGTTACTTGGACATTCAACAGTGGTGTAATGAAAACCTGCGTGGAGTTGAGAGTCAGATGAATTCCAGATTCGCAGTGAATGAATGGAACATTCTGTAGTGGAGATAACAAAGATTTCTGAAGGCTGGTAGTGTGGTGGGACAATGAAGAGCTGAACAGGGTGGAGTGAATTGTCAATTAAACAGCACGGCTGCGAGTATGAACAGGCCTCTGAAAACCAGCATTGGCTTACTTGGACATTCACAAGTGGTGTAATGTTAACCAGGCGGGAGTGGAGAATCAGATAAACTCCAGACTCGCAGTGAATGAATGGAACATTCTGTAGTGGAGATTGCAATGATTTCTGAAATCTGGATTGTGGGGACACGAAAATGAAGAGCTGACCAGTGTTGAGTGGATAGCCTGTAAAAAGCCTCGGCTTCGAATGTGAACAGACCACTGAAAACCAGTATTGCATTACTTCGACTTTCAGCAGTGGTGTAACGAAAGCCTGCGTGGAGTGCAGATTCAGATGAATTCCAGATTCCCAGTGAATGAATGGAACATCCTGTAGTGGAGATTACAATGATTTCTGAAGGCTGGGTTGTGTGCACAGGAAAATGAGGAGCAAAACAGGTTGAGTGGATAGCCAATTGAACAGCACGACTGCGAACATGAACAGGCCTCTGAAAACCAGCATTGTTTTACTTGGACATTCACAAGTGGTGTAAGATAAATCTGCAGGTAGTGGAGATTCAGTTGAATTCCAGATTCGCAGTGAATGAATGGAACATTCTGTACTGGAGATTGCAATGATTTCTCAAGTCTGGATTGTTTGGACATGAAAATGAAGAGCTGACCACAGTTGTGTGGATACCCAGTAAAAAGCAGGGCTTAGAGTGTGAACAGACCGCTGAAAACCAGCATTGTGTTACTTGGACATTCATAAGTGGTGTAATGAAAGCCTACCTGGAGTGCAGATTCAGATGAATTCCAGATTGGCAGTGAATGAATGGAACATTCTGTACTGGCGATTCCAATGATTTCTGAAGTCTGATATTGTGGAAAAGAAAATGAAAGGCTGACCAGGTTTGAGTGGATAGACAATTGAACAGCACACTGCGAGTGTGAAAAGGCGGCTGAAAACCAGCATTGGATTACTTGGTCATTCACCAGTGCTGTAATGAAAACCTGCCTGGAGCAGAGAGTCAGATGAATTGCAAAATTGCAGTGAATGAATGGAACAGTCTGTAGTGGAGAGCCCAATGATTTCTGAAGGCTGGTTTGTGTGGAGAGGAAAATGAAGAGCTGACCAATATTGAGTGGATAGCCCATTGAACAGCACTTCTGCGAGTTGAACATGCCTCTGAAAACCAGTATTGAGTTACTTGGACATTCACCAGTGGCGTAACGAAAACCTGCCAGGAGTGGAGGTTCAGAGGAATTCCAGATTCGCAGTGAATGAATGGAACATTCTCTAGTGGTGATTCCAATGATTTCTGAAGGCTGGGTTTTGTGGACACGAAAATGTAGAGCTGAACAGGGTGGAGTGGATAGCCAAATGAACAGCACGTCTCTTAGTATGAACAGGCCACTGAAAACCAGCATTGGCTTACTTGGACATTCACAAGTGGTGTAACGATAACCCGCCGGGAGTTGAGAGTCAGATGAATTTAAGATTCGCAGTGAATGAACGGAACATTCTGTGGAGGAGATACCAATTATTTCTGAAGGTTGGGTTATGAGGACAGGAAAATGTAGAGCTGAATAGGGTTGGGTGGATAGCAAATTGAACAGCACGGCTGAGTGTGTTAGCAGGCGGCTTAAAACCAGCATTGTCTTCCTTGGACATTTACCAGTGGTGTCACGAAAACCTTCCAGGAGTGGAGACTCTGATGAATTCCAGATTCGCGTGATTGAATGGAACGTTCTGTAGTGGTGATTGCCAACATTTAGGAATCTGGATAGTCTGGACAGGATATTGAAGAGCTGACCGATATTGAGTGGATAGCCAATGAACAGCACGGTTTCGAGTGTGAACAGACCACTAAGAAGCAGCATTGCATTACTTGGACATTCATCAGTGGTGTAACAAAAGCCTTCCTGGAATGCAGATTCAGAGTATTTCCAGATTCACAGTGAATGAATGGAAATTTCTGTAGTAGAGATTCCAATGATTTCTGAACGCTGGGTTGTGTGGACAGGAAAATGAAGAGCTGACTAGGTTTGACTGGATTGCCAATTGAACAGCAAGGCTGTGAGTGTGAACAGCCGCTGAAAACCAGCATTGGATTACCTGGTCATTCACCAGTGTTGTTAGGAAAATCTGCCTGGTGTGGAGAGTCAGAGGAATTCCAGATTCGCAGGGAACGAATGGAACATTCTGAAGTGGAGATAAGAATGATTTCTGAAGGCTCGGTGTGTGGAAGGAAAATCAAGAGCTAACCAGCGTTCACTGGATAGCCAATTGAACAGCACGGCTGCGAGTGTTAACACGCAGCTGAAACCAGCCTTGGGTTGCTTGGACATTCACCAGTGGTGAAACGAAAACCTGCTGGGAGTGGAGAACAAGATGAATTCAAGATTCGCCTGAATGAATGAAACATTCTGTAGTGTAGATTGCAATGGTTTCTGAGGTTTGTATTGTCTGAACTGGAAAAAGAAGAACTCACCAGTGTTGAGTCGCTAGACCGTGAACAGCACGGGTTCGAGTGTGAATAGACCGCTGAAAACCATCATTGCGTTACTTGAACATTCAGCAGTGGTGCAATGAAAACCTGCCGGGAGTGGAGATTCAGATGAATTCCAGATTCGCAGTGAATGAATGGAACATTCTCTAGTGGTGATTCCAATGATTTCTGAAGGCTGGGTTTTGTGGACACGAAAATGTAGAGCTGAACAGGGTGGAATGGATAGCCAAATGAACAGCACGTCTCGTAGTAAGAACAGGCCACTGAAAACCAGCTTTGGCTTAATTGGACATTCACAAGTGGTGTAACGAAAACCTGACGGGAGTTGAGAATTAGATGAATTTCAGATTTGCCGTCAATGAATGGAACATTCTGTGGAGGAGATACCAATTGTTTCTGAAGTTTGGGTTATGTGGACAGGAAAATGGAGCTGAAGAGGGTTGAGTGGATAGCAAATTGAACAGCACGGCTGAGAGTATGAGCAGGCCACTTAAAACCAGCATTGGCTTACTTGGATATTTACCAGTGGTGTCACGAAAACCTGCCGGGAGTGGAGATTCAGATGAATTCCAGATTCGCTGTGAATGAATGGAACATTCTGTAGTGGAGATAACAATGATTTCTCCAGTCTCTGTGGTGTGGACAGGAAAATGTAGAGCTGGCCAGGGTTGAGTGGATAGCCAATTGAACAGCACCACTGCGCTTGTGAAGAAAACACTTAAAACATTGGGTTACTTGGACATTCAACAGTGGTGTAACGAAAACCTGCCGGGAGTGGAGGTTCAGAGGAATTCCAGATTCGCAGTGAATGAATGGAACATTCTCTAGTGGAGATTCCAACGATTTCTGAAGGCTGGGTCGTGTGGAAGGAAAATCAAGAACTAATCAGGATTTAGTGGAAAGCCAATTGTATAGCATGGCTGCGAGTGTGAACATGCAGCTGAAAACCAGCATTGGGTTACTTGGACATTCATCAGTGGTGTAAGGAAAACCTGCATGGAGTGGAGAGTCAGTTGAATTCCACATTCGCAGTGAATGAATGGAACATTCTGTAGAGGAGATTCCAATGATTTCTGAAGCCTGTGTTGTGTGGACAGGAAAATGAAGAGCTGACCAGGCTTGAATCGATAGCCAAGTAAACAGCAGGGCTGCGAATATGAACAGGCCGCTGAAAACCAGCATTGGGTTACTTGGACATTCAACAGTGGTGTAATGAAAACCTGCGTGGAGTTGAGAGTCAGATGAATTCCAGATTCGCAGTGAATGAATGGAACATTCTGTAGTGGAGATAACAAAGATTTCTGAAGGCTGGTAGTGTGGTGGGACAATGAAGAGCTGAACAGGGTGGAGTGAATTGTCAATTAAACAGCACGGCTGCGAGTATGAACAGGCCTCTGAAAACCAGCATTGGCTTACTTGGACATTCACAAGTGGTGTAATGTTAACCAGGCGGGAGTGGAGAATCAGATAAACTCCAGACTCGCAGTGAATGAATGGAACATTCTGTAGTGGAGATTGCAATGATTTCTGAAATCTGGATTGTGGGGACACGAAAATGAAGAGCTGACCAGTGTTGAGTGGATAGCCTGTAAAAAGCCTCGGCTTCGAATGTGAACAGACCACTGAAAACCAGTATTGCATTACTTCGACTTTCAGCAGTGGTGTAACGAAAGCCTGCGTGGAGTGCAGATTCAGATGAATTCCAGATTCCCAGTGAATGAATGGAACATCCTGTAGTGGAGATTACAATGATTTCTGAAGGCTGGGTTGTGTGCACAGGAAAATGAGGAGCAAAACAGGTTGAGTGGATATGGATAGCCAATTGAACAGCACGACTGCGAACATGAACAGGCCTCTGAAAACCAGCATTGTTTTACTTGGACATTCACAAGTGGTGTAAGATAAATCTGCAGGTAGTGGAGATTCAGTTGAATTCCAGATTCGCAGTGAATGAATGGAACATTCTGTACTGGAGATTGCAATGATTTCTCAAGTCTGGATTGTTTGGACATGAAAATGAAGAGCTGACCACAGTTGTGTGGACACCCAGTAAAAAGCAGGGCTTAGAGTGTGAACAGACCGCTGAAAACCAGCATTGTGTTACTTGGACATTCATAAGTGGTGTAATGAAAGCCTACCTGGAGTGCAGATTCAGATGAATTCCAGATTGGCAGTGAATGAATGGAGCATTCTGTACTGGCGATTCCAATGATTTCTGAAGTCTGATATTGTGGAAAAGAAAATGAAAGGCTGACCAGGTTTGAGTGGATAGACAATTGAACAGCACACTGCGAGTGTGAAAAGGTGGCTGAAAACCAGCATTGGATTACTTGGTCATTCACCAGTGCTGTAATGAAAACCTGCCTGGAGCGGAGAGTCAGATGAATTGCAGAATCGCAGTGAATGAATGGAACAGTCTGTAGTGGAGAGCCCAATGATTTCTGAAGGCTGGTTTGTGTGGAGAGGAAAATGAAGAGCTGACCAATATTGAGTGGATAGCCCATTGAACAGCACTTCTGCGAGTTGAACATGCCTCTGAAAACCAATATTGAGTTACTTGGACATTCACCAGTGGCGTAACGAAAACCTGCCAGGAGTGGAGGTTCAGAGGAATTCCAGATTCGCAGTGAATGAATGGAACATTCTCTAGTGGTGATTCCAATGATTTCTGAAGGCTGGGTTTTGTGGACACGAAAATGTAGAGCTGAACAGGGTGGAGTGGATAGCCAAATGAACAGCACGTCTCTTAGTATGAACAGGCCACTGAAAACCAGCATTGGCTTACTTGGACATTCACAAGTGGTGTAACGATAACCCGCCGGGAGTTGAGAGTCAGATGAATTTAAGATTCGCAGTGAATGAACGGAACATTCTGTGGAGGAGATACCAATTATTTCTGAAGGTTGGGTTATGAGGACAGGAAAATGTAGAGCTGAATAGGGTTGGGTGGATAGCAAATTGAACAGCACGGCTGAGTGTGTTAGCAGGCGGCTTAAAACCAGCATTGTCTTCCTTGGACATTTACCAGTGGTGTCACGAAAACCTTCCAGGAGTGGAGACTCTGATGAATTCCAGATTCGCGTGATTGAATGGAACATTCTGTAGTGGTGATTGCCAACATTTAGGAATCTGGATAGTCTGGACAGGATATTGAAGAGCTGACCGATATTGAGTGGATAGCCAATGAACAGCACGGTTTCGAGTGTGAACAGACCACTAAGAAGCAGCATTGCATTACTTGGACATTCATCAGTGGTGTAACGAAAGCCTTCCTGGAATGCAGATTCAGAGTATTTCCAGATTCACAGTGAATGAATGGAAATTTCTGTAGTAGAGATTCCAATGATTTCTGAACGCTGGGTTGTGTGGACAGGAAAATGAAGAGCTGACTAGGTTTGACTGGATTGCCAATTGAACAGCAAGGCTGTGAGTGTGAACAGCCGCTGAAAACCAGCATTGGATTACCTGGTCATTCACCAGTGTTGTTAGGAAAATCTGCCTGGTGTGGAGAGTCAGAGGAATTCCAGATTCGCAGGGAACGAATGGAACACTCTGAAGTGGAGATAAGAATGATTTCTGAAGGCTCGGTGTGTGGAAGGAAAATCAAGAGCTAACCAGCGTTCACTGGATAGCCAATTGAACAGCACGGCTGCGAGTGTTAACACGCAGCTGAAACCAGCCTTGGGTTGCTTGGACATTCACCAGTGGTGAAACGAAAACCTGCTGGGAGTGGAGAACAAGATGAATTCAAGATTCGCCTGAATGAATGAAACATTCTGTAGTGTAGATTGCAATGGTTTCTGAGGTTTGTATTGTCTGAACTGGAAAAAGAAGAACTCACCAGTGTTGAGTCGCTAGACCGTGAACAGCACGGGTTCGAGTGTGAATAGACCGCTGAAAACCATCATTGCGTTACTTGAACATTCAGCAGTGGTGCAATGAAAACCTGCCGGGAGTGGAGATTCAGATGAATTCCAGATTCGCAGTGAATGAATGGAACATTCTCTAGTGGTGATTCCAATGATTTCTGAAGGCTGGGTTTTGTGGACACGAAAATGTAGAGCTGAACAGGGTGGAATGGATAGCCAAATGAACAGCACGTCTCGTAGTAAGAACAGGCCACTGAAAACCAGCTTTGGCTTAATTGGACATTCACAAGTGGTGTAACGAAAACCTGACGGGAGTTGAGAATTAGATGAATTTCAGATTTGCCGTCAATGAATGGAACATTCTGTGGAGGAGATACCAATTGTTTCTGAAGTTTGGGTTATGTGGACAGGAAAATGGAGCTGAAGAGGGTTGAGTGGATAGCAAATTGAACAGCACGGCTGAGAGTATGAGCAGGCCACTTAAAACCAGCATTGGCTTACTTGGATATTTACCAGTGGTGTCACGAAAACCTGCCGGGAGTGGAGATTCAGATGAATTCCAGATTCGCTGTGAATGAATGGAACATTCTGTAGTGGAGATAACAATGATTTCTCCAGTCTCTGTGGTGTGGACAGGAAAATGTAGAGCTGGCCAGGGTTGAGTGGATAGCCAATTGAACAGCACCACTGCGCTTGTGAAGAAAACACTTAAAACATTGGGTTACTTGGACATTCAACAGTGGTGTAACGAAAACCTGCCGGGAGTGGAGGTTCAGAGGAATTCCAGATTCGCAGTGAATGAATGGAACATTCTCTAGTGGAGATTCCAACGATTTCTGAAGGCTGGGTCGTGTGGAAGGAAAATCAAGAACTAATCAGGATTTAGTGGAAAGCCAATTGTATAGCATGGCTGCGAGTGTGAACATGCAGCTGAAAACCAGCATTGGGTTACTTGGACATTCATCAGTGGTGTAAGGAAAACCTGCATGGAGTGGAGAGTCAGTTGAATTCCACATTCGCAGTGAATGAATGGAACATTCTGTAGAGGAGATTCCAATGATTTCTGAAGCCTGTGTTGTGTGGACAGGAAAATGAAGAGCTGACCAGGCTTGAATCGATAGCCAAGTAAACAGCAGGGCTGCGAATATGAACAGGCCGCTGAAAACCAGCATTGGGTTACTTGGACATTCAACAGTGGTGTAATGAAAACCTGCGTGGAGTTGAGAGTCAGATGAATTCCAGATTCGCAGTGAATGAATGGAACATTCTGTAGTGGAGATAACAAAGATTTCTGAAGGCTGGTAGTGTGGTGGGACAATGAAGAGCTGAACAGGGTGGAGTGAATTGTCAATTAAACAGCACGGCTGCGAGTATGAACAGGCCTCTGAAAACCAGCATTGGCTTACTTGGACATTCACAAGTGGTGTAATGTTAACCAGGCGGGAGTGGAGAATCAGATAAACTCCAGACTCGCAGTGAATGAATGGAACATTCTGTAGTGGAGATTGCAATGATTTCTGAAATCTGGATTGTGGGGACACGAAAATGAAGAGCTGACCAGTGTTGAGTGGATAGCCTGTAAAAAGCCTCGGCTTCGAATGTGAACAGACCACTGAAAACCAGTATTGCATTACTTCGACTTTCAGCAGTGGTGTAACGAAAGCCTGCGTGGAGTGCAGATTCAGATGAATTCCAGATTCCCAGTGAATGAATGGAACATCCTGTAGTGGAGATTACAATGATTTCTGAAGGCTGGGTTGTGTGCACAGGAAAATGAGGAGCAAAACAGGTTGAGTGGATAGCCAATTGAACAGCACGACTGCGAACATGAACAGGCCTCTGAAAACCAGCATTGTTTTACTTGGACATTCACAAGTGGTGTAAGATAAATCTGCAGGTAGTGGAGATTCAGTTGAATTCCAGATTCGCAGTGAATGAATGGAACATTCTGTACTGGAGATTGCAATGATTTCTCAAGTCTGGATTGTTTGGACATGAAAATGAAGAGCTGACCACAGTTGTGTGGACACCCAGTAAAAAGCAGGGCTTAGAGTGTGAACAGACCGCTGAAAACCAGCATTGTGTTACTTGGACATTCATAAGTGGTGTAATGAAAGCCTACCTGGAGTGCAGATTCAGATGAATTCCAGATTGGCAGTGAATGAATGGAGCATTCTGTACTGGCGATTCCAATGATTTCTGAAGTCTGATATTGTGGAAAAGAAAATGAAAGGCTGACCAGGTTTGAGTGGATAGACAATTGAACAGCACACTGCGAGTGTGAAAAGGCGGCTGAAAACCAGCATTGGATTACTTGGTCATTCACCAGTGCTGTAATGAAAACCTGCCTGGAGCGGAGAGTCAGATGAATTGCAGAATCGCAGTGAATGAATGGAACAGTCTGTAGTGGAGAGCCCAATGATTTCTGAAGGCTGGTTTGTGTGGAGAGGAAAATGAAGAGCTGACCAATATTGAGTGGATAGCCCATTGAACAGCACTTCTGCGAGTTGAACATGCCTCTGAAAACCAGTATTGAGTTACTTGGACATTCACCAGTGGCGTAACGAAAACCTGCCAGGAGTGGAGGTTCAGAGGAATTCCAGATTCGCAGTGAATGAATGGAACATTCTCTAGTGGTGATTCCAATGATTTCTGAAGGCTGGGTTTTGTGGACACGAGAATGTAGAGCTGAACAGGGTGGAGTGGATAGCCAAATGAACAGCACGTCTCTTAGTATGAACAGGCCACTGAAAACCAGCATTGGCTTACTTGGACATTCACAAGTGGTGTAACGATAACCCGCCGGGAGTTGAGAGTCAGATGAATTTAAGATTCGCAGTGAATGAACGGAACATTCTGTGGAGGAGATACCAATTATTTCTGAAGGTTGGGTTATGAGGACAGGAAAATGTAGAGCTGAATAGGGTTGGGTGGATAGCAAATTGAACAGCACGGCTGAGTGTGTTAGCAGGCGGCTTAAAACCAGCATTGTCTTCCTTGGACATTTACCAGTGGTGTCACGAAAACCTTCCAGGAGTGGAGACTCTGATGAATTCCAGATTCGCGTGATTGAATGGAACATTCTGTAGTGGTGAATGCCAACATTTAGGAATCTGGATAGTCTGGACAGGATATTGAAGAGCTGACCGATATTGAGTGGATAGCCAATGAACAGCACGGTTTCGAGTGTGAACAGACCACTAAGAAGCAGCATTGCATTACTTGGACATTCATCAGTGGTGTAACGAAAGCCTTCCTGGAATGCAGATTCAGAGTATTTCCAGATTCACAGTGAATGAATGGAAATTTCTGTAGTAGAGATTCCAATGATTTCTGAACGCTGGGTTGTGTGGACAGGAAAATGAAGAGCTGACTAGGTTTGACTGGATTGCCAATTGAACAGCAAGGCTGTGAGTGTGAACAGCCGCTGAAAACCAGCATTGGATTACCTGGTCATTCACCAGTGTTGTTAGGAAAATCTGCCTGGTGTGGAGAGTCAGAGGAATTCCAGATTCGCAGGGAACGAATGGAACACTCTGAAGTGGAGATAAGAATGATTTCTGAAGGCTCGGTGTGTGGAAGGAAAATCAAGAGCTAACCAGCGTTCACTGGATAGCCAATTGAACAGCACGGCTGCGAGTGTTAACACGCAGCTGAAACCAGCCTTGGGTTGCTTGGACATTCACCAGTGGTGAAACGAAAACCTGCTGGGAGTGGAGAACAAGATGAATTCAAGATTCGCCTGAATGAATGAAACATTCTGTAGTGTAGATTGCAATGGTTTCTGAGGTTTGTATTGTCTGAACCGGAAAAAGAAGAACTCACCAGTGTTGAGTCGCTAGACCGTGAACAGCACGGGTTCGAGTGTGAATAGACCGCTGAAAACCATCATTGCGTTACTTGAACATTCAGCAGTGGTGCAATGAAAACCTGCCGGGAGTGGAGATTCAGATGAATTCCAGATTCGCAGTGAATGAATGGAACATTCTCTAGTGGTGATTCCAATGATTTCTGAAGGCTGGGTTTTGTGGACACGAAAATGTAGAGCTGAACAGGGTGGAATGGATAGCCAAATGAACAGCACGTCTCGTAGTAAGAACAGGCCACTGAAAACCAGCTTTGGCTTAATTGGACATTCACAAGTGGTGTAACGAAAACCTGACGGGAGTTGAGAATTAGATGAATTTCAGATTTGCCGTCAATGAATGGAACATTCTGTGGAGGAGATACCAATTGTTTCTGAAGTTTGGGTTATGTGGACAGGAAAATGGAGCTGAAGAGGGTTGAGTGGATAGCAAATTGAACAGCACGGCTGAGAGTATGAGCAGGCCACTTAAAACCAGCATTGGCTTACTTGGATATTTACCAGTGGTGTCACGAAAACCTGCCGGGAGTGGAGATTCAGATGAATTCCAGATTCGCTGTGAATGAATGGAACATTCTGTAGTGGAGATAACAATGATTTCTCCAGTCTCTGTGGTGTGGACAGGAAAATGTAGAGCTGGCCAGGGTTGAGTGGATAGCCAATTGAACAGCACCACTGCGCTTGTGAAGAAAACACTTAAAACATTGGGTTACTTGGACATTCAACAGTGGTGTAACGAAAACCTGCCGGGAGTGGAGGTTCAGAGGAATTCCAGATTCGCAGTGAATGAATGGAACATTCTCTAGTGGAGATTCCAACGATTTCTGAAGGCTGGGTCGTGTGGAAGGAAAATCAAGAACTAATCAGGATTTAGTGGAAAGCCAATTGTATAGCATGGCTGCGAGTGTGAACATGCAGCTGAAAACCAGCATTGGGTTACTTGGACATTCATCAGTGGTGTAAGGAAAACCTGCATGGAGTGGAGAGTCAGTTGAATTCCACATTCGCAGTGAATGAATGGAACATTCTGTAGAGGAGATTCCAATGATTTCTGAAGCCTGTGTTGTGTGGACAGGAAAATGAAGAGCTGACCAGGCTTGAATCGATAGCCAAGTAAACAGCAGGGCTGCGAATATGAACAGGCCGCTGAAAACCAGCATTGGGTTACTTGGACATTCAACAGTGGTGTAATGAAAACCTGCGTGGAGTTGAGAGTCAGATGAATTCCAGATTCGCAGTGAATGAATGGAACATTCTGTAGTGGAGATAACAAAGATTTCTGAAGGCTGGTAGTGTGGTGGGACAATGAAGAGCTGAACAGGGTGGAGTGAATTGTCAATTAAACAGCACGGCTGCGAGTATGAACAGGCCTCTGAAAACCAGCATTGGCTTACTTGGACATTCACAAGTGGTGTAATGTTAACCAGGCGGGAGTGGAGAATCAGATAAACTCCAGACTCGCAGTGAATGAATGGAACATTCTGTAGTGGAGATTGCAATGATTTCTGAAATCTGGATTGTGGGGACACGAAAATGAAGAGCTGACCAGTGTTGAGTGGATAGCCTGTAAAAAGCCTCGGCTTCGAATGTGAACAGACCACTGAAAACCAGTATTGCATTACTTCGACTTTCAGCAGTGGTGTAACGAAAGCCTGCGTGGAGTGCAGATTCAGATGAATTCCAGATTCCCAGTGAATGAATGGAACATCCTGTAGTGGAGATTACAATGATTTCTGAAGGCTGGGTTGTGTGCACAGGAAAATGAGGAGCAAAACAGGTTGAGTGGATATGGATAGCCAATTGAACAGCACGACTGCGAACATGAACAGGCCTCTGAAAACCAGCATTGTTTTACTTGGACATTCACAAGTGGTGTAAGATAAATCTGCAGGTAGTGGAGATTCAGTTGAATTCCAGATTCGCAGTGAATGAATGGAACATTCTGTACTGGAGATTGCAATGATTTCTCAAGTCTGGATTGTTTGGACATGAAAATGAAGAGCTGACCACAGTTGTGTGGACACCCAGTAAAAAGCAGGGCTTAGAGTGTGAACAGACCGCTGAAAACCAGCATTGTGTTACTTGGACATTCATAAGTGGTGTAATGAAAGCCTACCTGGAGTGCAGATTCAGATGAATTCCAGATTGGCAGTGAATGAATGGAGCATTCTGTACTGGCGATTCCAATGATTTCTGAAGTCTGATATTGTGGAAAAGAAAATGAAAGGCTGACCAGGTTTGAGTGGATAGACAATTGAACAGCACACTGCGAGTGTGAAAAGGCGGCTGAAAACCAGCATTGGATTACTTGGTCATTCACCAGTGCTGTAATGAAAACCTGCCTGGAGCGGAGAGTCAGATGAATTGCAGAATCGCAGTGAATGAATGGAACAGTCTGTAGTGGAGAGCCCAATGATTTCTGAAGGCTGGTTTGTGTGGAGAGGAAAATGAAGAGCTGACCAATATTGAGTGGATAGCCCATTGAACAGCACTTCTGCGAGTTGAACATGCCTCTGAAAACCAATATTGAGTTACTTGGACATTCACCAGTGGCGTAACGAAAACCTGCCAGGAGTGGAGGTTCAGAGGAATTCCAGATTCGCAGTGAATGAATGGAACATTCTCTAGTGGTGATTCCAATGATTTCTGAAGGCTGGGTTTTGTGGACACGAAAATGTAGAGCTGAACAGGGTGGAGTGGATAGCCAAATGAACAGCACGTCTCTTAGTATGAACAGGCCACTGAAAACCAGCATTGGCTTACTTGGACATTCACAAGTGGTGTAACGATAACCCGCCGGGAGTTGAGAGTCAGATGAATTTAAGATTCGCAGTGAATGAACGGAACATTCTGTGGAGGAGATACCAATTATTTCTGAAGGTTGGGTTATGAGGACAGGAAAATGTAGAGCTGAATAGGGTTGGGTGGATAGCAAATTGAACAGCACGGCTGAGTGTGTTAGCAGGCGGCTTAAAACCAGCATTGTCTTCCTTGGACATTTACCAGTGGTGTCACGAAAACCTTCCAGGAGTGGAGACTCTGATGAATTCCAGATTCGCGTGATTGAATGGAACATTCTGTAGTGGTGATTGCCAACATTTAGGAATCTGGATAGTCTGGACAGGATATTGAAGAGCTGACCGATATTGAGTGGATAGCCAATGAACAGCACGGTTTCGAGTGTGAACAGACCACTAAGAAGCAGCATTGCATTACTTGGACATTCATCAGTGGTGTAACGAAAGCCTTCCTGGAATGCAGATTCAGAGTATTTCCAGATTCACAGTGAATGAATGGAAATTTCTGTAGTAGAGATTCCAATGATTTCTGAACGCTGGGTTGTGTGGACAGGAAAATGAAGAGCTGACTAGGTTTGACTGGATTGCCAATTGAACAGCAAGGCTGTGAGTGTGAACAGCCGCTGAAAACCAGCATTGGATTACCTGGTCATTCACCAGTGTTGTTAGGAAAATCTGCCTGGTGTGGAGAGTCAGAGGAATTCCAGATTCGCAGGGAACGAATGGAACATTCTGAAGTGGAGATAAGAATGATTTCTGAAGGCTCGGTGTGTGGAAGGAAAATCAAGAGCTAACCAGCGTTCACTGGATAGCCAATTGAACAGCACGGCTGCGAGTGTTAACACGCAGCTGAAACCAGCCTTGGGTTGCTTGGACATTCACCAGTGGTGAAACGAAAACCTGCTGGGAGTGGAGAACAAGATGAATTCAAGATTCGCCTGAATGAATGAAACATTCTGTAGTGTAGATTGCAATGGTTTCTGAGGTTGGTATTGTCTGAACTGGAAAAAGAAGAACTCACCAGTGTTGAGTCGCTAGACCGTGAACAGCACGGGTTCGAGTGTGAATAGACCGCTGAAAACCATCATTGCGTTACTTGAACATTCAGCAGTGGTGCAATGAAAACCTGCCGGGAGTGGAGATTCAGATGAATTCCAGATTCGCAGTGAATGAATGGAACATTCTCTAGTGGTGATTCCAATGATTTCTGAAGGCTGGGTTTTGTGGACACGAAAATGTAGAGCTGAACAGGGTGGAATGGATAGCCAAATGAACAGCACATCTCGTAGTAAGAACAGGCCACTGAAAACCAGCTTTGGCTTAATTGGACATTCACAAGTGGTGTAACGAAAACCTGACGGGAGTTGAGAATTAGATGAATTTCAGATTTGCCGTCAATGAATGGAACATTCTGTGGAGGAGATACCAATTGTTTCTGAAGTTTGGGTTATGTGGACAGGAAAATGGAGCTGAAGAGGGTTGAGTGGATAGCAAATTGAACAGCACGGCTGAGAGTATGAGCAAGCCACTTAAAACCAGCATTGGCTTACTTGGATATTTACCAGTGGTGTCACGAAAACCTGCCGGGAGTGGAGATTCAGATGAATTCCAGATTCGCTGTGAATGAATGGAACATTCTGTAGTGGAGATAACAATGATTTCTCCAGTCTCTGTGGTGTGGACAGGAAAATGTAGAGCTGGCCAGGGTTGAGTGGATAGCCAATTGAACAGCACCACTGCGCTTGTGAAGAAAACACTTAAAACATTGGGTTACTTGGACATTCAACAGTGGTGTAACGAAAACCTGCCGGGAGTGGAGGTTCAGAGGAATTCCAGATTCGCAGTGAATGAATGGAACATTCTCTAGTGGAGATTCCAACGATTTCTGAAGGCTGGGTCGTGTGGAAGGAAAATCAAGAACTAATCAGGATTTAGTGGAAAGCCAATTGTATAGCATGGCTGCGAGTGTGAACATGCAGCTGAAAACCAGCATTGGGTTACTTGGACATTCATCAGTGGTGTAAGGAAAACCTGCATGGAGTGGAGAGTCAGTTGAATTCCACATTCGCAGTGAATGAATGGAACATTCTGTAGAGGAGATTCCAATGATTTCTGAAGCCTGTGTTGTGTGGACAGGAAAATGAAGAGCTGACCAGGCTTGAATCGATAGCCAAGTAAACAGCAGGGCTGCGAATATGAACAGGCCGCTGAAAACCAGCATTGGGTTACTTGGACATTCAACAGTGGTGTAATGAAAACCTGCGTGGAGTTGAGAGTCAGATGAATTCCAGATTCGCAGTGAATGAATGGAACATTCTGTAGTGGAGATAACAAAGATTTCTGAAGGCTGGTAGTGTGGTGGGACAATGAAGAGCTGAACAGGGTGGAGTGAATTGTCAATTAAACAGCACGGCTGCGAGTATGAACAGGCCTCTGAAAACCAGCATTGGCTTACTTGGACATTCACAAGTGGTGTAATGTTAACCAGGCGGGAGTGGAGAATCAGATAAACTCCAGACTCGCAGTGAATGAATGGAACATTCTGTAGTGGAGATTGCAATGATTTCTGAAATCTGGATTGTGGGGACACGAAAATGAAGAGCTGACCAGTGTTGAGTGGATAGCCTGTAAAAAGCCTCGGCTTCGAATGTGAACAGACCACTGAAAACCAGTATTGCATTACTTCGACTTTCAGCAGTGGTGTAAGGAAAGCCTGCGTGGAGTGCAGATTCAGATGAATTCCAGATTCCCAGTGAATGAATGGAACATCCTGTAGTGGAGATTACAATGATTTCTGAAGGCTGGGTTGTGTGCACAGGAAAATGAGGAGCAAAACAGGTTGAGTGGATAGCCAATTGAACAGCACGACTGCGAACATGAACAGGCCTCTGAAAACCAGCATTGTTTTACTTGGACATTCACAAGTGGTGTAAGATAAATCTGCAGGTAGTGGAGATTCAGTTGAATTCCAGATTCGCAGTGAATGAATGGAACATTCTGTACTGGAGATTGCAATGATTTCTCAAGTCTGGATTGTTTGGACATGAAAATGAAGAGCTGACCACAGTTGTGTGGATACCCAGTAAAAAGCAGGGCTTAGAGTGTGAACAGACCGCTGAAAACCAGCATTGTGTTACTTGGACATTCATAAGTGGTGTAATGAAAGCCTACCTGGAGTGCAGATTCAGATGAATTCCAGATTGGCAGTGAATGAATGGAACATTCTGTACTGGCGATTCCAATGATTTCTGAAGTCTGATATTGTGGAAAAGAAAATGAAAGGCTGACCAGGTTTGAGTGGATAGACAATTGAACAGCACACTGCGAGTGTGAAAAGGCGGCTGAAAACCAGCATTGGATTACTTGGTCATTCACCAGTGCTGTAATGAAAACCTGCCTGGAGCGGAGAGTCAGATGAATTGCAGAATCACAGTGAATGAATGGAACAGTCTGTAGTGGAGAGCCCAATGATTTCTGAAGGCTGGTTTGTGTGGAGAGGAAAATGAAGAGCTGACCAATATTGAGTGGATAGCCCATTGAACAGCACTTCTGCGAGTTGAACATGCCTCTGAAAACCAGTATTGAGTTACTTGGACATTCACCAGTGGCGTAACGAAAACCTGCCAGGAGTGGAGGTTCAGATGAATTCCAGATTCGCAGTGAATGAATGGAACGTTCTCTAGTGGTGATTCCAATGATTTCTGAAGGCTGGGTTTTGTGGACACGAAAATGTAGAGCTGAACAGGGTGGAGTGGATAGCCAAATGAACAGCACGTCTCTTAGTATGAACAGGCCACTGAAAACCAGCATTGGCTTACTTGGACATTCACAAGTGGTGTAACGATAACCCGCCGGGAGTTGAGAGTCAGATGAATTTAAGATTCGCAGTGAATGAACGGAACATTCTGTGGAGGAGATACCAATTATTTCTGAAGGTTGGGTTATGAGGACAGGAAAATGTAGAGCTGAATAGGGTTGGGTGGATAGCAAATTGAACAGCACGGCTGAGTGTGTTAGCAGGCGGCTTAAAACCAGCATTGTCTTCCTTGGACATTTACCAGTGGTGTCACGAAAACCTTCCAGGAGTGGAGACTCTGATGAATTCCAGATTCGCGTGATTGAATGGAACATTCTGTAGTGGTGATTGCCAACATTTAGGAATCTGGATAGTCTGGACAGGATATTGAAGAGCTGACCGATATTGAGTGGATAGCCAATGAACAGCACGGTTTCGAGTGTGAACAGACCACTAAGAAGCAGCATTGCATTACTTGGACATTCATCAGTGGTGTAACGAAAGCCTTCCTGGAATGCAGATTCAGAGTATTTCCAGATTCACAGTGAATGAATGGAAATTTCTGTAGTAGAGATTCCAATGATTTCTGAACGCTGGGTTGTGTGGACAGGAAAATGAAGAGCTGACTAGGTTTGACTGGATTGCCAATTGAACAGCAAGGCTGTGAGTGTGAACAGCCGCTGAAAACCAGCATTGGATTACCTGGTCATTCACCAGTGTTGTTAGGAAAATCTGCTTGGTGTGGAGAGTCAGAGGAATTCCAGATTCGCAGGGAACGAATGGAACACTCTGAAGTGGAGATAAGAATGATTTCTGAAGGCTCGGTGTGTGGAAGGAAAATCAAGAGCTAACCAGCGTTCACTGGATAGCCAATTGAACAGCACGGCTGCGAGTGTTAACACGCAGCTGAAACCAGCCTTGGGTTGCTTGGACATTCACCAGTGGTGAAACGAAAACCTGCTGGGAGTGGAGAACAAGATGAATTCAAGATTCGCCTGAATGAATGAAACATTCTGTAGTGTAGATTGCAATGGTTTCTGAGGTTTGTATTGTCTGAACTGGAAAAAGAAGAACTCACCAGTGTTGAGTCGCTAGACCGTGAACAGCACGGGTTCGAGTGTGAATAGACCGCTGAAAACCATCATTGCGTTACTTGAACATTCAGCAGTGGTGCAATGAAAACCTGCCGGGAGTGGAGATTCAGATGAATTCCAGATTCGCAGTGAATGAATGGAACATTCTCTAGTGGTGATTCCAATGATTTCTGAAGGCTGGGTTTTGTGGACACGAAAATGTAGAGCTGAACAGGGTGGAATGGATAGCCAAATGAACAGCACGTCTCGTAGTAAGAACAGGCCACTGAAAACCAGCTTTGGCTTAATTGGACATTCACAAGTGGTGTAACGAAAACCTGACGGGAGTTGAGAATTAGATGAATTTCAGATTTGCCGTCAATGAATGGAACATTCTGTGGAGGAGATACCAATTGTTTCTGAAGTTTGGGTTATGTGGACAGGAAAATGGAGCTGAAGAGGGTTGAGTGGATAGCAAATTGAACAGCACGGCTGAGAGTATGAGCAGGCCACTTAAAACCAGCATTGGCTTACTTGGATATTTACCAGTGGTGTCACGAAAACCTGCCGGGAGTGGAGATTCAGATGAATTCCAGATTCGCTGTGAATGAATGGAACATTCTGTAGTGGAGATAACAATGATTTCTCCAGTCTCTGTGGTGTGGACAGGAAAATGTAGAGCTGGCCAGGGTTGAGTGGATAGCCAATTGAACAGCACCACTGCGCTTGTGAAGAAAACACTTAAAACATTGGGTTACTTGGACATTCAACAGTGGTGTAACGAAAACCTGCCGGGAGTGGAGGTTCAGAGGAATTCCAGATTCGCAGTGAATGAATGGAACATTCTCTAGTGGAGATTCCAACGATTTCTGAAGGCTGGGTCGTGTGGAAGGAAAATCAAGAACTAATCAGGATTTAGTGGAAAGCCAATTGTATAGCATGGCTGCGAGTGTGAACATGCAGCTGAAAACCAGCATTGGGTTACTTGGACATTCATCAGTGGTGTAAGGAAAACCTGCATGGAGTGGAGAGTCAGTTGAATTCCACATTCGCAGTGAATGAATGGAACATTCTGTAGAGGAGATTCCAATGATTTCTGAAGCCTGTGTTGTGTGGACAGGAAAATGAAGAGCTGACCAGGCTTGAATCGATAGCCAAGTAAACAGCAGGGCTGCGAATATGAACAGGCCGCTGAAAACCAGCATTGGGTTACTTGGACATTCAACAGTGGTGTAATGAAAACCTGCGTGGAGTTGAGAGTCAGATGAATTCCAGATTCGCAGTGAATGAATGGAACATTCTGTAGTGGAGATAACAAAGATTTCTGAAGGCTGGTAGTGTGGTGGGACAATGAAGAGCTGAACAGGGTGGAGTGAATTGTCAATTAAACAGCACGGCTGCGAGTATGAACAGGCCTCTGAAAACCAGCATTGGCTTACTTGGACATTCACAAGTGGTGTAATGTTAACCAGGCGGGAGTGGAGAATCAGATAAACTCCAGACTCGCAGTGAATGAATGGAACATTCTGTAGTGGAGATTGCAATGATTTCTGAAATCTGGATTGTGGGGACACGAAAATGAAGAGCTGACCAGTGTTGAGTGGATAGCCTGTAAAAAGCCTCGGCTTCGAATGTGAACAGACCACTGAAAACCAGTATTGCATTACTTCGACTTTCAGCAGTGGTGTAAGGAAAGCCTGCGTGGAGTGCAGATTCAGATGAATTCCAGATTCCCAGTGAATGAATGGAACATCCTGTAGTGGAGATTACAATGATTTCTGAAGGCTGGGTTGTGTGCACAGGAAAATGAGGAGCAAAACAGGTTGAGTGGATAGCCAATTGAACAGCACGACTGCGAACATGAACAGGCCTCTGAAAACCAGCATTGTTTTACTTGGACATTCACAAGTGGTGTAAGATAAATCTGCAGGTAGTGGAGATTCAGTTGAATTCCAGATTCGCAGTGAATGAATGGAACATTCTGTACTGGAGATTGCAATGATTTCTCAAGTCTGGATTGTTTGGACATGAAAATGAAGAGCTGACCACAGTTGTGTGGATACCCAGTAAAAAGCAGGGCTTAGAGTGTGAACAGACCGCTGAAAACCAGCATTGTGTTACTTGGACATTCATAAGTGGTGTAATGAAAGCCTACCTGGAGTGCAGATTCAGATGAATTCCAGATTGGCAGTGAATGAATGGAACATTCTGTACTGGCGATTCCAATGATTTCTGAAGTCTGATATTGTGGAAAAGAAAATGAAAGGCTGACCAGGTTTGAGTGGATAGACAATTGAACAGCACACTGCGAGTGTGAAAAGGCGGCTGAAAACCAGCATTGGATTACTTGGTCATTCACCAGTGCTGTAATGAAAACCTGCCTGGAGCGGAGAGTCAGATGAATTGCAGAATCGCAGTGAATGAATGGAACAGTCTGTAGTGGAGAGCCCAATGATTTCTGAAGGCTGGTTTGTGTGGAGAGGAAAATGAAGAGCTGACCAATATTGAGTGGATAGCCCATTGAACAGCACTTCTGCGAGTTGAACATGCCTCTGAAAACCAGTATTGAGTTACTTGGACATTCACCAGTGGCGTAACGAAAACCTGCCAGGAGTGGAGGTTCAGAGGAATTCCAGATTCGCAGTGAATGAATGGAACGTTCTCTAGTGGTGATTCCAATGATTTCTGAAGGCTGGGTTTTGTGGACACGAGAATGTAGAGCTGAACAGGGTGGAGTGGATAGCCAAATGAACAGCACGTCTCTTAGTATGAACAGGCCACTGAAAACCAGCATTGGCTTACTTGGACATTCACAAGTGGTGTAACGATAACCCGCCGGGAGTTGAGAGTCAGATGAATTTAAGATTCGCAGTGAATGAACGGAACATTCTGTGGAGGAGATACCAATTATTTCTGAAGGTTGGGTTATGAGGACAGGAAAATGTAGAGCTGAATAGGGTTGGGTGGATAGCAAATTGAACAGCACGGCTGAGTGTGTTAGCAGGCGGCTTAAAACCAGCATTGTCTTCCTTGGACATTTACCAGTGGTGTCACGAAAACCTTCCAGGAGTGGAGACTCTGATGAATTCCAGATTCGCGTGATTGAATGGAACATTCTGTAGTGGTGATTGCCAACATTTAGGAATCTGGATAGTCTGGACAGGATATTGAAGAGCTGACCGATATTGAGTGGATAGCCAATGAACAGCACGGTTTCGAGTGTGAACAGACCACTAAGAAGCAGCATTGCATTACTTGCACATTCATCAGTGGTGTAACGAAAGCCTTCCTGGAATGCAGATTCAGAGTATTTCCAGATTCACAGTGAATGAATGGAAATTTCTGTAGTAGAGATTCCAATGATTTCTGAACGCTGGGTTGTGTGGACAGGAAAATGAAGAGCTGACTAGGTTTGACTGGATTGCCAATTGAACAGCAAGGCTGTGAGTGTGAACAGCCGCTGAAAACCAGCATTGGATTACCTGGTCATTCACCAGTGTTGTTAGGAAAATCTGCCTGGTGTGGAGAGTCAGAGGAATTCCAGATTCGCAGGGAACGAATGGAACATTCTGAAGTGGAGATAAGAATGATTTCTGAAGGCTCGGTGTGTGGAAGGAAAATCAAGAGCTAACCAGCGTTCACTGGATAGCCAATTGAACAGCACGGCTGCGAGTGTTAACACGCAGCTGAAACCAGCCTTGGGTTGCTTGGACATTCACCAGTGGTGAAACGAAAACCTGCTGGGAGTGGAGAACAAGATGAATTCAAGATTCGCCTGAATGAATGAAACATTCTGTAGTGTAGATTGCAATGGTTTCTGAGGTTTGTATTGTCTGAACTGGAAAAAGAAGAACTCACCAGTGTTGAGTCGCTAGACCGTGAACAGCACGGGTTCGAGTGTGAATAGACCGCTGAAAACCATCATTGCGTTACTTGAACATTCAGCAGTGGTGCAATGAAAACCTGCCGGGAGTGGAGATTCAGATGAATTCCAGATTCGCAGTGAATGAATGGAACATTCTCTAGTGGTGATTCCAATGATTTCTGAAGGCTGGGTTTTGTGGACACGAAAATGTAGAGCTGAACAGGGTGGAATGGATAGCCAAATGAACAGCACGTCTCGTAGTAAGAACAGGCCACTGAAAACCAGCTTTGGCTTAATTGGACATTCACAAGTGGTGTAACGAAAACCTGACGGGAGTTGAGAATTAGATGAATTTCAGATTTGCCGTCAATGAATGGAACATTCTGTGGAGGAGATACCAATTGTTTCTGAAGTTTGGGTTATGTGGACAGGAAAATGGAGCTGAAGAGGGTTGAGTGGATAGCAAATTGAACAGCACGGCTGAGAGTATGAGCAGGCCACTTAAAACCAGCATTGGCTTACTTGGATATTTACCAGTGGTGTCACGAAAACCTGCCGGGAGTGGAGATTCAGATGAATTCCAGATTCGCTGTGAATGAATGGAACATTCTGTAGTGGAGATAACAATGATTTCTCCAGTCTCTGTGGTGTGGACAGGAAAATGTAGAGCTGGCCAGGGTTGAGTGGATAGCCAATTGAACAGCACCACTGCGCTTGTGAAGAAAACACTTAAAACATTGGGTTACTTGGACATTCAACAGTGGTGTAACGAAAACCTGCCGGGAGTGGAGGTTCAGAGGAATTCCAGATTCGCAGTGAATGAATGGAACATTCTCTAGTGGAGATTCCAACGATTTCTGAAGGCTGGGTCGTGTGGAAGGAAAATCAAGAACTAATCAGGATTTAGTGGAAAGCCAATTGTATAGCATGGCTGCGAGTGTGAACATGCAGCTGAAAACCAGCATTGGGTTACTTGGACATTCATCAGTGGTGTAAGGAAAACCTGCATGGAGTGGAGAGTCAGTTGAATTCCACATTCGCAGTGAATGAATGGAACATTCTGTAGAGGAGATTCCAATGATTTCTGAAGCCTGTGTTGTGTGGACAGGAAAATGAAGAGCTGACCAGGCTTGAATCGATAGCCAAGTAAACAGCAGGGCTGCGAATATGAACAGGCCGCTGAAAACCAGCATTGGGTTACTTGGACATTCAACAGTGGTGTAATGAAAACCTGCGTGGAGTTGAGAGTCAGATGAATTCCAGATTCGCAGTGAATGAATGGAACATTCTGTAGTGGAGATAACAAAGATTTCTGAAGGCTGGTAGTGTGGTGGGACAATGAAGAGCTGAACAGGGTGGAGTGAATTGTCAATTAAACAGCACGGCTGCGAGTATGAACAGGCCTCTGAAAACCAGCATTGGCTTACTTGGACATTCACAAGTGGTGTAATGTTAACCAGGCGGGAGTGGAGAATCAGATAAACTCCAGACTCGCAGTGAATGAATGGAACATTCTGTAGTGGAGATTGCAATGATTTCTGAAATCTGGATTGTGGGGACACGAAAATGAAGAGCTGACCAGTGTTGAGTGGATAGCCTGTAAAAAGCCTCGGCTTCGAATGTGAACAGACCACTGAAAACCAGTATTGCATTACTTCGACTTTCAGCAGTGGTGTAAGGAAAGCCTGCGTGGAGTGCAGATTCAGATGAATTCCAGATTCCCAGTGAATGAATGGAACATCCTGTAGTGGAGATTACAATGATTTCTGAAGGCTGGGTTGTGTGCACAGGAAAATGAGGAGCAAAACAGGTTGAGTGGATAGCCAATTGAACAGCACGACTGCGAACATGAACAGGCCTCTGAAAACCAGCATTGTTTTACTTGGACATTCACAAGTGGTGTAAGATAAATCTGCAGGTAGTGGAGATTCAGTTGAATTCCAGATTCGCAGTGAATGAATGGAACATTCTGTACTGGAGATTGCAATGATTTCTCAAGTCTGGATTGTTTGGACATGAAAATGAAGAGCTGACCACAGTTGTGTGGATACCCAGTAAAAAGCAGGGCTTAGAGTGTGAACAGACCGCTGAAAACCAGCATTGTGTTACTTGGACATTCATAAGTGGTGTAATGAAAGCCTACCTGGAGTGCAGATTCAGATGAATTCCAGATTGGCAGTGAATGAATGGAACATTCTGTACTGGCGATTCCAATGATTTCTGAAGTCTGATATTGTGGAAAAGAAAATGAAAGGCTGACCAGGTTTGAGTGGATAGACAATTGAACAGCACACTGCGAGTGTGAAAAGGCGGCTGAAAACCAGCATTGGATTACTTGGTCATTCACCAGTGCTGTAATGAAAACCTGCCTGGAGCGGAGAGTCAGATGAATTGCAGAATCGCAGTGAATGAATGGAACAGTCTGTAGTGGAGAGCCCAATGATTTCTGAAGGCTGGTTTGTGTGGAGAGGAAAATGAAGAGCTGACCAATATTGAGTGGATAGCCCATTGAACAGCACTTCTGCGAGTTGAACATGCCTCTGAAAACCAGTATTGAGTTACTTGGACATTCACCAGTGGCGTAACGAAAACCTGCCAGGAGTGGAGGTTCAGAGGAATTCCAGATTCGCAGTGAATGAATGGAACGTTCTCTAGTGGTGATTCCAATGATTTCTGAAGGCTGGGTTTTGTGGACACGAGAATGTAGAGCTGAACAGGGTGGAGTGGATAGCCAAATGAACAGCACGTCTCTTAGTATGAACAGGCCACTGAAAACCAGCATTGGCTTACTTGGACATTCACAAGTGGTGTAACGATAACCCGCCGGGAGTTGAGAGTCAGATGAATTTAAGATTCGCAGTGAATGAACGGAACATTCTGTGGAGGAGATACCAATTATTTCTGAAGGTTGGGTTATGAGGACAGGAAAATGTAGAGCTGAATAGGGTTGGGTGGATAGCAAATTGAACAGCACGGCTGAGTGTGTTAGCAGGCGGCTTAAAACCAGCATTGTCTTCCTTGGACATTTACCAGTGGTGTCACGAAAACCTTCCAGGAGTGGAGACTCTGATGAATTCCAGATTCGCGTGATTGAATGGAACATTCTGTAGTGGTGATTGCCAACATTTAGGAATCTGGATAGTCTGGACAGGATATTGAAGAGCTGACCGATATTGAGTGGATAGCCAATGAACAGCACGGTTTCGAGTGTGAACAGACCACTAAGAAGCAGCATTGCATTACTTGCACATTCATCAGTGGTGTAACGAAAGCCTTCCTGGAATGCAGATTCAGAGTATTTCCAGATTCACAGTGAATGAATGGAAATTTCTGTAGTAGAGATTCCAATGATTTCTGAACGCTGGGTTGTGTGGACAGGAAAATGAAGAGCTGACTAGGTTTGACTGGATTGCCAATTGAACAGCAAGGCTGTGAGTGTGAACAGCCGCTGAAAACCAGCATTGGATTACCTGGTCATTCACCAGTGTTGTTAGGAAAATCTGCCTGGTGTGGAGAGTCAGAGGAATTCCAGATTCGCAGGGAACGAATGGAACATTCTGAAGTGGAGATAAGAATGATTTCTGAAGGCTCGGTGTGTGGAAGGAAAATCAAGAGCTAACCAGCTTTCACTGGATAGCCAATTGAACAGCACGGCTGCGAGTGTTAACACGCAGCTGAAACCAGCCTTGGGTTGCTTGGACATTCACCAGTGGTGAAACGAAAACCTGCTAGGAGTGGAGAACAAGATGAATTCAAGATTCGCCTGAATGAATGAAACATTCTGTAGTGTAGATTGCAATGGTTTCTGAGGTTTGTATTGTCTGAACTGGAAAAAGAAGAACTCACCAGTGTTGAGTCGCTAGACCGTGAACAGCACGGGTTCGAGTGTGAATAGACCGCTGAAAACCATCATTGCGTTACATGAACATTCAGCAGTGGTGCAATGAAAACCTGCCGGGAGTGGAGATTCAGATGAATTCCAGATTCGCAGTGAATGAATGGAACATTCTCTAGTGGTGATTCCAATGATTTCTGAAGGCTGGGTTTTGTGGACACGAAAATGTAGAGCTGAACAGGGTGGAATGGATAGCCAAATGAACAGCACGTCTCGTAGTAAGAACAGGCCACTGAAAACCAGCTTTGGCTTAATTGGACATTCACAAGTGGTGTAACGAAAACCTGACGGGAGTTGAGAATTAGATGAATTTCAGATTTGCCGTCAATGAATGGAACATTCTGTGGAGGAGATACCAATTGTTTCTGAAGTTTGGGTTATGTGGACAGGAAAATGGAGCTGAAGAGGGTTGAGTGGATAGCAAATTGAACAGCACGGCTGAGAGTATGAGCAGGCCACTTAAAACCAGCATTGGCTTACTTGGATATTTACCAGTGGTGTCACGAAAACCTGCCGGGAGTGGAGATTCAGATGAATTCCAGATTCGCTGTGAATGAATGGAACATTCTGTAGTGGAGATAACAATGATTTCTCCAGTCTCTGTGGTGTGGACAGGAAAATGTAGAGCTGGCCAGGGTTGAGTGGATAGCCAATTGAACAGCACCACTGCGCTTGTGAAGAAAACACTTAAAACATTGGGTTACTTGGACATTCAACAGTGGTGTAACGAAAACCTGCCGGGAGTGGAGGTTCAGAGGAATTCCAGATTCGCAGTGAATGAATGGAACATTCTCTAGTGGAGATTCCAACGATTTCTGAAGGCTGGGTCGTGTGGAAGGAAAATCAAGAACTAATCAGGATTTAGTGGAAAGCCAATTGTATAGCATGGCTGCGAGTGTGAACATGCAGCTGAAAACCAGCATTGGGTTACTTGGACATTCATCAGTGGTGTAAGGAAAACCTGCATGGAGTGGAGAGTCAGTTGAATTCCACATTCGCAGTGAATGAATGGAACATTCTGTAGAGGAGATTCCAATGATTTCTGAAGCCTGTGTTGTGTGGACAGGAAAATGAAGAGCTGACCAGGCTTGAATCGATAGCCAAGTAAACAGCAGGGCTGCGAATATGAACAGGCCGCTGAAAACCAGCATTGGGTTACTTGGACATTCAACAGTGGTGTAATGAAAACCTGCGTGGAGTTGAGAGTCAGATGAATTCCAGATTCGCAGTGAATGAATGGAACATTCTGTAGTGGAGATAACAAAGATTTCTGAAGGCTGGTAGTGTGGTGGGACAATGAAGAGCTGAACAGGGTGGAGTGAATTGTCAATTAAACAGCACGGCTGCGAGTATGAACAGGCCTCTGAAAACCAGCATTGGCTTACTTGGACATTCACAAGTGGTGTAATGTTAACCAGGCGGGAGTGGAGAATCAGATAAACTCCAGACTCGCAGTGAATGAATGGAACATTCTGTAGTGGAGATTGCAATGATTTCTGAAATCTGGATTGTGGGGACACGAAAATGAAGAGCTGACCAGTGTTGAGTGGATAGCCTGTAAAAAGCCTCGGCTTCGAATGTGAACAGACCACTGAAAACCAGTATTGCATTACTTCGACTTTCAGCAGTGGTGTAACGAAAGCCTGCGTGGAGTGCAGATTCAGATGAATTCCAGATTCCCAGTGAATGAATGGAACATCCTGTAGTGGAGATTACAATGATTTCTGAAGGCTGGGTTGTGTGCACAGGAAAATGAGGAGCAAAACAGGTTGAGTGGATATGGATAGCCAATTGAACAGCACGACTGCGAACATGAACAGGCCTCTGAAAACCAGCATTGTTTTACTTGGACATTCACAAGTGGTGTAAGATAAATCTGCAGGTAGTGGAGATTCAGTTGAATTCCAGATTCGCAGTGAATGAATGGAACATTCTGTACTGGAGATTGCAATGATTTCTCAAGTCTGGATTGTTTGGACATGAAAATGAAGAGCTGACCACAGTTGTGTGGATACCCAGTAAAAAGCAGGGCTTAGAGTGTGAACAGACCGCTGAAAACCAGCATTGTGTTACTTGGACATTCATAAGTGGTGTAATGAAAGCCTACCTGGAGTGCAGATTCAGATGAATTCCAGATTGGCAGTGAATGAATGGAACATTCTGTACTGGCGATTCCAATGATTTCTGAAGTCTGATATTGTGGAAAAGAAAATGAAAGGCTGACCAGGTTTGAGTGGATAGACAATTGAACAGCACACTGCGAGTGTGAAAAGGCGGCTGAAAACCAGCATTGGATTACTTGGTCATTCACCAGTGCTGTAATGAAAACCTGCCTGGAGCGGAGAGTCAGATGAATTGCAGAATCGCAGTGAATGAATGGAACAGTCTGTAGTGGAGAGCCCAATGATTTCTGAAGGCTGGTTTGTGTGGAGAGGAAAATGAAGAGCTGACCAATATTGAGTGGATAGCCCATTGAACAGCACTTCTGCGAGTTGAACATGCCTCTGAAAACCAGTATTGAGTTACTTGGACATTCACCAGTGGCGTAACGAAAACCTGCCAGGAGTGGAGGTTCAGAGGAATTCCAGATTCGCAGTGAATGAATGGAACATTCTCTAGTGGTGATTCCAATGATTTCTGAAGGCTGGGTTTTGTGGACACGAGAATGTAGAGCTGAACAGGGTGGAGTGGATAGCCAAATGAACAGCACGTCTCTTAGTATGAACAGGCCACTGAAAACCAGCATTGGCTTACTTGGACATTCACAAGTGGTGTAACGATAACCCGCCGGGAGTTGAGAGTCAGATGAATTTAAGATTCGCAGTGAATGAACGGAACATTCTGTGGAGGAGATACCAATTATTTCTGAAGGTTGGGTTATGAGGACAGGAAAATGTAGAGCTGAATAGGGTTGGGTGGATAGCAAATTGAACAGCACGGCTGAGTGTGTTAGCAGGCGGCTTAAAACCAGCATTGTCTTCCTTGGACATTTACCAGTGGTGTCACGAAAACCTTCCAGGAGTGGAGACTCTGATGAATTCCAGATTCGCGTGATTGAATGGAACATTCTGTAGTGGTGATTGCCAACATTTAGGAATCTGGATAGTCTGGACAGGATATTGAAGAGCTGACCGATATTGAGTGGATAGCCAATGAACAGCACGGTTTCGAGTGTGAACAGACCACTAGGAAGCAGCATTGCATTACTTGCACATTCATCAGTGGTGTAACGAAAGCCTTCCTGGAATGCAGATTCAGAGTATTTCCAGATTCACAGTGAATGAATGGAAATTTCTGTAGTAGAGATTCCAATGATTTCTGAACGCTGGGTTGTGTGGACAGGAAAATGAAGAGCTGACTAGGTTTGACTGGATTGCCAATTGAACAGCAAGGCTGTGAGTGTGAACAGCCGCTGAAAACCAGCATTGGATTACCTGGTCATTCACCAGTGTTGTTAGGAAAATCTGCCTGGTGTGGAGAGTCAGAGGAATTCCAGATTCGCAGGGAACGAATGGAACATTCTGAAGTGGAGATAAGAATGATTTCTGAAGGCTCGGTGTGTGGAAGGAAAATCAAGAGCTAACCAGCGTTCACTGGATAGCCAATTGAACAGCACGGCTGCGAGTGTTAACACGCAGCTGAAACCAGCCTTGGGTTGCTTGGACATTCACCAGTGGTGAAACGAAAACCTGCTGGGAGTGGAGAACAAGATGAATTCAAGATTCGCCTGAATGAATGAAACATTCTGTAGTGTAGATTGCAATGGTTTCTGAGGTTTGTATTGTCTGAACTGGAAAAAGAAGAACTCACCAGTGTTGAGTCGCTAGACCGTGAACAGCACGGGTTCGAGTGTGAATAGACCGCTGAAAACCATCATTGCGTTACTTGAACATTCAGCAGTGGTGCAATGAAAACCTGCCGGGAGTGGAGATTCAGATGAATTCCAGATTCGCAGTGAATGAATGGAACATTCTCTAGTGGTGATTCCAATGATTTCTGAAGGCTGGGTTTTGTGGACACGAAAATGTAGAGCTGAACAGGGTGGAATGGATAGCCAAATGAACAGCACGTCTCGTAGTAAGAACAGGCCACTGAAAACCAGCTTTGGCTTAATTGGACATTCACAAGTGGTGTAACGAAAACCTGACGGGAGTTGAGAATTAGATGAATTTCAGATTTGCCGTCAATGAATGGAACATTCTGTGGAGGAGATACCAATTGTTTCTGAAGTTTGGGTTATGTGGACAGGAAAATGGAGCTGAAGAGGGTTGAGTGGATAGCAAATTGAACAGCACGGCTGAGAGTATGAGCAGGCCACTTAAAACCAGCATTGGCTTACTTGGATATTTACCAGTGGTGTCACGAAAACCTGCCGGGAGTGGAGATTCAGATGAATTCCAGATTCGCTGTGAATGAATGGAACATTCTGTAGTGGAGATAACAATGATTTCTCCAGTCTCTGTGGTGTGGACAGGAAAATGTAGAGCTGGCCAGGGTTGAGTGGATAGCCAATTGAACAGCACCACTGCGCTTGTGAAGAAAACACTTAAAACATTGGGTTACTTGGACATTCAACAGTGGTGTAACGAAAACCTGCCGGGAGTGGAGGTTCAGAGGAATTCCAGATTCGCAGTGAATGAATGGAACATTCTCTAGTGGAGATTCCAACGATTTCTGAAGGCTGGGTCGTGTGGAAGGAAAATCAAGAACTAATCAGGATTTAGTGGAAAGCCAATTGTATAGCATGGCTGCGAGTGTGAACATGCAGCTGAAAACCAGCATTGGGTTACTTGGACATTCATCAGTGGTGTAAGGAAAACCTGCATGGAGTGGAGAGTCAGTTGAATTCCACATTCGCAGTGAATGAATGGAACATTCTGTAGAGGAGATTCCAATGATTTCTGAAGCCTGTGTTGTGTGGACAGGAAAATGAAGAGCTGACCAGGCTTGAATCGATAGCCAAGTAAACAGCAGGGCTGCGAATATGAACAGGCCGCTGAAAACCAGCATTGGGTTACTTGGACATTCAACAGTGGTGTAATGAAAACCTGCGTGGAGTTGAGAGTCAGATGAATTCCAGATTCGCAGTGAATGAATGGAACATTCTGTAGTGGAGATAACAAAGATTTCTGAAGGCTGGTAGTGTGGTGGGACAATGAAGAGCTGAACAGGGTGGAGTGAATTGTCAATTAAACAGCATGGCTGCGAGTATGAACAGGCCTCTGAAAACCAGCATTGGCTTACTTGGACATTCACAAGTGGTGTAATGTTAACCAGGCGGGAGTGGAGAATCAGATAAACTCCAGACTCGCAGTGAATGAATGGAACATTCTGTAGTGGAGATTGCAATGATTTCTGAAATCTGGATTGTGGGGACACGAAAATGAAGAGCTGACCAGTGTTGAGTGGATAGCCTGTAAAAAGCCTCGGCTTCGAATGTGAACAGACCACTGAAAACCAGTATTGCATTACTTCGACTTTCAGCAGTGGTGTAACGAAAGCCTGCGTGGAGTGCAGATTCAGATGAATTCCAGATTCCCAGTGAATGAATGGAACATCCTGTAGTGGAGATTACAATGATTTCTGAAGGCTGGGTTGTGTGCACAGGAAAATGAGGAGCAAAACAGGTTGAGTGGATAGCCAATTGAACAGCACGACTGCGAACATGAACAGGCCTCTGAAAACCAGCATTGTTTTACTTGGACATTCACAAGTGGTGTAAGATAAATCTGCAGGTAGTGGAGATTCAGTTGAATTCCAGATTCGCAGTGAATGAATGGAACATTCTGTACTGGAGATTGCAATGATTTCTCAAGTCTGGATTGTTTGGACATGAAAATGAAGAGCTGACCACAGTTGTGTGGATACCCAGTAAAAAGCAGGGCTTAGAGTGTGAACAGACCGCTGAAAACCAGCATTGTGTTACTTGGACATTCATAAGTGGTGTAATGAAAGCCTACCTGGAGTGCAGATTCAGATGAATTCCAGATTGGCAGTGAATGAATGGAACATTCTGTACTGGCGATTCCAATGATTTCTGAAGTCTGATATTGTGGAAAAGAAAATGAAAGGCTGACCAGGTTTGAGTGGATAGACAATTGAACAGCACACTGCGAGTGTGAAAAGGCGGCTGAAAACCAGCATTGGATTACTTGGTCATTCACCAGTGCTGTAATGAAAACCTGCCTGGAGCGGAGAGTCAGATGAATTGCAGAATCGCAGTGAATGAATGGAACAGTCTGTAGTGGAGAGCCCAATGATTTCTGAAGGCTGGTTTGTGTGGAGAGGAAAATGAAGAGCTGACCAATATTGAGTGGATAGCCCATTGAACAGCACTTCTGCGAGTTGAACATGCCTCTGAAAACCAGTATTGAGTTACTTGGACATTCACCAGTGGCGTAACGAAAACCTGCCAGGAGTGGAGGTTCAGAGGAATTCCAGATTCGCAGTGAATGAATGGAACATTCTCTAGTGGTGATTCCAATGATTTCTGAAGGCTGGGTTTTGTGGACACGAGAATGTAGAGCTGAACAGGGTGGAGTGGATAGCCAAATGAACAGCACGTCTCTTAGTATGAACAGGCCACTGAAAACCAGCATTGGCTTACTTGGACATTCACAAGTGGTGTAACGATAACCCGCCGGGAGTTGAGAGTCAGATGAATTTAAGATTCGCAGTGAATGAACGGAACATTCTGTGGAGGAGATACCAATTATTTCTGAAGGTTGGGTTATGAGGACAGGAAAATGTAGAGCTGAATAGGGTTGGGTGGATAGCAAATTGAACAGCACGGCTGAGTGTGTTAGCAGGCGGCTTAAAACCAGCATTGTCTTCCTTGGACATTTACCAGTGGTGTCACGAAAACCTTCCAGGAGTGGAGACTCTGATGAATTCCAGATTCGCGTGATTGAATGGAACATTCTGTAGTGGTGATTGCCAACATTTAGGAATCTGGATAGTCTGGACAGGATATTGAAGAGCTGACCGATATTGAGTGGATAGCCAATGAACAGCACGGTTTCGAGTGTGAACAGACCACTAGGAAGCAGCATTGCATTACTTGCACATTCATCAGTGGTGTAACGAAAGCCTTCCTGGAATGCAGATTCAGAGTATTTCCAGATTCACAGTGAATGAATGGAAATTTCTGTAGTAGAGATTCCAATGATTTCTGAACGCTGGGTTGTGTGGACAGGAAAATGAAGAGCTGACTAGGTTTGACTGGATTGCCAATTGAACAGCAAGGCTGTGAGTGTGAACAGCCGCTGAAAACCAGCATTGGATTACCTGGTCATTCACCAGTGTTGTTAGGAAAATCTGCCTGGTGTGGAGAGTCAGAGGAATTCCAGATTCGCAGGGAACGAATGGAACATTCTGAAGTGGAGATAAGAATGATTTCTGAAGGCTCGGTGTGTGGAAGGAAAATCAAGAGCTAACCAGCGTTCACTGGATAGCCAATTGAACAGCACGGCTGCGAGTGTTAACACGCAGCTGAAACCAGCCTTGGGTTGCTTGGACATTCACCAGTGGTGAAACGAAAACCTGCTGGGAGTGGAGAACAAGATGAATTCAAGATTCGCCTGAATGAATGAAACATTCTGTAGTGTAGATTGCAATGGTTTCTGAGGTTTGTATTGTCTGAACTGGAAAAAGAAGAACTCACCAGTGTTGAGTCGCTAGACCGTGAACAGCACGGGTTCGAGTGTGAATAGACCGCTGAAAACCATCATTGCGTTACTTGAACATTCAGCAGTGGTGCAATGAAAACCTGCCGGGAGTGGAGATTCAGATGAATTCCAGATTCGCAGTGAATGAATGGAACATTCTCTAGTGGTGATTCCAATGATTTCTGAAGGCTGGGTTTTGTGGACACGAAAATGTAGAGCTGAACAGGGTGGAATGGATAGCCAAATGAACAGCACGTCTCGTAGTAAGAACAGGCCACTGAAAACCAGCTTTGGCTTAATTGGACATTCACAAGTGGTGTAACGAAAACCTGACGGGAGTTGAGAATTAGATGAATTTCAGATTTGCCGTCAATGAATGGAACATTCTGTGGAGGAGATACCAATTGTTTCTGAAGTTTGGGTTATGTGGACAGGAAAATGGAGCTGAAGAGGGTTGAGTGGATAGCAAATTGAACAGCACGGCTGAGAGTATGAGCAGGCCACTTAAAACCAGCATTGGCTTACTTGGATATTTACCAGTGGTGTCACGAAAACCTGCCGGGAGTGGAGATTCAGATGAATTCCAGATTCGCTGTGAATGAATGGAACATTCTGTAGTGGAGATAACAATGATTTCTCCAGTCTCTGTGGTGTGGACAGGAAAATGTAGAGCTGGCCAGGGTTGAGTGGATAGCCAATTGAACAGCACCACTGCGCTTGTGAAGAAAACACTTAAAACATTGGGTTACTTGGACATTCAACAGTGGTGTAACGAAAACCTGCCGGGAGTGGAGGTTCAGAGGAATTCCAGATTCGCAGTGAATGAATGGAACATTCTCTAGTGGAGATTCCAACGATTTCTGAAGGCTGGGTCGTGTGGAAGGAAAATCAAGAACTAATCAGGATTTAGTGGAAAGCCAATTGTATAGCATGGCTGCGAGTGTGAACATGCAGCTGAAAACCAGCATTGGGTTACTTGGACATTCATCAGTGGTGTAAGGAAAACCTGCATGGAGTGGAGAGTCAGTTGAATTCCACATTCGCAGTGAATGAATGGAACATTCTGTAGAGGAGATTCCAATGATTTCTGAAGCCTGTGTTGTGTGGACAGGAAAATGAAGAGCTGACCAGGCTTGAATCGATAGCCAAGTAAACAGCAGGGCTGCGAATATGAACAGGCCGCTGAAAACCAGCATTGGGTTACTTGGACATTCAACAGTGGTGTAATGAAAACCTGCGTGGAGTTGAGAGTCAGATGAATTCCAGATTCGCAGTGAATGAATGGAACATTCTGTAGTGGAGATAACAAAGATTTCTGAAGGCTGGTAGTGTGGTGGGACAATGAAGAGCTGAACAGGGTGGAGTGAATTGTCAATTAAACAGCACGGCTGCGAGTATGAACAGGCCTCTGAAAACCAGCATTGGCTTACTTGGACATTCACAAGTGGTGTAATGTTAACCAGGCGGGAGTGGAGAATCAGATAAACTCCAGACTCGCAGTGAATGAATGGAACATTCTGTAGTGGAGATTGCAATGATTTCTGAAATCTGGATTGTGGGGACACGAAAATGAAGAGCTGACCAGTGTTGAGTGGATAGCCTGTAAAAAGCCTCGGCTTCGAATGTGAACAGACCACTGAAAACCAGTATTGCATTACTTCGACTTTCAGCAGTGGTGTAACGAAAGCCTGCGTGGAGTGCAGATTCAGATGAATTCCAGATTCCCAGTGAATGAATGGAACATCCTGTAGTGGAGATTACAATGATTTCTGAAGGCTGGGTTGTGTGCACAGGAAAATGAGGAGCAAAACAGGTTGAGTGGATAGCCAATTGAACAGCACGACTGCGAACATGAACAGGCCTCTGAAAACCAGCATTGTTTTACTTGGACATTCACAAGTGGTGTAAGATAAATCTGCAGGTAGTGGAGATTCAGTTGAATTCCAGATTCGCAGTGAATGAATGGAACATTCTGTACTGGAGATTGCAATGATTTCTCAAGTCTGGATTGTTTGGACATGAAAATGAAGAGCTGACCACAGTTGTGTGGATACCCAGTAAAAAGCAGGGCTTAGAGTGTGAACAGACCGCTGAAAACCAGCATTGTGTTACTTGGACATTCATAAGTGGTGTAATGAAAGCCTACCTGGAGTGCAGATCAGATGAATTCCAGATTGGCAGTGAATGAATGGAACATTCTGTACTGGCGATTCCAATGATTTCTGAAGTCTGATATTGTGGAAAAGAAAATGAAAGGCTGACCAGGTTTGAGTGGATAGACAATTGAACAGCACACTGCGAGTGTGAAAAGGCGGCTGAAAACCAGCATTGGATTACTTGGTCATTCACCAGTGCTGTAATGAAAACCTGCCTGGAGCGGAGAGTCAGATGAATTGCAGAATCGCAGTGAATGAATGGAACAGTCTGTAGTGGAGAGCCCAATGATTTCTGAAGGCTGGTTTGTGTGGAGAGGAAAATGAAGAGCTGACCAATATTGAGTGGATAGCCCATTGAACAGCACTTCTGCGAGTTGAACATGCCTCTGAAAACCAGTATTGAGTTACTTGGACATTCACCAGTGGCGTAACGAAAACCTGCCAGGAGTGGAGGTTCAGAGGAATTCCAGATTCGCAGTGAATGAATGGAACATTCTCTAGTGGTGATTCCAATGATTTCTGAAGGCTGGGTTTTGTGGACACGAGAATGTAGAGCTGAACAGGGTGGAGTGGATAGCCAAATGAACAGCACGTCTCTTAGTATGAACAGGCCACTGAAAACCAGCATTGGCTTACTTGGACATTCACAAGTGGTGTAACGATAACCCGCCGGGAGTTGAGAGTCAGATGAATTTAAGATTCGCAGTGAATGAACGGAACATTCTGTGGAGGAGATACCAATTATTTCTGAAGGTTGGGTTATGAGGACAGGAAAATGTAGAGCTGAATAGGGTTGGGTGGATAGCAAATTGAACAGCACGGCTGAGTGTGTTAGCAGGCGGCTTAAAACCAGCATTGTCTTCCTTGGACATTTACCAGTGGTGTCACGAAAACCTTCCAGGAGTGGAGACTCTGATGAATTCCAGATTCGCGTGATTGAATGGAACATTCTGTAGTGGTGATTGCCAACATTTAGGAATCTGGATAGTCTGGACAGGATATTGAAGAGCTGACCGATATTGAGTGGATAGCCAATGAACAGCACGGTTTCGAGTGTGAACAGACCACTAGGAAGCAGCATTGCATTACTTGCACATTCATCAGTGGTGTAACGAAAGCCTTCCTGGAATGCAGATTCAGAGTATTTCCAGATTCACAGTGAATGAATGGAAATTTCTGTAGTAGAGATTCCAATGATTTCTGAACGCTGGGTTGTGTGGACAGGAAAATGAAGAGCTGACTAGGTTTGACTGGATTGCCAATTGAACAGCAAGGCTGTGAGTGTGAACAGCCGCTGAAAACCAGCATTGGATTACCTGGTCATTCACCAGTGTTGTTAGGAAAATCTGCCTGGTGTGGAGAGTCAGAGGAATTCCAGATTCGCAGGGAACGAATGGAACATTCTGAAGTGGAGATAAGAATGATTTCTGAAGGCTCGGTGTGTGGAAGGAAAATCAAGAGCTAACCAGCGTTCACTGGATAGCCAATTGAACAGCACGGCTGCGAGTGTTAACACGCAGCTGAAACCAGCCTTGGGTTGCTTGGACATTCACCAGTGGTGAAACGAAAACCTGCTGGGAGTGGAGAACAAGATGAATTCAAGATTCGCCTGAATGAATGAAACATTCTGTAGTGTAGATTGCAATGGTTTCTGAGGTTTGTATTGTCTGAACTGGAAAAAGAAGAACTCACCAGTGTTGAGTCGCTAGACCGTGAACAGCACGGGTTCGAGTGTGAATAGACCGCTGAAAACCATCATTGCGTTACTTGAACATTCAGCAGTGGTGCAATGAAAACCTGCCGGGAGTGGAGATTCAGATGAATTCCAGATTCGCAGTGAATGAATGGAACATTCTCTAGTGGTGATTCCAATGATTTCTGAAGGCTGGGTTTTGTGGACACGAAAATGTAGAGCTGAACAGGGTGGAATGGATAGCCAAATGAACAGCACGTCTCGTAGTAAGAACAGGCCACTGAAAACCAGCTTTGGCTTAATTGGACATTCACAAGTGGTGTAACGAAAACCTGACGGGAGTTGAGAATTAGATGAATTTCAGATTTGCCGTCAATGAATGGAACATTCTGTGGAGGAGATACCAATTGTTTCTGAAGTTTGGGTTATGTGGACAGGAAAATGGAGCTGAAGAGGGTTGAGTGGATAGCAAATTGAACAGCACGGCTGAGAGTATGAGCAGGCCACTTAAAACCAGCATTGGCTTACTTGGATATTTACCAGTGGTGTCACGAAAACCTGCCGGGAGTGGAGATTCAGATGAATTCCAGATTCGCTGTGAATGAATGGAACATTCTGTAGTGGAGATAACAATGATTTCTCCAGTCTCTGTGGTGTGGACAGGAAAATGTAGAGCTGGCCAGGGTTGAGTGGATAGCCAATTGAACAGCACCACTGCGCTTGTGAAGAAAACACTTAAAACATTGGGTTACTTGGACATTCAACAGTGGTGTAACGAAAACCTGCCGGGAGTGGCGGTTCAGAGGAATTCCAGATTCGCAGTGAATGAATGGAACATTCTCTAGTGGAGATTCCAACGATTTCTGAAGGCTGGGTCGTGTGGAAGGAAAATCAAGAACTAATCAGGATTTAGTGGAAAGCCAATTGTATAGCATGGCTGCGAGTGTGAACATGCAGCTGAAAACCAGCATTGGGTTACTTGGACATTCATCAGTGGTGTAAGGAAAACCTGCATGGAGTGGAGAGTCAGTTGAATTCCACATTCGCAGTGAATGAATGGAACATTCTGTAGAGGAGATTCCAATGATTTCTGAAGCCTGTGTTGTGTGGACAGGAAAATGAAGAGCTGACCAGGCTTGAATCGATAGCCAAGTAAACAGCAGGGCTGCGAATATGAACAGGCCGCTGAAAACCAGCATTGGGTTACTTGGACATTCAACAGTGGTGTAATGAAAACCTGCGTGGAGTTGAGAGTCAGATGAATTCCAGATTCGCAGTGAATGAATGGAACATTCTGTAGTGGAGATAACAAAGATTTCTGAAGGCTGGTAGTGTGGTGGGACAATGAAGAACTGAACAGGGTGGAGTGAATTGTCAATTAAACAGCACGGCTGCGAGTATGAACAGGCCTCTGAAAACCAGCATTGGCTTACTTGGACATTCACAAGTGGTGTAATGTTAACCAGGCGGGAGTGGAGAATCAGATAAACTCCAGACTCGCAGTGAATGAATGGAACATTCTGTAGTGGAGATTGCAATGATTTCTGAAATCTGGATTGTGGGGACACGAAAATGAAGAGCTGACCAGTGTTGAGTGGATAGCCTGTAAAAAGCCTCGGCTTCGAATGTGAACAGACCACTGAAAACCAGTATTGCATTACTTCGACTTTCAGCAGTGGTGTAAGGAAAGCCTGCGTGGAGTGCAGATTCAGATGAATTCCAGATTCCCAGTGAATGAATGGAACATCCTGTAGTGGAGATTACAATGATTTCTGAAGGCTGGGTTGTGTGCACAGGAAAATGAGGAGCAAAACAGGTTGAGTGGATAGCCAATTGAACAGCACGACTGCGAACATGAACAGGCCTCTGAAAACCAGCATTGTTTTACTTGGACATTCACAAGTGGTGTAAGATAAATCTGCAGGTAGTGGAGATTCAGTTGAATTCCAGATTCGCAGTGAATGAATGGAACATTCTGTACTGGAGATTGCAATGATTTCTCAAGTCTGGATTGTTTGGACATGAAAATGAAGAGCTGACCACAGTTGTGTGGATACCCAGTAAAAAGCAGGGCTTAGAGTGTGAACAGACCGCTGAAAACCAGCATTGTGTTACTTGGACATTCATAAGTGGTGTAATGAAAGCCTACCTGGAGTGCAGATTCAGATGAATTCCAGATTGGCAGTGAATGAATGGAACATTCTGTACTGGCGATTCCAATGATTTCTGAAGTCTGATATTGTGGAAAAGAAAATGAAAGGCTGACCAGGTTTGAGTGGATAGACAATTGAACAGCACACTGCGAGTGTGAAAAGGCGGCTGAAAACCAGCATTGGATTACTTGGTCATTCACCAGTGCTGTAATGAAAACCTGCCTGGAGCGGAGAGTCAGATGAATTGCAGAATCGCAGTGAATGAATGGAACAGTCTGTAGTGGAGAGCCCAATGATTTCTGAAGGCTGGTTTGTGTGGAGAGGAAAATGAAGAGCTGACCAATATTGAGTGGATAGCCCATTGAACAGCACTTCTGCGAGTTGAACATGCCTCTGAAAACCAGTATTGAGTTACTTGGACATTCACCAGTGGCGTAACGAAAACCTGCCAGGAGTGGAGGTTCAGAGGAATTCCAGATTCGCAGTGAATGAATGGAACATTCTCTAGTGGTGATTCCAATGATTTCTGAAAGCTGGGTTTTGTGGACACGAGAATGTAGAGCTGAACAGGGTGGAGTGGATAGCCAAATGAACAGCACGTCTCTTAGTATGAACAGGCCACTGAAAACCAGCATTGGCTTACTTGGACATTCACAAGTGGTGTAACGATAACCCGCCGGGAGTTGAGAGTCAGATGAATTTAAGATTCGCAGTGAATGAACGGAACATTCTGTGGAGGAGATACCAATTATTTCTGAAGGTTGGGTTATGAGGACAGGAAAATGTAGAGCTGAATAGGGTTGGGTGGATAGCAAATTGAACAGCACGGCTGAGTGTGTTAGCAGGCGGCTTAAAACCAGCATTGTCTTCCTTGGACATTTACCAGTGGTGTCACGAAAACCTTCCAGGAGTGGAGACTCTGATGAATTCCAGATTCGCGTGATTGAATGGAACATTCTGTAGTGGTGATTGCCAACATTTAGGAATCTGGATAGTCTGGACAGGATATTGAAGAGCTGACCGATATTGAGTGGATAGCCAATGAACAGCACGGTTTCGAGTGTGAACAGACCACTAGGAAGCAGCATTGCATTACTTGGACATTCATCAGTGGTGTAACGAAAGCCTTCCTGGAATGCAGATTCAGAGTATTTCCAGATTCACAGTGAATGAATGGAAATTTCTGTAGTAGAGATTCCAATGATTTCTGAACGCTGGGTTGTGTGGACAGGAAAATGAAGAGCTGACTAGGTTTGACTGGATTGCCAATTGAACAGCAAGGCTGTGAGTGTGAACAGCCGCTGAAAACCAGCATTGGATTACCTGGTCATTCACCAGTGTTGTTAGGAAAATCTGCCTGGTGTGGAGAGTCAGAGGAATTCCAGATTCGCAGGGAACGAATGGAACATTCTGAAGTGGAGATAAGAATGATTTCTGAAGGCTCGGTGTGTGGAAGGAAAATCAAGAGCTAACCAGCGTTCACTGGATAGCCAATTGAACAGCACGGCTGCGAGTGTTAACACGCAGCTGAAACCAGCCTTGGGTTGCTTGGACATTCACCAGTGGTGAAACGAAAACCTGCTGGGAGTGGAGAACAAGATGAATTCAAGATTCGCCTGAATGAATGAAACATTCTGTAGTGTAGATTGCAATGGTTTCTGAGGTTTGTATTGTCTGAACTGGAAAAAGAAGAACTCACCAGTGTTGAGTCGCTAGACCGTGAACAGCACGGGTTCGAGTGTGAATAGACCGCTGAAAACCATCATTGCGTTACTTGAACATTCAGCAGTGGTGCAATGAAAACCTGCCGGGAGTGGAGATTCAGATGAATTCCAGATTCGCAGTGAATGAATGGAACATTCTCTAGTGGTGATTCCAATGATTTCTGAAGGCTGGGTTTTGTGGACACGAAAATGTAGAGCTGAACAGGGTGGAATGGATAGCCAAATGAACAGCACGTCTCGTAGTAAGAACAGGCCACTGAAAACCAGCTTTGGCTTAATTGGACATTCACAAGTGGTGTAACGAAAACCTGACGGGAGTTGAGAATTAGATGAATTTCAGATTTGCCGTCAATGAATGGAACATTCTGTGGAGGAGATACCAATTGTTTCTGAAGTTTGGGTTATGTGGACAGGAAAATGGAGCTGAAGAGGGTTGAGTGGATAGCAAATTGAACAGCACGGCTGAGAGTATGAGCAGGCCACTTAAAACCAGCATTGGCTTACTTGGATATTTACCAGTGGTGTCACGAAAACCTGCCGGGAGTGGAGATTCAGATGAATTCCAGATTCGCTGTGAATGAATGGAACATTCTGTAGTGGAGATAACAATGATTTCTCCAGTCTCTGTGGTGTGGACAGGAAAATGTAGAGCTGGCCAGGGTTGAGTGGATAGCCAATTGAACAGCACCACTGCGCTTGTGAAGAAAACACTTAAAACATTGGGTTACTTGGACATTCAACAGTGGTGTAACGAAAACCTGCCGGGAGTGGAGGTTCAGAGGAATTCCAGATTCGCAGTGAATGAATGGAACATTCTCTAGTGGAGATTCCAACGATTTCTGAAGGCTGGGTCGTGTGGAAGGAAAATCAAGAACTAATCAGGATTTAGTGGAAAGCCAATTGTATAGCATGGCTGCGAGTGTGAACATGCAGCTGAAAACCAGCATTGGGTTACTTGGACATTCATCAGTGGTGTAAGGAAAACCTGCATGGAGTGGAGAGTCAGTTGAATTCCACATTCGCAGTGAATGAATGGAACATTCTGTAGAGGAGATTCCAATGATTTCTGAAGCCTGTGTTGTGTGGACAGGAAAATGAAGAGCTGACCAGGCTTGAATCGATAGCCAAGTAAACAGCAGGGCTGCGAATATGAACAGGCCGCTGAAAACCAGCATTGGGTTACTTGGACATTCAACAGTGGTGTAATGAAAACCTGCGTGGAGTTGAGAGTCAGATGAATTCCAGATTCGCAGTGAATGAATGGAACATTCTGTAGTGGAGATAACAAAGATTTCTGAAGGCTGGTAGTGTGGTGGGACAATGAAGAGCTGAACAGGGTGGAGTGAATTGTCAATTAAACAGCACGGCTGCGAGTATGAACAGGCCTCTGAAAACCAGCATTGGCTTACTTGGACATTCACAAGTGGTGTAATGTTAACCAGGCGGGAGTGGAGAATCAGATAAACTCCAGACTCGCAGTGAATGAATGGAACATTCTGTAGTGGAGATTGCAATGATTTCTGAAATCTGGATTGTGGGGACACGAAAATGAAGAGCTGACCAGTGTTGAGTGGATAGCCTGTAAAAAGCCTCGGCTTCGAATGTGAACAGACCACTGAAAACCAGTATTGCATTACTTCGACTTTCAGCAGTGGTGTAACGAAAGCCTGCGTGGAGTGCAGATTCAGATGAATTCCAGATTCCCAGTGAATGAATGGAACATCCTGTAGTGGAGATTACAATGATTTCTGAAGGCTGGGTTGTGTGCACAGGAAAATGAGGAGCAAAACAGGTTGAGTGGATAGCCAATTGAACAGCACGACTGCGAACATGAACAGGCCTCTGAAAACCAGCATTGTTTTACTTGGACATTCACAAGTGGTGTAAGATAAATCTGCAGGTAGTGGAGATTCAGTTGAATTCCAGATTCGCAGTGAATGAATGGAACATTCTGTACTGGAGATTGCAATGATTTCTCAAGTCTGGATTGTTTGGACATGAAAATGAAGAGCTGACCACAGTTGTGTGGATACCCAGTAAAAAGCAGGGCTTAGAGTGTGAACAGACCGCTGAAAACCAGCATTGTGTTACTTGGACATTCATAAGTGGTGTAATGAAAGCCTACCTGGAGTGCAGATTCAGATGAATTCCAGATTGGCAGTGAATGAATGGAACATTCTGTACTGGCGATTCCAATGATTTCTGAAGTCTGATATTGTGGAAAAGAAAATGAAAGGCTGACCAGGTTTGAGTGGATAGACAATTGAACAGCACACTGCGAGTGTGAAAAGGCGGCTGAAAACCAGCATTGGATTACTTGGTCATTCACCAGTGCTGTAATGAAAACCTGCCTGGAGCGGAGAGTCAGATGAATTGCAGAATCGCAGTGAATGAATGGAACAGTCTGTAGTGGAGAGCCCAATGATTTCTGAAGGCTGGTTTGTGTGGAGAGGAAAATGAAGAGCTGACCAATATTGAGTGGATAGCCCATTGAACAGCACTTCTGCGAGTTGAACATGCCTCTGAAAACCAGTATTGAGTTACTTGGACATTCACCAGTGGCGTAACGAAAACCTGCCAGGAGTGGAGGTTCAGAGGAATTCCAGATTCGCAGTGAATGAATGGAACATTCTCTAGTGGTGATTCCAATGATTTCTGAAGGCTGGGTTTTGTGGACACGAGAATGTAGAGCTGAACAGGGTGGAGTGGATAGCCAAATGAACAGCACGTCTCTTAGTATGAACAGGCCACTGAAAACCAGCATTGGCTTACTTGGACATTCACAAGTGGTGTAACGATAACCCGCCGGGAGTTGAGAGTCAGATGAATTTAAGATTCGCAGTGAATGAACGGAACATTCTGTGGAGGAGATACCAATTATTTCTGAAGGTTGGGTTATGAGGACAGGAAAATGTAGAGCTGAATAGGGTTGGGTGGATAGCAAATTGAACAGCACGGCTGAGTGTGTTAGCAGGCGGCTTAAAACCAGCATTGTCTTCCTTGGACATTTACCAGTGGTGTCACGAAAACCTTCCAGGAGTGGAGACTCTGATGAATTCCAGATTCGCGTGATTGAATGGAACATTCTGTAGTGGTGATTGCCAACATTTAGGAATCTGGATAGTCTGGACAGGATATTGAAGAGCTGACCGATATTGAGTGGATAGCCAATGAACAGCACGGTTTCGAGTGTGAACAGACCACTAAGAAGCAGCATTGCATTACTTGGACATTCATCAGTGGTGTAACGAAAGCCTTCCTGGAATGCAGATTCAGAGTATTTCCAGATTCACAGTGAATGAATGGAAATTTCTGTAGTAGAGATTCCAATGATTTCTGAACGCTGGGTTGTGTGGACAGGAAAATGAAGAGCTGACTAGGTTTGACTGGATTGCCAATTGAACAGCAAGGCTGTGAGTGTGAACAGCCGCTGAAAACCAGCATTGGATTACCTGGTCATTCACCAGTGTTGTTAGGAAAATCTGCCTGGTGTGGAGAGTCAGAGGAATTCCAGATTCGCAGGGAACGAATGGAACATTCTGAAGTGGAGATAAGAATGATTTCTGAAGGCTCGGTGTGTGGAAGGAAAATCAAGAGCTCACCAGCGTTCACTGGATAGCCAATTGAACAGCACGGCTGCGAGTGTTAACACGCAGCTGAAACCAGCCTTGGGTTGCTTGGACATTCACCAGTGGTGAAACGAAAACCTGCTGGGAGTGGAGAACAAGATGAATTCAAGATTCGCCTGAATGAATGAAACATTCTGTAGTGTAGATTGCAATGGTTTCTGAGGTTTGTATTGTCTGAACTGGAAAAAGAAGAACTCACCAGTGTTGAGTCGCTAGACCGTGAACAGCACGGGTTCGAGTGTGAATAGACCGCTGAAAACCATCATTGCGTTACTTGAACATTCAGCAGTGGTGCAATGAAAACCTGCCGGGAGTGGAGATTCAGATGAATTCCAGATTCGCAGTGAATGAATGGAACATTCTCTAGTGGTGATTCCAATGATTTCTGAAGGCTGGGTTTTGTGGACACGAAAATGTAGAGCTGAACAGGGTGGAATGGATAGCCAAATGAACAGCACGTCTCGTAGTAAGAACAGGCCACTGAAAACCAGCTTTGGCTTAATTGGACATTCACAAGTGGTGTAACGAAAACCTGACGGGAGTTGAGAATTAGATGAATTTCAGATTTGCCGTCAATGAATGGAACATTCTGTGGAGGAGATACCAATTGTTTCTGAAGTTTGGGTTATGTGGACAGGAAAATGGAGCTGAAGAGGGTTGAGTGGATAGCAAATTGAACAGCACGGCTGAGAGTATGAGCAGGCCACTTAAAACCAGCATTGGCTTACTTGGATATTTACCAGTGGTGTCACGAAAACCTGCCGGGAGTGGAGATTCAGATGAATTCCAGATTCGCTGTGAATGAATGGAACATTCTGTAGTGGAGATAACAATGATTTCTCCAGTCTCTGTGGTGTGGACAGGAAAATGTAGAGCTGGCCAGGGTTGAGTGGATAGCCAATTGAACAGCACCACTGCGCTTGTGAAGAAAACACTTAAAACATTGGGTTACTTGGACATTCAACAGTGGTGTAACGAAAACCTGCCGGGAGTGGAGGTTCAGAGGAATTCCAGATTCGCAGTGAATGAATGGAACATTCTCTAGTGGAGATTCCAACGATTTCTGAAGGCTGGGTCGTGTGGAAGGAAAATCAAGAACTAATCAGGATTTAGTGGAAAGCCAATTGTATAGCATGGCTGCGAGTGTGAACATGCAGCTGAAAACCAGCATTGGGTTACTTGGACATTCATCAGTGGTGTAAGGAAAACCTGCATGGAGTGGAGAGTCAGTTGAATTCCACATTCGCAGTGAATGAATGGAACATTCTGTAGAGGAGATTCCAATGATTTCTGAAGCCTGTGTTGTGTGGACAGGAAAATGAAGAGCTGACCAGGCTTGAATCGATAGCCAAGTAAACAGCAGGGCTGCGAATATGAACAGGCCGCTGAAAACCAGCATTGGGTTACTTGGACATTCAACAGTGGTGTAATGAAAACCTGCGTGGAGTTGAGAGTCAGATGAATTCCAGATTCGCAGTGAATGAATGGAACATTCTGTAGTGGAGATAACAAAGATTTCTGAAGGCTGGTAGTGTGGTGGGACAATGAAGAGCTGAACAGGGTGGAGTGAATTGTCAATTAAACAGCACGGCTGCGAGTATGAACAGGCCTCTGAAAACCAGCATTGGCTTACTTGGACATTCACAAGTGGTGTAATGTTAACCAGGCGGGAGTGGAGAATCAGATAAACTCCAGACTCGCAGTGAATGAATGGAACATTCTGTAGTGGAGATTGCAATGATTTCTGAAATCTGGATTGTGGGGACACGAAAATGAAGAGCTGACCAGTGTTGAGCGGATAGCCTGTAAAAAGCCTCGGCTTCGAATGTGAACAGACCACTGAAAACCAGTATTGCATTACTTCGACTTTCAGCAGTGGTGTAACGAAAGCCTGCGTGGAGTGCAGATTCAGATGAATTCCAGATTCCCAGTGAATGAATGGAACATTCTGTACTGGAGATTGCAATGATTTCTCAAGTCTGGATTGTTTGGACATGAAAATGAAGAGCTGACCACAGTTGTGTGGATACCCAGTAAAAAGCAGGGCTTAGAGTGTGAACAGACCGCTGAAAACCAGCATTGTGTTACTTGGACATTCATAAGTGGTGTAATGAAAGCCTACCTGGAGTGCAGATTCAGATGAATTCCAGATTGGCAGTGAATGAATGGAACATTCTGTACTGGCGATTCCAATGATTTCTGAAGTCTGATATTGTGGAAAAGAAAATGAAAGGCTGACCAGGTTTGAGTGGATAGACAATTGAACAGCACACTGCGAGTGTGAAAAGGCGGCTGAAAACCAGCATTGGATTACTTGGTCATTCACCAGTGCTGTAATGAAAACCTGCCTGGAGCGGAGAGTCAGATGAATTGCAGAATCGCAGTGAATGAATGGAACAGTCTGTAGTGGAGAGCCCAATGATTTCTGAAGGCTGGTTTGTGTGGAGAGGAAAATGAAGAGCTGACCAATATTGAGTGGATAGCCCATTGACCAGCACTTCTGCGAGTTGAACATGCCTCTGAAAACCAGTATTGAGTTACTTGGACATTCACCAGTGGCGTAACGAAAACCTGCCAGGAGTGGAGGTTCAGAGGAATTCCAGATTCGCAGTGAATGAATGGAACATTCTCTAGTGGTGATTCCAATGATTTCTGAAGGCTGGGTTTTGTGGACACGAAAATGTAGAGCTGAACAGGGTGGAGTGGATAGCCAAATGAACAGCACGTCTCTTAGTATGAACAGGCCACTGAAAACCAGCATTGGCTTACTTGGACATTCACAAGTGGTGTAACGATAACCCGCCGGGAGTTGAGAGTCAGATGAATTTAAGATTCGCAGTGAATGAACGGAACATTCTGTGGAGGAGATACCAATTATTTCTGAAGGTTGGGTTATGAGGACAGGAAAATGTAGAGCTGAATAGGGTTGGGTGGATAGCAAATTGAACAGCACGGCTGAGTGTGTTAGCAGGCGGCTTAAAACCAGCATTGTCTTCCTTGGACATTTACCAGTGGTGTCACGAAAACCTTCCAGGAGTGGAGACTCTGATGAATTCCAGATTCGCGTGATTGAATGGAACATTCTGTAGTGGTGATTGCCAACATTTAGGAATCTGGATAGTCTGGACAGGATATTGAAGAGCTGACCGATATTGAGTGGATAGCCAATGAACAGCACGGTTTCGAGTGTGAACAGACCACTAAGAAGCAGCATTGCATTACTTGGACATTCATCAGTGGTGTAACGAAAGCCTTCCTGGAATGCAGATTCAGATTATTTCCAGATTCACAGTGAATGAATGGAAATTTCTGTAGTAGAGATTCCAATGATTTCTGAACGCTGGGTTGTGTGGACAGGAAAATGAAGAGCTGACTAGGTTTGACTGGATTGCCAATTGAACAGCAAGGCTGTGAGTGTGAACAGCCGCTGAAAACCAGCATTGGATTACCTGGTCATTCACCAGTGTTGTTAGGAAAATCTGCCTGGTGTGGAGAGTCAGAGGAATTCCAGATTCGCAGGGAACGAATGGAACATTCTGAAGTGGAGATAAGAATGATTTCTGAAGGCTCGGTGTGTGGAAGGAAAATCAAGAGCTAACCAGCGTTCACTGGATAGCCAATTGAACAGCACGGCTGCGAGTGTTAACACGCAGCTGAAACCAGCCTTGGGTTGCTTGGACATTCACCAGTGGTGAAACGAAAACCTGCTGGGAGTGGAGAACAAGATGAATTCAAGATTCGCCTGAATGAATGAAACATTCTGTAGTGTAGATTGCAATGGTTTCTGAGGTTTGTATTGTCTGAACTGGAAAAAGAAGAACTCACCAGTGTTGAGTCGCTAGACCGTGAACAGCACGGGTTCGAGTGTGAATAGACCGCTGAAAACCATCATTGCGTTACTTGAACATTCAGCAGTGGTGCAATGAAAACCTGCCGGGAGTGGAGATTCAGATGAATTCCAGATTCGCAGTGAATGAATGGAACATTCTCTAGTGGTGATTCCAATGATTTCTGAAGGCTGGGTTTTGTGGACACGAAAATGTAGAGCTGAACAGGGTGGAATGGATAGCCAAATGAACAGCACGTCTCGTAGTAAGAACAGGCCACTGAAAACCAGCTTTGGCTTAATTGGACATTCACAAGTGGTGTAACGAAAACCTGACGGGAGTTGAGAATTAGATGAATTTCAGATTTGCCGTCAATGAATGGAACATTCTGTGGAGGAGATACCAATTGTTTCTGAAGTTTGGGTTATGTGGACAGGAAAATGGAGCTGAAGAGGGTTGAGTGGATAGCAAATTGAACAGCACGGCTGAGAGTATGAGCAGGCCACTTAAAACCAGCATTGGCTTACTTGGATATTTACCAGTGGTGTCACGAAAACCTGCCGGGAGTGGAGATTCAGATGAATTCCAGATTCGCTGTGAATGAATGGAACATTCTGTAGTGGAGATAACAATGATTTCTCCAGTCTCTGTGGTGTGGACAGGAAAATGTAGAGCTGGCCAGGGTTGAGTGGATAGCCAATTGAACAGCACCACTGCGCTTGTGAAGAAAACACTTAAAACATTGGGTTACTTGGACATTCAACAGTGGTGTAACGAAAACCTGCCGGGAGTGGAGGTTCAGAGGAATTCCAGATTCGCAGTGAATGAATGGAACATTCTCTAGTGGAGATTCCAACGATTTCTGAAGGCTGGGTCGTGTGGAAGGAAAATCAAGAACTAATCAGGATTTAGTGGAAAGCCAATTGTATAGCATGGCTGCGAGTGTGAACATGCAGCTGAAAACCAGCATTGGGTTACTTGGACATTCATCAGTGGTGTAAGGAAAACCTGCATGGAGTGGAGAGTCAGTTGAATTCCACATTCGCAGTGAATGAATGGAACATTCTGTAGAGGAGATTCCAATGATTTCTGAAGCCTGTGTTGTGTGGACAGGAAAATGAAGAGCTGACCAGGCTTGAATCGATAGCCAAGTAAACAGCAGGGCTGCGAATATGAACAGGCCGCTGAAAACCAGCATTGGGTTACTTGGACATTCAACAGTGGTGTAATGAAAACCTGCGTGGAGTTGAGAGTCAGATGAATTCCAGATTCGCAGTGAATGAATGGAACATTCTGTAGTGGAGATAACAAAGATTTCTGAAGGCTGGTAGTGTGGTGGGACAATGAAGAGCTGAACAGGGTGGAGTGAATTGTCAATTAAACAGCACGGCTGCGAGTATGAACAGGCCTCTGAAAACCAGCATTGGCTTACTTGGACATTCACAAGTGGTGTAATGTTAACCAGGCGGGAGTGGAGAATCAGATAAACTCCAGACTCGCAGTGAATGAATGGAACATTCTGTAGTGGAGATTGCAATGATTTCTGAAATCTGGATTGTGGGGACACGAAAATGAAGAGCTGACCAGTGTTGAGTGGATAGCCTGTAAAAAGCCTCGGCTTCGAATGTGAACAGACCACTGAAAACCAGTATTGCATTACTTCGACTTTCAGCAGTGGTGTAACGAAAGCCTGCGTGGAGTGCAGATTCAGATGAATTCCAGATTCCCAGTGAATGAATGGAACATCCTGTAGTGGAGATTACAATGATTTCTGAAGGCTGGGTTGTGTGCACAGGAAAATGAGGAGCAAAACAGGTTGAGTGGATAGCCAATTGAACAGCACGACTGCGAACATGAACAGGCCTCTGAAAACCAGCATTGTTTTACTTGGACATTCACAAGTGGTGTAAGATAAATCTGCAGGTAGTGGAGATTCAGTTGAATTCCAGATTCGCAGTGAATGAATGGAACATTCTGTACTGGAGATTGCAATGATTTCTCAAGTCTGGATTGTTTGGACATGAAAATGAAGAGCTGACCACAGTTGTGTGGATACCCAGTAAAAAGCAGGGCTTAGAGTGTGAACAGACCGCTGAAAACCAGCATTGTGTTACTTGGACATTCATAAGTGGTGTAATGAAAGCCTACCTGGAGTGCAGATTCAGATGAATTCCAGATTGGCAGTGAATGAATGGAACATTCTGTACTGGCGATTCCAATGATTTCTGAAGTCTGATATTGTGGAAAAGAAAATGAAAGGCTGACCAGGTTTGAGTGGATAGACAATTGAACAGCACACTGCGAGTGTGAAAAGGCGGCTGAAAACCAGCATTGGATTACTTGGTCATTCACCAATGCTGTAATGAAAACCTGCCTGGAGCGGAGAGTCAGATGAATTGCAGAATCGCAGTGAATGAATGGAACAGTCTGTAGTGGAGAGCCCAATGATTTCTGAAGGCTGGTTTGTGTGGAGAGGAAAATGAAGAGCTGACCAATATTGAGTGGATAGCCCATTGAACAGCACTTCTGCGAGTTGAACATGCCTCTGAAAACCAGTATTGAGTTACTTGGACATTCACCAGTGGCGTAACGAAAACCTGCCAGGAGTGGAGGTTCAGAGGAATTCCAGATTCGCAGTGAATGAATGGAACATTCTCTAGTGGTGATTCCAATGATTTCTGAAGGCTGGGTTTTGTGGACACGAAAATGTAGAGCTGAACAGGGTGGAGTGGATAGCCAAATGAACAGCACGTCTCTTAGTATGAACAGGCCACTGAAAACCAGCATTGGCTTACTTGGACATTCACAAGTGGTGTAACGATAACCCGCCGGGAGTTGAGAGTCAGATGAATTTAAGATTCGCAGTGAATGAACGGAACATTCTGTGGAGGAGATACCAATTATTTCTGAAGGTTGGGTTATGAGGACAGGAAAATGTAGAGCTGAATAGGGTTGGGTGGATAGCAAATTGAACAGCACGGCTGAGTGTGTTAGCAGGCGGCTTAAAACCAGCATTGTCTTCCTTGGACATTTACCAGTGGTGTCACGAAAACCTTCCAGGAGTGGAGACTCTGATGAATTCCAGATTCGCGTGATTGAATGGAACATTCTGTAGTGGTGATTGCCAACATTTAGGAATCTGGATAGTCTGGACAGGATATTGAAGAGCTGACCGATATTGAGTGGATAGCCAATGAACAGCACGGTTTCGAGTGTGAACAGACCACTAAGAAGCAGCATTGCATTACTTGGACATTCATCAGTGGTGTAACGAAAGCCTTCCTGGAATGCAGATTCAGAGTATTTCCAGATTCACAGTGAATGAATGGAAATTTCTGTAGTAGAGATTCCAATGATTTCTGAACGCTGGGTTGTGTGGACAGGAAAATGAAGAGCTGACTAGGTTTGACTGGATTGCCAATTGAACAGCAAGGCTGTGAGTGTGAACAGCCGCTGAAAACCAGCATTGGATTACCTGGTCATTCACCAGTGTTGTTAGGAAAATCTGCCTGGTGTGGAGAGTCAGAGGAATTCCAGATTCGCAGGGAACGAATGGAACATTCTGAAGTGGAGATAAGAATGATTTCTGAAGGCTCGGTGTGTGGAAGGAAAATCAAGAGCTAACCAGCGTTCACTGGATAGCCAATTGAACAGCACGGCTGCGAGTGTTAACACGCAGCTGAAACCAGCCTTGGGTTGCTTGGACATTCACCAGTGGTGAAACGAAAACCTGCTGGGAGTGGAGAACAAGATGAATTCAAGATTCGCCTGAATGAATGAAACATTCTGTAGTGTAGATTGCAATGGTTTCTGAGGTTTGTATTGTCTGAACTGGAAAAAGAAGAACTCACCAGTGTTGAGTCGCTAGACCGTGAACAGCACGGGTTCGAGTGTGAATAGACCGCTGAAAACCATCATTGCGTTACTTGAACATTCAGCAGTGGTGCAATGAAAACCTGCCGGGAGTGGAGATTCAGATGAATTCCAGATTCGCAGTGAATGAATGGAACATTCTCTAGTGGTGATTCCAATGATTTCTGAAGGCTGGGTTTTGTGGACACGAAAATGTAGAGCTGAACAGGGTGGAATGGATAGCCAAATGAACAGCACGTCTCGTAGTAAGAACAGGCCACTGAAAACCAGCTTTGGCTTAATTGGACATTCACAAGTGGTGTAACGAAAACCTGACGGGAGTTGAGAATTAGATGAATTTCAGATTTGCCGTCAATGAATGGAACATTCTGTGGAGGAGATACCAATTGTTTCTGAAGTTTGGGTTATGTGGACAGGAAAATGGAGCTGAAGAGGGTTGAGTGGATAGCAAATTGAACAGCACGGCTGAGAGTATGAGCAGGCCACTTAAAACCAGCATTGGCTTACTTGGATATTTACCAGTGGTGTCACGAAAACCTGCCGGGAGTGGAGATTCAGATGAATTCCAGATTCGCTGTGAATGAATGGAACATTCTGTAGTGGAGATAACAATGATTTCTCCAGTCTCTGTGGTGTGGACAGGAAAATGTAGAGCTGGCCAGGGTTGAGTGGATAGCCAATTGAACAGCACCACTGCGCTTGTGAAGAAAACACTTAAAACATTGGGTTACTTGGACATTCAACAGTGGTGTAACGAAAACCTGCCGGGAGTGGAGGTTCAGAGGAATTCCAGATTCGCAGTGAATGAATGGAACATTCTCTAGTGGAGATTCCAACGATTTCTGAAGGCTGGGTCGTGTGGAAGGAAAATCAAGAACTAATCAGGATTTAGTGGAAAGCCAATTGTATAGCATGGCTGCGAGTGTGAACATGCAGCTGAAAACCAGCATTGGGTTACTTGGACATTCATCAGTGGTGTAAGGAAAACCTGCATGGAGTGGAGAGTCAGTTGAATTCCACATTCGCAGTGAATGAATGGAACATTCTGTAGAGGAGATTCCAATGATTTCTGAAGCCTGTGTTGTGTGGACAGGAAAATGAAGAGCTGACCAGGCTTGAATCGATAGCCAAGTAAACAGCAGGGCTGCGAATATGAACAGGCCGCTGAAAACCAGCATTGGGTTACTTGGACATTCAACAGTGGTGTAATGAAAACCTGCGTGGAGTTGAGAGTCAGATGAATTCCAGATTCGCAGTGAATGAATGGAACATTCTGTAGTGGAGATAACAAAGATTTCTGAAGGCTGGTAGTGTGGTGGGACAATGAAGAGCTGAACAGGGTGGAGTGAATTGTCAATTAAACAGCACGGCTGCGAGTATGAACAGGCCTCTGAAAACCAGCATTGGCTTACTTGGACATTCACAAGTGGTGTAATGTTAACCAGGCGGGAGTGGAGAATCAGATAAACTCCAGACTCGCAGTGAATGAATGGAACATTCTGTAGTGGAGATTGCAATGATTTCTGAAATCTGGATTGTGGGGACACGAAAATGAAGAGCTGACCAGTGTTGAGTGGATAGCCTGTAAAAAGCCTCGGCTTCGAATGTGAACAGACCACTGAAAACCAGTATTGCATTACTTCGACTTTCAGCAGTGGTGTAACGAAAGCCTGCGTGGAGTGCAGATTCAGATGAATTCCAGATTCCCAGTGAATGAATGGAACATCCTGTAGTGGAGATTACAATGATTTCTGAAGGCTGGGTTGTGTGCACAGGAAAATGAGGAGCAAAACAGGTTGAGTGGATAGCCAATTGAACAGCACGACTGCGAACATGAACAGGCCTCTGAAAACCAGCATTGTTTTACTTGGACATTCACAAGTGGTGTAAGATAAATCTGCAGGTAGTGGAGATTCAGTTGAATTCCAGATTCGCAGTGAATGAATGGAACATTCTGTACTGGAGATCGCAATGATTTCTCAAGTCTGGATTGTTTGGACATGAAAATGAAGAGCTGACCACAGTTGTGTGGATACCCAGTAAAAAGCAGGGCTTAGAGTGTGAACAGACCGCTGAAAACCAGCATTGTGTTACTTGGACATTCATAAGTGGTGTAATGAAAGCCTACCTGGAGTGCAGATTCAGATGAATTCCAGATTGGCAGTGAATGAATGGAACATTCTGTACTGGCGATTCCAATGATTTCTGAAGTCTGATATTGTGGAAAAGAAAATGAAAGGCTGACCAGGTTTGAGTGGATAGACAATTGAACAGCACACTGCGAGTGTGAAAAGGCGGCTGAAAACCAGCATTGGATTACTTGGTCATTCACCAGTGCTGTAATGAAAACCTGCCTGGAGCGGAGAGTCAGATGAATTGCAGAATCGCAGTGAATGAATGGAACAGTCTGTAGTGGAGAGCCCAATGATTTCTGAAGGCTGGTTTGTGTGGAGAGGAAAATGAAGAGCTGACCAATATTGAGTGGATAGCCCATTGAACAGCACTTCTGCGAGTTGAACATGCCTCTGAAAACCAGTATTGAGTTACTTGGACATTCACCAGTGGCGTAACGAAAACCTGCCAGGAGTGGAGGTTCAGAGGAATTCCAGATTCGCAGTGAATGAATGGAACATTCTCTAGTGGTGATTCCAATGATTTCTGAAGGCTGGGTTTTGTGGACACGAAAATGTAGAGCTGAACAGGGTGGAGTGGATAGCCAAATGAACAGCACGTCTCTTAGTATGAACAGGCCACTGAAAACCAGCATTGGCTTACTTGGACATTCACAAGTGGTGTAACGATAACCCGCCGGGAGTTGAGAGTCAGATGAATTTAAGATTCGCAGTGAATGAACGGAACATTCTGTGGAGGAGATACCAATTATTTCTGAAGGTTGGGTTATGAGGACAGGAAAATGTAGAGCTGAATAGGGTTGGGTGGATAGCAAATTGAACAGCACGGCTGAGTGTGTTAGCAGGCGGCTTAAAACCAGCATTGTCTTCCTTGGACATTTACCAGTGGTGTCACGAAAACCTTCCAGGAGTGGAGACTCTGATGAACTCCAGATTCGCGTGATTGAATGGAACATTCTGTAGTGGTGATTGCCAACATTTAGGAATCTGGATAGTCTGGACAGGATATTGAAGAGCTGACCGATATTGAGTGGATAGCCAATGAACAGCACGGTTTCGAGTGTGAACAGACCACTAAGAAGCAGCATTGCATTACTTGGACATTCATCAGTGGTGTAACGAAAGCCTTCCTGGAATGCAGATTCAGAGTATTTCCAGATTCACAGTGAATGAATGGAAATTTCTGTAGTAGAGATTCCAATGATTTCTGAACGCTGGGTTGTGTGGACAGGAAAATGAAGAGCTGACTAGGTTTGACTGGATTGCCAATTGAACAGCAAGGCTGTGAGTGTGAACAGCCGCTGAAAACCAGCATTGGATTACCTGGTCATTCACCAGTGTTGTTAGGAAAATCTGCCTGGTGTGGAGAGTCAGAGGAATTCCAGATTCGCAGGGAACGAATGGAACATTCTGAAGTGGAGATAAGAATGATTTCTGAAGGCTCGGTGTGTGGAAGGAAAATCAAGAGCTAACCAGCGTTCACTGGATAGCCAATTGAACAGCACGGCTGCGAGTGTTAACACGCAGCTGAAACCAGCCTTGGGTTGCTTGGACATTCACCAGTGGTGAAACGAAAACCTGCTGGGAGTGGAGAACAAGATGAATTCAAGATTCGCCTGAATGAATGAAACATTCTGTAGTGTAGATTGCAATGGTTTCTGAGGTTTGTATTGTCTGAACTGGAAAAAGAAGAACTCACCAGTGTTGAGTCGCTAGACCGTGAACAGCACGGGTTCGAGTGTGAATAGACCGCTGAAAACCATCATTGCGTTACTTGAACATTCAGCAGTGGTGCAATGAAAACCTGCCGGGAGTGGAGATTCAGATGAATTCCAGATTCGCAGTGAATGAATGGAACATTCTCTAGTGGTGATTCCAATGATTTCTGAAGGCTGGGTTTTGTGGACACGAAAATGTAGAGCTGAACAGGGTGGAATGGATAGCCAAATGAACAGCACGTCTCGTAGTAAGAACAGGCCACTGAAAACCAGCTTTGGCTTAATTGGACATTCACAAGTGGTGTAACGAAAACCTGACGGGAGTTGAGAATTAGATGAATTTCAGATTTGCCGTCAATGAATGGAACATTCTGTGGAGGAGATACCAATTGTTTCTGAAGTTTGGGTTATGTGGACAGGAAAATGGAGCTGAAGAGGGTTGAGTGGATAGCAAATTGAACAGCACGGCTGAGAGTATGAGCAGGCCACTTAAAACCAGCATTGGCTTACTTGGATATTTACCAGTGGTGTCACGAAAACCTGCCGGGAGTGGAGATTCAGATGAATTCCAGATTCGCTGTGAATGAATGGAACATTCTGTAGTGGAGATAACAATGATTTCTCCAGTCTCTGTGGTGTGGACAGGAAAATGTAGAGCTGGCCAGGGTTGAGTGGATAGCCAATTGAACAGCACCACTGCGCTTGTGAAGAAAACACTTAAAACATTGGGTTACTTGGACATTCAACAGTGGTGTAACGAAAACCTGCCGGGAGTGGAGGTTCAGAGGAATTCCAGATTCGCAGTGAATGAATGGAACATTCTCTAGTGGAGATTCCAACGATTTCTGAAGGCTGGGTCGTGTGGAAGGAAAATCAAGAACTAATCAGGATTTAGTGGAAAGCCAATTGTATAGCATGGCTGCGAGTGTGAACATGCAGCTGAAAACCAGCATTGGGTTACTTGGACATTCATCAGTGGTGTAAGGAAAACCTGCATGGAGTGGAGAGTCAGTTGAATTCCACATTCGCAGTGAATGAATGGAACATTCTGTAGAGGAGATTCCAATGATTTCTGAAGCCTGTGTTGTGTGGACAGGAAAATGAAGAGCTGACCAGGCTTGAATCGATAGCCAAGTAAACAGCAGGGCTGCGAATATGAACAGGCCGCTGAAAACCAGCATTGGGTTACTTGGACATTCAACAGTGGTGTAATGAAAACCTGCGTGGAGTTGAGAGTCAGATGAATTCCAGATTCGCAGTGAATGAATGGAACATTCTGTAGTGGAGATAACAAAGATTTCTGAAGGCTGGTAGTGTGGTGGGACAATGAAGAGCTGAACAGGGTGGAGTGAATTGTCAATTAAACAGCACGGCTGCGAGTATGAACAGGCCTCTGAAAACCAGCATTGGCTTACTTGGACATTCACAAGTGGTGTAATGTTAACCAGGCGGGAGTGGAGAATCAGATAAACTCCAGACTCGCAGTGAATGAATGGAACATTCTGTAGTGGAGATTGCAATGATTTCTGAAATCTGGATTGTGGGGACACGAAAATGAAGAGCTGACCAGTGTTGAGTGGATAGCCTGTAAAAAGCCTCGGCTTCGAATGTGAACAGACCACTGAAAACCAGTATTGCATTACTTCGACTTTCAGCAGTGGTGTAACGAAAGCCTGCGTGGAGTGCAGATTCAGATGAATTCCAGATTCCCAGTGAATGAATGGAACATCCTGTAGTGGAGATTACAATGATTTCTGAAGGCTGGGTTGTGTGCACAGGAAAATGAGGAGCAAAACAGGTTGAGTGGATAGCCAATTGAACAGCACGACTGCGAACATGAACAGGCCTCTGAAAACCAGCATTGTTTTACTTGGACATTCACAAGTGGTGTAAGATAAATCTGCAGGTAGTGGAGATTCAGTTGAATTCCAGATTCGCAGTGAATGAATGGAACATTCTGTACTGGAGATTGCAATGATTTCTCAAGTCTGGATTGTTTGGACATGAAAATGAAGAGCTGACCACAGTTGTGTGGATACCCAGTAAAAAGCAGGGCTTAGAGTGTGAACAGACCGCTGAAAACCAGCATTGTGTTACTTGGACATTCATAAGTGGTGTAATGAAAGCCTACCTGGAGTGCAGATTCAGATGAATTCCAGATTGGCAGTGAATGAATGGAACATTCTGTACTGGCGATTCCAATGATTTCTGAAGTCTGATATTGTGGAAAAGAAAATGAAAGGCTGACCAGGTTTGAGTGGATAGACAATTGAACAGCACACTGCGAGTGTGAAAAGGCGGCTGAAAACCAGCATTGGATTACTTGGTCATTCACCAGTGCTGTAATGAAAACCTGCCTGGAGCGGAGAGTCAGATGAATTGCAGAATCGCAGTGAATGAATGGAACAGTCTGTAGTGGAGAGCCCAATGATTTCTGAAGGCTGGTTTGTGTGGAGAGGAAAATGAAGAGCTGACCAATATTGAGTGGATAGCCCATTGAACAGCACTTCTGCGAGTTGAACATGCCTCTGAAAACCAGTATTGAGTTACTTGGACATTCACCAGTGGCGTAACGAAAACCTGCCAGGAGTGGAGGTTCAGAGGAATTCCAGATTCGCAGTGAATGAATGGAACATTCTCTAGTGGTGATTCCAATGATTTCTGAAGGCTGGGTTTTGTGGACACGAAAATGTAGAGCTGAACAGGGTGGAGTGGATAGCCAAATGAACAGCACGTCTCTTAGTATGAACAGGCCACTGAAAACCAGCATTGGCTTACTTGGACATTCACAAGTGGTGTAACGATAACCCGCCGGGAGTTGAGAGTCAGATGAATTTAAGATTCGCAGTGAATGAACGGAACATTCTGTGGAGGAGATACCAATTATTTCTGAAGGTTGGGTTATGAGGACAGGAAAATGTAGAGCTGAATAGGGTTGGGTGGATAGCAAATTGAACAGCACGGCTGAGTGTGTTAGCAGGCGGCTTAAAACCAGCATTGTCTTCCTTGGACATTTACCAGTGGTGTCACGAAAACCTTCCAGGAGTGGAGACTCTGATGAATTCCAGATTCGCGTGATTGAATGGAACATTCTGTAGTGGTGATTGCCAACATTTAGGAATCTGGATAGTCTGGACAGGATATTGAAGAGCTGACCGATATTGAGTGGATAGCCAATGAACAGCACGGTTTCGAGTGTGAACAGACCACTAAGAAGCAGCATTGCATTACTTGGACATTCATCAGTGGTGTAACGAAAGCCTTCCTGGAATGCAGATTCAGATTATTTCCAGATTCACAGTGAATGAATGGAAATTTCTGTAGTAGAGATTCCAATGATTTCTGAACGCTGGGTTGTGTGGACAGGAAAATGAAGAGCTGACTAGGTTTGACTGGATTGCCAATTGAACAGCAAGGCTGTGAGTGTGAACAGCCGCTGAAAACCAGCATTGGATTACCTGGTCATTCACCAGTGTTGTTAGGAAAATCTGCCTGGTGTGGAGAGTCAGAGGAATTCCAGATTCGCAGGGAACGAATGGAACATTCTGAAGTGGAGATAAGAATGATTTCTGAAGGCTCGGTGTGTGGAAGGAAAATCAAGAGCTAACCAGCGTTCACTGGATAGCCAATTGAACAGCACGGCTGCGAGTGTTAACACGCAGCTGAAACCAGCCTTGGGTTGCTTGGACATTCACCAGTGGTGAAACGAAAACCTGCTGGGAGTGGAGAACAAGATGAATTCAAGATTCGCCTGAATGAATGAAACATTCTGTAGTGTAGATTGCAATGGTTTCTGAGGTTTGTATTGTCTGAACTGGAAAAAGAAGAACTCACCAGTGTTGAGTCGCTAGACCGTGAACAGCACGGGTTCGAGTGTGAATAGACCGCTGAAAACCATCATTGCGTTACTTGAACATTCAGCAGTGGTGCAATGAAAACCTGCCGGGAGTGGAGATTCAGATGAATTCCAGATTCGCAGTGAATGAATGGAACATTCTCTAGTGGTGATTCCAATGATTTCTGAAGGCTGGGTTTTGTGGACACGAAAATGTAGAGCTGAACAGGGTGGAATGGATAGCCAAATGAACAGCACGTCTCGTAGTAAGAACAGGCCACTGAAAACCAGCTTTGGCTTAATTGGACATTCACAAGTGGTGTAACGAAAACCTGACGGGAGTTGAGAATTAGATGAATTTCAGATTTGCCGTCAATGAATGGAACATTCTGTGGAGGAGATACCAATTGTTTCTGAAGTTTGGGTTATGTGGACAGGAAAATGGAGCTGAAGAGGGTTGAGTGGATAGCAAATTGAACAGCACGGCTGAGAGTATGAGCAGGCCACTTAAAACCAGCATTGGCTTACTTGGATATTTACCAGTGGTGTCACGAAAATCTGCCGGGAGTGGAGATTCAGATGAATTCCAGATTCGCTGTGAATGAATGGAACATTCTGTAGTGGAGATAACAATGATTTCTCTAGTCTCTGTGGTGTGGACAGGAAAATGTAGAGCTGGCCAGGGTTGAGTGGATAGCCAATTGAACAGCACCACTGCGCTTGTGAAGAAAACACTTAAAACATTGGGTTACTTGGACATTCAACAGTGGTGTAACGAAAACCTGCCGGGAGTGGAGGTTCAGAGGAATTCCAGATTCGCAGTGAATGAATGGAACATTCTCTAGTGGAGATTCCAACGATTTCTGAAGGCTGGGTCGTGTGGAAGGAAAATCAAGAACTAATCAGGATTTAGTGGAAAGCCAATTGTATAGCATGGCTGCGAGTGTGAACATGCAGCTGAAAACCAGCATTGGGTTACTTGGACATTCATCAGTGGTGTAAGGAAAACCTGCATGGAGTGGAGAGTCAGTTGAATTCCACATTCGCAGTGAATGAATGGAACATTCTGTAGAGGAGATTCCAATGATTTCTGAAGCCTGTGTTGTGTGGACAGGAAAATGAAGAGCTGACCAGGCTTGAATCGATAGCCAAGTAAACAGCAGGGCTGCGAATATGAACAGGCCGCTGAAAACCAGCATTGGGTTACTTGGACATTCAACAGTGGTGTAATGAAAACCTGCGTGGAGTTGAGAGTCAGATGAATTCCAGATTCGCAGTGAATGAATGGAACATTCTGTAGTGGAGATAACAAAGATTTCTGAAGGCTGGTAGTGTGGTGGGACAATGAAGAGCTGAACAGGGTGGAGTGAATTGTCAATTAAACAGCACGGCTGCGAGTATGAACAGGCCTCTGAAAACCAGCATTGGCTTACTTGGACATTCACAAGTGGTGTAATGTTAACCAGGCGGGAGTGGAGAATCAGATAAACTCCAGACTCGCAGTGAATGAATGGAACATTCTGTAGTGGAGATTGCAATGATTTCTGAAATCTGGATTGTGGGGACACGAAAATGAAGAGCTGACCAGTGTTGAGCAGATAGCCTGTAAAAAGCCTCGGCTTCGAATGTGAACAGACCACTGAAAACCAGTATTGCATTACTTCGACTTTCAGCAGTGGTGTAACGAAAGCCTGCGTGGAGTGCAGATTCAGATGAATTCCAGATTCCCAGTGAATGAATGGAACATCCTGTAGTGGAGATTACAATGATTTCTGAAGGCTGGGTTGTGTGCACAGGAAAATGAGGAGCAAAACAGGTTGAGTGGATAGCCAATTGAACAGCACGACTGCGAACATTAACAGGCCTCTGAAAACCAGCATTGTTTTACTTGGACATTCACAAGTGGTGTAAGATAAATCTGCAGGTAGTGGAGATTCAGTTGAATTCCAGATTCGCAGTGAATGAATGGAACATTCTGTACTGCAGATTGCAATGATTCCTCAAGTCTGGATTGTTTGGACATGAAAATGAAGAGCTGACCACAGTTGTGTGGATACCCAGTAAAAAGCAGGGCTTAGAGTGTGAACAGACCGCTGAAAACCAGCATTGTGTTACTTGGACATTCATAAGTGGTGTAATGAAAGCCTACCTGGAGTGCAGATTCAGATGAATTCCAGATTGGCAGTGAATGAATGGAACATTCTGTACTGGCGATTCCAATGATTTCTGAAGTCTGATATTGTGGAAAAGAAAATGAAAGGCTGACCAGGTTTGAGTGGATAGACAATTGAACAGCACACTGCGAGTGTGAAAAGGCGGCTGAAAACCAGCATTGGATTACTTGGTCATTCACCAGTGCTGTAATGAAAACCTGCCTGGAGCGGAGAGTCAGATGAATTGCAGAATCGCAGTGAATGAATGGAACAGTCTGTAGTGGAGAGCCCAATGATTTCTGAAGGCTGGTTTGTGTGGAGAGGAAAATGAAGAGCTGACCAATATTGAGTGGATAGCCCATTGAACAGCACTTCTGCGAGTTGAACATGCCTCTGAAAACCAGTATTGAGTTACTTGGACATTCACCAGTGGCGTAACGAAAACCTGCCAGGAGTGGAGGTTCAGAGGAATTCCAGATTCGCAGTGAATGAATGGAACATTCTCTAGTGGTGATTCCAATGATTTCTGAAGGCTGGGTTTTGTGGACACGAAAATGTAGAGCTGAACAGGGTGGAGTGGATAGCCAAATGAACAGCACGTCTCTTAGTATGAACAGGCCACTGAAAACCAGCATTGGCTTACTTGGACATTCACAAGTGGTGTAACGATAACCCGCCGGGAGTTGAGAGTCAGATGAATTTAAGATTCGCAGTGAATGAACGGAACATTCTGTGGAGGAGATACCAATTATTTCTGAAGGTTGGGTTATGAGGACAGGAAAATGTAGAGCTGAATAGGGTTGGGTGGATAGCAAATTGAACAGCACGGCTGAGTGTGTTAGCAGGCGGCTTAAAACCAGCATTGTCTTCCTTGGACATTTACCAGTGGTGTCACGAAAACCTTCCAGGAGTGGAGACTCTGATGAATTCCAGATTCGCGTGATTGAATGGAACATTCTGTAGTGGTGATTGCCAACATTTAGGAATCTGGATAGTCTGGACAGGATATTGAAGAGCTGACCGATATTGAGTGGATAGCCAATGAACAGCACGGTTTCGAGTGTGAACAGACCACTAAGAAGCAGCATTGCATTACTTGGACATTCATCAGTGGTGTAACGAAAGCCTTCCTGGAATGCAGATTCAGAGTATTTCCAGATTCACAGTGAATGAATGGAAATTTCTGTAGTAGAGATTCCAATGATTTCTGAACGCTGGGTTGTGTGGACAGGAAAATGAAGAGCTGACTAGGTTTGACTGGATTGCCAATTGAACAGCAAGGCTGTGAGTGTGAACAGCCGCTGAAAACCAGCATTGGATTACCTGGTCATTCACCAGTGTTGTTAGGAAAATCTGCCTGGTGTGGAGAGTCAGAGGAATTCCAGATTCGCAGGGAACGAATGGAACATTCTGAAGTGGAGATAAGAATGATTTCTGAAGGCTCGGTGTGTGGAAGGAAAATCAAGAGCTAACCAGCGTTCACTGGATAGCCAATTGAACAGCACGGCTGCGAGTGTTAACACGCAGCTGAAACCAGCCTTGGGTTGCTTGGACATTCACCAGTGGTGAAACGAAAACCTGCTGGGAGTGGAGAACAAGATGAATTCAAGATTCGCCTGAATGAATGAAACATTCTGTAGTGTAGATTGCAATGGTTTCTGAGGTTTGTATTGTCTGAACTGGAAAAAGAAGAACTCACCAGTGTTGAGTCGCTAGACCGTGAACAGCACGGGTTCGAGTGTGAATAGACCGCTGAAAACCATCATTGCGTTACTTGAACATTCAGCAGTGGTGCAATGAAAACCTGCCGGGAGTGGAGATTCAGATGAATTCCAGATTCGCAGTGAATGAATGGAACATTCTCTAGTGGTGATTCCAATGATTTCTGAAGGCTGGGTTTTGTGGACACGAAAATGTAGAGCTGAACAGGGTGGAATGGATAGCCAAATGAACAGCACGTCTCGTAGTAAGAACAGGCCACTGAAAACCAGCTTTGGCTTAATTGGACATTCACAAGTGGTGTAACGAAAACCTGACGGGAGTTGAGAATTAGATGAATTTCAGATTTGCCGTCAATGAATGGAACATTCTGTGGAGGAGATACCAATTGTTTCTGAAGTTTGGGTTATGTGGACAGGAAAATGGAGCTGAAGAGGGTTGAGTGGATAGCAAATTGAACAGCACGGCTGAGAGTATGAGCAGGCCACTTAAAACCAGCATTGGCTTACTTGGATATTTACCAGTGGTGTCACGAAAACCTGCCGGGAGTGGAGATTCAGATGAATTCCAGATTCGCTGTGAATGAATGGAACATTCTGTAGTGGAGATAACAATGATTTCTCCAGTCTCTGTGGTGTGGACAGGAAAATGTAGAGCTGGCCAGGGTTGAGTGGATAGCCAATTGAACAGCACCACTGCGCTTGTGAAGAAAACACTTAAAACATTGGGTTACTTGGACATTCAACAGTGGTGTAACGAAAACCTGCCGGGAGTGGAGGTTCAGAGGAATTCCAGATTCGCAGTGAATGAATGGAACATTCTCTAGTGGAGATTCCAACGATTTCTGAAGGCTGGGTCGTGTGGAAGGAAAATCAAGAACTAATCAGGATTTAGTGGAAAGCCAATTGTATAGCATGGCTGCGAGTGTGAACATGCAGCTGAAAACCAGCATTGGGTTACTTGGACATTCATCAGTGGTGTAAGGAAAACCTGCATGGAGTGGAGAGTCAGTTGAATTCCACATTCGCAGTGAATGAATGGAACATTCTGTAGAGGAGATTCCAATGATTTCTGAAGCCTGTGTTGTGTGGACAGGAAAATGAAGAGCTGACCAGGCTTGAATCGATAGCCAAGTAAACAGCAGGGCTGCGAATATGAACAGGCCGCTGAAAACCAGCATTGGGTTACTTGGACATTCAACAGTGGTGTAATGAAAACCTGCGTGGAGTTGAGAGTCAGATGAATTCCAGATTCGCAGTGAATGAATGGAACATTCTGTAGTGGAGATAACAAAGATTTCTGAAGGCTGGTAGTGTGGTGGGACAATGAAGAGCTGAACAGGGTGGAGTGAATTGTCAATTAAACAGCACGGCTGCGAGTATGAACAGGCCTCTGAAAACCAGCATTGGCTTACTTGGACATTCACAAGTTGTGTAATGTTAACCAGGCGGGAGTGGAGAATCAGATAAACTCCAGACTCGCAGTGAATGAATGGAACATTCTGTAGTGGAGATTGCAATGATTTCTGAAATCTGGATTGTGGGGACACGAAAATGAAGAGCTGACCAGTGTTGAGTGGATAGCCTGTAAAAAGCCTCGGCTTCGAATGTGAACAGACCACTGAAAACCAGTATTGCATTACTTCGACTTTCAGCAGTGGTGTAACGAAAGCCTGCGTGGAGTGCAGATTCAGATGAATTCCAGATTCCCAGTGAATGAATGGAACATCCTGTAGTGGAGATTACAATGATTTCTGAAGGCTGGGTTGTGTGCACAGGAAAATGAGGAGCAAAACAGGTTGAGTGGATAGCCAATTGAACAGCACGACTGCGAACATGAACAGGCCTCTGAAAACCAGCATTGTTTTACTTGGACATTCACAAGTGGTGTAAGATAAATCTGCAGGTAGTGGAGATTCAGTTGAATTCCAGATTCGCAGTGAATGAATGGAACATTCTGTACTGGAGATTGCAATGATTTCTCAAGTCTGGATTGTTTGGACATGAAAATGAAGAGCTGACCACAGTTGTGTGGATACCCAGTAAAAAGCAGGGCTTAGAGTGTGAACAGACCGCTGAAAACCAGCATTGTGTTACTTGGACATTCATAAGTGGTGTAATGAAAGCCTACCTGGAGTGCAGATTCAGATGAATTCCAGATTGGCAGTGAATGAATGGAACATTCTGTACTGGCGATTCCAATGATTTCTGAAGTCTGATATTGTGGAAAAGAAAATGAAAGGCTGACCAGGTTTGAGTGGATAGACAATTGAACAGCACACTGCGAGTGTGAAAAGGCGGCTGAAAACCAGCATTGGATTACTTGGTCATTCACCAGTGCTGTAATGAAAACCTGCCTGGAGCGGAGAGTCAGATGAATTGCAGAATCGCAGTGAATGAATGGAACAGTCTGTAGTGGAGAGCCCAATGATTTCTGAAGGCTGGTTTGTGTGGAGAGGAAAATGAAGAGCTGACCAATATTGAGTGGATAGCCCATTGAACAGCACTTCTGCGAGTTGAACATGCCTCTGAAAACCAGTATTGAGTTACTTGGACATTCACCAGTGGCGTAACGAAAACCTGCCAGGAGTGGAGGTTCAGAGGAATTCCAGATTCGCAGTGAATGAATGGAACATTCTCTAGTGGTGATTCCAATGATTTCTGAAGGCTGGGTTTTGTGGACACGAGAATGTAGAGCTGAACAGGGTGGAGTGGATAGCCAAATGAACAGCACGTCTCTTAGTATGAACAGGCCACTGAAAACCAGCATTGGCTTACTTGGACATTCACAAGTGGTGTAACGATAACCCGCCGGGAGTTGAGAGTCAGATGAATTTAAGATTCGCAGTGAATGAACGGAACATTCTGTGGAGGAGATACCAATTATTTCTGAAGGTTGGGTTATGAGGACAGGAAAATGTAGAGCTGAATAGGGTTGGGTGGATAGCAAATTGAACAGCACGGCTGAGTGTGTTAGCAGGCGGCTTAAAACCAGCATTGTCTTCCTTGGACATTTACCAGTGGTGTCACGAAAACCTTCCAGGAGTGGAGACTCTGATGAATTCCAGATTCGCGTGATTGAATGGAACATTCTGTAGTGGTGATTGCCAACATTTAGGAATCTGGATAGTCTGGACAGGATATTGAAGAGCTGACCGATATTGAGTGGATAGCCAATGAACAGCACGGTTTCGAGTGTGAACAGACCACTAAGAAGCAGCATTGCATTACTTGGACATTCATCAGTGGTGTAACGAAAGCCTTCCTGGAATGCAGATTCAGAGTATTTCCAGATTCACAGTGAATGAATGGAAATTTCTGTAGTAGAGATTCCAATGATTTCTGAACGCTGGGTTGTGTGGACAGGAAAATGAAGAGCTGACTAGGTTTGACTGGATTGCCAATTGAACAGCAAGGCTGTGAGTGTGAACAGCCGCTGAAAACCAGCATTGGATTACCTGGTCATTCACCAGTGTTGTTAGGAAAATCTGCCTGGTGTGGAGAGTCAGAGGAATTCCAGATTCGCAGGGAACGAATGGAACATTCTGAAGTGGAGATAAGAATGATTTCTGAAGGCTCGGTGTGTGGAAGGAAAATCAAGAGCTAACCAGCGTTCACTGGATAGCCAATTGAACAGCACGGCTGCGAGTGTTAACACGCAGCTGAAACCAGCCTTGGGTTGCTTGGACATTCACCAGTGGTGAAACGAAAACCTGCTGGGAGTGGAGAACAAGATGAATTCAAGATTCGCCTGAATGAATGAAACATTCTGTAGTGTAGATTGCAATGGTTTCTGAGGTTTGTATTGTCTGAACTGGAAAAAGAAGAACTCACCAGTGTTGAGTCGCTAGACCGTGAACAGCACGGGTTCGAGTGTGAATAGACCACTGAAAACCATCATTGCGTTACTTGAACATTCAGCAGTGGTGCAATGAAAACCTGCCGGGAGTGGAGATTCAGATGAATTCCAGATTCGCAGTGAATGAATGGAACATTCTCTAGTGGTGATTCCAATGATTTCTGAAGGCTGGGTTTTGTGGACACGAAAATGTAGAGCTGAACAGGGTGGAATGGATAGCCAAATGAACAGCACGTCTCGTAGTAAGAACAGGCCACTGAAAACCAGCTTTGGCTTAATTGGACATTCACAAGTGGTGTAACGAAAACCTGACGGGAGTTGAGAATTAGATGAATTTCAGATTTGCCGTCAATGAATGGAACATTCTGTGGAGGAGATACCAATTGTTTCTGAAGTTTGGGTTATGTGGACAGGAAAATGGAGCTGAAGAGGGTTGAGTGGATAGCAAATTGAACAGCACGGCTGAGAGTAGGAGCAGGCCACTTAAAACCAGCATTGGCTTACTTGGATATTTACCAGTGGTGTCACGAAAACCTGCCGGGAGTGGAGATTCAGATGAATTCCAGATTCGCTGTGAATGAATGGAACATTCTGTAGTGGAGATAACAATGATTTCTCCAGTCTCTGTGGTGTGGACAGGAAAATGTAGAGCTGGCCAGGGTTGAGTGGATAGCCAATTGAACAGCACCACTGCGCTTGTGAAGAAAACACTTAAAACATTGGGTTACTTGGACATTCAACAGTGGTGTAACGAAAACCTGCCGGGAGTGGAGGTTCAGAGGAATTCCAGATTCGCAGTGAATGAATGGAACATTCTCTAGTGGAGATTCCAACGATTTCTGAAGGCTGGGTCGTGTGGAAGGAAAATCAAGAACTAATCAGGATTTAGTGGAAAGCCAATTGTATAGCATGGCTGCGAGTGTGAACATGCAGCTGAAAACCAGCATTGGGTTACTTGGACATTCATCAGTGGTGTAAGGAAAACCTGCATGGAGTGGAGAGTCAGTTGAATTCCACATTCGCAGTGAATGAATGGAACATTCTGTAGAGGAGATTCCAATGATTTCTGAAGCCTGTGTTGTGTGGACAGGAAAATGAAGAGCTGACCAGGCTTGAATCGATAGCCAAGTAAACAGCAGGGCTGCGAATATGAACAGGCCGCTGAAAACCGGCATTGGGTTACTTGGACATTCAACAGTGGTGTAATGAAAACCTGCGTGGAGTTGAGAGTCAGATGAATTCCAGATTCGCAGTGAATGAATGGAACATTCTGTAGTGGAGATAACAAAGATTTCTGAAGGCTGGTAGTGTGGTGGGACAATGAAGAGCTGAACAGGGTGGAGTGAATTGTCAATTAAACAGCACGGCTGCGAGTATGAACAGGCCTCTGAAAACCAGCATTGGCTTACTTGGACATTCACAAGTGGTGTAATGTTAACCAGGCGGGAGTGGAGAATCAGATAAACTCCAGACTCGCAGTGAATGAATGGAACATTCTGTAGTGGAGATTGCAATGATTTCTGAAATCTGGATTGTGGGGACACGAAAATGAAGAGCTGACCAGTGTTGAGTGGATAGCCTGTAAAAAGCCTCGGCTTCGAATGTGAACAGACCACTGAAAACCAGTATTGCATTACTTCGACTTTCAGCAGTGGTGTAACGAAAGCCTGCGTGGAGTGCAGATTCAGATGAATTCCAGATTCCCAGTGAATGAATGGAACATCCTGTAGTGGAGATTACAATGATTTCTGAAGGCTGGGTTGTGTGCACAGGAAAACGAGGAGCAAAACAGGTTGAGTGGATAGCCAATTGAACAGCACGACTGCGAACATGAACAGGCCTCTGAAAACCAGCATTGTTTTACTTGGACATTCACAAGTGGTGTAAGATAATTCTGCAGGTAGTGGAGATTCAGTTGAATTCCAGATTCGCAGTGAATGAATGGAACATTCTGTACTGGAGATTGCAATGATTTCTCAAGTCTGGATTGTTTGGACATAAAATGAAGAGCTGACCACAGTTGTGTGGATACCCAGTAAAAAGCAGGGCTTAGAGTGTGAACAGACGGCTGAAAACCAGCATTGTGTTACTTGGACATTCATAAGTGGTGTAATGAAAGCCTACCTGGAGTGCAGATTCAGATGAATTCCAGATTGGCAGTGAATGAATGGAACATTCTGTACTGGCGATTCCAATGATTTCTGAAGTCTGATATTGTGGAAAAGAAAATGAAAGGCTGACCAGGTTTGAGTGGATAGACAATTGAACAGCACACTGCGAGTGTGAAAAGGCGGCTGAAAACCAGCATTGGATTACTTGGTCATTCACCAGTGCTGTAATGAAAACCTGCCTGGAGCGGAGAGTCAGATGAATTGCAGAATCGCAGTGAATGAATGGAACAGTCTGTAGTGGAGAGCCCAATGATTTCTGAAGGCTGGTTTGTGTGGAGAGGAAAATGAAGAGCTGACCAATATTGAGTGGATAGCCCATTGAACAGCACTTCTGCGAGTTGAACATGCCTCTGAAAACCAGTATTGAGTTACTTGGACATTCACCAGTGGCGTAACGAAAACCTGCCAGGAGTGGAGGTTCAGAGGAATTCCAGATTCGCAGTGAATGAATGGAACATTCTCTAGTGGTGATTCCAATGATTTCTGAAGGCTGGGTTTTGTGGACACGAGAATGTAGAGCTGAACAGGGTGGAGTGGATAGCCAAATGAACAGCACGTCTCTTAGTATGAACAGGCCACTGAAAACCAGCATTGGCTTACTTGGACATTCACAAGTGGTGTAACGATAACCCGCCGGGAGTTGAGAGTCAGATGAATTTAAGATTCGCAGTGAATGAACGGAACATTCTGTGGAGGAGATACCAATTATTTCTGAAGGTTGGGTTATGAGGACAGGAAAATGTAGAGCTGAATAGGGTTGGGTGGATAGCAAATTGAACAGCACGGCTGAGTGTGTTAGCAGGCGGCTTAAAACCAGCATTGTCTTCCTTGGACATTTACCAGTGGTGTCACGAAAACCTTCCAGGAGTGGAGACTCTGATGAATTCCAGATTCGCGTGATTGAATGGAACATTCTGTAGTGGTGATTGCCAACATTTAGGAATCTGGATAGTCTGGACAGGATATTGAAGAGCTGACCGATATTGAGTGGATAGCCAATGAACAGCACGGTTTCGAGTGTGAACAGACCACTAAGAAGCAGCATTGCATTACTTGGACATTCATCAGTGGTGTAACGAAAGCCTTCCTGGAATGCAGATTCAGAGTATTTCCAGATTCACAGTGAATGAATGGAAATTTCTGTAGTAGAGATTCCAATGATTTCTGAACGCTGGGTTGTGTGGACAGGAAAATGAAGAGCTGACTAGGTTTGACTGGATTGCCAATTGAACAGCAAGGCTGTGAGTGTGAACAGCCGCTGAAAACCAGCATTGGATTACCTGGTCATTCACCAGTGTTGTTAGGAAAATCTGCCTGGTGTGGAGAGTCAGAGGAATTCCAGATTCGCAGGGAACGAATGGAACATTCTGAAGTGGAGATAAGAATGATTTCTGAAGGCTCGGTGTGTGGAAGGAAAATCAAGAGCTAACCAGCGTTCACTGGATAGCCAATTGAACAGCACGGCTGCGAGTGTTAACACGCAGCTGAAACCAGCCTTGGGTTGCTTGGACATTCACCAGTGGTGAAACGAAAACCTGCTGGGAGTGGAGAACAAGATGAATTCAAGATTCGCCTGAATGAATGAAACATTCTGTAGTGTAGATTGCAATGGTTTCTGAGGTTTGTATTGTCTGAACTGGAAAAAGAAGAACTCACCAGTGTTGAGTCGCTAGACCGTGAACAGCACGGGTTCGAGTGTGAATAGACCACTGAAAACCATCATTGCGTTACTTGAACATTCAGCAGTGGTGCAATGAAAACCTGCCGGGAGTGGAGATTCAGATGAATTCCAGATTCGCAGTGAATGAATGGAACATTCTCTAGTGGTGATTCCAATGATTTCTGAAGGCTGGGTTTTGTGGACACGAAAATGTAGAGCTGAACAGGGTGGAATGGATAGCCAAATGAACAGCACGTCTCGTAGTAAGAACAGGCCACTGAAAACCAGCTTTGGCTTAATTGGACATTCACAAGTGGTGTAACGAAAACCTGACGGGAGTTGAGAATTAGATGAATTTCAGATTTGCCGTCAATGAATGGAACATTCTGTGGAGGAGATACCAATTGTTTCTGAAGTTTGGGTTATGTGGACAGGAAAATGGAGCTGAAGAGGGTTGAGTGGATAGCAAATTGAACAGCACGGCTGAGAGTAGGAGCAGGCCACTTAAAACCAGCATTGGCTTACTTGGATATTTACCAGTGGTGTCACGAAAACCTGCCGGGAGTGGAGATTCAGATGAATTCCAGATTCGCTGTGAATGAATGGAACATTCTGTAGTGGAGATAACAATGATTTCTCCAGTCTCTGTGGTGTGGACAGGAAAATGTAGAGCTGGCCAGGGTTGAGTGGATAGCCAATTGAACAGCACCACTGCGCTTGTGAAGAAAACACTTAAAACATTGGGTTACTTGGACATTCAACAGTGGTGTAACGAAAACCTGCCGGGAGTGGAGGTTCAGAGGAATTCCAGATTCGCAGTGAATGAATGGAACATTCTCTAGTGGAGATTCCAACGATTTCTGAAGGCTGGGTCGTGTGGAAGGAAAATCAAGAACTAATCAGGATTTAGTGGAAAGCCAATTGTATAGCATGGCTGCGAGTGTGAACATGCAGCTGAAAACCAGCATTGGGTTACTTGGACATTCATCAGTGGTGTAAGGAAAACCTGCATGGAGTGGAGAGTCAGTTGAATTCCACATTCGCAGTGAATGAATGGAACATTCTGTAGAGGAGATTCCAATGATTTCTGAAGCCTGTGTTGTGTGGACAGGAAAATGAAGAGCTGACCAGGCTTGAATCGATAGCCAAGTAAACAGCAGGGCTGCGAATATGAACAGGCCGCTGAAAACCGGCATTGGGTTACTTGGACATTCAACAGTGGTGTAATGAAAACCTGCGTGGAGTTGAGAGTCAGATGAATTCCAGATTCGCAGTGAATGAATGGAACATTCTGTAGTGGAGATAACAAAGATTTCTGAAGGCTGGTAGTGTGGTGGGACAATGAAGAGCTGAACAGGGTGGAGTGAATTGTCAATTAAACAGCACGGCTGCGAGTATGAACAGGCCTCTGAAAACCAGCATTGGCTTACTTGGACATTCACAAGTGGTGTAATGTTAACCAGGCGGGAGTGGAGAATCAGATAAACTCCAGACTCGCAGTGAATGAATGGAACATTCTGTAGTGGAGATTGCAATGATTTCTGAAATCTGGATTGTGGGGACACGAAAATGAAGAGCTGACCAGTGTTGAGTGGATAGCCTGTAAAAAGCCTCGGCTTCGAATGTGAACAGACCACTGAAAACCAGTATTGCATTACTTCGACTTTCAGCAGTGGTGTAACGAAAGCCTGCGTGGAGTGCAGATTCAGATGAATTCCAGATTCCCAGTGAATGAATGGAACATCCTGTAGTGGAGATTACAATGATTTCTGAAGGCTGGGTTGTGTGCACAGGAAAACGAGGAGCAAAACAGGTTGAGTGGATAGCCAATTGAACAGCACGACTGCGAACATGAACAGGCCTCTGAAAACCAGCATTGTTTTACTTGGACATTCACAAGTGGTGTAAGATAATTCTGCAGGTAGTGGAGATTCAGTTGAATTCCAGATTCGCAGTGAATGAATGGAACATTCTGTACTGGAGATTGCAATGATTTCTCAAGTCTGGATTGTTTGGACATAAAATGAAGAGCTGACCACAGTTGTGTGGATACCCAGTAAAAAGCAGGGCTTAGAGTGTGAACAGACGGCTGAAAACCAGCATTGTGTTACTTGGACATTCATAAGTGGTGTAATGAAAGCCTACCTGGAGTGCAGATTCAGATGAATTCCAGATTGGCAGTGAATGAATGGAACATTCTGTACTGGCGATTCCAATGATTTCTGAAGTCTGATATTGTGGAAAAGAAAATGAAAGGCTGACCAGGTTTGAGTGGATAGACAATTGAACAGCACACTGCGAGTGTGAAAAGGCGACTGAAAACCAGCATTGGATTACTTGGTCATTCACCAGTGCTGTAATGAAAACCTGCCTGGAGCGGAGAGTCAGATGAATTGCAGAATCGCAGTGAATGAATGGAACAGTCTGTAGTGGAGAGCCCAATGATTTCTGAAGGCTGGTTTGTGTGGAGAGGAAAATGAAGAGCTGACCAATATTGAGTGGAGAGCCCATTGAACAGCACTTCTGCGAGTTGAACATGCCTCTGAAAACCAGTATTGAGTTACTTGGACATTCACCAGTGGCGTAACGAAAACCTGCCAGGAGTGGAGGTTCAGAGGAATTCCAGATTCGCAGTGAATGAATGGAACATTCTCTAGTGGTGATTCCAATGATTTCTGAAGGCTGGGTTTTGTGGACACGAAAATGTAGAGCTGAACAGGGTGGAGTGGATAGCCAAATGAACAGCACGTCTCTTAGTATGAACAGGCCACTGAAAACCAGCATTGGCTTACTTGGACATTCACAGGTGGTGTAACGATAACCCGCCGGGAGTTGAGAGTCAGATGAATTTAAGATTCGCAGTGAATGAACGGAACATTCTGTGGAGGAGATACCAATTATTTCTGAAGGTTGGGTTATGAGGACAGGAAAATGTAGAACTGAATAGGGTTGGGTGGATAGCAAATTGAACAGCACGGCTGAGTGTGTTAGCAGGCGGCTTAAAACCAGCATTGTCTTCCTTGGACATTTACCAGTGGTGTCACGAAAACCTTCCAGGAGTGGAGACTCTGATGAATTCCAGATTCGCGTGATTGAATGGAACATTCTGTAGTGGTGATTGCCAACATTTAGGAATCTGGATAGTCTGGACAGGATATTGAAGAGCTGACCGATATTGAGTGGATAGCCAATGAACAGCACGGTTTCGAGTGTGAACAGACCACTAAGAAGCAGCATTGCATTACTTGGACATTCATCAGTGGTGTAACGAAAGCCTTCCTGGAATGCAGATTCAGAGTATTTCCAGATTCACAGTGAATGAATGGAAATTTCTGTAGTAGAGATTCCAATGATTTCTGAACGCTGGGTTGTGTGGACAGGAAAATGAAGAGCTGACTAGGTTTGACTGGATTGCCAATTGAACAGCAAGGCTGTGAGTGTGAACAGCCGCTGAAAACCAGCATTGGATTACCTGGTCATTCACCAGTGTTGTTAGGAAAATCTGCCTGGTGTGGAGAGTCAGAGGAATTCCAGATTCGCAGGGAACGAATGGAACATTCTGAAGTGGAGATAAGAATGATTTCTGAAGGCTCGGTGTGTGGAAGGAAAATCAAGAGCTAACCAGCGTTCACTGGATAGCCAATTGAACAGCACGGCTGCGAGTGTTAACACGCAGCTGAAACCAGCCTTGGGTTGCTTGGACATTCACCAGTGGTGAAACGAAAACCTGCTGGGAGTGGAGAACAAGATGAATTCAAGATTCGCCTGAATGAATGAAACATTCTGTAGTGTAGATTGCAATGGTTTCTGAGGTTTGTATTGTCTGAACTGGAAAAAGAAGAACTCACCAGTGTTGAGTCGCTAGACCGTGAACAGCACGGGTTCGAGTGTGAATAGACCGCTGAAAACCATCATTGCGTTACTTGAACATTCAGCAGTGGTGCAATGAAAACCTGCCGGGAGTGGAGATTCAGATGAATTCCAGATTCGCAGTGAATGAATGGAACATTCTCTAGTGGTGATTCCAATGATTTCTGAAGGCTGGGTTTTGTGGACACGAAAATGTAGAGCTGAACAGGGTGGAATGGATAGCCAAATGAACAGCACGTCTCGTAGTAAGAACAGGCCACTGAAAACCAGCTTTGGCTTAATTGGACATTCACAAGTGGTGTAACGAAAACCTGACGGGAGTTGAGAATTAGATGAATTTCAGATTTGCCGTCAATGAATGGAACATTCTGTGGAGGAGATACCAATTGTTTCTGAAGTTTGGGTTATGTGGACAGGAAAATGGAGCTGAAGAGGGTTGAGTGGATAGCAAATTGAACAGCACGGCTGAGAGTATGAGCAGGCCACTTAAAACCAGCATTGGCTTACTTGGATATTTACCAGTGGTGTCACGAAAACCTGCCGGGAGTGGAGATTCAGATGAATTCCAGATTCGCTGTGAATGAATGGAACATACTGTAGTGGAGATAACAATGATTTCTCCAGTCTCTGTGGTGTGGACAGGAAAATGTAGAGCTGGCCAGGGTTGAGTGGATAGCCAATTGAACAGCACCACTGCGCTTGTGAAGAAAACACTTAAAACATTGGGTTACTTGGACATTCAACAGTGGTGTAACGAAAACCTGCCGGGAGTGGAGGTTCAGAGGAATTCCAGATTCGCAGTGAATGAATGGAACATTCTCTAGTGGAGATTCCAACGATTTCTGAAGGCTGGGTCGTGTGGAAGGAAAATCAAGAACTAATCAGGATTTAGTGGAAAGCCAATTGTATAGCATGGCTGCGAGTGTGAACATGCAGCTGAAAACCAGCATTGGGTTACTTGGACATTCATCAGTGGTGTAAGGAAAACCTGCATGGAGTGGAGAGTCAGTTGAATTCCACATTCGCAGTGAATGAATGGAACATTCTGTAGAGGAGATTCCAATGATTTCTGAAGCCTGTGTTGTGTGGACAGGAAAATGAAGAGCTGACCAGGCTTGAATCGATAGCCAAGTAAACAGCAGGGCTGCGAATATGAACAGGCCGCTGAAAACCGGCATTGGGTTACTTGGACATTCAACAGTGGTGTAATGAAAACCTGCGTGGAGTTGAGAGTCAGATGAATTCCAGATTCGCAGTGAATGAATGGAACATTCTGTAGTGGAGATAACAAAGATTTCTGAAGGCTGGTAGTGTGGTGGGACAATGAAGAGCTGAACAGGGTGGAGTGAATTGTCAATTAAACAGCACGGCTGCGAGTATGAACAGGCCTCTGAAAACCAGCATTGGCTTACTTGGACATTCACAAGTGGTGTAATGTTAACCAGGCGGGAGTGGAGAATCAGATAAACTCCAGACTCGCAGTGAATGAATGGAACATTCTGTAGTGGAGATTGCAATGATTTCTGAAATCTGGATTGTGGGGACACGAAAATGAAGAGCTGACCAGTGTTGAGTGGATAGCCTGTAAAAAGCCTCGGCTTCGAATGTGAACAGACCACTGAAAACCAGTATTGCATTACTTCGACTTTCAGCAGTGGTGTAACGAAAGCCTGCGTGGAGTGCAGATTCAGATGAATTCCAGATTCCCAGTGAATGAATGGAACATCCTGTAGTGGAGATTACAATGATTTCTGAAGGCTGGGTTGTGTGCACAGGAAAATGAGGAGCAAAACAGGTTGAGTGGATAGCCAATTGAACAGCACGACTGCGAACATGAACAGGCCTCTGAAAACCAGCATTGTTTTACTTGGACATTCACAAGTGGTGTCAGATAAATCTGCAGGTAGTGGAGATTCAGTTGAATTCCAGATTCGCAGTGAATGAATGGAACATTCTGTACTGGAGATTGCAATGATTTCTCAAGTCTGGATTGTTTGGACATGAAAATGAAGAGCTGACCACAGTTGTGTGGATACCCAGTAAAAAGCAGGGCTTAGAGTGTGAACAGACCGCTGAAAACCAGCATTGTGTTACTTGGACATTCATAAGTGGTGTAATGAAAGCCTACCTGGAGTGCAGATTCAGATGAATTCCAGATTGGCAGTGAATGAATGGAACATTCTGTACTGGCGATTCCAATGATTTCTGAAGTCTGATATTGTGGAAAAGAAAATGAAAGGCTGACCAGGTTTGAGTGGATAGACAATTGAACAGCACACTGCGAGTGTGAAAAGGCGGCTGAAAACCAGCATTGGATTACTTGGTCATTCACCAGTGCTGTAATGAAAACCTGCCTGGAGCGGAGAGTCAGATGAATTGCAGAATCGCAGTGAATGAATGGAACAGTCTGTAGTGGAGAGCCCAATGATTTCTGAAGGCTGGTTTGTGTGGAGAGGAAAATGAAGAGCTGACCAATATTGAGTGGATAGCCCATTGAACAGCACTTCTGCGAGTTGAACATGCCTCTGAAAACCAGTATTGAGTTACTTGGACATTCACCAGTGGCGTAACGAAAACCTGCCAGGAGTGGAGGTTCAGAGGAATTCCAGATTCGCAGTGAATGAATGGAACATTCTCTAGTGGTGATTCCAATGATTTCTGAAGGCTGGGTTTTGTGGACACGAAAATGTAGAGCTGAACAGGGTGGAGTGGATAGCCAAATGAACAGCACGTCTCTTAGTATGAACAGGCCACTGAAAACCAGCATTGGCTTACTTGGACATTCACAAGTGGTGTAACGATAACCCGCCGGGAGTTGAGAGTCAGATGAATTTAAGATTCGCAGTGAATGAACGGAACATTCTGTGGAGGAGATACCAATTATTTCTGAAGGTTGGGTTATGAGGACAGGAAAATGTAGAGCTGAATAGGGTTGGGTGGATAGCAAATTGAACAGCACGGCTGAGTGTGTTAGCAGGCGGCTTAAAACCAGCATTGTCTTCCTTGGACATTTACCAGTGGTGTCACGAAAACCTTCCAGGAGTGGAGACTCTGATGAATTCCAGATTCGCGTGATTGAATGGAACATTCTGTAGTGGTGATTGCCAACATTTAGGAATCTGGATAGTCTGGACAGGATATTGAAGAGCTGACCGATATTGAGTGGATAGCCAATGAACAGCACGGTTTCGAGTGTGAACAGACCACTAAGAAGCAGCATTGCATTACTTGGACATTCATCAGTGGTGTAACGAAAGCCTTCCTGGAATGCAGATTCAGAGTATTTCCAGATTCACAGTGAATGAATGGAAATTTCTGTAGTAGAGATTCCAATGATTTCTGAACGCTGGGTTGTGTGGACAGGAAAATGAAGAGCTGACTAGGTTTGACTGGATTGCCAATTGAACAGCAAGGCTGTGAGTGTGAACAGCCGCTGAAAACCAGCATTGGATTACCTGGTCATTCACCAGTGTTGTTAGGAAAATCTGCCTGGTGTGGAGAGTCAGAGGAATTCCAGATTCGCAGGGAACGAATGGAACATTCTGAAGTGGAGATAAGAATGATTTCTGAAGGCTCGGTGTGTGGAAGGAAAATCAAGAGCTAACCAGCGTTCACTGGATAGCCAATTGAACAGCACGGCTGCGAGTGTTAACACGCAGCTGAAACCAGCCTTGGGTTGCTTGGACATTCACCAGTGGTGAAACGAAAACCTGCTGGGAGTGGAGAACAAGATGAATTCAAGATTCGCCTGAATGAATGAAACATTCTGTAGTGTAGATTGCAATGGTTTCTGAGGTTTGTATTGTCTGAACTGGAAAAAGAAGAACTCACCAGTGTTGAGTCGCTAGACCGTGAACAGCACGGGTTCGAGTGTGAATAGACCGCTGAAAACCATCATTGCGTTACTTGAACATTCAGCAGTGGTGCAATGAAAACCTGCCGGGAGTGGAGATTCAGATGAATTCCAGATTCGCAGTGAATGAATGGAACATTCTCTAGTGGTGATTCCAATGATTTCTGAAGGCTGGGTTTTGTGGACACGAAAATGTAGAGCTGAACAGGGTGGAATGGATAGCCAAATGAACAGCACGTCTCGTAGTAAGAACAGGCCACTGAAAACCAGCTTTGGCTTAATTGGACATTCACAAGTGGTGTAACGAAAACCTGACGGGAGTTGAGAATTAGATGAATTTCAGATTTGCCGTCAATGAATGGAACATTCTGTGGAGGAGATACCAATTGTTTCTGAAGTTTGGGTTATGTGGACAGGAAAATGGAGCTGAAGAGGGTTGAGTGGATAGCAAATTGAACAGCACGGCTGAGAGTATGAGCAGGCCACTTAAAACCAGCATTGGCTTACTTGGATATTTACCAGTGGTGTCACGAAAACCTGCCGGGAGTGGAGATTCAGATGAATTCCAGATTCGCTGTGAATGAATGGAACATTCTGTAGTGGAGATAACAATGATTTCTCCAGTCTCTGTGCTGTGGACAGGAAAATGTAGAGCTGGCCAGGGTTGAGTGGATAGCCAATTGAACAGCACCACTGCGCTTGTGAAGAAAACACTTAAAACATTGGGTTACTTGGACATTCAACAGTGGTGTAACGAAAACCTGCCGGGAGTGGAGGTTCAGAGGAATTCCAGATTCGCAGTGAATGAATGGAACATTCTCTAGTGGAGATTCCAACGATTTCTGAAGGCTGGGTCGTGTGGAAGGAAAATCAAGAACTAATCAGGATTTAGTGGAAAGCCAATTGTATAGCATGGCTGCGAGTGTGAACATGCAGCTGAAAACCAGCATTGGGTTACTTGGACATTCAACAGTGGTGTAATGAAAACCTGCGTGGAGTTGAGAGTCAGATGAATTCCAGATTCGCAGTGAATGAATGGAACATTCTGTAGTGGAGATAACAAAGATTTCTGAAGGCTGGTAGTGTGGTGGGACAATGAAGAGCTGAACAGGGTGGAGTGAATTGTCAATTAAACAGCACGGCTGCGAGTATGAACAGGCCTCTGAAAACCAGCATTGGCTTACTTGGACATTCACAAGTGGTGTAATGTTAACCAGGCGGGAGTGGAGAATCAGATAAACTCCAGACTCGCAGTGAATGAATGGAACATTCTGTAGTGGAGATTGCAATGATTTCTGAAATCTGGATTGTGGGGACACGAAAATGAAGAGCTGACCAGTGTTGAGTGGATAGCCTGTAAAAAGCCTCGGCTTCGAATGTGAACAGACCACTGAAAACCAGTATTGCATTACTTCGACTTTCAGCAGTGGTGTAACGAAAGCCTGCGTGGAGTGCAGATTCAGATGAATTCCAGATTCCCAGTGAATGAATGGAACATCCTGTAGTGGAGATTACAATGATTTCTGAAGGCTGGGTTGTGTGCACAGGAAAATGAGGAGCAAAACAGGTTGAGTGGATAGCCAATTGAACAGCACGACTGCGAACATGAACAGGCCTCTGAAAACCAGCATTGTTTTACTTGGACATTCACAAGTGGTGTCAGATAAATCTGCAGGTAGTGGAGATTCAGTTGAATTCCAGATTCGCAGTGAATGAATGGAACATTCTGTACTGGAGATTGCAATGATTTCTCAAGTCTGGATTGTTTGGACATGAAAATGAAGAGCTGACCACAGTTGTGTGGATACCCAGTAAAAAGCAGGGCTTAGAGTGTGAACAGACCGCTGAAAACCAGCATTGTGTTACTTGGACATTCATAAGTGGTGTAATGAAAGCCTACCTGGAGTGCAGATTCAGATGAATTCCAGATTGGCAGTGAATGAATGGAACATTCTGTACTGGCGATTCCAATGATTTCTGAAGTCTGATATTGTGGAAAAGAAAATGAAAGGCTGACCAGGTTTGAGTGGATAGACAATTGAACAGCACACTGCGAGTGTGAAAAGGCGGCTGAAAACCAGCATTGGATTACTTGGTCATTCACCAGTGCTGTAATGAAAACCTGCCTGGAGCGGAGAGTCAGATGAATTGCAGAATCGCAGTGAATGAATGGAACAGTCTGTAGTGGAGAGCCCAATGATTTCTGAAGGCTGGTTTGTGTGGAGAGGAAAATGAAGAGCTGACCAATATTGAGTGGATAGCCCATTGAACAGCACTTCTGCGAGTTGAACATGCCTCTGAAAACCAGTATTGAGTTACTTGGACATTCACCAGTGGCGTAACGAAAACCTGCCAGGAGTGGAGGTTCAGAGGAATTCCAGATTCGCAGTGAATGAATGGAACATTCTCTAGTGGTGATTCCAATGATTTCTGAAGGCTGGGTTTTGTGGACACGAAAATGTAGAGCTGAACAGGGTGGAGTGGATAGCCAAATGAACAGCACGTCTCTTAGTATGAACAGGCCACTGAAAACCAGCATTGGCTTACTTGGACATTCACAAGTGGTGTAACGATAACCCGCCGGGAGTTGAGAGTCAGATGAATTTAAGATTCGCAGTGAATGAACGGAACATTCTGTGGAGGAGATACCAATTATTTCTGAAGGTTGGGTTATGAGGACAGGAAAATGTAGAGCTGAATAGGGTTGGGTGGATAGCAAATTGAACAGCACGGCTGAGTGTGTTAGCAGGCGGCTTAAAACCAGCATTGTCTTCCTTGGACATTTACCAGTGGTGTCACGAAAACCTTCCAGGAGTGGAGACTCTGATGAATTCCAGATTCGCGTGATTGAATGGAACATTCTGTAGTGGTGATTGCCAACATTTAGGAATCTGGATAGTCTGGACAGGATATTGAAGAGCTGACCGATATTGAGTGGATAGCCAATGAACAGCACGGTTTCGAGTGTGAACAGACCACTAAGAAGCAGCATTGCATTACTTGGACATTCATCAGTGGTGTAACGAAAGCCTTCCTGGAATGCAGATTCAGAGTATTTCCAGATTCACAGTGAATGAATGGAAATTTCTGTAGTAGAGATTCCAATGATTTCTGAACGCTGGGTTGTGTGGACAGGAAAATGAAGAGCTGACTAGGTTTGACTGGATTGCCAATTGAACAGCAAGGCTGTGAGTGTGAACAGCCGCTGAAAACCAGCATTGGATTACCTGGTCATTCACCAGTGTTGTTAGGAAAATCTGCCTGGTGTGGAGAGTCAGAGGAATTCCAGATTCGCAGGGAACGAATGGAACATTCTGAAGTGGAGATAAGAATGATTTCTGAAGGCTCGGTGTGTGGAAGGAAAATCAAGAGCTAACCAGCGTTCACTGGATAGCCAATTGAACAGCACGGCTGCGAGTGTTAACACGCAGCTGAAACCAGCCTTGGGTTGCTTGGACATTCACCAGTGGTGAAACGAAAACCTGCTGGGAGTGGAGAACAAGATGAATTCAAGATTCGCCTGAATGAATGAAACATTCTGTAGTGTAGATTGCAATGGTTTCTGAGGTTTGTATTGTCTGAACTGGAAAAAGAAGAACTCACCAGTGTTGAGTCGCTAGACCGTGAACAGCACGGGTTCGAGTGTGAATAGACCGCTGAAAACCATCATTGCGTTACTTGAACATTCAGCAGTGGTGCAATGAAAACCTGCCGGGAGTGGAGATTCAGATGAATTCCAGATTCGCAGTGAATGAATGGAACATTCTCTAGTGGTGATTCCAATGATTTCTGAAGGCTGGGTTTTGTGGACACGAAAATGTAGAGCTGAACAGGGTGGAATGGATAGCCAAATGAACAGCACGTCTCGTAGTAAGAACAGGCCACTGAAAACCAGCTTTGGCTTAATTGGACATTCACAAGTGGTGTAACGAAAACCTGACGGGAGTTGAGAATTAGATGAATTTCAGATTTGCCGTCAATGAATGGAACATTCTGTGGAGGAGATACCAATTGTTTCTGAAGTTTGGGTTATGTGGACAGGAAAATGGAGCTGAAGAGGGTTGAGTGGATAGCAAATTGAACAGCACGGCTGAGAGTATGAGCAGGCCACTTAAAACCAGCATTGGCTTACTTGGATATTTACCAGTGGTGTCACGAAAACCTGCCGGGAGTGGAGATTCAGATGAATTCCAGATTCGCTGTGAATGAATGGAACATTCTGTAGTGGAGATAACAATGATTTCTCCAGTCTCTGTGGTGTGGACAGGAAAATGTAGAGCTGGCCAGGGTTGAGTGGATAGCCAATTGAACAGCACCACTGCGCTTGTGAAGAAAACACTTAAAACATTGGGTTACTTGGACATTCAACAGTGGTGTAACGAAAACCTGCCGGGAGTGGAGGTTCAGAGGAATTCCAGATTCGCAGTGAATGAATGGAACATTCTCTAGTGGAGATTCCAACGATTTCTGAAGGCTGGGTCGTGTGGAAGGAAAATCAAGAACTAATCAGGATTTAGTGGAAAGCCAATTGTATAGCATGGCTGCGAGTGTGAACATGCAGCTGAAAACCAGCATTGGGTTACTTGGACATTCATCAGTGGTGTAAGGAAAACCTGCATGGAGTGGAGAGTCAGTTGAATTCCACATTCGCAGTGAATGAATGGAACATTCTGTAGAGGAGATTCCAATGATTTCTGAAGCCTGTGTTGTGTGGACAGGAAAATGAAGAGCTGACCAGGCTTGAATCGATAGCCAAGTAAACAGCAGGGCTGCGAATATGAACAGGCCGCTGAAAACCAGCATTGGGTTACTTGGACATTCAACAGTGGTGTAATGAAAACCTGCGTGGAGTTGAGAGTCAGATGAATTCCAGATTCGCAGTGAATGAATGGAACATTCTGTAGTGGAGATAACAAAGATTTCTGAAGGCTGGTAGTGTGGTGGGACAATGAAGAGCTGAACAGGGTGGAGTGAATTGTCAATTAAACAGCACGGCTGCGAGTATGAACAGGCCTCTGAAAACCAGCATTGGCTTACTTGGACATTCACAAGTGGTGTAATGTTAACCAGGCGGGAGTGGAGAATCAGATAAACTCCAGACTCGCAGTGAATGAATGGAACATTCTGTAGTGGAGATTGCAATGATTTCTGAAATCTGGATTGTGGGGACACGAAAATGAAGAGCTGACCAGTGTTGAGTGGATAGCCTGTAAAAAGCCTCGGCTTCGAATGTGAACAGACCACTGAAAACCAGTATTGCATTACTTCGACTTTCAGCAGTGGTGTAACGAAAGCCTGCGTGGAGTGCAGATTCAGATGAATTCCAGATTCCCAGTGAATGAATGGAACATCCTGTAGTGGAGATTACAATGATTTCTGAAGGCTGGGTTGTGTGCACAGGAAAATGAGGAGCAAAACAGGTTGAGTGGATAGCCAATTGAACAGCACGACTGCGAACATGAACAGGCCTCTGAAAACCAGCATTGTTTTACTTGGACATTCACAAGTGGTGTCAGATAAATCTGCAGGTAGTGGAGATTCAGTTGAATTCCAGATTCGCAGTGAATGAATGGAACATTCTGTACTGGAGATTGCAATGATTTCTCAAGTCTGGATTGTTTGGACATGAAAATGAAGAGCTGACCACAGTTGTGTGGATACCCAGTAAAAAGCAGGGCTTAGAGTGTGAACAGACCGCTGAAAACCAGCATTGTGTTACTTGGACATTCATAAGTGGTGTAATGAAAGCCTACCTGGAGTGCAGATTCAGATGAATTCCAGATTGGCAGTGAATGAATGGAACATTCTGTACTGGCGATTCCAATGATTTCTGAAGTCTGATATTGTGGAAAAGAAAATGAAAGGCTGACCAGGTTTGAGTGGATAGACAATTGAACAGCACACTGCGAGTGT